>NW_027150391.1:1217001-1833360 GCF_031143425.1 Pleurodeles waltl
TTTCCCCCTCTCCCTCTCTGTTTCCCCCTCTCCTTCTCTGTTTCCCCCTCTCCTCCTCTGTTTCCCCCTCTTCTTCTCTGTTTCCCCCTCTTCTTCTCTGTTTCCCCCTCTCCTTCTCTGTTTCCCCCTCTTCTTCTCTGTTTCCCCCTCTCCCTCGCTGTTTCCCCCTCTTCCTCTCTGTTTCCCCCTCTTCTTCACGGTCCCCCCTATCCCCCTCTGTTTTCCCCTTTCCTTCGCCTTTGCACTTTCCACTCCAGGCTTTTAGAGACACCCCAGTACACGAGTACTTGCAAACATTTTCCCAGGGGGCACAGAATATGTTCTGTGGTGTGCCGGAGGGCTGCAGTGATGCCAGCCGGGTGAGGGGGTGGGAGGTGAGGTGGGCATTGGGGAAGAGAAGCCTGTACACGGTGTGGTCAGTGAGTCACAGAGTTATTTTGAGGGTTTCATTCCATACTGCCCTCTAATGTAATACCCTCGTCTCTAGAAGAGTCCTGGATTTGACAACACTGAGTGATGCAGTATCTGAATGACATCCCTCTACCAGCCTTCTCTACTCGCTATAAACACATCAACAGAGTCAAGTGTTAAAAAGAAGAAACTTCATTATTGAACTGGAATGAAAACGAATTGCACAATGTAAAAACAACAAACCTACGATCAATCCCAGCTTCCCCACTTGACCAAATTGTGTGAGCCTAGGCAATTGTTTTATTTCACTTTCCCTGCCTTTTCTTCATTTCACATGTAAGAGCACCTTGAAATATACGTGTTCCGGATATGTACGGTGTAATACCTTCTATTGTGTTTGAATTAATAAACCATAACTTTGTCCATGTACAATAAGTACTCAGGCCACCTAGAGAGTTGGCATTTTTGTCAGGGTGGTGGGAAGCACAAATGTTTCTAGGTTCAGCTTTGAAAACTATCACTTGTTGTAGGAAAATGGCTCCCTGTTGCAGTTACCCCCCACTTTTTGCCTGGTATTGATACTGGCTTGACGGAGAAGTGTTCTGGGACCCTGCTAACCAGGCCCCAGCACCAGTGTTCTTTCACTAAAAATGTACCATTGTTTCCACAATTGGCACACCCCTGGCACACAGATAAGTCCCTTGTAAAAGGTACCAGTGGTACCAAGTGCCCTGTGACCAGGGAAGGTCCCTAAGGGCTGCAGCATATGTTGTGCCACCCTAAGGGACCCCTCACCTAACACATGCACACTGTCATTGCAGATTGTGTGTGTTGGTGGGAAAAAAAAGGCAAAGTTGTCATGGCATCCCCCTCAGGATGCCATGCACAGAAAATGTTGCCTGTGGCATAGGTAAGTCACCCCTTGTAGGAGGCTGGCCTGGCTTGTAGTGGGTACCGAGGGGTACTTACACTCTGTACCAGGTCCAGTGATCCCTTATTAGTGTAGAAGAGGTGTTTCTAGCAGCTTAGGCTGATAGAAGGTAGCTATAGCAGAGCAGCTTAGGCTGAACTAGGGACACATGCAAAGCTCCTACTATACCACTGGTGTCATATGCACAATATCATAAGAAAAAACAGTACACGGATATACTAAAAATAAAGGTACTTTATTTTTATGACAATATGCCAAAAGTATCTCAGTGACTACCCTCAGTATGAGAATAGCAAATATACACAAGATATATGTACACAATACCAAAAATATGCAGTAATAGCAATAGAAAGCAATGCAAGCAATGTACAGTCACAATAGATTGCAATAGGAGCACATAGGTATAGGGGCAACACAAAACATATACTCCAAAAGTGGAATGCGAATAACGTATGGACCCCAAACCTATGTGAGCTTGTAGAGGGTCGCTGGGACTGTAAGAAAACAGTGAGGGTTAGAAAAATAGCCCACCCCAAGACCCTGAAAAGTAGGTGTAAAGTGCACCTATATTCCCCAGAGAGCACAGAAGTGGTGATAGGGGAATTCTGCAAGAAAGAACAACACCAGCAATGCAACCAAAGTGGATTTCCGGACGAGAGTACCTGTGAAACAAGGGGACCAAGTCCAAGAGTCGCGACAAAGTAGAGATTGGGCAGATGCCCAGGAAATGCCAGCTGAGGGTGCAAAGAAGCTGCCATTGGATGGTAGAAGCTGTGGATTCTGCAAGAACGAAGAGGACTAGGAACTTCCCCTTTGGAGGATGGATGTCCCACGTCGAGAAGAAGCTTGCAGAAGTGTTCCCATGCAGAAATACCGCAAACAAGCCTTACTAGCTGCAAGGGTCGCGGTTAGGGTTTTTGGATGCTGCTGTGGCCCAGTAGGGACCAGGATGTCGCCAATTGCGTGAGGAGACAGAGGGGGCGCCCAGCAAGACAAGGAGCCCAATCAGAAGCAGGCAGCACCCGCAGACGTGCCAGAACAGGCACTACGAAGAGGAGTGAACCGGAGCTCACCCGAAGACACAAAAGGGAGTCCCACGACGCCGGAGGACAACTCAGAAGGTTGTGCACTGCAGGTTAGAGAGTCGGGGACCCAGGCTTGGCTGTGCACCAAGGAAATCCTGGAAGAGTGCACAGGAGCCGGAGCAGCTGCAAATCACGCGGTACCCAGCAATGCAGTCTAGCGTAGGGAGGCAAGGACTTACCTCCACCAAACTTGGACTGAAGAGTCACTGGACTGTGGGAGTCACTTGGACAGGGTTGCTGAGTTCCAGGGACCACGCTCGTCGTGCTGAGAGGGGACCCAGAGGACCGGTGATGCAGTCTTTTGTTGCCTGCGGTTGCAGGGGGAAGATTCAGTTGACCCACGGGAGATTTCTTCTGAGCTTCTAGTGCAGAGAGGAGGCAGACTACCCCCACAGCATGCACCACCAGGAAAAACAGTCGAGAAGGCGGCAGGATCAGCGATACAAGGTTGCAGTAGTCGTCTTTGCTACTTTGTTGCGGTTTTGCAGGAGTCCTGAGCAGTCAGCGGTCGATTCCTTGGCAGAAGGTGAAGAGAGAGATGCAGAGGAACTCTGATGAGCTCTTGCATTCGTTATCTAAAGAATTCCCCAAAGCAGAGACCCTAAATAGCCAGAAAAGGAGGTTTGGCTACTTAGGAAGGAGGATAGGCTAGCAACACAGGTAAGAGCCTATCAGGAGGAGTCTCTGACGTCACCTGCTGGCACTGTCCACTCAGAGCAGTCCAGTGTGCCAGCAGCATCTCTGTTTCCAAGATGGCAGAGGTCTAGAGCACACTGGAAGAGCTCTGGGCACCTCCCAGGGGAGGTACAGGTCAGGGGAGTGGTCACTCCCCTTTCCTTTGTCCAGTTTCCCGCCAGAGCAGGGCTGGGGGATCCCTGAACCGGTGTAGACTGGCTTATGCAGAGATGGGCACCATCTGTGCCCATCAAAGCATTTCCAGAGGCTGGGGGAGGCTACTCTTCCCCAGCCCTGACACCTTTTTCCAAAGGGAGAGGGTGTAACACCCTCTCTCTGAGGAAGTCCTTTATTCTGCCTTCCTGGGCCAAGCCTGGCTGGACCCCAGGAGGGCAGAAACCTGTCTGAGGGGTTGGCAGCAGCAGCAGCTGCAGTGAAACCCCAGGAAAGGCAGTTTGGCAGTACCCGGGTCTGTGCTAGAGACTCAGGGGATCATGGAATTGTCTCCCCAATGCCAGGATGGCATTGGGGTGGCAATTCCATGATCTTAGACATGTTACATGGCCATGTTCGGAGTTACCATTGTTACGCTATACATAGATAGTGACCTATGTATAGTGCACGCTGGTAATGGTGTCCCCACACTCACAAAGTCCGGGGAATTTGCCCTGAACAATGTGGGGGCACCTTGGCTAGTGCCAGGGTGCCCACACACTAAGTAACTTTGCACCCAACCTTCACCAGGTGAAGGTTAGACATATAGGTGACTTACAAGTTACTTAAGTGCAGTGGTAAATGGCTGTGAAATAACGTGGACGTTATTTCACTTAGGCTGCAGTGGCAGGCCTGTGTAAGAATTGTCGGAGCTCCCTATGGGTGGCAAAAGAAATGCTGCAGCCCATAAGGATCTCCTGGAACCCCAATACCCTGGGTACCTCAGAACCATATTACTAGGGAATTATAAGGGTGTTCCAGTATGCCAATGTAAATTAGTGAAATTGGTCACTAGCCTGTTAGTGACAATTTGGAAAGCAAAGAGAGAGCATAACCACTGAGGTTCTGGTTAGCAGAGCCTCAGTGAGACAGTTAGTCATCACACAGGGAACACATACAGGGCACACTTATGAGCACTGGGGCCCTGGCTGGCAGGGTCCCAGTGACACATACAACTAAAACAACATATATACAGTGAAATATGGGGGTAACATGCCAGGCAAGATGGTACTTTCCTACACCCCTCTAGCAGGCCTTACAGCCCTAAGGCAGGGTGCACTATACCACAGGTGAGGGAATAGCTGCATGAGCAATATACCCCTACAGTGTCTAAGTCTATTCTTAGACATTGTAAGTACATTGTGGCTATATTAAGTATATGGTCTGGGAGTTTGTCAAAAACGAACTCCACAGCTCCATAATGGCTACACTGAATACTGGGAAGTTTGGTATCAAACTTCTCAGAATAATAAACACACACTGATGCCAGTGTTGGATTTATTACAAAATGCACACAGAGGGCATTTTAGAAGATGCCCCCTGTAATTTACCCAATCCTTCAGTGCAGGACTAACTGGTCAGTGCCAGCCTGCTGCTGAGAGACGAGTTTCTGACCCCATGTGGTGAGGGCCTTTGTGCTCTCTGAGGACAGAAACAAAGCCTGTACTGGGTGGAGGTGCTTCACACCCCCCCCTGCAGGAACTGTAACACCTAGCAGTGAGCTTCAAAGGCTCAGGCTTCGTGTTACAATGCCCCAGGGCACTCCAGCTAGTGGAGATGCCCGCCCCCTGGACACAGCCCCCACTTTTGGCAGCAAGTCCAGAGGAGATAATAAGAAAAACAAGGAAGAGTCACCCACCAGTCAGGACAGCCCCTAAGGTGCCCTGAGCTGAGGTGACTCCTGCCTTTAGAAATCCTCCATCTTAGTTTTGGAGGATTCCCCCAATAGGATTAGGGATGTGCCCCCCTCCCCTTAGGGAGGATGCACAAAGAGGGTGTAGCCACCCTCCAAGACAGTAGCCATTGGCTACTGCCCTCCCAGACCTAAACACTCCCCCAAATTTAGTATTTAGTGGCACCCCAGAACCCAGGAAATCAGATTCCTGCAACCTGAAGAAAGAAGAAGAACTGCTGACCTACAAGCCTGTAGAGAAGGAGGAAGACGACAACTGCTTTGGCCCCAGCCCTACGGGGGACCAGCGACTTCTGAAGCCTCAGAGGACTGCCCTGGACTACAGGACCAAGAAACTCCTGTGAACAGTGGCCCTGTTCAAAACCAGCTACTTCTTTGCAACAAAGAAGCAACTTCCAAGGACTTCACGTTTCCCGACCGGAAGCGTGAGACTCTACACTCTGCACCCGACGCCCCCGGCTCGACCTGCAGAAAACCAACACCTCAGGGAGGACTCCCCGGTGACTGCGAGCCCGTGAGTAACCAGATACGACTCCCCCTGAGGCCCCACAGCGACGCCTGCAGAGAGAATCCAGAGGCTCCTCCTGATCGCGACTGCCTGTAACAAGGGACCGACGCCTGGAACCAACACTGCACCCGCAGCCCCCAGGACCTGAAGGAACCGAACCTCAGTGCAGGAGTGACCACCAGGCGACCCTCTGCCCAGCCCAGGTGGTGGCTGTCTTGAGAAGCCCCCCCTGTGCCTGCCTGCAACGCTAGAGTGACCCCCTGGTCCCTCGATTGTTTTCAATCTAAAACCCGACACCTGCTTTGCTCACTGCACCCGGCCGCCCCTGTGATGCTGAGGGTGTACTTTGTGTGCCTTCTCGTGTCCTCCCCGGTGCTCTACAAAACCCCCCTGGTCTGCCCCCCAAGGACGCGGGTACTTACCTGCTGGCAGACTGGAACCGGAGCACCCCTGTTCCCCATAGGCGCCTATGTGTTTTGGGCACCCCTTTGACCTCTGCACCTGACGGGCCCTGTGCTGCTGGTGTGGTAACTTTGGGGTTGCCTTGAACCCCCAACGGTGGGCTGCCTATGCCCCAAACTTGAGACGTGTAAGTGTTTTACTTACCTCCAAAACTAACCATTACTTACCTCCCCCAGGAACTGTTGATTTTTGCACTGTCCACTTTTAAAATAGCTTATTGCCATTTTTACAAAGACTTTACATGATATTGTTTTCATTCAAAGTTCCTAAAGTATCTAAATGAAGTACCTTGCATTTAAAGTGTTTGATGTAAATCTTGAACCTGTGGTTCTTAAAATAAACTAAGAAAATATATTTTTCAATACAAAAACCTATTGGCCTGGAGTAAGTCTTTGAGTGTGTGTTCCTCATTTATTGCCTGTGTGTGTACAACAAATGCTTAACACTACCCTCTGATAAGCCTACCGCTCGACCACACTACCACAAATAGAGTATTAGTATTATCTAATTTTGCCACTATCTTACCTCTAAGGGGAACCCTTGGACTCTGTGCACACTATTTCTTACATTGAAATAGTACATACAGAGCCAACTTCCTACACTTGTAAAAAATATTTCTCAATGGACTGATATAATCTGAGGTACTAAGTAGGCCTGGGCCGAGCTCACAGAGTTCTACTCTGCAGAATTATGCTGAGTTGATTTACAGCGGCGGAGTTCTCTGAGGGGTTTTGCAGAAACGCAGGATATGCCTTTGTGCACATATCCACTTTCAAGTTCCTGTATGACAATTTCTGCTGAAACCAAGGGGCATATTTAGAAGGAACTGGCACCTCTGCTCCGATGCGCCAGTTTCCTTGCATCGCCCTGCGCCCCCCTAATGGCACCATGGTAGTGCTGTATTTAAAAACAGCGCACCATGGCACACATTAGCACAACAGTGTCAGAATTGTTTACGCTATTATGGCGCTTTGTTGGACTAGCGGCAAAAATGTTGATGCTAGTCCAACAAATCTTGGGGAGACCCATAGAAAATAGCGCAGCATCACTTTAACAAAGGACGCTAGAATGGAGCAGTGAAATCTTGTAAATTTCCCTGCGCCATTTTTTGGGATTCCCTGCAGGGGAATGCCCCCTTGCATACATTATACCTGGTGCAGGTGTAATGTGGCGCAGGGGTTTACAAAAATGCACAACACTTTTCAAATATGGCGCAGGGTGTGGGCCTGCTTAGTGCCACAGTAGCGTCCAAAAAAATGATGCTACGTGGCGCTAAGGGGTGCAAGGGGCTTGTAAATATGCCCCCAAGTCTCGTGCATGCAGAATGAATGGAAAAGTATGGGGCAGATTTAAGGAAAGTGGTGCCTTAGCGCCTCCCTACTGCCACCATGTGTGCACCGTATCAAAGATACAGCTCACCATGGCGAAGGTTAGGGGGCAATAACGTCAAAAAAATTTACGCTATTGATGTACTGTTCAGGGTTTAGCGATTTGGGCACTTAGTACATAGGGTCCATTGTGAACAATCGTGTGCCCCCTTTTAACGCCTGCTCTGAGCAGCCGTTAAAAGTGCCGAAAAAAAGGGGGTAACTCCCCCCTTTGCGTACATTATACATGGCGCATGCATAATGTAGCGCAAAGGGATATGAAGTGGCGCAATGCTTGCATTACGCCACTTTGTAAATATGGCGCGGGGGAAAGGCCACCTAAGGGCCGACTTAGCATCAAAAAATGACGTTAAGATGGCGCTAAAGTGGCGCTAGGCCCCTTAAATATGGGTCTATGTGTTCACAAAGCAGAAATTATTTAAAATAAGAAACACAAACTAATATGGATTTGCGGTTTTGTTACGGTTTAAAATCGCCTTTGTCTTAAAGATACATGAGTAGCTGAAACACCAGCTCGGATTCACTGTCAGTGCACATAGTTATGTATAAATGTAAATAAAGGACTCGATCAATTTAAGAATTGTGTTTCACATGGCTTTGTTCGTGGTCAGAAAAGATCATAGCTGATGCGTATTTTCAAAAGCAAATAAAAAGATGTAAGGTAGAGAAAGGTTTTTAGCGCTTTGAAGTTAAAATAGTGCGTGCGCCAGCCGGGAATCGAACCCGGGTTACACGAATCTTGCATGATAACCCTACACCACTAGAGAACATAGGAAGCACTCCAGCATTATTTTATATAAAGGTCTTAGGCCAGAACACCTCCCTCGTGTATTGGACGATTTTTCCCCTTCGTGATTCCAGTGCTGAGCCCTCCTTGTAGGATTATTCGTGGTTCAATGACACTGGCTCCGGGGGCATCTCTCGGGTACTTCACTCACTCATATGCCAGCTCCCACCCAAAGACTATTTCCAAAACGGTTCAAATGTATCTCCAAAACGGGTTCTGGCACGCCGCGCACTAGGCGCTATTAACTTGTGTCGCGATCAGGAAGTGCTCCGAGTCCGACAGTGACGCAGTCCCTCCACTGACTCAACAGTTGAGACCTTTGTCACTAAACCAGACCTGCCACGAAGAGACATAACTGCTCCCAAAACAACTTCCGCAGCATGGACAAATTGTAAAACACGTAACCAAACGCCCTCTATTTATTTGTAATATTTGTAGTTTGTTGTAAATAAAAGACAAAGCTGCCACTGAAGGGACACCCCCCTCCATGTCCTCCCGAAGCAGATGGGCACAGGAAGCGCAGGGACAGGCTGGGGGGTGCCCTATCCAAGGGTCCACCATGGCGGCTGCCGACCCGGTCACACTTCAGCAACCATTAAAAGATGTGCATCTCCCCATGGACAACGAGGGCACTAGAGCAGCCCCCCAGGCCTCCCTGCCATCTCCCTACAGGACCTGTATTTGTGAGGGAGAGAACATCCTGGCAGAGGCCTCCCTGGGCCCTCCGTATCTACCGCCAGGTGCCAACCCTGGTGAAGACCCCACACAGGGCCCACAGCATTATCACAAGATTCACACACAGGGGCCCACAGCATTATCACAAGATTCACACACACGGGCCCCTCAGCATTATCACAAGACCCCCACACAGGGGCCCCACAGCATTATCACAAGAGCCACACACAGGGGCCCACAGCATTATCACAAGAGCCACACATGGGCCCCACAGCATTATCACAAGATCCACACACAGGGGCCCACAGCATTATCATAAGATTCACACACAGGCCCCCCGCAGCATTATCACAAGACCCACACACAGGGCCCCACAGCATTATCACAAGACCCACACACAGGGGCCCACAGCATTACCACAGGATCCACACAGGGGCCCCACAGCATTATCACAAGATCCACACACAGGGACCCCACAGCATTATCACAAGATTCACACACAGGGGCCCCACAGCATTATCACAAGACCCACACACAGGGGCCCACAGCATTATCACAAGACCCACACACAGGGGCCCACAGCATTATCACAAGATCCACACACAGGGGCCCCACAGCATTATCACAAGACCCACACACAGGGGCCCACAGCATTATCACAAGACCCACACACGGGCCCCACAGCATTGTCACAAGACCCACACACAGGGGCCCACAGCATTATCACAAGACCCACACCCAGGGGCCCACAGCATTATCACAAGATCCACACACAGGGGCCCACAGCATTATCACAAGATTCACACACAGGGACCCCACAGCATTATCACAAGACCCACACACAGGGCCCCACAGCATTATCACAAGACCCACACCCAGGGGCCCACAGCATTATCACAAGATCCACACACAGGGGCCCACAGCATTATCACAAGATCCACACACAGGGACCCCACAGCATTATCACAAGACCCACACACAGGGGCCCACAGCATTATCACAAGATCCACACACAGGGACCCCACAGCATTATCACAAGACCCACACACAGGGCCCCACAGCATTATCACAAGACCCACACCCAGGGGCCCACAGCATTATCACAAGATCCACACACAGGGGCCCACAGCATTATCACAAGATCCACACACAGGGACCCCACAGCATTATCACAAGACCCACACACAGGGGCCCACAGCATTATCACAAGATCCACACACAGGGACCCCACAGCATTATCACAAGACCCACACACAGGGGATCACAGCATTATCACAAGACCCACACACGGGGCCCCACAGCATTATCACAAGATCCACACACGGGCCCCACAACATTATCACAAGATCCACACACGGGCCCCACAACATTATTACAAGATTCACACACAGGGGCCCCATAGCATTATCACAAGATCCACACACAGGGACCCCACAGCATTATCACAAGATTCACACACAGGGGCCCACAACATTATCACAAGACCCACACACAGGGGCCCACAGCATTATCACAAGATCCACACACAGGGACACCACAGCATTATCACAAGACCCACACACAGGGGCCCCACAGCATTATCACAAGACCCACACACAGGGGCCCACAGCATTATCACAAGATCCACACATGGGCCCCACAGCATTATCACAAGATCCACACACAGGGACCCCACAGCATTATCACAAGATTCACACACAGGGGCCCCACAGCATTATCACAAGACCCACACACAGGGTCCCACAGCATTATCACAAGACCCACACACAGGGGCCCACAGCATTATCACAAGACCCACACACAGGGGCCCACAGCATTATCACAAGATCCACACACAGGGGGCCCGCAGCATTATCACAAGACCCACACACAGGGGCCTCCGCAGCATTATCACAAGACCCACACACGGGCCCCACAGCATTGTCACAAGACCCACACACAGGGGCCCACAGCATTATCAGAAGACCCAACGCCGAGGCCACAAATAACCCACCTAGAGGTTACCTGCCCATGGTGTCTATGGGTACATATTGGTGCCAAGTGACCTGGATCACAACACGTGCACAATGCGTGGGAAGGGGGGGCTGCTGCCTAACCTCTGTACACTGCCTCATCGGCTTGGGGGGCACGATATGCAGGCTCTGAGACCGGTGTTTGGGGTCCTTCAGTTAGTGTGCAGTGCACAGCTCCGAGTGGAGGGGCAGGCTGAGGGGGTGCTTACATGCGAAGAATGGGTTGGCAGAGAGTGGGTGAGTGGCATCCCTGGGTGGCATAGGTAGAAGAGAGCAATAGATGTTATAAATTCTAAGTTTTTATGCCCAGGCCCAGGTACTCCAAGTTAACACCTCACAACATTTAGTTATATTTCTTTTCAAACCTCACCCTGTTTATATCTTTCCACCCACCCTTCCTGTTTAAGGGGGAGATTTAAGAGGCCCCGAAGGAGGTGTTAAAATGAACCTCTTACAATTTTAATTGCTACATCACAATGTTGAGTACATGATCTGTAGCTCGCTCTCTGTGCATCCGAAACAACTCAGTTGGGAGAGCATTGGTCTGAAAAGCTAAAGCTTCAAGTTTCGATGCTGAACTTTGGCAGGTGAAGCAAGCATCTTATTTTACTTCCCCCCCCTGCACTTTATTCTTCCCTCCTTCATACCTCTCTTTCTCTCCATCCTCCTCCACTCTCAAGCCATCATTCCTCCCTCTCGCACCCTCTGTCGCATGTGTCCACCCTCCTTCGTTCCTCACTTATCCCTTCCTCAGTGACACCTGAGGACCCTTCTGAGAACATTTCTGAGGTCCCTTTGAAATGAGCCGTGCTCCACAGAAGGATGGGTGGGGTCCAACTGTCTTTTTATGTGCACGACACCCCCAGCTTCTCACCTAGTGTACCACTTCCGCAGAGATGATGTACAGGAATAGATGTCTAGTGGCCAGGCAGACCAGGACCTCTCTTCTTTTGTGCCTTTGCAATTAATCTCTGACCCATTCCTTCCTGCTATAGCCCGGACCAATTGTTTAGGGCTGAGCAGCTCCTGAGAAGGGATGCCAACCCCTGAGATTAGAGCTGAGCTCTGTAGTACACACCCTAGTCCCAGCCAGGTTAAAATATTAACTAGATTCACGTGAATAGTGTTTCACTGAGTTCAGATGGTGCACACCGTGTTCTGGAAAAATATTTCTGTGTGCCTGGGCAGGTGCTTTGAACTGATGTATGTAAATTAAAGAAAAACGAAAACTGAGAAATGACACTGGAAGAAATAAAATCATGTAAAGACCAATTTTAAGGAAAGAAAACTTAAAGGAATACAAATAAATAGAAAATGAAAGGAAAGATCATTTTTTAAGGAAATATCCAAAATCACACCTTTGGGTGAAGATTGGGGCAGTGAGGTTTTTTGGGTTCAGGGATGGGTGATGTTTAGGGGCGATAAGAGGTCCTTAGGGTTCAGGGACGTGTGTTGTTTAGGGGTGGTAAAACTTTTTTAGGAATTAGGCATGGGTTGGAATTTGGGGTGGTGAGTAGTTTTTAGGGTTCACGAAAGGATGAAGTTTAGGGGTGATAAGAAGTTTTAGGGTTCAGGGATGTGTGGTGTGTAGGGGTGAAGAGGCGTTTTAGGTTTTACAGATGAGTGGAGATTTTGACTGGTGAGTGGTTTTAAGGTTCAGTGATGGGTAGAGTTTTGGGGTGGTGGAGGGTTTTTAGTGCTCGGCACAGGGTGAAGTTTAGAATTGTGTGGGGTCTTCAGTGATATGTAGAGTTTGTGTAAAAAGGGTCTTTAAGGTTCTGGAATGCAGAAGTTTAGAGGTGGTGAGGGGCTTTAGGAGTCTTGAATAGGTGGTTTTCAGCATTTAATTAGCTTAACACCACAACATGGCTGTATCCATCCAGCATCCGCCCAATATAAGCAGATCTGAGAAGGGAGGCAAAGGGAAATGGAATAACTGCCCAGGATCACACACTGTTGTCAGAGAGGAAACAGTGGCACTTTCCACCCACCACTGACAACTCATCTGCTGGATCAAAAGCTCCCCACACACTCGCTTCCATGAATTACTTTCTCCTCGGCTATCTCAACTATCACACCAACAACTGCAACTACCACAACACCATACCCCTGCTCAAGAACCTCCCGGCAGTCGGCCTCAAGCACCGGTCACCTCGCCTACACACATCGCCGGACACAAACTCAACCCCATCTTCTCCTTCCTGACCGGCAGAACACAGAGAGTCAGACTCCCGCCTTACCTGTCAGAACCTACAAAGATCAGCTGCTGAATGCCCCAGGGCTCCTCTCCGAGCCCCACACTCTTTAACATCTACATGGCTCTGCATGAATCCATCGTCAGAAGCCATGGACTGACCGTGCTCTCCTAGGCTGACAACACCCAGCTGATCATCTCACTGACCGGAAACCTTACAACTGCCAAGAAGAAGTTCCACAACGAGATGGAAGCCTTTGCCGCCTGGATAAAGGAGAGGTGCCTCAAGCTCAACTCATACAAGACTCAGATCCACATCCTGGGACCTTCCACATCCACATGGGACAACTCTTTAATGCCTGGGACACTCAGCACCCACCCAACACCACCCCAACGAACCACGCATGCAACCTCGGCTTCATCCTGGATTCAACTCTCGCCATGACCCACCAGGTCCACTCTGTCGCATCCTCCTTTTTCCACACACTCTAACGTTTCCAGAAAATCTTCAAATGGATCCCAAATGACTGCTGCAAGACTGTAACCGAAGACTGTAAGCAGGCTTGACTATAGCAGCGCCCTCTACGTCGGCACCACCCAGAAGAATTTTGAGGAAACTACAGCACATCTAGAATGCCTCCGCCAGACTCATCCTGAAAACCCCCCGCCCCTAACACATCACCAAACACCTGAGAGACCTTCAATGGCTCCCCATCGAGAAAAGGATCAACTTCATACTCCTCATCCACACATACAAGCCTCTCCATTACCTAGGCCCTACCTACCTCAACCACTGCATCACCCTCTACGCACCCACCAGACCCCTCCACTTCACTCAACAGGCACTTGCCACCATACCCTGCATATGTCTTTATTCATATTTAGTCATGCACGTTTACATTACTGAATTAAAACTGAAAGCAGTCAGAGTCTAAAGACGTTGGTTGTTTTTAGTGGGATCAGTGCTTGAAGGCATATATCATCCTCAAGATGCTGTTACAAGGGGAGGAGTGAAGTTAGATAGTGCTTAATCTCTCCCTAGTAGATCCATTCTCAGGTACCACAAGAGGGCTTCCCTCAGCATGGGCCCACTCACCAGCCACTAGGGATGGATTCAAGGAAAGACATTTGCCCCTGCATCCAGGGCTAAGCGCTTTGCAAGCATTTCATTATTTGTGCAGCCATGTGAGGGTGATTGAGGGGATTACCACTTGTTGGACCTGGCCCTCTCTGCAGGGTCGCCCCTATTTTGTTTTGCCTTCATCCCCACTGTTTGATGAACCCAAGGTGTATCGCCAGTTGGACTGACTTCATGATAGCTCCCACCACGTACTTCTCTGCAGCAGAAAATCCTGTTCAGCTGGAGTTCTCAGGAAAGTATCGTAGAGTCATCCTCAGCTACAGCATGTATCTTCACCTCCTAGAGATTTTCGACTTCCCAAAAAGTGACTAACTATGAAGATAGACATTTTCACTTCAACTATATCCATTTGCTTCCCAACAATGATGCCTCCTCCTCGGACACCGCCTGCTGCCTTGCTCTGCTGAATGTCTAGCTTCTCAGGAACTTCACTCCATCACTGTCAACCTTAACATTTGACTTTGCCTCGATGTCACTGAGCGAAGGCTGAGTCTGTGACGAGTTAAAGGTCCCCTAGTAAATCAGGTCCCAGGGCAGCAGTACCAGCAACTCCAGGGCACAAAGGAGGAGACCAGCAGCCTCTGCCTGCCATGTGGCCTCGAAGAAAGAACAGACAATGTGTATAGAAATCAGTACAAAGTTGTGATGCTATACTGGAGAGATGGATGAAGTAGAAAAGACATCATCTTCAGGGGAGGGTTGCTTTAGGTGTCAGCAAGTACTTAAAGTGGTCATGTTTGTGGCGGTGGCCATGCTGGGACAGGATAATTCCCCTGTAGGCTAAGGACAAATGGATGTGTTTGCAGGGGTCATCAACTATGCATTCTGGCAACGAGCACTGAAGGAACGTGCAGTTTCCCTTTAGTCACAAACATAGTTTGCCACACACCCTCCTGGAGATGGTGGGACTCAGGCGCTACACTCACTCCATACACCAAAGGCCTGGAATGACCACTTTTTCCAGGGCTACTTTTCACTTCCTCTCCATCAGTTTTAATATTGTTTGGTTCAGAAGACAGAGACATTAGATGAGGGTTGTGACTGTTCTTCAGCTAGACAGCCAACTCTGAAGGAAAACAGGTCACTGGAAAGAACTACAGAAGGGCAGGAGAGAAGAGAGTGATCAAACCATGAAGATGTGATGGAAAGAGTCAGGCAACCCGAACGACTAGAGGGTAGAGTTGTGGAGAACACGGCCTTCCAGGATAGGAAATGCTGAAATAAACAGAAGATTGGGTTTCTCTGTCGGTGGATGGGATTGAGCTGTTATGTGAGGTTATGCATGTTTGTATAGCCAGTGCTTTAAATGGGCTGGTACTGTCTGGTACAGAGCACCAGCATTTTTTTCTTTTATGGGGGAAAGTACCTGTTCTTCTTAAGAAGAAAGTAATACTTTTAATTGGAGACTACGAGCACTTCTCAGAATCAAGTAGCTGCACCTCTATTTTTCCATTTCAAGCACTGTATATAGCGACACCCGTAAGGGTATCCAGACACTTCGCAGGTGGGTAGGTGACAGTTTCTCAGAAGATTTATTCAGGACGTCAGGTCTTCAGCTTCTCGCGGGATTCAAGGACAGATGAGGAGCTCTGATATGCTTACGTAGCTCGTTCCTAGCTTTGGAGGAGATGTATGAGAAGACGTGACCTCCTGCTATTGTGTATGCGGGGTACATGTGCTAGTGAGAGTCCCACTGAGAGGAGGTGCCTGGAGAGTTGGTGGATGTGTGCAGCTTTCTGTGTGTGTGAGAAGTTTGCAATGAGTGTGTTTATGTATGGGGTGCAGTGAAGTTCCTTGAGGTCTGGTGTGACCTGGCTGCTGCGTGATAGGTTGAAGATGAGTCTTGCTGCAGCATTCTGGATGCTTTAGGGCCTGATCGAGTACTGCTTAATGAATTCAGCATAGAGTGTGTTGCTGTAGTCAAGTTTGCTGGTTATGAGAGCTATGTGTGACTGTTTTGCTGGTGTTCTCTGGTAAGCACTTGAATATTTGTTGCAGCATCCTCAGGACATGGAAGCGGGTGGAGGTCACTATGCTGACCTGGCTGCCATATCAAACTTGTTGTTTAGGCAAATTCCTAAGATTCTGGCATGGATGGTTGGGGTTGGGTAACTCCAAGGTCTGCCGGCCATGAGGTGGAGTCTTACTGAGCGGTCTTCCTTTCACACCTTCGGTCTTATCTTCTAAACTGAACTTGAGCCAGTTGGATCTCATCCAGGTGGCTACTGTGGTCATGCAGGTGGCAAAGTTGTTTTTTATCACAAAATTCCAGTCTGTAAAGGAGTGTATCAGTTGGGTGTTGTCCACATTGAAGGGAAGGTTGATGCTGTGCGATCTGATGATATCAGCCAGTGGGGTCATGGTGATGTTGAATAGGGTCGGGCTGAGAGATGATCCTTCGGGTACTCCAGGGATGTGTATCCTGGCTTCAGATGTGTATGATGACATGCTGACTTTCTGTGTTCCTTCCGTGAGGACGGGGCTGATTAAGTTTGGATGCCTGTGTCGTGAAGTCTTCTGATCAGGGTGATGGGGACATATAAAGCTCTATATTATAAGGCTGTATGTTCAGACTTGGAAGGCAGCAAAACAATGATGGAAAAACCAGTCGTAAACTTTCAGCACTCACAACAAGCCAGACTTTTTCTTACCTCAAGCATTTGTGGTTTGTTGTACTGTCCATCCCCTGTAAAAATGAGGGATAAAGGGCTGCATACTGCTTTATGAAAGAGAATAAATGGAGTTTGTTTACTAGCTGGTAAAATTACTCGTATGGATTGAAGATTAATGAATGTGTCACCCCTGAATTGGTGATATTGTCTGATCAGTTTTACATTAGTGCCAATCGTGAGCAGTTTAGCACATATATTTCTGTGAATGATACATTTAAGGAAATGCCTCCTTGGCATGGTTGCCCCCTGACTTTTTGCCTTTGCTGATGCTATGTTTTGATTTGAAAGTGTGCTGAGGCCTGCTAACCAGGCCCCAGCACCAGTGTTCTTTCCCTAACCTGTACTTTTGTTTTACACAATTGGCACACCCTGGCATCCAGGTAAGTCCGTTGTAACTGGTACCCCTGGTACCAAGGGCCCTGATGCCAGGGAAGGTCTCTAAGGGCTGCAGCATAGCTTATGCCACCCTGGGGACCCCTCACTCAGCACAGACACACTGCTTGCCAGCTTGTGTGTGCTGGTGAGGACAAAACGAGTAAGTCGACATGGCACTCCCCTCAGGGTGCCATGCCAACCTCACACTGCCTATGCAGTATAGATAAGTCACCCCTCTAGCAGGCCTTACAGCCCTAAGGCAGGGTTCACTATACCCTAGGTGAGGGCACCAGTGCATGAGCACTGTGCCCCTACAGTGTCTAAGCAAAACCTTAGACATTGTAAGTGCAGGGTAGCCATAAGAGTACATGGTCTGGGAGTCTGTCAAACAAGAACTCCACAGCACCATAATGGCTACACCGAAAACTGGGAAGTTTGGTATCAAACTTCTCAGCACAATAAATGCACACTGATGCCAGTGTACATTTTATTGTGAAATACACCCCAGAGGGCACCTTAGAGGTGCCCCCTGAAATCTTAACCAACTACCTGTGTAGGGTGACTGGTTTTAGCAGCCTGCCACACTTGAGACATGTTGCTGGCCACATGGGGAGAGTGCCTTTGTCCCTCTATGGCCAGTAACAAAGCCTGCACTGGATGGAGATGTTATCACCTCCCCCAGGCAGGAGCTGTAACACCTGGCGGTGAGCCTCAAAGGCTCACCCCCTTTGTTCCAGCACCACAGGGCACTCCAGCTAGTGGAGTTGCCCGCCCCCTCCGGCCACGGCCCCACTTTTGGCGGCAAGGCCGGAGGAATTAATGAGAAAAACAAGGAGGAGTCACTGGCCAGTCAGGACAGCCCCTAAGGTGTCCTGAGCTGAAGTGACTCTAACTTTTAGAAATCCTCCATCTTGCAGATGGAGGATTCCCCCAATAGGGATAGGAATGTGACCCCCTTCCCTTGGGAGGAGGCACAAAGAGGGTGTACCCACCCTCAGGGCTAGTAGCCATTGGCTACTAACCCCCCAGACCTAAACACGCCCTTAAATTTAGTATTTAAGGGCTTCCCTGAACCTAAGAATTTAGATTCCTGCAACTTACAGAAGAAGAGGACTGCTGAGCTGAAAACCCCTGCAGAAGAAGAAAGAAGACACCAACTGCTTTGGCCCCAGTCCTACCGGCCTGTCTCCTGCCTTCAGAAGAAAACTGCTCCAGCGACGCTTTCCCTGGGACCAGCGACCTCTGAATCCTCAGAGGACTGCCCTGCTTCCAAGAGACCAAGAAACTCCCGAGAACAGCGGCCCTGTTCAACAAAGACTGCAACTTTGTATCCAGAGGAGCAGGTTTAAAACCCCTGCAATCCCCGCAAGAAGCGTGAGACTTGCAACACTGCACCCGGCGACCCCGACTCGACTGGTGGAGAAACAACGCGACAGGGAGGACCCCCAGGCGACTCCAAGACTGTGAGTAACCAATGTTGTCCCCCCTGAGCCCCCACAGCGACGCCTGCAGAGGGAATCCCGAGGCTCCCCCTGACCGCGACTGCCTGACTCTAAAATCCCGACGGCTGGAAAAGACCCTGCACCCGCAGCCCCCAGCACCTGAAGGATCGGAACTCCAGTGCAGGAGTGACCCCCAGGAGGCCCTCTCCCTTGCCCAGGTGGTGGCTACCCCGAGGAGCCCCCCCCTTGCCTGCCTGCACAGCTGAAGAGACCCCTTGGTCTCCCATTGAAATCCATTGGAAACCCGACGCTTGTTTGCACACTGCACCCGGCCGCCCCCGCGCTGCTGAGGGTGTACTTTCTGTGTGGACTTGTATCCCCCCCGGTGCCCTACAAAACCCCCCTGGTCTGCCCTCCGAAGACGCGGGTACTTACCTGCTGGCAGACTGGAACCGGGGCACCCCCTTCTCTCCATTGAAGCCTATGCGTTTTGGGCACCACTTTGAACTCTGCACCTGACCGGCCCTGAGCTGCTGGTGTGGTGACTTTGGGGTTGCTCTGAACCCCCAATGGTGGGCTACCTTGGACCCCAATTTGAACCCCGTAGGTGGTTTACTTACCTGCAAGAACTAACATTACTTTACCTCCCCTAGGAACTGTGAAAATTGCAGTGTGTCCACTTTTAAAACAGCTAAATGTGTTTTATGTAAAAAGTATATATGCTATTGTGATTATTCAAAGTTCCTAAAGTACTTACCTGCAATACCTTTCAAATGAGATATTACATGTAGAATTTGAACCTGTGGTTCTTAAAATAAACTAAGAAAATATATTTTTCTATAACAAAAACCTGTTGGCCTGGAATTGTTTCTGAGTGTGTGTTCCTCATTTATTGCCTGTGTGTATGTACAACAAATGCTTAACACTACTCCTTTGATAAACCTACTGCTCGACCACACTACCACAAAATAGAGCATTAGTATTATCTCTTTTTGCCACTATCTTACCTCTAAGGGGAACCCTTGGACTCTGTGCATACTATTCCTTACTTTGAAATAGCACATACAGAGCCAACTTCCTACAATACACATTTGAATTGTGCTGGGTTCTGCAACTTTATTTCTTGGGGAAAACATGACTTATTTTTACCAAAGTTATCTTCTAAACTGAGTCTGAAATTCATGCAACATTTTTACTCCAAATATGAACGTTGAATTACATTCACTTATATATCCCCTCCATCAGCCGCTCTCATCCCTTCATGTTTTCAGGGGCAACTTAAGGATTTTGGGGTCCAACGCCGAACTTATTTTGGGGGATCCTGTCTGGACCACTGTTGGACTTTTTGCCTTACGCAGGGTCATCCCCAGTCTTTTTGCCTCCTTCCTCCTGGTTTTTCTGAACTCTCGCTGTTGGCTCTAGGACTCTGAGCACTTTATCACTGCTGACCAGTGCTAAAGTGCAGGTGCTCTCCCACCTAAAGTTGGTATGATTGGCTGATACCTAATTGGCATATTTAATTTACCTATAAGTCCCTTGTACAGTGGTATCTCTATACCCAGGGCCTGTAAATTAAATACTACTAGTGGGCCTGCAGCGCTGCTTGCGCCACCCACTGAAGTAGACTTTCAAACCTGTCTCAGGCCTGCTAGCGCAGGGCCTGTGTGCGCAGTTTTCTGCCACAGGGACCTGGCATCTAAACTTACTTGCAGGCCCAGAACTCCCCTTTTACTACATGTAAGTCACCCCTAAGGTACGCCCTAGCTAGCCATATGGGCAGGGTGCCATGTATGTGGAAAGGCAGGACATGTGCCAAGTTGCGTGGCCTGTCCTGGTAGTGACAAACAGCCTAACTTGGTGTCTCACTGCTGTGAGTGCTGCCTTCTCATAGGATTGCATTAGAAATGCCCTGCCTTATGTGTAAGGGGAATTGTCTGATTTATGAGGGGTAGCGTAGGCGTGTTTGGTATGGTTGTGATGGTGATAATAAATGCTGCTTACTGGTGTGGGTGTATTTTTTATTACTATCACAGAAATGCCACTTCTAGAAAGTGCACCTTGATCTGTGCTTATGACTCTGGTGTTTTGCAGCTTGACTCCAATCCACGTCTGGGCAGAGTGACAGTTGGGGCTTTGTGCATACTTCTCAGACAGCCTGAACACAGGGAGGGTGGAGGTGTCACTGAGGTGCATCTACATACTGAATAGTCTTCCTGGGCTGAGAGAAGGGAGAGGCGGGGCACACCTACATTTGTAAAGACTGTGCCCTGGCCTCACACAATAGGGTCGTTAACCCCCCACTGATGTTTGGAGCCTGTGCTGAAAGCAGAGAGGGGACACTCCCAGAACCAGTTGTAACTGGCTGGAACCTCCTCTCCCTACCATTGTAAAACACTGTAAGAACTGACTATAAGTACAGGGGAATTTTCCCCACAATTTGAACACTCTTGGAAATTGAACCTGGACACAAGACGCTGCTGAATGGGCTCACCAGGAAACCGCCTTGGACTGCTGCTGCTGTGCTAACCTGTGACCTGCCTGGTCACTAGGAGGAACTGCCATCATCTGCACCCCTTGTGCTGGCCTGTAGCTGGACCCACCAGCCTTGTGCTCCTTCCTGCTTCATTGTTCCCAGGGGCAGGGTGCCGTGGCCCCTGACCCCTATAACTTTTCCCTGCACGAGGAGTGCTGCCTTGATATCCCCTTTGCACTGAGAGAGCGCTCTTCTGTGCCCTCTGGCACTTCGAGGCACCTGTTTCATGCTGGAATCACCGCTGCAACCCGGGTTATAAGTATGGCCTTAGCGCTTTGAAAAGCGCTTCCTGGATGGTCCCCAGTAATCACGGTCCCCGGAGGGGCCCGTCAATGGTCTAGAGGAGGTGCGTGCTGCCCTCTTCTCCTCAAAAGGATGTCAGAGGCCCCCATTTTGCGCATAGGAGCACTGGGGGCCCCATTGTTCATCTTCTAGGCACTGGAGGTGCCTTCATCAAGCCAGGTACTGTTAAAAGAACAATATATAGAACATAAGTTCTTACTAGAGACTTCTTCTGATTTATATGTTGCCTACCTGTTTTTGATGGTGTTTCATAATCATATGCAAATGTTCCTTTTATGGGCATGACTTGCTAATATGTTTCCCTAACTTGCCATATTTTTTCTAATGTTCCTACTATGGGCGTTTTATGATATTCTTATGACAAGTGTTCTAATGTGATAACGTGTTTCCTGACTACTGCTTATGTTGCAGAATACTGAGTAACCTGTGTGTTATGTGTGACTACTGCTAATTTGCAGAGTAACTAATGTGTAACGTTCTGACAACTGCTAAGGTAGCAGGATAGTACTGATATGTGATGTTTGGTCTGATAATTGCGTAGTGTACTATACAGTATATTTTCATATAATCTGGTGTTGTGTTTCCTTTGTGGTGGGGATATTGCGTCACATGTGTTGTGTGAGTTGTGAAAACGCTTTACACATTGCCTCCGGGTTAAGCCTGACTGCTCAAGCCAAGCTACCAAGGGGGTGAGCAGGGGTTATCTTGGATGTGTAACTCCCTTGCCCTGACTAGAGTGGGTAAGTTCTGCCTGGCTGAGGTGCATACCCTAGCCAACCAGAAACCCCATTTCTAACAACAACCTTTAAATTTATGATGAAGTATCACTGACAGTGCATGGGCACACTCATCCAAATTCTAACATCCATGCCAACTATCATGCATCAGGCGTTAGTCTAACGCATTTCAGTGCATTGGTCCGCATCACCGCACTGAAATGGCAAATTATGCATTATAGCACCCCCTCAGTTGTTGTGAAACGAGCGCTACTACAATACACAGAACTGAGCTGCAGTGTAGTGGGGCTGAGCGCGCTGTGTGCTGGCTGCTCCAGCAGGCTAAGGGGTTGCTCGCTCTAGCTCCGCTCGCTTGGAGGCGAGTTCTGGAGTATTGATACAATGTATCTAAATCAGTGAATACTTACAGACACTCCTCCTCCGCTGGGTGGCCCAGCCGACACAGGCGCATACAGGCATAACCGACGTCACAGTCAGTGAGTGTCCAATCATGGTGCCACGCGGGATGCGAGGGCAGTCGGCATTTCGGTTGTGGCTGTGCTTTAGCAGCATGAAGTTATGCGGTAATGGTGTGGATCCCCACGTCGATGGATTGGATCACTTTGTCGTGGGAAATTAATTTCCCGTAACCCACGGCGGCCCCAGGCTACCCGTGGCTCTGTACTGGCCCCAATCAGATGAGAATGATAATGCAGACTGATCAAATCAGTAAGTGGCGCTAAAACCTTTAAGTTAACGATGAAGATGAAAAGTATAGTAAACAGCTCTGTGACTGTGTTCACTTCATTGATGTTATTGCAGCTTAGGTGACAAACTGAGAGCAGATGTGTGCAACTGACTCTGCAGGTGGGGCGTCAGACCCCTGGGAGGTCAGACGCTCAGCTGTAATTAATTATTTTTTATACTAGTACGCCAATGTTTCTCTTGCCTTTGTTGCTTGATTTTGCTCACAAGAAAGTGTCACTCATAGTTGTTTAAATGTGACTCATAATTACACTGAAATTATGAAAATGTCACACACGGCAATCTGGAACCTTGGCAGCTATGTTCTAAATGTGTTTACATCCAATATTCAGGGACAGTGATGTGTTTTCAATATTTTAAGACAGCAGCACCTCACTAATATTACTGCAGATAATCTCTGTGACACCCTCCCTATTCTCATTTGTGAGGACCTGTTTTGATTTTTTTTTAACTTGTTTTATGGATGTTTCATGAAACATAAACACAACAGTTCTCATCTAAATGTGTGAAATAGACTCACACATCACTCACAATAAAAATAATTAGATGGGAAACAGTATAACAATTACTCAAGGCTATCAGAGCAAGACTCTCTGATGAACAGAGCTGGTGCTATCAGGGGGCGCCCAGAAAGGCTGAGGCCCTGGGCCAGCGCCCACCTTGCACACTCCTCAAACCATCTCTGCGTGTTTCACAGAAAAGTCAGCGGCCTGTGGTGTAGGGCTCATCAGGCTTGTGGCGACTTCAGCAAAGTGAATAACATGGCATACACGAGCTGGCTGTGGTGGAACCTGGAGAGCTGTTTATTAACATCATTGCGACATGTCACTGTCATACCATACTCCAGACCCCAGCCCTACGCATGTGGTACCTCCAGGGGTGGCTCCTCTTCTATGGCGGAGGAGCCTCGCTTCCCCGCCAGCAGCAGCAGCAGCTGCAGACCTTTTACTATAAAACCATAATAAAGTATGTGTATTATGGTTTTGTTATAAAAGGCGTGGGGTCATTGGGTGTGAAAGAGATAGAGGGGAAGTGCACATGTGCACTCCCCCTCAGTGCGCATGTATGTTTGGTCGGCTGTCTCGGATCGGCCAAATACACATGCGCACTGTGGTGTCTCTAACCCAGCACTGTGTTGCCAGGTTGAAGAGAGCAGACAGAGACTCACACTCTGCCTCGGAGCGAATCCTAATGCTTCTCTCATGCTGCCAGTAGCATGAATGCAGCGTAGGGATTGGCTGCAGGTCAGCCTGCGCCTGCAAGTACTGGAGCCAGAGGAGCGGCGCAGCGAGAAAGGTACACTTTAGGTTTTTTGTCATCCCCCTCCCCTTATCCCCCATCCTCCCCTCACCGCCCCTCCCTGAGACTGGGTACCGCTCCCTTGGGTGACGCAAGGAATATTTCACGACTTGGCTTCTCCCTTCTGCTTACACCAGATATTATATTCTGGTTGGAAATGCTCTACCAATTTAACCACCTTAAGTTTTCTTGCCTCGTAACCGCACAAAACCACAACCGCGCTCGTTTATTCGGAGAGGCAGGAGGGAGAGAGTTAAACCGGCCATTTAAAGATCTTTGCTCCGTTCCGGTTTGGATGCTACACGAAATATACTCACTGCCTCTGGAATTATGCGGCGGGCGAGGACCAATTTTGCAGCAGAGTTCACTATGTTATGCACGAAGGTAAGGCAAATTTTATGACAAGACCGGAGGCTCCTATTATGCGTTCTCTTCTTGCTTTATTAAAACAGCAGTCAAGACAAAAAAGACTACAAATCCCAAGTGGCTAACACAGACAGCCAATGGGATTGAAAAACGTAGTATAGAACAGGTTGACCAATAGCAGTATTCCCCATGCTATTGTGACGTCACTTGACTGCAAGCAGCCCTCTTTTCTTGCTGCTGCAGTCAAGATAAGTCAAGCTTTTATATCGTCTTATCTTTATTATATATATTTATTACGTGGCATGCATATGTACTTAGTGTATTTTGATGTTGTCGGCATGTTGCCGCATTATTCCTCATAGGCGCTCGTGTTTTGTTTCCTGTCCTCGGCAGCACTCACCGAGTGCTCCTGAGGCAGGAATTCCCATTATTTTCGTATGCTCAACGCGCGCCGCGCGCACCGCTCCCTAGAGGATTCCCCTCGCGTTCAGGTCCAACCGTCACTCGGTTGCCTGACGCGAACGGAGAATAGCCTACGGAGCGCCCTGAAACGCTTCCTCACCTCGCTTCACCGTGTACCTTTATCGGCTGATTTCTTGCTCCTTGACAGCAATTTCCTCGGCCCCGCCCTCGCGTAGGAGGGTTCTTCCTTGTTTACGTCCAGCCCTTCTTGGTAGTTAACCCCCGGCTGCCCAGTTCACTCAGGAAACTCCTATATAATTTATTTCCTGTCATTTTAAAGCCATTTTTTTACCGGGAAGAAATTCCTTTTGTTAATTATTATCCTTAACATGGAAACCAACTCCTCATCTGTGGAACAGGGTGTTCCCAGTGAAATTGAGGACATAAGAAATGAGTTACGTAATTTCATCAAAACTTCTGTTCAACAGGCTATGGCGTCATCTATGCAAAAATTATCCAAGAATTTGGAGTCAAATTTTTCTAACCTTTTATCCAAATCTTCGGCCCAGTCTGCGGGGGAATGCAGTCAACGCCAGCCTGCCAACCCTATGGTTCCGGCACAGACGGAAAGTGAGTTTACCTCACATATGACAGAGGACGTGGTTCCTCACAAGGCTCCTGCCAAGGAGTATAACAATATGGTCTCCAAACCCCCTTTGAAACGTAAGGCCAAACAACGCCATTTTTCCCTCCCCACCCCCCTTACCTCTACCCCTAATTCGGATGATGATATCCCAGATGCGAATTCAGATTTTTATGTCTCTGACAAAGACAACACGGATTCGTTTTCACCTCCTCCCAAGAAATCCAAAGGTACTTCTGTTTCTCCCCCTTTGTTCGACTCAGAAGGGTTTCCCATGTTTGACCCCTCCAACATACTTCGACCCAATTCCACCGAATGGCTCCCCGCTGACCATGTTGGGCGTTACGTGGCTCAGAAATTATTTTCTCCCTTAGACAAGCAGACCAGAGCCAAGCTCAAGTCCGAATGTCCACGTCCCCTTCTTCCACACAAAGCTACTTCCACTCCCTCCATTGATGAACAGATGTTAACATTTTTTACTAAGCAGGGCAAGGACCCTCGTAAGGGAGTTGATAAGGCATGGTCGTCCTGCCAGGACAAACTACTGGATGTCATAGGTCCACTTACAAGAATCTTTGACATGATTGAATCAGCCAGGCTGGATGGCAGTTTCCTAGACCCAGAAGAGTTATCCTTATGGGTCCAACGTTGTTTCTGTTTGTTGGGGAATGCTAACTCCGCCCTCATACATGAGAGACGTAAAGGCCTCCTGATTAAACTGGACCCTAAATTGATTAATCTGGCAACGGTCCAACCCCAAATCCATACCGAGGGACAGTTGTTCGGTGATTCTTTCATCAAAAATCTCAGCAAATACGTGGCCACATTTACCTCATTAGACAAAGCACAACAGTCTATGAGGAAAATGTTTAACCAACGGGTTTTTGCCAGGGCCGGTAGAGGCAGGGGCCCCTTTACCGGCCGAGGTTCCGTCAACCAAGGCTCCAGAGGATATTATGGTTCCTACCAACACGAATTTAGGCCGCAGTTCTATCCCCAGCGCGGCAGAGGCTATCGTTCCAGATCCTTCAGACACTCCAAAGCCTCCAATCCAGCAGGTAAGCCCTCAGCTTGGTGCTTTTCCAACCGGGGGTCGCATCTCCCATTTTCTTTCAAATTGGTTAACAATTACAGCGGATGTATGGGTTCTAAATACTGTGCAAGGTTACACAATAGAACTGTATTCCACCCCAGTTCAAACATTTTACACTCCTTCTCCCCATTTCTCCACAGAAATGATCCAGTTAATCTCTCTGGAGGTAGATTCCCTGTTACTAAAACAAGCAATTTCAGTCACCCAACCACATCCTTTGGGATTTACCAGCCCCATCTTTCTAGTTCAAAAGAAGAACAAAAAGATGCGTCCAGTCATCAATTTAAAGCACTTCAACCAATTTGTGGTGTACAGACATTTCAAAATGGAAACAATTCTGCACCTCAGGGACATACTTCTTCGAAACGATTGGATGGTCAGACTGGATCTCCAGGATGCCTATTTAGTCGTCCCGATACATCCAGACTCCAGGAGATTACTTCAGTTCCATTGGTTCGACCAAACCAATCACTTTACCTCTCTGCCCTTCGGTCTATCTTCTGCCCCTTGGTGTATCACCAAGCTATTGAAGCCCGTGGTAGCTTTCCTAAGATCCCAGGGCATAAGGCTACTAATTTATCTGGACGATGTCCTAATTTTAAGCCAATCTCCTCAAATTCTTCTACTCCACTTACAAACAGCCTCCTCTCTTTTAGAGAATCTAGGCTTTATAATAAACAGAGAGAAGTCACTACTAACCCCATCCCAAACCATAGAATTCTTAGGATTTCAAATCAATTCCATTTCTGCTACTCTCCTTCTTCCCACGTCAAAAGTAAGATCCATAAAGTCAGAGATCCTGCAAATTCTTCGCAGCTCTCTCATCTCTCTCAGAACCCTAGCTCGACTAGTGGGCCTGCTGTCCTCCTCTATTCAGGCCATTTTTCCAGGTCCCCTTCATTACCGCTCCCTTCAAAGACTGAAGATTCAACACTTAAGAAAAGGCCTATCTTACTCCGATCTCATTCCCTTAGACGTAGAGTCACGAACAGAGCTTCAATGGTGGATAGACCATTTGGACGCTTGGAACGGAAAAAGTATATTTCCATCAGCCCCAGATCTTGTCTTAGAATCCGATGCAAGTCGTCTGGGCTGGGGGGCCCGATGTGGTCCCATATCGACTGGAGGTACATGGTCTTCCGAGGAGTCCAAATTGCATATCAATTGTTTAGAGATGCTTGCCGGCTCCTTTGCAATCAGAAGCCTAGCAAAGCACAAAGTTCATTGCGCAATACTCCTCAGGATGGAGAACATCTCTGCAGTCAGGTATATAAATCATCTTGGAGGCACAAAATCAAAACCTTTGGCGGATCTGGCCAAGAGTTTTTGGGAATTTTGCCTTTTAAACCATCTTTCGGTTCATGCAGAGTACCTTCCCGGAGCTCTCAATTCAATCGCAGACTGGCATTCTCGCCACCTCCGAGACTCCAGCGATTGGAAAATTCATCCTTCAGTTTTCCACAACATACATTCTTTATGGGGTCCGTTTTCCATAGATCTGTTTGCATCCCGTCTGAACACTCAGCTTCCCCAATTTTACAGTTGGCGTCCAGATCCATTAGCCTTGGCATCAGATGCCTTCTCTCAAAATTGGTCTCTCTCCCTCAATTACGCCTTTCCCCCCTTCATCATGATCAACAGAGTTTTAGCTCAGGCCAGACGTCAGAATGCATCCCTTATTCTCATCGTCCCGTTCTGGCAATCCCAAGTATGGTTCCCTACTCTACTGGAACTTTCAGTGGACTTTCCCTTGTTAATCCCTTCCTTCCCAGACTTACTGTTGGACCCTTTTCATCGGCCACATCCCCTCATTGTAGACAATATCCTCACTCTGTCCGCCTGGAAGATCTCAGGAATCCCCAATCTAGCCCTGTCATTTCGTCAGAAGCTTCTCAATACATCTCAAATTCATGGGCCACAGGTACCAAGAAAGCCTACAAAGCAGCCTGGGCTTTATGGGACGGCTGGTGTTTGGGAAGGCAACTTGATTCCTTTTCAGCAGATGTGATTTTCGTAGTTAACTTCCTAGCCGCAGAAGCTAGTAAAGGTAAGGCTTTTCGTACCATTAACCTTTATAGGTCGGCTATTTCTTCTAATCATATCCAGGTCAACGGTAAACCCATAGGCGAGCATCCACTGGTGTGCAGATTACTAAAGGGAGTGAAATTTTCCAAACCTCCTCTGCCAAAATACAATCATTTATGGGATGTTAATGTTGTTCTGAAGTTTTTAATTTCATGGCCGGATAACACGCTGTTATCTCTTAAAATGTTATCTGCTAAGTTAACTATGTTATTATGTCTAATCTCTATTAAACGTTTATCTGATGTAAAAGCACTTGACGTCTCCAACCGTCAATTTACCCCTTCGGGGGTATTATTCTCGGTTGTTTGACGTACCAAAACCAGTTTATCGTCAGTCTTTTATCCTTATTTTCCACAGCAACCAAAATTATGCGTAGGCCAATGCCTTAAAGTTTATGAACAAAAGACTGCAGATTTGAGAACATCCTCCTCCCAACTACTTATTTATTTTAGGAAACCTTACCACCCGGTTTCATCTGCCACTTTAGCTCGTTGGGTGAAATGGATTATGTCCCTAGCTGGTATCGATATTTCCAGATTTGGAGCTCATTCTACCAGAGGGGCAATGGCTTCCAAAGCTTTCTGGGCGGGTTCCCGTTTAGAGGATATTCTAAAATCTGCAGACTGGTCTAATGACAGTACATTTAGAGTCTTTTATTGTAAACCTGTTGATGATCTTTCATTTAATGTAATTAATATGCTTTAAACTCGCATAATAGGAGCCTCCGGTCTTGTCATAAAATGTAGATTTTCCTAGTTCATGACGGAAAGTCTTAATTTTATTAAAGACACGGAGGCGAGTATTATCCCACCTCTGGTAATAAATACTGTTCTCCCTCCCTTTCTTTCAGCGCCAAGTCCGGCCACTCCATCAGCATCCTAATATGATATCCTCACTTCTGGCGAATCCTTCACTCACTACAAGTTCAGGATCCTGTTCTGGCTTCACCGAATATGCCTTCATTTGTAGACTTTTGGACTTTACTTCTGATGTGTTTGCTTTTCTTATGGCATTGTTTATTCTTTGTACGCTGTTTCCACATCTATTCAGCAATTGACTTTATTTGCAAGAAAAGAGGGCTGCTTGCAGTCAAGTGACGTCACAATAGCATGGGGAATACTGCTATTGGTCAACCTGTTCTATACTACGTTTTCAATCCCATTGGCTGTCTGTGTTAGCCACTTGGGATTTGTAGTCTTTTTTGTCTTGACTGCTGTTTTAATAAAGCAAGAAGAGAACGCATAATACTCGCCTCTGTGTCTTTAATAAAATTAAGACTTTCCGTCATGAACTAGGAAAATCTACATTATGTGGCATAATGCAGTACGTTTTGTGATGATAACACCACTTATTTTTTCATTTTTACAGATGGTAACACTGTACGGGCAAAGATTTTCACGTATTAGTACCCAAGTACAGCAATCAGAAATTGAAAAATGAGCAGCCAAGCTTTGTGAAGGGCCTTTCACTGGCGTTTTCGTGACCTTTGAACCCTCTGAACTCGAAATAAATGTGTTTGTTAAAATCTGCTGCAGATTAGGCAGCAAATGATGCTTTATGCGGCAGAAGCGACAAAACTATAATTATGGGACACAAAATAGAACGACCTTTAATGAGAGAGTTTTATTTCGCTGTAATAAGTATTTAAAACACTTTGATCTGTTTTTGTTTTATCCTCACTGGCTGTGTAAAACTACCAGACCTGTTCTTGTCGTCCGAGCAGCAGCTTTTCATTAATATCTAGAATATACATGTAGAATAGCCAGCTGCTCTCCGCAAAGTCTAAATATAATTATTAGACAGTCAGGAACAGCAAAAAGAGTGTGTGGAGCCCTGGAAGGAGCAGTCGCAGAAAACCTTTTGAAATGTAGTTTGTTGAATTGTTGGAAGAGCTGTGACTGTGACAGAGAGAAAAAGTTAAGCAGCGACGGGATTCGAACCGGCGACTCTGAAGAGACTGGAGCCTTGTTCCAGTGCCTTTGACCGCTCGGCCACACTACCACCTTTTCACTCGTTGTTTGCCATTTTATATGATGGCGGAGAGCCACCCTGCTCGATACGTGCAGAACTCAGCTGCAGGAATGGCAACGAACACAAAGACAAGCATTTGCAATGCAATAAGTCTCGCATTCGCTTCACTTACAGCTACTGACCTTATAAATTCACAACTGCACTTTTCTTCACACATAAATTGCTCAATTCTGCCTCATAATTTACTCTTTTTATGCCACATAACTACAGAGGCCCTGCATAGAATCAGAGCACTTCTGTTTACCTTCTTTTTCATCTGCAGGAAAAAAAAAAATGAAAATGTTGCTATTTACCATCCTAATTTAAATCTGACATGCTAATTGCAATAGAATACCACCTTCACCACCCCTTCATCAGAGCTGCTGGCTGGCTCACACAATCCCCCCCCAAAAAGAAACAAGGCAGCCACAGAGGAGTAATGAGAGTAGGGTGACCACCTGGCACTCAGGTAAATTCTGGACAGGACTATAAAAAATTCAGGACAAAGGGTCAAAATTCAGGACAAAGTTCAGGACAAATGGTCTAAATCCAGGACAAAACTCCAAGAACAAACATCGTTTTACAGACACACCCAAGAGAGGTCGTGCCTCACCATGTTGTTAGTGCATTTATTTACTCTTTTTTAACATAGCACTATTTATTCACTGTGGTCTTTTTGTGATTGCCTCCTGGTATGCTGCATTCAGGTGACACATATAAATTAATGCCGGTCAGTACTGCGTCTGGGCCATCACCCCTACCCAAATCTACCCAATCTTTCTTGAAGAGAAAGTAACAGCAACATTTTTATTATGTTTCTGAACATTTTAAAACCCCTGGCAAACAGTTTGAGAAACATTAAGGTAATTAACCTTATGCTAGTTTAAACAAATTGAACAAAAACATCTGGCTCACCCCAACCGCCCATGGACATTCAACTAAAAAAAAATGTAATGAGGCAGGGCAGATGGTGTGGGCAAGAGTGAGGTACCCACAACTTGTCTGTAGACTCACAGCATTAGAGTGTATGTCTGGGACTCTAACTTTATCTCAGAAATGAGGCCAGGCTACCAATCAAAGATAATAAAAGAGGAGGATGGAATGGATGTCAAATGGGAGATCCACAGCAAGTGATTCAAAAGGTTGTTGCTAAGAACTGGATAGACAAGGACGAGAAGAACAAGCTAGGACAATTCCTAAAATCAAACAAGATGGGTCCACCAAGATTATCGGAAGGTTTTGGGTACCTGGGGAGTTGTCTCTGCACACAGGAGAGAAACCGAAGAGGCACTGTCAAGTGGTTGAACAAGCAACACCCATCCACCTTGGCAAACTCTTCTGGTGCAATGGTCCACTGTTCCTGCTTGTGAAGGGTGAGCAGGGGCCAGACCCCTTGCAAGGTTGTGCAAGGCAATTGCCCGCTTTGTCCATCTCTTTAAATGGTTTTGAAATTGAGCAAAAGACAAACTAGTGATCTGGGTTATCCCTAAGTGTCAAGTACACATAGAATCTTCAAAATATGTAGGATGTAAATTGCACAAAGAAAATGTACATTTTTTAAAATGTAAATTGTGTTTCTTTAACATATGGCACTGTTTTCACCTTTATATACAATTAGATCTCAGATTGAACTGGGAACCAGTTACCCTTTTGATACCTAGTGATTAATATCTACCATTCTCTCACTGATTTGCAGTATGGAAATCTCGGCAGAGCATCACGGACCCTCCAAGTCTAGTTTGCTTTTTGGTCTTCTCTTCTGCTTTCTGTAGTGGGCCACGTGGCACTAGTGAAGACGGTGTGCTACCCCAATGATAGTATTATTTTGCAAACCTTCCCCTGCTTGTCCTTTCCTTTTTCAGACGTGCCACACATCTGATTTGGTCGCAGGAGCGCCGTCGGGTAGCTCTTTCTGCAGGTGTCTTAAAATTGGCGGATTTGTTTCTGGACGGTGATCTACTAAATTTCCAAACCCTTGTGGCAGACTACCATCTTCACCCCGGTCAACTCCTTACTGACAACCACCTGAAATAATCATTAAATGCCCTATTTCATGTCTGCCACCTAGCACTAACCCTACAAGAGGTCTGCCAGAAGCTCTACCCCATAGGAACTGGTGGCAAACTGATAGAATGGGTGTACAGATCTTTCCCGCAGCATGGAAACCACTCCAGGTCTTCTCGTCATTCTATCTGGGTGATTGATGTGGCTAAAACCTCTGCAAGATACGGACTGGACTAAAATACAGGACTCTTCCCACAAAGTATCCCACGGCTGTCACTTTAAATACATTCATAGTGCTTTCCTGGGAATGCATTCTGCCCATTGCTTGCCATTGGCCTTGTGGTTTGTAACTCATGTGTTGTTGCTTTCAGTTTGCTGGCTTTATTTGTTTTAGGCTATGCAGCTTGAGTTTGTCCATTCCCTTGCCCAAACCTTATTTACAGTATCCTTGCTAGTGCTCCCTTTCTGTAAACAGGCCTGTAAATCTTGTTCTTATTTCACCACATTTGCTGTGCATTCAAAGAACAAAGTCAAATGTCAGGCTCTGTCTTCGGTGAGAACTTAGTGTTTACTTTTCTTTCTCTGACTTCAAAGTGAGAGGATTTATGCGACAATCTTGCTGGATACTGGGGTTAGGAAAGGTTTTTTTCCATCACATGACAATATTTAAATAAACTTCAGAATATATCAGAACTAGGAGTACGAATGAAGCACGTTTTTGTTATTTCTGAACAGTTCTGGAAACAAGTACTTTTATATGATTAAAACAAATCATTGCATTAGGTGATGCAATTTCCACACATCACTGTCTGTGCACCTCAAGCATTTGTGGTTTGTTGTACTGTCCATTCCCTGTAACAATGAGAGATAAAGGTCTGCGTACTGCTGTATGAAAGAGAATAAATGGAGTTTGTTTACTAGCTGGTAAAATGACTCATATGGATTGAAGATTAATGTATGTGTCATAGTTCGAAGAGGTTTATTTAAAAATAATTCTGGTAGGATTAAAACACAATCTTTAAAAACATGCTTAGTCCATCTGAAAATCCCCTGTGCTGTCCATTGCACCGTCATCGAATCCATGTCCATTGCATGATCATTGAATGACTCCAAGGAACGGCTTCTTTATAAATATCACCCCCTGAACTAATGATTTTGTCTGATCAGTTTTACATTAGTGCCAATCGTGAGCAGTTTTGCACATATAGTTCTGTGAATATATGGATTGTGCTGGGTTCTGTAACTTTATTTCTTGGGGAAAACATGACTTATTTTACCAAAGTTATCTTCTAAACTGAGTCTGAAGTTCATGCAACATTTTAACTCCAAATATGAACGTTGAATCGCATTCACTTACATATCCCCTCCATCAGCCGCTCTCATCCATTCATGTTTTCAGGTGCAACTTAAGGATTTTGGGGTCCAAGGCCGAACTTATTTTGGGGGATCCTGTCTGGACCACCTTTAAATTTATGATGAAGTATCACTGGCAGTGCATGGGCACACTCGTCCAAATTCTAACATCCATGCCAACTATCATGCATCAGGCGTTAGTCTAACGCATTTCAGTGCGTTGGTCCGCATCACCGCACTGAAATGGCAAATTATGCATTATAGCACCCCCTCGGTTGTTGTGGAACGAGCGCTACTACAATACACAGAACTGAGCTGCAGTGTAGTGGGGCTGAGCGCGCTGTGTGCTGGCTGCTCCAGCAGGCTAAGGGGTTGCTCGCTCTAGCTCCGCTCGCTTGGAGTCGAGTTCTGGAGTATTGATACAATGTATCTAAATCAGTGAATACTTACAGACACTCCCCCTCCGCTGGGTGGCCCAGCCGACACAGGCGCATACAGGCATAACCGACGTCACAGTCAGTGAGTGTCCAATCATGGTGCCACGCGGGACGCAAGGGCAGTCGGCGTTTCGGTTGTGGCTGTGCTTTAGCAGCATGAAGTTATGCGGTAACGGTGTGGATCCCCACGTCGATGGATTGGATCACTTTGTCGTGGGAAATTAATTTCCCGTGACCCACGGCGGCCCAGGCTACCCGTGGCTCTGTGCTGGCCCCAATCAGATGAGAATGATAATGCAGACTGATCAAATCAGTAAGTGGCGCTAAAACCTTTAAGTTAAAGATGAAGATGAAAAGTATAGTAAACAGCTCTGTGACTGTGTTCACTTCATTGATGTTATTGCAGCTTAGGTGACAAACTGAGAGCAGATGTGTGCAACTGACTCTGCGGGTGGGGCGTCAGACCCCCGGGAGGTCAGACGGTCAGCTGTAATTAATTATTTTTTATACTAGTACGCCAATGTTTCTCTTGTCTTTGTTGCTTGATTTTGCTCACGAGAAAGTGTCACTCATAGTTGTTTAAATGTGACTCATAATTACACTGAAATTATGAAAATGTCACACACGGCAATCTGGAACCTTGGCAGCTATGTTCTAAATGTGTTTACATCCAATATTCAGGGACAGTGATGTGTGTTTTCAATATTTTAAGACAGCAGCACCTCACTAATATTACTGCAGATAATCTCTGTGACACCCTCCCTATTCTCATTTGTGAGGACCTGTTTATATTTTTTTTAACTTGTTTTATGGATGTTTCATGAAACATAAACACAACAGTTCTCAGCTAAATGTGTGAAATAGACTCACACATCACTCACATGAAAAATAATTAGATGGGAAACAGCATAACAATTACTCAAGGCTATCGGAGCAAGACTCTCTGATGAACAGAGCTGGTGCTATCAGGGGGCGCCCAGAAAGACTGAGGCCCTGGGCCAGCGCCCACCTTGCACATGCCTTAAACGATCTCTGCGTGTTTCACAGAAAAGTCAGCGGCCTGTGGTGTAGGGCTCATCAGGCTTGTGGCGACTTCAGCAAAGTGAATAACATGGCATGTGTGAGAAAGTAGCCTCTTTCTAGTCTTGTTACCCCCACTTTTGGCCTGTTTGTGAGTGTATGTCAGAGTGTTTTCACTGTCTCACTGGGATCCTGCTAGCCAGGGCCCAGTGCTCATAGTGAAAACCCTATGTTTTCAGTATGTTTGTTATGTGTCACTGGGACCCTGCTAGTCAGGACCCCAGTGCTCATAAGTTTGTGGCCTATATGTATGTGTTCCCTGTGTGGTGCCTAACTGTCTCACTGAGGCTCTGCTAACCAGAACCTCAGTGGTTATGCTCTCTCATTTCTTTCAAATTGTCACTAACAGGCTAGTGACCAATTTTACCAATTTACATTGGCTTACTGGAACACCCTTATAATTCCCTAGTATATGGTACTGAGGTACCCAGGGTATTGGGGTTCCAGGAGATCCCTATGGGCTGCAGCATTTCTTTTGCCACCCATAGGTAGCTCTGACAATTCTTACACAGGCCTGCCACTGCAGCCTGAGTGAAATAACGTCCACGTTATTTCACAACCATTTTACACTGCACTTAAGTAACTTATAAGTCACCTATATGTCTAACCTTTACCTGGTAAAGGTTAGGTGCAAAGTTACTTAGTGTGAGGGCACCCTGGCACTAGCCAAGGTGCCCCCACATTGTTCAGGGCCAATTCCACGGACTTTGTGAGTGCGGGGACACCATTACACGCGTGCACTACATATAGGTCACTACCTATATGTAGCTTCACAATGGTAACTCCGAATATGGCCATGTAACATGTCTATGATCATGGAATTGCCCCCTCTATGCCATCCTGGCATAGTTGGCACAATCCCATGATCCCAGTGGTCTGTAGCACAGACACTGGTACTGCCAAACTGCCTTTCCTGGGGTTTCACTGCAGCTGCTGCTGCTGCCAGCCCCTCAGACAGGCTTCTGCCCTCCTGGGGTCCAGCCAGGCCTGGCCCAGGATGGCAGAACAAAGGACTTCCTCTGAGAGAGGGTGTTACACCCTCTCCCTTTGGAAAATGGTGTGAAGGCAGGGGAGGAGTAGCCTCCCCCAGCCTCTGGAGATGCTTTCATGGGCACACATGGTGCCCATTTCTGCATAAGCCAGTCTACACCGGTTCAGGGACCCCTTAGCCCTGCTATGGCGCGAAACTGGACAAAGGAAAGGGGAGTGACCACTCCCCTGACCTGTACCTTCCCTGGGAGGTGCCCAGAGCTCCTCCAGTGTGCTCCAGACCTCTGCCATCTTGGAAACAGAGGTGCTGCTGGCACACTGGACTGCTCTGAGTGGCCAGTGCCATCAGGTGACGTCAGAGACTCCTTCTGATAGGCTCCTTCAGGTGTTGCTAGCCTATCTTCTCTCCTAAGTAGCCAAACTCTCTTTTCTGGCTATTTAGGGTCTCTGCTTTGGGGATTTCCTTAGATAACGAATGCAAGAGCTCATCCGAGTTCCTCTGCATATCTCTCTTCACCTTCTGCCAAGGAATCGACTGCTGACCGCGCTGGAAGCCTGCAAAACTGCAACAAAGTAGCGAAGACGACTACTGCAACTCTGTAACGCTGATCCTGCCGCCTTCTCGACTGTTTTCCTGGTGGTGCATGCTGTGGGGGTAGTCTGCCTCCTCTCTGCACTAGAAGCTCCGAAGAAATCTCCTGTGGGTCGACGGAATCGTCCCCCTGCAACCGCAGGCACCAAAGAACTGCATCACCGGTACCCTGGGTCTCCTCTCAGCACGACGAGCGAGGTCCCTTGAATCCAGCAACTCTGTCCAAGTGACTCCCACAGTCCAGTGAGTCTTCAGTCCAAGTTTGGTGGAGGTAAGTCCTTGCCTCCCCACGCCAGACTGCATTGCTGGGAACCGCGACTTTTGCAGCTACTCCGGCCTCCGTGCACTTCCGGCGGAAATCCTTTGTGCACAGTCCAGCCTGGGTCCACGGCACTCTAACCTGCATTGCACGACCTCCTAAGTTGTCCTCCGGCGACGTGGGACTCCTTTGTGCGACTTCGGGTGAGCACCGTTTCACGCATCCTCGTAGTGCCTGTTTCTGGCACTTCTGCGGGAGCTGCCTGCTGCTGAGAGGGCTTCTTGTCTTGCTCGACGCCCTCTCTGTCCCCAGACACAATTGGTGACATCCTGGTCCCTCCTGGGCCACAGCAGCACCCAAAAACCCTAACCGCACGATTTGCAGCTAGCAAGGCTTGTTGGTGGTCTTTCTTCAGGAAAACACTTCTGCACGACTCTCCACAGCGTGGGGAATCCGTCCTCCAAAGGGGAAGTTCCTAGCCCTTGTTGTTCCTGCAGAATCTCCAGCTTCTACTGTCCAGTAGCAGCTTCTTTGCACCCACAGCTGGCATTTCCTGGGCATCTGCCCATCTCCGACTTGCTTGTGACTTTTGGACTTGGTCCCCTTGTTCCACAGGTACCCTCGACTGGAAATCCATCGTTGTTGCATTGCTGATTTGTGTCTTTCCTGTAGAACTCCCCTATCACGACTTCTATGTCCTTTGGGGAACTTTAGTGCACTTTGCACTCACTTTTCAGGGTCTTGGGGTGGGCTATTTTTCTAACCCTTACTATTTTCTAATAGTCCCAGCGACCCTCTACAAGGTCATATAGGTTTGGGGTCCATTCGTGGCTCGCATTCCACTTTTGGAGTATATGGTTTTGTGTTGCCCCTATCCCTCTGTGTCTCCATTGCATCCTATTGTAACTATACATTGTTTGCACTGTTTTCTAATACTATTACTGCATATTTTGGTATTGTGTAAATATATCTTGTGTATATTTGCTATCCTCATACTGAGGGTACTCACTGAGATACTTTTGGCATATTGTCATAAAAATAAAGTACCTTTATTTTTAGTATATCTGTGTATTGTGTTTTCTTATGATATTGTGCATATGACACTAGTGGTACTGTAGGAGCTTCACTCGTCTCCTAGTTCAGCCTAAGCTGCTCTGCTAAGCTACCATTATCTATCAGCCTCTGCTGCTAGACACCCTATACACGAATAAGGGATAACTGGGCCTGGTGCAAGGTGTAAGTACCCCTAGGTACTCACTACAAGCCAGTCCAGCCTCCTACAGCATACACGAGCTGGCTGTGGTGGAACCTGGAGAGCTGTTAACATCATTGCGACATGTCGCTGTCATACCATACTCCAGACCCCGGCCCTACGCATGTGGTACCGCCAGGGGTGGCTCCCCCGCTATGGCGGAGGAGCCTCGCTTCCCCGCCAGCAGCAGCAGCAGCTGCAGACCTTTTACCATAAAACCATAATAAAGTATGTGTATTATGGTTTTGTTATAAAAGGCGTGGGGTCATTGGGTGTGAAAGAGATAGAGGGGAAGTGCACATGTGCGCTCCCCCTCAGTGCGCATGTATGTTTGGTCGGCTGTCTCGGATCGGCCAAATACACATGCGCACTGTGGTCTCTCTAACCCAGCACTGTGTTACCAGGTTGAAGAGAGCAGACAGAGACTCACACTCTGCCTCAGAGCGAATCCTAATGCTTCTCTCATGCTGCCAGCAGCATGAATGCAGCGTAGGGATTGGCTGCAGGTCAGCCTGCGCCTGCAAGTACTGGAGCCAGAGGAGTGGCGCAGCGAGAAAGGTACGCTTTTGTTTTTTTGGTCATCCCCCCTCCCCTTATCCCCCATCCCCCCATCCTCCCCTCATCGCCCCTCCCTGAGACTGGGTACCGCAAGGAATATTTCACGACTTGGCTTCTCCCTTCTGCTTACACCAGATATTATATTCTGGTTGGAAATGCTCTACCAATTTAACCACCTTAAGTTTTCTAGCCTCGTAACCGCACAAAACCACAACCGCGCTCGTTTATTCGGAGAGGCAGGAGGGAGAAAGTTAAACCGGCCATTTAAAGATCTTTGGTTTGTTACGGTTTGGATGCTACACGAAATATACTCACTGCCTCTGGAATTATGCGGCGGGCGAGGACCAATTTTGCAGCAGAGTTCACTATGTTATGCACGAAGGTAAGGCAAATTATGTGGCATAATGCAGTACGTTTTGTGATGATAACACCACTTATTTTTTCATTTTTACAGATGATAACACTGTACGGGCAAAGATTTTGACGTATTAGTACCCAAGTACAGCAATCAGAAATTGAAAAATGAGCAGCCAAGCTTTGTGAAGAGCCTTTCACTGGCGTTTTCGTGACCTTTGAACCCTCTGAACTCGAAATAATTTTGTTTGTTAAAATCTGCTGCAGATTAGGCAGCAAATGATGCTTTATGCGGCAGAAGCGACAAAACTATAATTGTGGGACACAAAATAGAACGCCCAGTAGTTCGACCTTTAATGAGAGAGTTTTATTTCGCTATAATAAGTATTTTAAACACTTTGATCTGTTTTTGTTTTATCCTCACTGGCTGGTTAAAACTACCAGACCTGTTCTTGTCGTCCGAGCATCAGCTTTTCATTAATATCTAGAATATACATGTAGAATAGCCAGCTGCTGTCCACAAAGTCTAATATAATTATGAGAGAGTCGGGAACAACAAAAAGAGTGTGTGGAGCCCTGGAAGGAGCAGTCGCAGAAAACCTTTTGAATTGTAGTTTGTTGAATTATTGGAAGAGAGAAAAAGTCAAGTAGCGACGGGATTCGAACCCGCGATTCCGAAGATACTGGAGCCTTGATCCAGTGCCTTTGACCGCTCGGCCACGCTACCACCTTTTTCCTAATTGTTTGACATTTCATATGATGGCGGAGAGCCACCCTGCCCGATACATGCACAACTCAGCTGCAGGAGTGGCAATGAACACGAAAGACAAGCATTTGCAATGCAATACGTCTCGCATTCGCTTCACTTACAGCTACTGACCTTATAAATTCACAACTGCACTTTTCTTCACACATAAATTGCTCAACTCTGCTCTCATAATTTACTCTTTTTATGCCACATAACTACAGAGGCCCTGCATAGAATTAAAGCACTTCTCTCTACCTTCTTTTTCATCTGCAGAAAAAAAAAAAAATGAAAATGTTGCTATTTACCATCCTAATTTAAAGCTGCCATGCTAATTGCAATAGAATACCACCTTCACCACCCTTTCATCAGAGCTGCTGGCTGGCTCACACAATCCCCCCCCAAAAAGAAACAAGGCAGCCACAGAGGAGTAATGAAAGTAGGGCCACCACCTGGCACTCAGGTAAATTCTGGACAGGACTATAAAAAATTCAGGACAAAGGGTCAAAATTCAGGACAAAGTTCAGCACAAAAGGTCTAAATCCAGGACAAAAATTCAAGAACAAACATCGTTTTACAGACACACCCAAGAGAGGCCATGCCTCACCATGTGGTCAGTGCATTTATTTACTCTTTTTTAACAGAGCACTATTTATTTACTGTGATCTTTTTGTGATTGCCTCCTGGTGTGCTACATTCGGGTGTCACATATAAATTTTATGACAAGACCGGAGGCTCCTATTATGCGTTTCTTCTCTTGCTTTATTTATACAGCAGCAGTCAAGAAGAACCACAAATCCCATGAGGCTTAAAACAAACAGCCAATGGGATTGAAAAAGTAGTATGCTAATATAACAACCAATAGGAACGACCCTATACCATTATGACGTCACTTGACTGCAAGCAGCCCTCTTTTCTTGCTGCTGCAGTCAAGATAAGTTCATACCAATGTTTCTCTCATGACTTTATGATAGTTTAACATGTTTATCTGTATTTCTTAAGGTAATTGTTTTCCGATATCATATTTTGTTGACGGCATGTTGCCGCATTGATTCTAGCGCGTTGCTGTGCGCTCGCGTCCTCTTCCCGGTTCCAGGGTGCAACGTCGTGCTGCTCCCGGGCCGCGAAACCTAACGTTTTCTTCGCGCAACGTTCCAGAGGAGTTTCCCTCGCGTCTGGGAAGTGACCGTTATTCTGGTTTCTCCCCTGACCCGAGGAATACCTCTGAGACACCGCTCTTACCTGTCGAGTTGTTCAGACGACTCCGGCTCTTCACCAGCTTCACGCAGCCTCATACGGCTTGTCACTCGGTCCCGCCCTGAAGTAGGAGGAGTTTTTCGGCTCCAAGTCAACTTAGTTTTCTATTAACCCCCGGTTGCCTGGGTGTTAACCCTTTGTGATTATTTACATTTTCCCTTTATATTTCATTGACATTTGTTCTTTAACAATTTAATACTATATTTTCCTTTATAATGGAACCCAATTCCTCACCAACGGAACATAGTGCTTCCAGTGTAGAGGAAATAAGGAATGAACTGCGCAATTTTATTAAAACTTCTGTTAAACAGGCAATGCAGTCATCCATTCAAAAACTATCAAAGAACTTGGAATCAAATTTTGCCAACTTATTGTCTAAATCTTCGGCCCAGACTGCGGGGGAATGCAGTCAACGCCTGCCTGTCAACCCCTCGGGTTCGACTCAAACGGAGAGTGAGTTTAACTCACACATGACAGAGGACGCGGTTCCTCCCACGGCTCCTGCCAAGGAGTATAATAATATGGCTTCCAGACCATTTTTAAAGAGAAAGTCCAAACAACATAATATTCCCCCTTCTATTCCTACGACCTCTGCTCCAGACACTGATGAGGATTTGCCTGACGCTGATTCAGACTACTACGTTTCAGATAAGGATCATGATGATTCTTTCAATCCTCCCCCTCCAAAGAAACCCAAAGTTTCCTCGGTTCCCCCCCTCTTGGATGCAGAAGGCTTACCTATGTTCGATCCCTCCCACATTTTACACCCCAACTCTACAGAATGGTTCCCAGCTGAACATGTGGGGGATTATGTGGCGCAAAAGTTATTTTCCCCCCTTGATAAGCAAATTAGAAACAAACTAAAATCGGAATGTCCACGTCCGGTGCTTCCACACAGGGCAACAACTACCCCTGTCATCGACCAACAGATGTTAACCTTCTTTACTAAGCAAGGCAAGGACTCCCGCAAAGGGGTAGACAAAGCGTGGTCGTCCTGCCAGGACAAACTCCTCGATACAATTGGCCCATTAACGAGAATTTTTGATATGGTGGAGTCGGCCAGACTGGAGGGAACCTTTTTGGACCCGGAAGAGCTTTCATTGTGGGTTCAACGTTCTATTTGTCTTTTAGGAAATGCGAATTCCGCCTTCATTCATGAGAGACGTAAAGGTCTTCTGATCAAATTGGACCCTAAATTAATTAATTTGGCGACTGTACATCCTCAGATCCATACTGAGGGACAACTGTTCGGGGATTCCTTCATAAAGGACCTCGGCAAGTATGTAGCCACTTTTACCTCGCTGGACAAAGCCCAACAATCTATGAGGAAGATGTTTAATCAACGGGTTTTTGCCAGGGCCGGTAGAGGCAGGGGTCGCTTTACCGGCCGTGGTTTCTCCAATCAAGGCTCCAGAGCGTATTATAATACCTACCAACAAGACTTCAGACCTCAATTCTACCCCCAACGTGGCAGAGGTTATCGTGCCAGGTCCTTCAGACATACTAGAACCTCCAACCCTACAGGTAAGCCCTCAAGTTGCTCTCCTTCCAACTGGGGGTCGTATTTCCCATTTTCTTTCAAATTGGTTAACAATTACAGCAGAGGTATGGGTTCTAAACACAGTCCAAGGTTACAACATAGAGCTTTACTCTACTCCGGTGCAAACATTTCTCCCCCCTTTTCCTCATTTCTCTGCGGAAATGAAAGACTTGATATCTACCGAGGTAAACGCACTCTTACAAAAACAAGCGATTTCAATCACTCGTCCTCATCCTTTGGGATTTATCAGCCCAATTTTCCTGGTTCAAAAGAAAAACAAAAAGATGCGTCCGGTCATCAATTTAAAACATTTCAATCAATTTGTGGTGTACCGACATTTCAAAATGGAGACAATTCTTCATCTCAGAGATATACTTCTCCAATACGATTGGATGGTCAGACTGGACCTTCAGGACGCTTACCTAGTGGTTCCCGTACATCCAGAGTCAAGGAAATTTCTACAGTTCCTATGGTTAGATCAAACGTATCACTTTACCTCTCTACCCTTCGGTCTATCGTCTGCCCCTTGGTGTTTTACCAAGCTTCTCAAGCCCGTAGTTGCTCATCTAAGGGCTCAGGGTATAAGGCTCCTAATCTACTTAGACGACATCCTCATCATGAATCAGTCTCCCCAAACTCTACTACTCCATTTGCAGATCACTTGTTCTCTCTTAGAGGACCTCGGTTTCATAATAAACAGAGAAAAATCTCTCCTAACTCCCTCCCAAGTTCTAGAATTTCTGGGTTTCCAAATAAATTCCATTTCCGCTACTCTTCTTCTTCCTACAACGAAAATAAAATCCATAAAGTCGGAAATTCTTCAGATTCTTCGCACTTCACTCATATCTCTCAGAACTTTAGCACGAATAGTAGGTCTGCTTTCCTCTTCCATCCAAGCGATATTTCCAGGTCCCCTCCATTACCGATCACTCCAAAGGCTAAAGATCCAGCACTTAAGGAAAGGGCTGTCTTATTCCGACCTCGTACCCTTAGATCTCGAATCTCGCACAGAGCTTCAGTGGTGGATAGACCATTTAGATGCTTGGAACGGGAAAAGTATATTTCCGTCAGCCCCAGATCTTGTATTAGAATCCGATGCAAGCCATCTAGGCTGGGGGGCCCGTTGTGGTCCCATCTCGACTGGGGGTACATGGTCTATCGAGGAGTCCAAATTGCACATCAATTGTTTAGAGATGCTTGCCGGCTCCTTTGCAATCAGAAGCCTGGCAAAACACAAGGTACATTGTGCAATCCTTCTCAGAATGGACAATGTATCCGCAGTCAGGTACATAAATCATCTCGGAGGTACAAGGTCCAAACCTCTGGCGGATTTGGCCAAGAGTTTTTGGGAATTTTGCCTTACAAACCATCTTTCGGTTCATGCAGAATATCTTCCAGGAGCCCTGAATTCAGTGGCAGACTGGAATTCTCGTCATCTTCGAGACTCCAGCGATTGGAAACTCCATCCTTCAGTGTTCCACAGGATACAGTCCTTATGGGGTCCGCTCTCCATAGACCTTTTTGCATCCCGTCTCAACACACAGCTTCCTCGATTTTACAGTTGGCGTCCAGATCCATTAGCCTTAGCATCAGATGCTTTCTTGCAAGATTGGTCTCATGCGCTCAATTACGCCTTTCCCCCTTTTATCATGATCAACAGAGTCTTAGCACAAGCCAGACGTCAACAGGCCTCTCTTATTCTCATAGTTCCGTTTTGGCAATCCCAGGTATGGTACCCTACCTTACTGGAACTTTCAGTGGATTTTCCCCTGTTGATACAACCCTTCCCAGACTTACTCCTAGACCCTCTGCATTGTCCTCACCCCCTCATTTCGGTCAATCTCCTTGTTCTATCCGCCTGGAAGATTTCAGGAATTCCCAAACTATCCCTTTCATTTCGTCAGAAGCTTCTCAATACATCGCAAATTCCTGGGCACCTGGTACCAAGAAAGCATACAAGGCAGCCTGGTCTTTATGGAGCGGCTGGTGTTTGGGAAGGCACATTAATCCCTTTTCAACAGATATAATATTTATAGTAAATTTCCTAGCGGCAGAAGCCAGCAAAGGCAAAGCTTTCCGTACTATCAACCTTTACAGATCAGCTATTTCCTCTAACCATACACACGTCAATGGGAAACCGGTCGGCGAACACCCGCTGGTATGCAGATTACTAAAGGGAGTAAAATTTTCCAAACCTCCTCTACCAAAGTACAATAACTTGTGGGATGTTAATGTTGTTCTAAAGTATTTGAACTCTTTACCAGACAACTCAATTTTATCACTAAAAATGTTATCTGCCAAACTTACAATGTTATTATGTTTAATTTCTATTAAACGTCTTTCGGATGTCAAGGCATTGGACGTCTCCAACCGCCAATTCACTCCTTCGGGGGTGTTGTTCTCGGTTGTCCGACGTACCAAAACCAATTTATCGTCAGTTTTCTATCCTTATTTCCCTCAACATCCGAAGTTATGTGTGGGCCAATGTCTCAAAGTTTATGAACAAAGAACTGCAGAGTTGAGAACATCCTCTTCCCAACTTCTTATTTCTTTCAGGAAACCTCATAACCCGGTTTCATCAGCTACCTTAGCACGTTGGGTTAGATTGATCATGTCCTTAGCGGGCATAGATATTTCCACTTTTGGAGCTCACTCTGCCAGAGGGGCTATGGCTTCCAAGGCCTTCTGGGCAGGTTCTCGTTTGGAGGATATTCTCAAGTCTGCAGACTGGTCCAATGATAATACCTTTCGACTTTTCTATTGCAAACCTGTTGATAATATGTCGTTAAATGTAGTTAATATGCTTTAAACTCGCATAATAGGAGCCTCCGGTCTTGTCATAAAATGTAGATTTTCCTAGTTTATGACGGAAAGTCTTAATTTTATTAAAGACACGGAGGCGAGTATTATCCCACCTCTGGATTAACTTGGTGTTTTTTCCCTCCCTTCTTTCCAGCACCTGCTACAACTACGCAACCTACATCCTAATTGGACCTCCTGGCATCACGTGGAACTCCCACTCACGTCAAGTCTGGAATCATATCCCTCGGACTTCAGGAAACATCCCTATCTCTACAGAATTCTGGACTTTTGTTCTGATGTTTTTGCTTTTCTCATGGCATTGTTTATCCTTTGTTCTCTATTTCCATTATTTTTCAATGATTAACTATTCGCAAGAAAAGAGGGCTGCTTGCAGTCAAGTGACGTCATAATGGTATAGGGTCGTTCCTATTGGTTGTTATATTAGCATACTACTTTTTCAATCCCATTGGCTGTTTGTTTTAAGCCTCATGGGATTTGTGGTTCTTCTTGACTGCTGCTGTATAAATAAAGCAAGAGAAGAAACGCATAATACTCGCCTCCGTGTCTTTAATAAAATTAAGACTTTCCGTCATAAACTAGGAAAATCTACATTAGTGCCGGTCAGTACTGCGTCTGGGCCATAACCCCTCCCCAAATCTACCCAATCTTTCTTGAAGAGAAAGTAACAGCAACATTTTTATTATGTTTCTTAACATTTTAAAACCCCTGGCAAACAGTTTGAGAAACATTAAGGTAATTTACCTTATGCTAGTTTAAACAAATTGAACAAAAACATCGGGCTCACCCCAACCGCCCATGGACTTTCAACCTAAAAAAAATGTAATGAGGCAGGGCAGATGGTGTGGGCAACAGTGAGGTGCCCACAACTTGTCTGTAGACTCACAGCATTAGAGTGTATGTCTGGGACTCTAAATTTATCTCAGAAATGAGGCCAGGCTACCAATCAAAGATAATTAAAGAGGAGGATGAAATGGATATCAAATGGGAGATCCACAGCAAGTGATTCAAAGGGTTGTTGCTAAGAAATGGATAAATAAGGACGAGAAGAACAAGGTAGGACAATTCCTAAAATCAGACGGGTCCAGCAAGACTATCGGAAGGTATTGGGTACCTGGGGAGTTGTCTCTGCACACAGGAGAGAAACAGAAGAGGCACTGTCAAGTGGTTGTACAAGCAACACCCATCCACCTTGGCAAACTCTTCTGGTGCAATGGTCCACTGTTCCTGCTTGTGAAGGGTGAGCAGGGGCCAGACCCCTTGCAAGGTTGTGCAAGGCAATTGCCCGCCTTGTCCATCTCTTTAAATGGTTTTGAAATTGAGCAAAAGCCAAACTAGTGATCTGGGTTATCCCTAAGTGTCAAGTACACATAGAATCTTCAAAATATCTAGGATGTAAATTGCACAAATAAAATGTAAACATTTTAAAATGTAAATAGTGTTTCTTTAACATATGGCACTGTTTTCCCCTTATATACAATTAGATCTCAGATTGAACTGGGAACCAGTTGCCTTTTTAATACCTAGTGATTAATATCTACCATTCTCTCACTCATTTGCAGTATGGAAATCTCAGCAGAGCATCACGGTCCCTCCAAGTCCAGTTTGCTTTTTGGTCTTCTCTTCTGCTTTCTGTAGTGGGCCACGTGGCACTAGTGAAGATGGTGTGCTACCCCAATGATAGTATTATTTTGCAAACCTTCCCCTGCTTGTCCTTTCCTTCTTCAGACGTGCCACACATCTGATTTGGTCGCAGGAGCGCCGTCGGGTAGCTCTTTCTGCAGGTGTCTTAAAACTGGGGGATTTGTTTCTGGACGGTGAGCTACTAAATTTACAAACCCTTGTGGCAGACTATCATCTTCACCCCGGTCAACTCCTTACTGACAACCACCTTAAATAATCATTAAATGCCCTATTTCATGTCTGCCACCTAGCACTAACCCTACAAGAGTTGTGCCAGAAGCTCTACCCCATAAGAACTGGTGCAAAACTGATAGAATGGGTGTACAGATCTTTCCTGCAGCATGGAAACCACTCCAGGTCTTCTCGTCATTCTATCTGGGTGATTGATGTGGCCAAACCTCTGCAAGAGACGGACTGGACTAAAATACTGGACTCTTCCCACAAAGTATCCCACGGCTGTCACTTTAAATATATTCATAGTGCTTTCATGGGAATGCATTCTGCCCATTGCTTGCCATTGGCCTTGTGGTTTGTAACTCACATTTTGTTGCTTTCAATTTGCTGACTTTATTTGTTTTAGGCTATGCAGCTTGAGTTTGTCCCTTCCCTTGCCCAAACCTTATTTACAGCATCCTTCCTAGTGCTCCCTTTCCGTAAACAGGCCTGTAAATCATGTTCTTATCTCACCACATTTGCTGTGCATTCAAAGAACAAAGTCAAATGTCAGGCTCTGTCTTCGGTGAGAACTTAGTGTTTACTTTTCTTTCTCTGACTTCAAAGTGAGAGGATTTATGTGACAATCTTGCTGGATACTGGGGTTAGGAAAGAGTTTTTTCTATCACATGACAACATTTAAATAAACTTCAGAATATATCAGAATTAGGAGTACAAATGAAGCACATTTTTGTTCATTCTGAACTGTTCTGGAAACAAGTACCTTTATATGATTAAAACAAATCATTGCATTAGGTGATGCAATTTCCACACATCACTGTCTGTGCACAGTATAGCTTGATTTGAAAAACCCTGTCCGTGCAAATGTAATGGTAATTTCAATCAAAAATGTGTTGTCTGTAATGGCAGTGTGTTACCACACCATGCATACTCCACTCTGCACCACTGCACCCTACTCTGCATCACTCCACATTATACCACTCCATGCCACTGCACTGCACTCGTCTCCATTCTGAACCACTCCACATTATGCCACTGCACTCTATTCTACTTCACACTATGCCTCTCTACTCTACTCTGTACCACTCTACTCTATGGCAATGCACTTCACGCCTCTCTGCACCACTGCGCTCTGCGCCTCTGTACGCTATACCACTCCAGTCTAGGCAACACCAATCTAGTCCGTACAACTCCACTGTATGCCACTCTGCAACACTGCACTGTACGCCCGCTGCACTCTAAGCTAATACACTCTATGCTAGTGCACTTTACTCTGTAACACTCAACTCTATGCCCCTGCACTCTACATCAATACATTGTACGTCACTCTAATGTACTCTGCACCTCTGCACTCTATGCCACGGCACTCTACACCACTTTACTCTATGCCATCACACTCTATGCCACTCCGTGCAACTCCACTTTACCCTGCACCTCTCCACTCTAAGCCACTTCACTCTACTGTGAAACAATCTACTTTACGCCACTGCACATGGTGCCACTGCATTCTATGCCACTGCACTCTACCCTGAATCTCTCCACTCTATGCAACTGCACTCTACTCTAAAACAATCTATTCTATGCCACTGCACTCTATGCCACTCTGACCACTGCACTCAAGTTCAATGCACTCTACACCACTGCACACTGATACTCTACTCTGTAACACTGCACTGGCCGCCACTATACTCAACACCACTCTACTCTGCACTACTACATTCTGAACCAATACCCTCTATTTCACTGCACTCTATGCCACTCTAGTCTAACACCCTGCCACTCTATGCCACTGCACTCTACGCCTGTCTACTCTAAACTACTGCACTGCATGCCACCGCCCTATACTCTGCACCACTGTACTCTATGCCACTGTTCTCTATACCACTCTACACCACTGCACTGGCACTCTTCTCTGTAACACTGCACTCTACACCACTCTACTGTGTATTACTGCATTCAATGCCACTGCACTGTTTGCCACTGCACGATGCATCACTGCACTATACGTCACTGCACTCTACACCACTGCACTCTAGGCATTATGCTCTACTCTGCACTGCACCACTCTACAATACTCCACTCTGCACCACTCTACGTCACTGCACTCTATGCCACATGAGTCTACTCTGCACTCTGACACTGCACCACTCTGCATTACTGCACTCTCTGCTACTCTAGTGTATGCCACTCTACTCCCCTGCACTCTATGCTGCTCTACCCCATGCCACTCTATGCCACTGCAGTCTGCGCCAATGCATTCTAAACAACTGCACTGTACACCATTGCCCTCTACCTTGTACCACTGTACTCTACGCCACTGTTCTCTGTGCCACTCTACTACACTCCACTCTACATCACTGCACTGACACTATACTCTGCAACTTTGCACTCTCCACCTCTGTACTGTACACTAATCTACTCTGTACTACTGCATTCTACGCCACTGCACTCTATGCCACTCTATCTTCACTCCACTCTACGCAACTGCACTCTACAGCACTATAATCTAATCTGCACTGCACCACTCTACACTACGCCACTGCACTCTCTGTCAAGCGAGTCTACTCTGCACTATAAACTCTGCCACTCTATTGTATACCACTCTATTCCACTGCATTCTTTTCCACTCTACTCTGTCCCACGCCACTTCATGCCACTGCACTCTAAACCACTGCACTCTATGCCAATGCACTCTAAACAACTGCACTGTGCCCACTGCACTGTACTCTGCACCACTGGGCTCTACGCCATTGCTCCTATGCCACTCTACTCCACTCCACACCACTATTCCACTTATTTTTAGCCATGCTGAACAGCAGCCATTTTGGTGTATAACATGGAATACAATTACATCATAACATAGGCTGCTACAAAATGCGCAAATACATTCAGTTTAACTTTAAAAAAAAGTGCTTCTCAAGTACAGATTGGAATAATATACAATTTATACCTAGTACTAACATTTTTTATAACACTCCACTAAACCCCCACACTCCACAGCTCACCTTGGAACACCATTACAGTAACTCTCTAAAAGAAAATATCTTTGCCATCAGAAACCTTCAAGTGACACCTTTCATTAAGGTCAATGCAGGTTTTAAAGTCCCTTTGCATTTGCAGATTTACCAGTTGGGCACATTTGCATTTCTTTAGTGAAGGAGACAGCCTGACAAAAAGGTCTGTTTCTTATCTGTCTGCCCCTCCCTCCGAGCACAGGAGACTCCCGGCCTTTCAATCCAGCTGGGAAACTATTCTGCCCGTAATTTCGCCCTGCCTCCGTTGTCCTTTAGGTGAAAGGCAAAAACGATGGACAAATGCCATCCGTTAAGCCTTTCATCACGGACAAAGGACGGCATGGTGAAATTACGGACAGTCCGTGAAATTTACAGACCAGTGGTCACCCTAAACGAGAGAAATAAACTGGAAGGGTCACCCAAACATATTGAAAGTGTTCAAACAGTCATATTGTAAAAAGGATGTTAATTTGGACTGAATCGTTGTCATAGTTGCAATAAGGAGATATTAAAAAAACATACAAATATCATGTAAACCCCCAAAAAACCTTTATCATAAATACACTTTTGGCATTAGACTGTAATGCTCAAAACAGCCAATAGAGGGATCCACAACACAAATATCATTTGTAAGAAACATGGCCATGTATCTAAACAGTCAGCCCCTAGAGGACAGCATCCAATGAAAAGAGAATAGCAAAAAAATAATAATGTGCAACCATGTACTGAGCCCCTAGTGGACATGGTACACTGCACACCTTCAGGACTAGTAGGCCTACTAGAATATTATTACAAACAAGGGTTTTAAAACACAAATTACTCCCGCTATAAAACAAAAGTTCCAACTATGAGAAAGCTTATAAAGACACTGAATATTGGGAGGGATTATTATTTTGGGGTCCCCACTAACCTGGTGTGGGGACCTAGAGATGATGTAAAGAGAAAGAGCATGTTGCGTTCAACGTTTAGAAGGTGGTCCCATTGCCCTAGGACAACCACTGGCTGAGTTATGAGAAAAAATGTTTTGTAAAAGTAATGGCCTGCGAAGCATTGCGGGGACAAGTTTCCAGAGTGCAGTGAATATTGTAGTATTGTCTCTCCCGCTGTGTAGGGAGCTTAGGTGATTTCTGTGTTTTTAAGTAAAGAATTTATCACTTACAAGTATTTTTTTAAGCTATGGACCACGAATGGGAGAGCCAAAAGCAAAATTGAAATGACTCTGATTAGGTAACAGTATGAACAATATGATGTGCTCCAATAACGCCGATCGAGTTTGCATTGTTAGCGCTGTTAGCGAGCGTGAAGCGGTGAGACAAAAGAAAAAAGTTGTTCACCCACCCAGAAGTATATCGACAGTCGTGCAATAATCAATGTAACAGGGTCATTCTGCAAGGTGTAACAAAACTGCCTCAAGGTGGGACAGTTTGTATTTGTATTTTATTCGAACACGTTTTCAGTCAATAAAAACCATTACACGAAGAAAAGAGAGAAAAAGAAGAGCGAAGAAAAGAAAAAAAAAGAAAAAAAAACACAAACCAGGGAGTCATAAATACAGTAATAAAATGGATTTGGGTTAAAATGTTTCAACTAAGTTACTGATTGCTATGATGTTGCTTGCAGACTGATTGTGCACGTTTGACTCGCTTGTTCAGTCTCTTGAAGAAGGCGCGCTAATTTATCCAAGAATTTAGCCAGACTGCAGCTGTGTTGTACATTGTCCCCTTTCAAGCCTGCCAATATCACCGGTCTACATCTGCCCAGTCCCCTTTGAAGCCAAACTGGTCATAAGAGCCTGTTACCATCTGTCGTGATGCTTTTGCATAGGCATATTTGATGGATTAGCGTTTCCGGAGCCAGCCCGCATAATCGACAGGTGTCAATCATGTTGACTCTCGTCCACCTTGGAATGTGGGCATATGTTGGAAGGCAGCCCATTCGATGTTTTATAAAGGCTGCTTTAGTCCGTGGATTAATTGCTGCTCCCAGATATAGTTGTGGGATTAGAGAGCCATATGATGATAGCACCGACCAGACATGGCTTTGTTTTGATAAACCCTGTTTGTCCTGAAGATGTGAGAGAGACTTAGGGGGTTATTCTAACTTTGGAGGAGTGTTAATCCGTCCCAAAAGTGACGGTAAAGTGACGGATATACCACCAGCCGTATTACGAGTTCCATAGGATATAATGGACTCGTAATACGGCTGGTGGTAAATCCGTCACTTTTCCGTCACTTTTGGGACGGATTAACACCTCCTCCAAAGTTAGAATAACCCCCTTAATGCTTACTTTTGTTGCACGTTTGACAAGCTGATGTGAGCTGAGTTGGAGTAGTTGATCTTTCAGGCCCAATCTTGTCAAGGAGGACTCAAGGTAGAGGCAGAAGGCTGAAGTTGGATCCAAAGTCAATTCCACCCAAATAAGAGAGCTTAGTGAGCCTTCTTTTGCTACCTTGAGCTTATGGCTTAGGTTGATAAACACCCCTTACCTTGCTAGAGACTGCCTTACCAAGCCACGTTCTAGTCGAACTTGGGCTGGTGAAATATAATTTGGTAAGCTGAACAACCTCTTGAAGAGATTAGTGATCATTTTGTCCAAATGGTCGTCGCCACGGCCTCTCAGAATTTCGCTGCCACATGTGATTGTTGGTATTAATTTGGCTTGAATGACCTTTAATAACAGCAGATAGGTTGAAGAACCAGTTGCTTTTTAAAGGCTGTTGACCGCGAATGCAAGCGAGGTGGATTTCCGACTAAGGGGCTCCAAGTGGGGTTTAAAGGAACCATTGCTGTCAAGAAGAACCCCTAGGTATTTGTATTTGCGCACTACTTCAACCATATTGTTACCCAAGCACCACTGATGTTGCGTCCGCCCAGTCGTCTTAAAAGTTATGATTTGTTCATTTATTCAAATTAATAAGGAGAACATTTTTTTCAGAGAATTCGGCTGTTGTGTTAAGTAGCCTCTGCAGGCCTATTCTAGTGTGGCTGAAAAGGATGAGATTGTCAGCGTACATCAAGCTTGTCATGGCAGTTTGCCCCAGCCTTGGTGGATGTGAGTTCACCTTGTCCAGTTCTGCCAGTAGGTCAGCCAAAAATAAATTGAAGAAAAGGGGTGCAAGCACATATCCCTGACGCAGACCCTGAAGAGTGGGAATTTTCCTGGAAAGGTGCGTCCCACCACCCAGTTTGACCCTCACCCAGGTATCCGTGTGGAGAAGGACTATTGCTTTCAACAACTGGGAGGGAATGCCCCAACTTGCGAGCTTAAAGCAGAGTTTCCCTCTTTATACTCGATCAAATGCAGCTTTGTAGTCTATAAATGAAAGAAAGAGGGGCTTCTTGGCACGTTGACATTGGTCAAATAATAGTGCGATGGCCATGATGTTGGCAGTCGTGCCCACCCCTTTGGAGAATCCAGTTTGGTTTAACGGGATCATGTTGTTGGCATTAGCCCAGGTTTCAAGCTCTTCTAAGAGAATTCCTGCAAAGATTTTTGATTCGACATCTAGGAGTGCTATTAATCGATAAATTGTTGGGTCGTTAGTCGCACCCCTTTATAGATGGGGGTGATAGTTGAGCCTCTCCATGCTTTCAGGATGATGTTGGTAGCAAGAATGCAATTATAGAGTGTCCAGAGATGTTTTGCCCAGAAATCTGGGTCCTCTTTGTACAGGGAGGCAGGGATACCATTGGAACCCGGTGCTCCCTCGCTCTGGTACTTAGTAATTCTCATCCTCACTGTTTCAGGGGGAACCGAAAAACATCTGCGTTGTTGTTTTGGAGAGCTGGTGGAGGTACAGGTTGATTATTTTGCCTCACCTACAGTGCGCTTAGTCGAAATTCCAAAATGGTGTGAAAGATACTGATACCAGGTGGGCTCAGAGAGATTAATCATGGTGGAGGAGTGTGTTACAAAGCTTAGGCTGTTTATGAGCCTCCAGAACTGTGCATGCCGATTTGTTTTTGATGCGTGCAAGAGTTTTGCTGCTAGCACGACTGCCTTGTCTCTTTGATGTGTCCAAAGGTGGCCTCTGTAGGTCTGCCTGGAGGTAGATACCAGCGCTCTCAGGCCTTTGTTCCTAGGTTCTTTCTGAAGATGGCGGAGGGCAGAGTTTAAGTTCTGTTTAATTGTCTTTGTGTACCTCCTTGATGAAGGGCTTTGTAAGCTTTGGGGTCTTGTTCCTTGGAGCTGCTGATGGTAGGATGCCAAAAGCACTACTACAAACTCATCCCAGGTTGTTTGTGGCACTTGCTCAGGGTCTGTGAGGTTCAATTTAAGGGACCATATTTGCTTGGCTGTGTCTGCCAGTGTAGGAGTGGTCTTGGAAGACCGCTTAATTCGCCTCCCATAAGATATATATATGGCCTGCTGCAATGCGTCCGTAGGTTCATGATGTTCAATTGGGTGAGTAAAATGCAGCTCTTGTGGTAAGTGGTCACTCTCCCCTCTGCTTGTTACCTGAAACTTCAAAATTCGGCCAAACAGGGGTAGGGATAAAATTGTAAACTCTATTATTGATCGTGCTTTTTGGTTGACAAATGTGAATGAGGGTGTTGATCCATGCAGTAACGTCCGTTGGCAGATCGGAGTCCCATTGCTTCAAGATCTTTTATGAGTTGTTTCCCTGGCTTGTCCCCCTTACAAGACCCTGGTAGAGCTTAGTCCGGTATGTGCCAAAGAAGGTTCTGCGCCATAGTGGCCTCATCAGAAGGATCAGATCCCAACAGGTTCATGCCGAAATCACTGCTTAGGATCAGTTGGGGGCATGGAGCATTATTGACTAGTTCTTCAATATTCTCTTTCAGTTGACATGCAGCTTCTAGTTTGCAAGTTTTTCCCGGTGGGATGTAGATGTTCATTAGTGCTAGAGGAAGGGTGGAGGGGCCTTGGGTCACGGTCAAAGCGAGCACTCCTTGTTGCCGGAACATGATAGCTCACAAATCCTGTAATTGCAGGTGGGGATTCTGTGCATGTCTCTTGCAGCATTAGCATCTGGAATGACGTTAGGTAGTTGAGTAAGCACTTGTCCTCCAGTTTGTCCAGTAGCCCATTGATATTCCAGGAACAGATTGCAGAGTTGGACTTGTCCTTTTCGTTGCTGATGGAAGAGACAAAACGTTGTTCGCCCACCCAGAAGCATATCGACAATCATGCAATAATCCACGTAACAGGGTCATTCTGCAAGGTGTAACAAAACAGTCTCAAGGTGGGACAAACGTTAAGCATTTACCAATGACATCAAAGTATTTTTGAAAGGAAAGCCCAGGAACGAATGTGAGGTGGGCGTGGTTAAAGTCCACAGAATAGATTACAACAGGTCGATAAGCAGCGTTTGACGCTGCTATCCTCAACCTAAAAAACGAGGCTCATTTGGGTCTTTAATATTGGGAGGTAGAGGAGCTATGTTATAAAGTATGGAAAGAAAACAAATATGTGCTTTACCCTTCGATGTATCCATGGCTAAGACCCCTGATTTCATCATGGTGTTTTTGAAATAACTATTTTGTTGTGCAAAAAATGCCTTAATGCATCCCTTTATTTAAGAATATTGCATCATAATGTTTTTGCATCATAATGCACGAATGAACCACATTTTCCCAAAATCATCATCGACCACCTCATCCAATGCTCCTCCCTCCCACAAATGCATGCTCTCCACTGAAAGTTTTTTGATCATTTGCTGCACTCTCTTGTTAAGTAACACCAGGATTTATTTAGAATCCTCTATCATTTCAAGGAGGTAATGGTCCCGCCAGCACTCCCCGTCAAAAACCTGCTCCAGCACTACTGTCACAAAGAGATGTGATAGTGTAGTCACACAAACCAATCTTTCAGAAATTGGCAATATCTTCGACCCAGTGATCCCTAAACGAGAGACTACAAATATATTTTCTACAGAAAACTGCTTTTACTTTCACATGTAACAAACGAACTACTGCAAAACTAGATCCTTAAAAAGTCTCAGCTTATCAAACACAACCAAACCTTCTTAAACAACCAATGGGGTGAATCCACCGAACCATACGAAAGGTCATGTAGATCAAACAAGCGCTAGAGCGTCCGACACCAACCTGCATTCGTTATTTTATTTTGGGTTTGTGTATAGCACTACATTTTGCCATGCAGTATTCTCAGAGCACTTTGGGAGATACATTTTATAAAAAGGGAATATGAATTCCAGTCCTGGGGTTGATGCATTCGATTATCCAGGGAAGGTAAAGTGCCAGTCAGGATCCTTGTCCAATCACCGAGCTGGGATGAGAAAGCCATAGTCCGGTTCAGCTGTCTCCGTTTGGCCTGGACACAGAGGCAAAGGCCAGTCCTCTACACCTGGTGGAAAGCGCTATCTAAATGCAGTTAACATAGCATTCCAAGACAAGCTATGCCACCAGGGCCCATATTTATACTCTGTTTGCGCCAGATTTGCGTCATTTTTTTTTAACGCAAATCCGGCGCAAACTTAAATCCATAATTATACTTTGGCGCTATACACGTCTAGCGCCAAATTTATGGAGTGTGCGTCATTTTCTGGACGTCAACACCTACCTTGTGCTAATGACATGCAAGGAAGGCGTTACAGTCTAAAAAATAACTCTAAGACATTTGATCTTTATTTATACTCCCACGTCATTTTGACGCACGGGAGGAGGCGGGCCTTAAAAAATGGCGCTAAACCGGTTTAGAGTCATTTTTTAACGCCTGGGTCAGGGCAGGCGTTAAGAGACCTGTGGGCTCATTTCTATGGTCTCCGACCATGGAAGCACTCCACAGATGCCCTTCCCTGCCCGCAGGGACACCCCCTGCACCCTCGCCCACCCCTGGACCCATCTACGGTAAGTAGAGGTAAGTAGAGGTAGTCCCCTGGGCATGGCCATTGGGCAGGGGGGCATGACTCCTGTCTTTGCTAAGACAGGAGTCATTTCCATGGGGGTTGTGCATCAAAAAATGACACTAGTCAGGTTAGATTCAATATTTTTTATTCTAACCTGTCTTGCACCATTCTTTGACGCACAACCTCCAGTCTTCCCTACGCCTCCGCTGCCCGGTTAGCGTCATTTATTTTGACGCTAACCAGGCCGCAACGCCGGCTACCGTCATTTCTTAAATATGACGCCCAGCTAGGGCGTTGGAAGGGCGGTAGCCGGAGTTAAACTTTTTGACGCAAACCTGTGCTATCGCAGCACCTCACTAATATTACTGCAGATAATCTCTGTGACACCCTCCCTATTCTCATTTGTGAGCTCCTATTTTGATCTCAATAAACTTTTTTTATGGATGCTGCATAAAACATAAACACAACAGTTCTCAGCTAAATGTGTGAAATAGACTCAAACATCACTCACATTAAAAATAATTAGATGGGAAACAGTATAACAATGATTCAAGGCTATCAGAGCAAGACTCTCTGATGAACAGAGCTGGTGCTATCAGGGGGTGCCCAGAAAGGCTGAGGCCCTGGGACAGCACCCACCCTGCCCATGCCTTAAAACATCTCTGCGTGTTTCACAGAAAAGTTAGCGGCTCAGCAGGCCTGTGGCGACTTCAGCAAAGTGAATAACATGGCATACACGAGCTGGCTGTGGTGGAACCTGGTGACCTGTTTTTTAACTTCACTGCGACATGTCACTGTCATACCTTACTTTATGCCCTAGCCCTACGCATGTGGTATCTCCAGGGATGGCTCCTCCGCTATAGTGGTGGAGCGTAGCCTCCCCGCCAGCAGCTGCAAACCTTTTGCCATAAAACCATATTAAAAATGTGTATTATGGTTTTATTGTCAAAGGGTTGGAGCCACGGGGTGTGAAAGAGGTAGAGGGGGAGTGCACATGTGCGCTCCCCCTCAGCGCGCATGTATGTTTGTCCAGCCTACTCAGGCCGGCCAAACACACATGCGTACTGTGGTCTCTCTAACCCAGCACTGTGTTGCCGGGCTGGAGAGAGCAGGCAAAGGCTCCCACTCTGCCTCGTAGCGCCCAACTAGGGCGCTCCATCCAGTCCTAACGCTGCTTTTATGCTGCTAGCAGCATGAATGCATCGTTAGGAGTGGCTGAAGGGCAGGGAGCATGTGCCTGCAAGTACTTGAGCCAGAGGAGCGGCGCAGAGAGAAAGGTAATTTTTAATATATATATTTTTTTGTAGGTCCTCCCATCGAAATACTCCCGCCTCCCCCTTCCTCACCTCGCCCTGCGAGCCGTGACTGGGCTCCGCCCCCCTTTGGTGACGCAGGATGAATGACTGATCAGCAAGGTACGAGAGGCATCTTTCACGACTCGGCTTCTCCCTTCTGCTCACACCAGATATTATACTCTGGTTGGAAATGCTCGACTAGTTCAACCACATTAAGTTTTCATGCCTTCTAACCGCACAAAACCGCAACCACACTCGCTTATTTGGAGAGACAGGTGGGAGAGAGTTAAACTGGCCATTTAAAGATCTTTGCTTCATTCCGGTTTGGATGCTACACGGAATATACTCACTGCCATTGGAATTATGTGGCGGGTGAGGACCAATTTTGTACCAGAGTTCACTGCGTTATGCATCAAAGCAAATTACGCAGCATAATGCAGAACATTTTGTGATAATATCACTACATTATGTATTCATTTTTACAGATGGTAACACTGTACGGGCAAATATTTTCACGTATTAGTACCAGTTTAGCGCCCAAGTACAGCAATCAGAAATTGAACAAGCATTTGTAATGCAATGGGTATCGCATTTGGTCGAGTTATAGCTATTAGCATTGTAAACTCCTAACCGGACTTTCCTTGCCACATAAACTGAAACTGAAAAGTAATACAGTTTCACCTAAGCGAGCCGATGGCCACCATGAGTGTGAAGGAGACATACAAAAGGAAACAGAAGTTCACTCGCAGTCAAACATATCCGCAAAAGTGCAATTATCCATGTAACAGGGTCGATGTCATGCAAAGCACTTAACTACTGCCCAGTGAGACCACGCTGCATAGGAAATAAAAAGAAAAAGTAGTCCAGAAAACATGGCGCTGCATATGTTTTCAGTTGTTTACCGGTGCTGTAGAGGAGGGCTAAACACCGGAAGAGGCATGACGTATGCATGCCTTTCACTAATGAAATCAAGTGAATTTTAAAAGTCAAGCCCACGAACCAACCAAACTGATGGGAGTGACATGGGCATGGTTAAAAGCCCACAGAGAGATTACAACAGGAGCCAGAGCGATTGTGCGCTCGACTTTAAAAACTAGCTAAAAGGGCAGATATCTCAGCTCTCCATCCAGCAGTAAAAGACTCCAGGCTCCATAGGTAGTCACCTGATACTGCCTCCAGGCTGGCATCCGCTAACAGCATTGTAAATATTCTTATTAGTTTTAATCTTCTCACTACTCCTATGGAAACCGTACTACACCCACCGTCTTGTTCGCGCTATATATAACTGCTAATAAAAGAAATCCTCACAATGTTTGGCAATTAACAGTTTTGCTGGATTTGACTCCACACACACAGAAATAATTGTAGCAGTATAATTGTAGCAGTATTTTTTGTTTGAAGTCATAAGATGGAATATGCCATATTGCTAAAATAAATGTAAATAAGTAGGGTTTTGGACAATGGAGTGGAGAAACTAACAATGTTTATGTTTGGTGTAATTCATGGCACCTGCGCTTCACCTCTCGAAACTAACAGAATTTAGATGTGCTAATGTTTGCATTCTGTAATGAAGTATGATACAATTGAGCAGTAAAAGCATTTGATTGCAAAGAGAAACATGTGTTCACAGCAGCATTTTTCCAGTGTGATACTAATCACTGATTGTAAGAATGCTGTCACATGATACACTACTGGAATAACACAGAAGTCCACATTGAACTTCCTACAAAATTGTGATTCGTTTGAAGTGAAGTAGACAAGAAAAGAGAAGAAACCTGAGCGTGAATAAATCTATCACAGATGGAAGACATCTAGATGTACTGAAGCGCGACAGGGCGTAATTCTATCATCATCAAATGGGTACGAAGTACAGATGATTTGTGTGTTAATTATTCAATGTGCTCTGAGTAAAGCTCAGTGGACGTCAAACGACTCCGAACCGCAGTGCTCTGAAAACATCACGCACAGGGAAAGTCTTCTCCGATGGGCGGGAGCCTTTTGAGGCTTGTAAAGAGACAGTGTTGCTATGGTGAGGGACCTTGGGAAAGACAGAGAGAGAGAGAATGAATGAAAGAAAACGGAAGGGGAGAAGAGAGGAATAAATGAAGGAGGGACACAGGTGAAGGGAAAGGAATAGAGGGGAAGCAAATGGGAAGGAAGTTGGGCTGGCGTCAATATTTTAGACAGGGTTGCTTTTGGTTCCAAGTCTGACCCTGATAACACGGCAATAAATGCAAGCAACATCAGGGTGATTAGAGCTCCAATTGGCTGCATTTGACGGACAGATTTGCCAGCCCTGGCAGAGACCCGTGCAGAGGCAGCCTTTCGAGTAACAGCATAACTCTGAGGAAGCAGCATTCCACGCATTGCTCTTTTTGGGGAGAAACCACATCCCAGGATAATGCCAGTAAGTTACAATTGCAAATAGAATACAATTAGATGACAATAGTGTCTGAAAACATAAGTCATAAATTGTAACTGGAAATGGAGATTGAGGTTCTTAATGAATATCGGGGAATGCAGTTGAATCGGGTTTAATTGATCATGTCTGCACTGAGAGGCGTTTAAACGATCCGTGGTGGAGGTCAGCCAGAGTAAAAGCACCCGCGGGACAGAGATTACATTCGGGCAGCAGAATTTTCAATGCCATGTGTTTTCTTGACTGGGACGTCTGCGGGTTTTGGAAAAATTCCCTCATTAATGTGACATGAGGTTTATATTCTTTTAAAGAAGCAAAGATCGTGGCTTTCTTCTTTACTGAAAACTCCAGCAGCAAAGAGTAACTGCAGAGCATATTCAACATGAAAGTAAAATGTTCCAACACAGCCATCATAAAGGTCAACACACTAGCAGTGCTATAACCTCACTCAATCGCCAACAATCCGCACATCACCCAGGGTATCAGAACCCTTTCAGAGCAGCAAACTTCATATTCTTTGCAACCATAGGTAGACAAAAAAAATAGATGTTCAACCTTTGTAGGAATATAACAAAGACATTGTCCAATGCTTTAGGAGCTCATGCCGAGAAACAGACTGGAGCCACTGAAACATCCAGCGCTCTGGTCAAATGCTATTAGCCTAAGAAAAAAGTAATTCCTAAGCACATGCTACATAGGCATAACTGGAAGGGTACAAGTACTAGGGCCATGCTCCAGGGGAATGCACAACTGTGGAAAAGGTGGGACAAAGAGCAAGGATTGACCACTAGCAAGCAAGGATTTTCTAAGGACACTGAACCAAACCAGTGAAAAAGCAGAGACCCCACAAAGAAGTATAGAAGTATATAGTAAAGTATATACAAGAGGTCTCGAATGCTCGACCTAAAAATGTCCAGCCAAGCTTTGTGAAGGGCCTTTCACTTGCGTTTTCGTGACCTTTGAACCCTCTGAACTCGAAATAATTTTGTTTTTTAAAATCTGCTGCAGATTAGGCAGCAAATGATGCATTATGTGGCAGATGCGACAAAAGTATAATTATGGGGCACAAAATAGAACGCCCCGTAGTTCGGCCTTCAAAGAGAGAGTTTTATTTTGCTATAATAACTATTTTAAACACTTTGATCTGTTTTTGTTTTATACTCACTGGCTGTATAAAACTTCCAGACTTGTTCTTGCCTCCTGAGCAGCAGCTTTTCATTAATATATAGAATATACATGTAGAATAGCCAGCTGCTCTCCACAAAGTATAAATATAATTATGAGACAGTGACGAACAGCAAAAAGAGTGTGTGGAGCCCTGGAACGAGCAGCAGTGGCAGAAACCTTTTGAATTGAAGTTTGTAAAAAGAACACGTGACGTGTGACCGAGAGAAAGAGTCCAGCAGCGATGGGATTCGAACCCACAACTCAGAAGAGACTGGAGCTTTGTTCCTGTGCCTTTGAACACTAGGCCACACCATCACATTCCCTAAACCAATCTGACACTTCTTGTGCTGGTAGAGAGCCGCCCTGATCTATCTGTGGATGACAGATGATATCCGTTTCTGAAGAGCTGCTTGAGTGGTGAAGAACACGCAAGACAAGCATTTGCAATGCAATAGGTCTCCCATTCGTGAGTTAAAGCTACTGGCGTTCTAAATTCATAAATGGACCTTTCTTGGTAAATAAATTGATCAACCCTGCCCAGTGCTTTAAATGGAAATTTAGAAGTGCAGGTACTCTCTATTTAGAGTACCTATTTGCTCCTGAGAAGTGCAGGTACTCATCCATTATAATGAAGTGCAGGTACTCTCCCCTTCAAATTAAATAAGTGAAGATACTCACTACCAGACAGTACCCGTCCATATAAAGCACTGACCATGCCTCATAATTTGGTCTTTTTCTGACACATAATTAAAGTGGCCCTGTATATAACCAAAGCACTTCTGTTTACCTTCTTCCTCTATCTGCAGTAAAAATGAAAATGTTTCCATTTAGCATCCTTATTTAATCAGCCATGCTAATTCCAATAGAATACCACTTTCACCACCCCACCATCTGAGTTGCTGGCTGGCTAACACGATTCCCCAAAAAAAGACTAGTCAAAGTGTAATATGGATGTAAGTTGGTCTGTATCATGGTCATAATTGCAATCAGGAGATATTAAAAAACATTTACAAAGATCATGTAAACCCAATAAGAACAACCTTTATCATAAATACAGTTTTGGCATTTGACTGTAATTCTCAAAATATCCTCTAGAGGGCACTCCAACAAAATTATCATTTGAAAGAAACCTGGTTATGTATCCATACAGTCGGCCCCCAGAGGACATAATCAGATGAAAAGAGAATAGCAAAAAGTAATGCAGTACAACCATATACTGAGAGCCTAGAGCACATATTACATTACACATCTTCAGGGATAGGAGACCTACTAGAAAATTATTACAAATAAGGCCCTTAACCCCTTCGCTGTTAGGCCTTTTCCCCCCCAGTGCTGAGCCTTTTTTTGGCTATTTGGGGTAGTTCGCACTTAGGCCCTCATAACTTTTTCTCCACATAAGCTACTAATGCCAAATTTGTGTCCTTTTTTTTCAACATCCTAGGGATTCTAGAGGTACCCAGACTTTGTGGGTTGCCCTGAAGGAGACCAAGAAATTAGCCAAAATACAGCAAAAATGTTTTGTTTTGTTTTTAATGGGAAAAAAGGGCTCCAGGAGAAGACTTGTGGTTTTTTTCCCTGAAAATGGCATCAACTAAGGGTTTGCGATGGTAAAATCATCATCTTCCCAGCTTTCAGTGACATGCAGAGTTGAATTCGAAAATCCCAATTTTTCAACACAATTTTGACATTTTACTGGGACATACCCCATTTTTACTATTTTTTGTGCTTTCAGCCTCCTTCCAGTTAGTGACAGAAATGGGTCAGAAAACAATGCTGGATCCCAGAAAGCTAACCATTTCTGAAAAATAGACAACATTCTGAATAAAGCAAGGGGTCATTTGTGAAGATCCTACAAGCTTTTCCTACAGAAAATAATAGCTGAAACAAAAGAATATTGAAATTGAGGTGAAAAATTGTTCTCAACGTTTTACTCTGTAACTTTTTCCTACAATGTCAAATTTTTAAAAGTAATATACCGTTATGTCTGCTGGACTCTTCTGGTTGCAGGGATATATAGGGCTTGTAGGTTTATCAAGAACCCTAGGTACCCAGAGCCAATAAATGAGCTGCACCTTGCAATGGGTTTTCATTCTATACCGGGTACACAGCAATTAATTTGCTGAAATATAAAAAGTGAAAAATAGGTATTAAGAAAACCTTTGTATTTCCAAAATGGGCACAAGATAAGGTGATGAGAAGCAGTAGTTATTTGCACATCTCTGAATTCCGGGGTGCCCATACCACCATGTGAATTACAGGGCATTTCTTAAATAGACGTCTTTTTTACACACTGTCTTACATTTGGAAGGAAAAAATTTAGAGAAAGACAAGGGGAAATAACACTTGTTTTGCTATTCTGTGTTTCCCTAAGTCTCCTGATAAAAATGGTACCTCATTGCGTGGTTAGGCCTACTGATCGCGACAGGAAACACAAAATGGACACATCACGTTTTTACATTGAAATCTGACATGTTCTTTGCAAAGTGCCTAGCTGTAGATTTTGGCCTCTAGCTCAGCCGGCACCTAGGGAAACCTACCAAACCTGCTCATTTTTTAAAACAAGACACCTAGGGGAATCCAAGATGGGGTGACTTGTGGGGCTCTGACCAGGTTATGTTACCCAGAATCCTTTGCAAACCTCAATATTTGGCCAAAAAAACACTTTTTCCTCTCATTTCGGTGACAGAAAGTTCTGGAATCTGAGAGGAGCCACAAATTTCCTTCCACCCAGCGTTCCCCCAAGTCTCCCCATAAAAATGGTACCTCACTTGTGTGGGTAGGCCTAGCGCCTGTGAAAGGAAATGCCCCAAAACACAACGTGGACACATCACATTTTCACAAAGAAAACAGAGCTGTTTTTTACAAAGTGCCTAGCAGTGGATTTTGGCTTCTGGCTCAGCTGGCACCTAGGGAAATCTAGCAAACCTGTCCATTTTTGAAAACTAGTCACCTAGAGGATTCCATGATGGGGTGACTTGTGGGGCTCTGACCAGGTTCTGTTACCCAGAATCCTTTGCAAACCTCAACATTTGGCCAAAAAAACACTTCTTCCTCTCATTTCGGTGATAGAAAGTTCTGGAATCTGAGAGGAGCCACAAATTTCCTTCCACCCAGCGTTCCCTCAAGTCTCCCGATAAAAATGGTACCTCACTTTTGTGAGTAGGCCTAGCGCCCGCAAAATGAAAAGCCCCAAAACACAACATGGACACATCACATTTTCACAAAGAAAACAGAACTGTTTTTTGCAAAGTGCCTAGCTGTGGATTTTGACCTCTAGCTCAGCCGGCACCTAGGGAAACCTACCAAACCTGCGCATTTTTGAAAACTAGACACCTAGGGGAATCAAAGATGTCGTGACTTGTGGTGCTCTGACCAGCTTCTGTTACCCAGAATCCTTTGCAAACCTCAACATTTGGCCCAAAAAACACCTTTCCTCTCATTTCGGTGACAGAAAGTTCTGGAATCTGAGAAGAGCCACAAATGTCCTTTCACCCAGCGTTCCTCCAAGTCTCCCGATAAAAATGGTACCATCTCATTTTTGTGAGTAGGCCTAGCGCCCGCAAAAGGAAAAGCCCCAAAACACAACATGGACACATCACATTTTCACAAAGAAAACAGAACTGTTTTTTGCAAAGTGCCTAGCTGTGGATTTTGACCTCTAGCTCAGCCGGCACCTGGGGAAACCTAGCAAACCTGCGCATTTTTGAAAACTAGACACCTAGGGGAATCCAAGATGGGGCGACTTGTGGGGCTCTGACCAGGTTCTGTTACCCAGAATCCTTTGCAAACCTCAAAATTTGGCCAAAAAAACACTTTTTCCTCTCATTTCGGTGACAGAAAGTTCTGGAATCTGACAGGAGCCACAAATTTCCTTCTACCCAGCATTCCCCCAAGTCTCCAGATAAAAATGGTACCTCACGTGCGTGGGTAGGCCTAGCACCTGTGACAGGAAATGCCCCAAAACACTATCTGGACACATCAGAATTATCAAATACAAAACTACATGTTTTTTTGGGGGGGGGGCACCTGCGTTTTTGGTCTTCAGCTCAGCAGCCATGTAGGGAAACCTACCAAACCCAGATATTTCTGAAAACTAGACACCCAAGGGAGTCCAGGGAGGTGTGACTTGCGTGGATTCCCCAATGATTTCTTACCCAGAATCCTCAACAAACCTCAAATTTAGCTAAAAAATCAATTTGTTCCCAAATTTCTGTGTGGAATCACTGCACCAGTACAAATTTCCTACCACCCAACGTTCCCCTCAATCTCCCGGTAAACATGATACCTCACTTGTGTAGGTGGGCCAAGTGCCTGTGACAGGGAAGAGCCAAAAACATGTCGAAATTGAGGGGGAACCAAAGCGGGTCCAAAAGAGCAGTTTGAAAAAATACATTTTTAGGATGACAAGTGCAGCAGAATTTTTATCTATATGGATGAGACAATGTTGGGTGGGAGGAATTTTGTGGATTCCGGCAGATCCAGAAGGTTCCATCACAAAAATGTGGGGAAAATGTGTGATTTCCAGCAAAGTTGGAGGTTTACAGGGCATTTTGGGTAAGAAAATGGTGCGGTGCATGTGACGCACACCACCCTGGAATCAACCAGATGTTTATTTTTCAGATGTGTCTGGGTCTTGTGGATTTTTCTACATGGCAGCGTCCCAAAGTGAAAAAGGTGCAGCCCTCTCCATTCCAAGTGGGACGATTTTGAGAGTTAGCCAATCTCTCATGGCCCAAATGTGAAACCAAAACCCAAAATAATCAACTGTCTTATTGCTTGCCGTGGGATAAGATGTTTTAGTGTGCGGGGGGAGAGCTGAAAGACTGTTACCCCCTTCAGTTGGGGTGAGGGCATAACCAGACGCATACTGGTTGATAGCCACCACCCCACTATTTTTATTTTTTATTTTATTCCATGCCATCTAGTAGACTTTCTGCCCCTCTGGGGTGAGGATCGGGGGTAGTTGCCCCATCTGCCCACTGGTGGGCAGAATAACTTTGGCCCCATTTATTTGGGGTGGGGGTATGGCCATCGCAATCGGGCAGCAGAAATGCTTGCAGAGACATGAAAGGAAAGGAAAGGCCTTTCCTTTCCTTTCATGCCTCTGCTGGCCCCCTCCTCCCGAGCGGAAGAGAAATGCTTTCGGCAATCGCACTGGAAGCATGGAGGTGACCTCTGATGAGATCAGCACGCTCTCGAGTGCTGATGTCATCAGATGTCACATAAGGGGAAGCGATTCCCCTTCCAGCCCTGACCTGGGAGGGTGGGGGGGGAGGGGCAGCCCTCGGGGGGAGCGCTAGCGCTTCCACCGAGGGCTGGTAAATGGACATAATGGTTACGCCCATGGCGCCTCACAGGCGCAGCCATGGACATAAGCATTACGTCCATGGCAAGCAAGGGGTTAAAACACAAAGTACTCCTAGCTGTAAAACAAACGTTCCAGCCAAGAGAAAGCTTACAAAGACACTGAAGGGTGGGAGGGATTATTATTTTGGGGTCCCCACGTATCTAGTGTGGTGACCCAGAGATGATCTAGACAGACAGAGAGAGAGAGAGCATGTTATGGTGAACGTTTTGAAGGTGGGACCACCATAGGCAGAGTTATGAGCAACAATGTTTTGTAAAAGTAATGCCCTAAAAAGCATTATGGGGCAAGTTTCCATGCCACAAATATTGTAGTATGTCAATGTTAGACCTGACAGCCTTAGGGTGGTCATCCCCCAACCTTTTCCTGCCCCCATCCACTTATCTGCTGGTTAAAGGACTCTGTGAACTTTACCACCGGTAACCAGTGCTAAAGTGCATATGCTTTTTCCATTAAACATGGTAACATATTTAATTTACTTATAAGACCCTAGTAAAGTGCACTACATGTGCCCAAGGCCTGTAACCTGAATGCTACTAGTGGGCCTGCAGCACTGGTTGGGCCACCCACATAAGTAGCCCCTTAACCATGTCTCAGGCCTGCCATCGCACGGCCTGTGTGTGCAGGTTCACTGCCATTTCGACTTGGCATTTAAAAGTACTTGCCAAGCCTTAAGCTCCCCTTTTTCTACATATAAGTCACACCACTAAGGTTGGCCCTAAGTAACCCGTAGGGCAGGATGCTATGTAGGTAAAAGGCAGGACCTGTACATGTGTGGTTTATATGACCTGGTAGTGGAAAACTCCTAAATTCATTTTCTACAACTGCGAGGCCTGCTCCTTTCATAGGATAGTGTTAGGGCTACTCTCACATATTGTTTGAGTGGTAGGTTCTGATCAGAAAGGGGGTAACCAGGTCATATTTAGTATGGCCAGAATGGTAATAGAAAATCCTGCTTATTGGTGAATTTGGATTTTATATTACTACTTTAGAAATGCCAGTTTTATAAAGTGAGCATTTATCTGCACTTAAAATCCATCTGTGCCCTATAGCCTGTCTCCAATCAACATCTGGGCTGGGCTGGTTGACAGCTCCCTTGCGCATTTCACCCAGACAACCACAAACACAGGACACTAAGGCCCTCATTACAACCCCGGCGGTCGGTGTTAAAGCAGCGGTAACACCGCCAGCAGGCCGGGGGTAAAAAAAATGGAATCATGACCACGGCGGAAACCGCCAACACATACAGCCATTTTAACACTCTGACTGCCACAGCGGTAGCAACAAACACTGCAGCAGTAACCACCAACAGCCAGGCGGAAGACAATGTACCGCCCACTCTATTACAACCCGCCCATCCGTCAGCTTTTCTGGGGCGGTACCAACGCCATCAAAAGCATGGCGGAAACAGCACTCTGAAGGGAAACGACTCACCTCTCAACACTCAAGGAAGAACCACAACACCATGGAGCCCGAGCTGCAGGTTATCCCCATGCTGGTGTATCTTCTCATACACCAGGAGCATGAACGTCAGTGATGACGACCACGGTGAGTACTGCACCTAGCACACAAGGGAGGGGGGAGGAAAAAGAGAGTGACACACACACGTGACAGGCAACACCCCCACACCCACCCCCACCCTCACCCCCAACACCATACACACAAACACATGCAAAAACATTACATAACCCTCAGGACTAACGCAAGGACAAAAGGAATGGAGTCAAATGACTGTAATATTAGTAATACTTAGAAATACGTTCAAAAAAAAAAAAGGTATGTACAATATATACAAAAGGCGGGACAATGCCCACTCAAAGATTGTCTGTGGCCCACTGGGCCAAAACACATAAGCCAAGCCCACACTTGAGTCCTGCCTCAATACGGAGAGAACACTGCAGGGGCATCAGGTCGAAAACAAAGGCACCTCAGGGGGACAGGGAATGGGGGGGCACCTCAGGTGGAAGATGGTACAACGCCACTGCTCCTGGAGGGGGCTCCATGCCCACTGCTTGGTCCTGGGGAGTGCAAGGCCACAGACTCTCAAGTGGGTGGTTTGCCCACTGCTTGGTCCTGGGGAGTGCAAGGCCACAGTCTCTCAAGTGGGTGGGTTGCCCACTGCTTGGTCCTGGGGAGTGCAAAGCCACAGTCTCTCTAGTGGATGACTTCTTCCACTGGTTCTGGAGGGGGCCTTGTGCCCAGTGTGCTTCATCCTGGCAAGGAGGGGCTGAGTGGACGTCTTCTTCCACTGGTTCTGGAGGGGGCCTTGTGCCCAGTGTGCTTCATCCTGACAAAGAGGGGTTGAGTGGATACCTTCTTCCATTGGTTCTGGAGGGGGCCTTGTGCCCAGTGTGCTTCATCCTGGTAAGGAGGGGCTGAGCCCAGTGTGCTTCATCCTGGTAAGGAGGGGCTGAGTGGACGCATTCTTCCACTGGTTCTGGAGGGGGCCTTGTGCCCAGTGTGCTTCATCCTGGCAAGGAGGGGCTGAGTGTATGCCTTCTTCCAATGGTTCTGGAGGGGGCATTGCGCCCTGTGATGCAGATGTTTTGGAGTGCAAGGTCACAGTCTCTCACCTAGGTGTCACAACGACAGCTTTTGCAGGGGCCAGGACGCACTGCAGCCCATGTAGTCACCACTACACACTGCTCTCCGGCGGTGAGGGCTGCTCAGTGAATCGCAGTTGCGCTGCAGGTGGCGGTTCTGGCAGTGCTGGTGGTAGCCTCCAGGCCTTCACCTGCAGCCTTGGATGGCTGCCCACTGGGGCTGCTGCTGCTGGCAGTGGTGCTGCTTGCGGAGGTGCAGGTGGCAGTGCTGGCCGCAGTGCAGGTGGCGGTGCTGAGCACGGTGCATGTGGCGATACTGGCGGTTGTGGTGGTAGCCTCCAGGCCTTCACCTGCAGCCTCGGACGGCTGAAGTGCAATTGCTAGTGTTCTGTGCCCCTTCCTGCCCTTGGCAAATGGTTGTGCCTCCTTGCTTCTGCTGGTGGAGTCTTTGACTTGGTCTTGCTGTCTGGTTGTGCCTCCTTCCCCTTGCTGGATGCTGTCCCCTTCTTGCTCTTGCCAGGTGGCAGAACCTTCTTGGCCTTTGCAGGTGATGATGGCACATTGGCTGGGCTGACGGGTGCCTCCTTGGAGCCTCTCACAGCTGCAGAAACCACAGCGGACGTGGACTGGGTGGCTAAGGTGCTGGGCTGGGTTCTGGCCACACTGGCCCGAGGAGAAGGACGGGGGGAGGGGTAGGGAAGAGGTCAATGTTGGCGAGGAAAAGCTTCTTAGGGACACCGGGTCGGGAAGAGGGAGAAGGTGTGGGAGTGGAGGAGGAGGGAGTGGTTGTAGGAGGTGTCAGTCTGCTGTGTTTGGGTGCAGGTGCATGAGCTGGATGCTGTTGTGAGGTGGATGGCTGTTGGGTGTGTGTGTGCTTCCGTTTGTGTATTTTGGGAGGAGGGGTCACAGACACAGTGGGAGAGGACACAGGGGACGTGTGCATGGATGTGGGGGTGGTGACTGCCAGTGAGGGGCGTGTAGTTATAGGCGTGATGGAGGTAGTGGAGGAGGATGTAGTGAATGCAGGTGTGAGTGGAGACGCTACTGGGAGGGAGGTGGACGAGGAGGAGGGGGACACAGTAGAGGCAATGGATGTTGGTGTGTCTGCATGGGGATGGTGCTTGTGTGAGTGCCTGTGAGATGAAGTGTAGTGCTTGTGTTTGCCTGAGCCATTTCTGTGAGTTGATTTGGGTGCATGCTGGTCTCAAGGTGTGTTTGGGATAGGTTGGGGTTCAGGGGATTGGGACTGGGTAAAGGAAGTTGGAGGGGGGAGGCTGGAGACAGGGACAATGGCTGCCATCAGTCCGGAGGCCAGAGCCTGGAATGGTCTCTGTTGGGCTGCCACACCAGACTGAATGCCATCCAGGTATGCATTTGTTTGTTGCAAATGCCTTTCGACACCCTGGATGGCATTCAGTATGGTTGACTGCCCAACAGTGAGTTATCTCAGGAGGTCAATAGCCTCCTCACTGAGGGCAGCAGGGCTGAATGGGGCAGGGCCTGAGGTGCCTGTGGCAAAGGAGATGCCCACCCTCCTGGGTGAGCGGGCACGGGAAACACACTAAGGGGCTGCTGGGAGGGCGGTGCTGGTACAGGGGGTGGCGGCTGTACCTGTTGTTGGGGTAGGCACAGAGGTGTCCTCCACCACCAGGGATCGGAGGAGGAGTTGCTGTCGGTAGTGTCCCCTCCTGTCTCCATCGTGGTGCTCCTCTAGCCCTCCATCCCATTGGTGCCCTTACCGTCGGTGGATTTGGCCTCCAGGCCCATGTGGGATGCAGCTCCCCCCTTCGCCGGTGCCTCTTCTCCTCCGCCAGATGATGCTAATGCACACAAGGACAGGGTGACAAAACAAAAAGGGGGGGAGAGACAGAGGATACACTTGGTCAATGCCAGAAACAACACTACAGTTGGCGTACACAACACACAGGGATCAGCCCTATGCACTAGGCCATCCAGTACCAGTTACAATGCTAGTCACCAGCCCATGGGGTACATTGCCTAACGCCATTAGCTGCACACCTGAAACCAACAGGACCCTGCCCAGTAGTAGATGCCCACTAACACTATCGGGTTGGAGTGCTTCAGAGCCTACCCAACAAGGGACCTAGCCTGCCAGTTCGCCCTGGCCTAGGGGCACTCACAGCCCACATCCCCCACCCAGGTAAAACCTTAACGCGCACAAAGTCATGATTCAGAATCTGTACTCACCCCCTTGTGACTGTTGTGATGCCTTCAAGCGCCCATCCAACTCCGGATAGGCCACTACCAGGATTCAGAACATCAGGGGGGTCAAGGTACGACGAGCACCCCTTCCTCATTGGGAAGCCAGCCCCAGTTGGGCCTCCGCCGTCTTCCTTGCCCAGAGGCGCAGGTCCTCCCACCGTTTGCGGCAGTGGGTGCTCCGCCTGTCAAAGGCCCCCAGAGTCCGCACCTCCTTGGAGATGGCACGCCAAATACCCTTGTTCTGATGGGTGCTGACCTGCAGGAAAATATGCATAGAAAAAAGGGATTAGTCATACCATCCGAACTGTTACACTCATGGCCCACAATATCCCTCCCATCCCCTTACGCACAGACATTGACCACCAGACATGCAGCACTCTGCCCAGGACCCCTCAGCCCCCCCCTACACGAGGCTTACACACACAGCAATCCATACAATCATGGCCCATGCATCATGCTCACAGTGTATTCACCTGTTTGTCTGGAGGACCATAGAGTAAAGTGTACTGGGGTAGGACCCCATCCACCAGTCTCTCCAACCCCTCCGAAGTGAAGGCGGGGCCCTTTCCCCAGACAGTCGAGCAATTGTCGCTTCCAGACACAGGTCACAGCAGCACTTGCAGTGTAGATCCTCTCCTGTTGAAGGTCAGGTAGCAAGTGAGTGAACAGATAGCAAATGGCGGTCACGCCCATGGCGGTGTGTACCGTCACTGCGGGCGTACATCGCCATTGGCTCCTGGAACCCATAGGGCCCAATGATAACCAATGCGGTGTTGCGCAACGTTCATCAACCGCCGACAGCAACGGTGCACAGCGCCAGCAGACTTACCTCATTTCCACTTGTCTCTCCTCACAGGTCAGGCAGCCACCATTTCTGGGGGGGCACAGGCCATGACACCTAACTGCATCACAGCAGACATTGGCACATCAACTGATTCTCGAATTCACATACTGTTTCTGTAAAGGAAGAAATACATTTTTATTTTCACATATGTGTGAATATGACCCTCTGCTCACCGTTTTTCACCCTAGAGTTCAACCGCTGAGGATGAATAGGAGATGGAGACATCCCCGTGTACAGACCCTGGTGGACCTGGCGATAATGGAGGACAGGCACATTATCCTGACCTACAGACTTGATAGGGCCACAATCCAAGAAATGTGTGCCCAATTGGAGCCAGACCTGATTTCAACTATCCGCCAGCCCACAGGTATCCCCCCTCTAGTGCAGGTCCTGTCAGTGCTCCATTTCCTGGCAAGTGGTTCCTTCCAAGCGACAGTGGCCAGGGCATCAGGGATGTCTCAGCCAATGTTCTCCAACGTGCTGACCAGAGTGTTGTCTGCCCTGCTGAAACACATGTGCAGCTACATTGTATTCCCCCAGGTGGATGATTTGGCCACAGTGAAGGCTGACTTTTATGCCCTGGGACATATCTCCAACATCATTGGATGGTACACATATTACATTTGTCCACCCCCCCCGGAGAAATGAACAAGTGTTCAGGAATAGAAAAAGCTTTCACTCTCTGAATGTGCAGATGGTCTGTTTGGCGGACCAATTCATCTCCCATGTGAATGCCAAGTATCCTGGCTCTGTGCATGATGCCTTTACCTTGAGGAATAGCAGCATTCCATATGTGATGTCTCGACTCCAGAGGCACCGGGTGTGGCTAATAGGTGAGCCCATGGTCCTCACCCAGTTGATGTAGGTATATGGGTGTGGGTTTGGCCCAAGGGTAAAATTGTGGCTAACAGGTATCCCTCGATATTTACAGGTGACTCTGGTTACCCCAACCTCTCATGGCTACTGACCCCAGTGTGGAATGCCAGGACAAGGGCAGAGGAACGTTACAATGGGGCACATGGGCGAACAAGGAGGATAATTGAGAGAACCTTTGGCCTCCTGAAGGCCAGATTCTGGTGCCTCCATCTGACAGGTGGATCCCTGTACTACTCACCCAAGAAGGTGTGCCAGATCATCGTTGCACGTTGCATGTTGCACAACCTGGCCTTGAGACACCAGGTGCCTTTTCTGCAGGAGGATGAGACTGGAGATGGACTTGTGGCAGAGGTGGAACCTGTGGACAGTGATGAAGAGGAGGCAGAGAAAGAAGATGTGGACAACAGAAGTACACTCATTCAACAGTTCTTCCAGTGACACACAGGTAAGACACTGTAACTTCACCTTCCATTGCAGTTTTGTGTTTGACATTGAACTTGACAGCCTGATTTCCCTATGTCTATGGCCACTTACTGTACCATTTGGCATCTCTAATTTCAGATCTCTGTGCCCCACTCTGGCTCCTGGTGTGTTTACTGATGCCCACTACAGGTTATACCTATGTTAATATTACAGTAGATTAGAAATGCAATGTTTACAACTTGTTAAACGAATACATATTTCAATCAATTGACAGACTCCATACTTGTATTTGTTCCAAAGGTGTTTATTTAGGTGCTAATAAGTGGAGGGAGTATTGCAATGGGCTGGGTTGCTGATGGAGGAAAGTCCAGGGTAGAGTCCAGTCTATTTGTATCACAAGTGCATTGTCCAAGGCGGCATAGGAAGGGGAGCAATGACAGTTCAAGATGGACAGAGTGACAGAGTGGGACAGAAGGGTGACAATCAGGAGAGTCTTATTTCCTGGCAGGGGTCTTGGCAATGTTATCTGGCTTCTGCATGGATCACAGGGACCGTTTGTGGGATGGTTCTCCTTCTGCAGGGGGTGGGGTGCTGATGGCCTGTTGGCCCTGTGGCGGGGCCTCCTGTCCACTAGCGCCGGCGGAGGTGGAGGGCTGTCCTTCGGTGTGGCTAGTGTCAGGGGCACGTTGGTGTGCCACTGCCTCCCTCATGGTGTTGGCCATGTCAGCCAGCACCCCTGCAATGGTGACCAGGGTGTTGTGGATGCCTTCCACGTCCTCCCTGATCCCCGGGTACTGTCCCTCCTGCAGCCGCTGGGTCTCCTGCAACTTGTCCAGTATCTGGCCCATGGTCTTCTGGGAATGGTGGTATGCTCCCAGGATCTCTGCAAGTGCCTCGTGGAGAGTGGGTTCCCTGGGCCTGTCCTCCCCCTGTCGCACAGCAGTCCTCCCAGTTTCCCTGTTGTCCTGTGCCTCTGTCCCCTGAACGGTGTGCCCACTGCCACTGACCCCAGGTCTCTGATTATCTTGGGTTTGTGGGGTTGCCTGGGGTCCCTGAAGTGGTGGACACACTGCAGATTGACGTGTCCGGGGACAGAGGTATGGGCCCGCTGGGTGGGTGCTGTGCTGGTGTTTCCTGAGGGGGGAGGCTCTGTGGTGGGTTGGGAATGTGCCTGGGTAACCAACTGTGTAGAGGTCCCTGATGGGCCAGGTTGGTCATCGTGATCCAGGCGTGCAGAGCTGCTGTCATCACTGTGGGCCTCTTCTGGGGGGGGGACTGGATGTTGGTGGCACCTCCTCTCCGGTGACGTTGAGTTGGGGTCCTGTGGGGATGTAAATGCATTGTTATTGTTTCTGTAGTGCCATCTTGTGCATGGATATTTTTCCCTCTAGGCAGCTTTTGGTTTGGTTGTGCTTGGTTTGGCTAAGTGATTGTCACTAGGTAGCATGCTGTGGTGATGGGTGTCCATGCAGGTCTGTGATGGGTGTCCATGCATTGGTGTTGCATGCAGGGCATTGGTGTTGGGATGGGTGGGTTGTGATAGTGGGGTATATGTGAGGTGGTGGATTGATGGGGGTGAGGGTAGGGGTAGGAGTTTGTGATGGCATGCAGGTAGGGTGGGGGATATAGTAGTAAAGATTTGACTTACCAGAGTCCAGTCCTCCTGCTACTCCTGCGAGGGCCTCAGTATGCATGATCGCCAAGACTTGCTCCTCCCATGTTGTTAGTTGTGGGGGAAGAGGTGGGGCTCCACCGCCAGTCCTCTGTACAGCCACATGGTGTCTGGCAACCACAGAACGCACCTTCCCCCGTAGGACGTTCCACCTCTTTCTGATGTCATCCCTTGTTCTGGGGTGCTGTCCCACTGCATTGACCCTGTCCACGACTCTCCGCCATAGCTCCATCTTCCTAGAAATAGACGTCTGCTGCACCTGTGATCCGAATAGATGTGGCTCTACCCGGATGATTTCCTCCACCATGACCATTAGCTCCTCCTCTGAGAACCTGGGGTGTCTTTGTGGTGCCATGGGTGTAGTGTGAGTGGTATGTGTGAGGGTGTGTGGGGTGATGTGTTGGGGTGTGTGCTGTAAGGTGCATGGATGGTGTATGGGTGATGGTGTTATGTGGCTTCGATTCAGTGGGTGCTCCTGGCTTGTCTCTCTCTCAGTTGTCAAATTCTTTGGGTCGTAAAGGGTTGTGGGTAATGTGGGTGTGTGTTTGATAGTGTTGTGGTGTGTGTATGTGTGTCAGGTGTGTGCAGTTTGAATTGTCCAATGTGGTGCTGTTTTGTTAGTGTGTGTGTATTATGAGTGCGGCGGTCTGTACCGCCAATGGTTTACTGTGGTTGAAAGACCGCTGCGGTGATTTATGGGTCATGATGCTGTGGGCGTATTTCTGTTGGCGTAACGGTGTGGGTTTTGGTACCGCCAGTTTATCACTGACCTTTGGGCTGGCGGACTTGTGTGGGTGTCTGTATAGAGGCGGATTTCTCTGTGTGGGTCATAATACCCGTAGCGGTATACCGCCGCGGTCACGGTATGTTGGTGGCCGTCAGCACAGTGGTAGGCGGCATTTACCGCCAATGTTGTAATGAGGGCCTGAGTCACACCTGCACTCATCTGCATACTGAATGGGTCTTCCTGGGCTGGAAGGGTAGAGGGCCCTACACTTCCATTTCAAAGACTAGTGGCCTGCCCTCACATAATGGACTGCCAAACCCCCTACTGGGAACCTGGCAGACAGACCTGTACTGAAAGGGGAACTTGTGCACTTCAAAACCACTCTTTGAAGTCTCCCCCAGTTCAAAGGCATTTTTGGGTATATATACTGGGTCCCTGACCCCACCAACTCAGACACTTATGGTCCTGAACTACCAAGAGGAACTACCTGGCTGCCCAAAGGACTCATCTGGACTGCTGTTGTCCTGCTGCCCTTTGACTTTGCTGATAGGTGCTCTCCAAGGGCTTGGATTGAGCTTGCCTCCTGTTTTCTGAAGTCTCAGGACCAGAAAGACTTTGGTGGTCATTACGAACATGGCGGGCCACACCGCCACATAATGAACACTATGAGGGCCGCCATCGGCTGCCCTCACTAACCGCCAGGCTGCCTCCATCAGGCGGCGGTCGGAATCATTATCCGACAGGGCAGCGGTGCTGCCCCTTGAATAATGATTCCTCAGCCGCCAGCCTTTCCCTGGTGGCTTTCCCTGCCAGGGAAAGGCTGGCGGAATGGGTGCACCGGGGCACCCCTGGGGGTCCCTGCACTGCCCATGCACTTGGCATGGGCAGTGCAGGGGCCCCTGTGTAGTGCCCCATCGCGCAGGTCACTGCCCGATTTTCGGCCAGTGATCTGCACGACGGGTGCAGCTGCACCCACCGCACAGAGGCATTTGATCCCAGGAAGTACCAGGATAGCACCAGAGTGTCCAAAAAAGTATCTGGGGTGGTACTCACAAAGGTGGTCAGGGTTCTGACCAGAAGAAAGAGGGGGGAGAAAAACTTAAAAATAAGGAGTTCACAAAAGCCCCCCAAAATAATTCCCAAGGGAGTAGTAGTAACCAGTCCCAGTCTGATTCCAAGAGGAAAGGGTTTCTTGACCATAAGACAGGAAGGTTTGTACCGCAGTGTGCAGAGTGATCCAAGTATGGTCACTCTGAGGGCGACTACAAGTGTCCCAAGAGCTCATGGATGGTGAGCTCTGCGTGACACAGTAGCCAGCATGACTACTGTCAGGGGTCAGCTGGTGTCAGCAGAGCAGGTCCTCCCGAGCAAGTTCTACCAAGTCATAGTTGCTGACAATCGCAAGAGCCACCTACCGGTAGCTCTGGTTCCCTCTGAGTGTGTGGGGGGGGTCTCTGGTACTCTAAAAGTAGTTATGAGTCCTGTGATGCCTGTAGATTGTCTGCTAGGCAATTATGCACACTACCTGGAAGGAGGTAGAGCTAAGGTCTCACTTGGAAATATTGGGATTGCCTGAATGGGTCTGCATGGCCACAAGGCTGCCCAGGAGGGGAGTCGAGGGCATCTGGAGCCTTTAAGAATGGCCCAGACATCTGCCAAGGAGAGTGTCAAGGGGCACAGGAAACCGGTTCCAGAGGTTCCCGGGGTGGTTGACAGGGTCCCTGAGGAGGAGACCCCTGAGCCACCTGGGGAGGACATTGCTGCCCTAGGTGACTTACCTGAGCTTGCTGGCTGGCAGGTTGAGGGTGGGCCAACCAGGGAAGGGTTCTGCAAGGCGCAGAAAGAGTGCCCTACTCTTGAGGGTTTGAGGCAACAGGCCTCATCTCAAGCAGCAGGTGAATCCTCTGGCGATCACCATATATATTGGGAGAATGATATTCTCTACAGTGAGCCTAAGGTACCGGAGGATGGGGCAGCACATGTGCTGGTGGTCTCCCAGTGTTACCCGGGCCTTCCTACTGGGCCTGGCTCACGGCATTCCCCTGGCAGGACATTTAGGGCAAGACAAGGCCTTTGACAGACTTGTCACCAACTTTTATTGGCCCCGAATGCAGATGGCCTCAGATGCCTTCTGTAGGTCCTGTCCCACGTGCCAGGCCAGTGGGAAGACAGGGAAAAGGCTCAAGCTCCCTGATCCTACTCCCCATAGTTGGCACCGCCGTTGAAAGGGAGGGCATCAATGTCATTGGTCCATTGGATCCCAAAACTGCCCTAGGCAACAGGTTTATCCTAGTTTTGGTGGACCATGCCACCCGCTACCCAGAGGCAATCCCTCTGAAATAAATTTGAGGCCATTTCTGCCCATTTTTATTAGGCCAATCTGCCCCCAAAGGGGGCAGAAACCACTAGACCCCAGGGGTGTTTTTTTCTTTTGTTATCGGCATGAGGGGAGCGGCCCATTGGGCAAGGGCAGCTCCCCAGGGGGCCAAATTATTTTTAGGGCAATCTGCCCCCAGGGGGGGCAGAAACCCCCTAGACACCAGGGATCATTTTTTTGTTTGTTTATTTTAATTTTTTATATGTGGGGAGCGACTCCTTAGGCAAGGGCCTTCTATGCCCGTCTGCACCTGGACCGTGCCCAGCGCCTGAACCCCTGGTTCTCACCCCCCCATCGCCACGCCACTCGACTCCGCCACAATGCCTCCACCCTCTGCACGCTCAACGCCAGCCGCTCATCCACCTGCCATCAAGCCACTCCGCAGCTCACCCGCAGACTCTTCTCCTGCCGGAACTGCACCTTCACCACTCTCCATGACATCGACCCACCCACCAAGACAGGAAGCAACCATCTCAGATGCATCTTACTCAACACCTGTAGGAAAGTACCATCTTGCCTGGCATGTTACCCCCATTTTTCACTGTATATATGTTGTTTTAGTTGTATGTGTCACTGGGACCCTGGTAACCCAGGGCCCCAGTGCTCATAAGTGTGCCTGTATGTGTTACCTGTGTAGTGACTAACTGTCTCACTGAGGCTCTGCTGATCAGAACCTCAGTGGTTATGCTCTCTCATTTCTTTCCAAATTGTCACTGACAGGCTAGTGACCATTTTTACCAATTTACATTGGCTTACTGGAACACCCTTATAATCCCCTAGTATATGGTACTGAGGTACCCAGGGTATTGGGGTTCCAGGAGATCCCTATGGGCTGCAGCATTTCTTTTGCCACCCATAGGGAGCTCTGACAATTCTTACACAGGCCTGCCACTGCAGCCTGAGTGAAATAACGTCCACGTTATTTCACAGCCATTTTACACTGCACTTAAGTAACTTATAAGTCACCTATATGTCTAACCTTTACCTGGTAAAGGTTAGGTGCAAAGTTACTTAGTGTGAGGGCACCCTGGCACTAGCCAAGGTGCCCCCACATTGTTCAGAGCCAATTCACTGAACTTTGTGAGTGCGGGGACACCATTACACGCGTGCACTACATATAGGTCACTACCTATATGTAGCTTCACCATGGTAACTCCGAATATGGCCATGTAACATGTCTATGATCATGGAATTGCCCCCTCTATGCCATCCTGGCATTGTTGGGACAATTCCATGATCCCAGTGGTCTGTAGCACAGACCCTGGTACTGCCAGACTGCCCTTCCTGGGGTTTCTCTGCAGCTGCTGCTGCTGCCAACCCCTCAGACAGGCATCTGCCCTCCTGGGGTCCAGCCAGGCCTGGCCCAGGATGGCAGAACAAAGAACTTCCTCTGAGAGAGGGTGTGACACCCTCTCCCTTTGGAAAATGGTGTGAAGGCAGGGGAGGAGTAGCCTCCCCCAGCCTCTGGAAATGCTTTGTTGGGCACAGATGTGCCCAATTCTGCATAAGCCAGTCTACACCGGTTCAGGGACCCCTTAGCCCCTGCTCTGGCGCGAAACTGGACAAAGGAAAGGGGAGTGACCACTCCCCTGACCTGCACCTCCCCTGGGAGGTGTCCAGAGCTCCTCCAGTGTGCTCCAGACCTCTGCCATCTTGGAAACAGAGGTGCTGCTGGCACACTGGACTGCTCTGAGTGGCCAGTGCCACCAGGTGACGTCAGAGACTCCTTGTGATAGGCTCCTTCAGGTGTTAGTAGCCTTTCCTCTCTCCTAGGTAGCCAAACCCTCTTTTCTGGCTATTTAGGGTCTCTGTCTCTGGGGAAACTTTAGATAACGAATGCATGAGCTCAGCCGAGTTCCTCTGCATCTCCCTCTTCACCTTCTGATAAGGAATCGACCGCTGACCGCGCTGGAAGCCTGCAAACCTGCAACATAGTAGCAAAGACGACTACTGCAACTCTGTAACGCTGATCCTGCCGCCTTCTCGACTGTTTTCCTGCTTGTGCATGCTGTGGGGGTAGTCTGCCTCCTCTCTGCACCAGAAGCTCCGAAGAAATCTCCCGTGGGTCGACGGAATCTTCCCCCTGCAACCGCAGGCACCAAAAAGCTGCATCTCCGGTCCCTTGGGTCTCCTCTCAGCACGACGAGCGAGGTCCCTCGAATCCAGCGACACCGTCCAAGTGACCCCCACAGTCCAGTGACTCTTCAGCCCAAGTTTGGTGGAGGTAAGTCCTTGCCTCACCTCGCTGGGCTGCATTGCTGGGAACCGCGACTTTGCAAGCTTCTCCGGCCCCTGTGCACTTCCGGCGGAAATCCTGTGTGCACAGCCAAGCCTGGGTCCACGGCACTCTAACCTGCATTGCACGACTTTCTAAGTTGGTCTCCGGCGACGTGGGACTCCTTTGTGCAACTTCGGCGAGCACCGTTTCACGCATCCTCGTAGTGCCTGTTTCTGGCACTTCTCCGGGTGCTACCTGCTTCAGTGAGGGCTCTTTGTCTTGCTCGACGTGCCCTCTCTCTGCAGGTCCAATTTGCGACCTTCTGGTCCCTCCTGGGCCCCAGCAGCGTCCAAAAACGCCAAACGCACGATTTGCGTGTAGCAAGGCTTGTTGGCGTCCATCCGGCGGGAAAACACTTCTGCACGACTCTCCAAGGCGTGGGGGATCCATCCTCCAAAGGGGAAGTCTCTAGCCCTTGTCGTTCCTGCAGTATTCACAGTTCTTCAGCCTAGAAAGAGCTTCTTTGCACCAACCGCTGGCATTTCTTGGGCATCTGCCCATCTCCGAGCTGCTTGTGACTTTTGGACTTGGTCCCCTTGTTCCACAGGTACCTTCAGACAGGAATCCATCGTTGTTGCATTGCTGATTTGTGTTTTCCTTGCATTCTCCCTCTAACACGACTATTTTGTCCTTAGGGGAACTTTGGTGCACTTTGCACTCACTTTTCAGGGTCTTGGGGAGGGTTATTTTTCTAACTCTCACTATTGTCTAATAGTCCCAGCGACCCTCTACAAGGTCACATAGGTTTGGGGTCCATTCGTGGTTCGCATTCCACTTTTGGAGTATATGGTTTGTGTTGCCCCTATCCCTATGTTTCCCCATTGCATCCTATTGTAACTATACATTGTTTGCACTGTTTTCTAAGACTATACTGCATATTTTTGCTATTGTGTATATATATCTTGTGTATATTTCCTATCCTCTCACTGAGGGTACACTCTAAGATACTTTGGCATATTGTCATAAAAATAAAGTACCTTTATTTTTAGTATAACTGTGTATTGTGTTTTCTTATGATATTGTGCATATGACACTAAGTGGTACTGTAGTAGCTTCACACGTCTCCTAGTTCAGCCTGAGCTGCTTTGCTAAGCTACCATTATCTATCAGCCTAAGCTGCTAGACACCCTATACACTAATAAGGGATAACTGGGCCTGGTGCAAGGTGCAAGTACCCCTTGGTACTCACTACAAGCCAGTCCAGCCTCCTACATTGGTTGTGCAGTGGTGCGATAAGTGCTTGAGACTACTTACCACTCTTGTCATTGTACTTTTCATAAGAGAAAAATATACAAAACAAGGTCAGTGTATATACACATAGCCAAAAAGTTTTGCATTTCCTCTTTTCACTCTTTTCTAAGTGCTGAAAAGTACTTCTAAACTTTCAAAAAGTTCTTAAAAGTTTAAAAAGTTTTTCTGTCTTTCCAAAAAGTTCTGAAAACTTTTTTCTCTTTGTCTATCACTTTAACTCTCTCTAAAAATGTCTGTCACAGGCCAAAAAGTTGAACTGTCCAAACTTGCATATGATCACCTTAGCTGGAAAGGAGCAAGGAGTCTCTGCATAGAGAGAGGTTTGAGTGTAGGGAAGAATCCTTCCTTAGAACTTTTAATTAATATGCTTAGAGTACAGGATAAGGCCATAAGTGCCCAATCTGTAGAAAAAGTAGCTAATGGTTCTCAATCTGATCCAGGGACTCCCCCAGGAAAAGGTTCTGGAAAGAAAATTCTCAGCCTGCCCATTACTAGACAGTCTAGCATAGTTGGTACAGAGGTTGAATCACATCATACTGATGATGTGCTCTCACATTATACTGGTAGCCAAGCTGTTAGGGTGCCCTCTGTAAGGGACAGGTCTCCTTCTGTTCATTCCCATCATACCTCTGTATCTAGAAATGTCCCTCCCACCCACCCTGATGACAGATTGTTGGAAAGGGAGCTCAATAGATTGAGAGTGGAGCAAACCAGACTGAAGCTCAAGAAGCAACAGCTGGATTTGGATAGACAGTCTTTAGAAATAGAGAGGGAAAGACAGAAAATGGGTTTAGATACCCATGGTGGCAGCAGCAGTATTCCCCATAGTCATCCTGCAAAAGAGCATGATTCCAGGAATCTGCATAAGATAGTTCCCACTTACAAGGAGGGGGATGACATTAACAAGTGGTTTGCTGCACTTGAGAGGGCCTGTGCTGTACAGGATGTCCCTCAAAGGCAGTGGGCTGCTATCCTATGGCTATCATTTACTGGAAAAGGTAGGGATAGGCTCCTTACTGTAAAAGAAAATGATGCTAACAATTTCCAAGTTCTTAAGAATGCACTCCTAGATGGTTATGGCTTAACCACTGAACAGTACAGGATCAAGTTCAGAGATACCAAAAAGGAGTCTTCACAAGACTGGGTTGATTTCATTGACCAGGCAGTGAAGGCCTTGGAGGGGTGGTTACATGGCAGTAAAGTTACTGATTATGACAGCCTGTATAACTTAATCCTGAGAGAGCATATTCTTAATAATTGTGTGTCTGATTTGTTGCACCAGTACTTGGTGGACTCTGATCTGACCTCTCCCCAAGAATTGGGAAAGAAGGCAGACAAATGGGTCAGAACAAGAGTGAACAGAAAAGTTCATACAGGGGGTGACAAAGATGGCAACAAAAAGAAGGATGGTAAGTCTTCTGACAAGGGTGGGGACAAATCTAAAAATGAGTCTTCATCAGGCCCACAAAAACACTCTGGTGGGGGTGGTGGGCCCAAACCCTCCTCTAATCAGAACAAGGAAAAGAAACCATGGTGCTATTTATGTAAGATAAAAGGCCATTGGACAACAGATCCCAGTTGTCCAAAGAAAGGCACCACAGCTCCTACCACTACAACCCCTACTGCTACACCTAGTGTCCCTACTAATAGCAGTGGTGGTGGGAGCAAACCTACTAATAGCCAATCCAAGGGAGTAGCTGGGCTCACTTTTGGTAATTTAGTTGGGGTTGGTCTGATTAGGGAGACCACAGAGGCTACTTTAGTCTCTGAAGGGGCTATTGACTTAGCCACTTTGGTTGCTTGCCCCCATAACTTGGAGAAGTACAAGCAACTAACCCTAATAAATGGTGTTGAGGTCCAGGCCTACAGGGACACAGGTGCCAGTGTCACAATGGTGATTGAGAAACTGGTGCACCCTGAACAACACATACTTGGACACCAGTACCAAGTAACCGATGCTCACAACATAACACAAAGCCACCCCATGGCTGTTGTAAATCTCAACTGGGGGGGGGTATCTGGTCCAAAGAAAGTTGTGGTAGCTTCAGATTTACCTGTAGACTGTCTATTAGGGAACGATTTGGAGACATCAGCTTGGTCAGATGTGGAGTTGGAGGCCCATGCAGCAATGCTGGGCATCCCAGGGCATATTTTTGCTTTAACAAGGGCTCAGGCCAAAAAGCAAAAAGGACAGGGAAGCTTGGATCCTGGAACAATGGACCAAGTGCTCCCTAAAGCTAGGGCTAGTAGAAGCAAACCACTTCCTACTATCCCTCCCTCTACAGTGGATTCTACTTCTGAGGAAGAAGAATTCCCTCCCTGTGCAGAACCTACACCAGAGGAGCTGGAAGCAGACACTGCTGAGCTTTTGGGTGAAGGGGGGCCTGCCAGAGAGGAGCTGAGTGTGGCACAGCAAACCTGTCCCACATTAGAGGGTCTCAGACAGCAAGCTGTCAAACAGGCTAATGGGGATGTCAGTGACTCACACAGAGTTTACTGGGAGGACAACCTCTTGTACACTGAGCATAGGGATCCTAAACCTGGAGCTGCCAGGAGATTAGTGATTCCTCAGGAGTACAGAAAGTTCCTCCTAACACTGGCACATGACATTCCCTTAGCTGGGCACCTGGGTCAAATGAAAACTTGGGACAGATTGGTACCACTGTTTCATTGGCCTAGGATGTCAGAGGACACAAAAGAATTTTGTAAGTCCTGTGAAACCTGTCAAGCCAGTGGCAAGACAGGTGGCACTCCAAAGGCACCCCTTATCCCACTGCCTGTGGTTGGGGTTCCCTTTGAAAGGGTAGGGGTTGACATAGTTGGCCCCCTTGACCCTCCTACTGCTTCAGGCAATAGGTTTATCTTAGTGGTAGTGGACCATGCCACAAGGTATCCTGAAGCAATTCCTTTAAGGACCACTACAGCTCCTGCAGTGGCAAAGGCCCTCCTGGGAATATTTTCCAGGGTGGGCTTCCCAAAGGAAGTAGTATCAGACAGAGGAAGCAATTTCATGTCTGCATACTTAAAGGCCATGTGGAAGGAGTGTGGTGTAACTTACAAGTTCACAACACCCTATCATCCACAAACAAATGGACTGGTGGAGAGATTTAATAAAACTCTCAAAGGCATGATTATGGGACTCCCTGAAAAACTCCGCAGGAGATGGGATATCCTTCTACCATGCCTCCTTTTTGCCTACAGGGAGGTACCCCAGAAAGGAGTGGGCTTCAGCCCCTTTGAACTTCTTTTTGGACACCCTGTTAGGGGTCCACTCACACTTGTAAAGGAGGGTTGGGAACAACCTTTAAAAGCTCCTAAGCAGGATATTGTGGATTATGTACTTGGCCTCAGATCAAGGATGGCTGAGTACATGAAAAAGGCCAGTAAAAACCTTCAGGCCAGCCAAGAGCTCCAGAAGCAATGGCATGATCAGAAGGCTGTTTTGGTTCAGTACCAACCAGGGCAGAAAGTGTGGGTCTTGGAGCCTGTGGCCCCAAGAGCACTCCAAGATAAATGGAGTGGTCCACACACAATTGTTGAAAAGAAGGGTGAAGTCACCTACTTGGTTGACTTAGGCACTGCCAGGAGTCCCCTTAGGGTGCTCCATGTCAACCGCCTGAAACCCTACTATGACAGGGCTGATCTCACCCTGCTCATGGCAACAGATGAGGGACAGGAAGAAGACAGTGATCCTCTACCTGATCTCTTCTCTTCCACAGAACAAGATGCTCTTGTGGAAGGGGTAGTTTTGGCTGATTGTCTTACTGCTGAGCAGAAAGATAATTGCATAAATCTCCTAGGACAATTTTCAGAACTCTTCTCCATTGTGCCAGGCACCACTTCTTGGTGTGAGCACACTATAGATACTGGAGACAGTTTACCTGTCAAAAGTAAGATCTATAGGCAGCCTGACCATGTCAGGGACTGCATAAAGCAAGAAGTTCAGAAGATGTTGGAACTAGGAGTGGTTGAGCACTCTGACAGTCCATGGGCTTCTCCTGTGGTACTGGTACCAAAACCCAATTCTAAAGATGGAAAGAAGGAAATGAGGTTTTGTGTAGACTATAGAGGTCTCAACTTGGTAACCAAAACAGATGCTCACCCTATACCCAGGGCAGATGAGCTAATAGATACACTGGCATCTGCCAAGTATCTAAGCACTTTTGATTTGACTGCAGGGTATTGGCAGATCAAAATGTCAGAAGATGCTAAACCTAAGACTGCATTTTCTACCATTGGAGGACATTACCAGTTTACTGTAATGCCTTTTGGTTTGAAAAATGCACCTGCCACTTTTCAGAGGTTGGTGAACACAGTCCTGCAAGGGCTGGAAGCTTTCAGTGCAGCATATTTGGATGATATAGCTGTCTTTAGCTCCAGCTGGGATGATCACCTGGTCCACCTTTGGAAAGTTTTGGAGGCCCTGCAAAAGGCAGGCCTCACTATCAAGGCTTCAAAGTGCCAGATAGGGCAGGGTAAGGTGGTTTATCTGGGACACCTTGTTGGTGGGGAACAGATTGCACCACTTCAGGGGAAAATCCAAACTATTATTGATTGGATTCCCCCTACCACTCAGACTCAGGTGAGAGCCTTCCTAGGCCTCACTGGGTATTACAGGAGGTTCATTAAGAACTATGGCTCCATTGCAGCCCCTCTTAATGACCTCACATCCAAGAAAATGCCTAAAAAGGTATTATGGACAGCAAACTGTCAGAAAGCTTTTGAGGAGCTGAAGCAGGCCATGTGCTCTGCACCTGTCCTAAAAAGCCCTTGTTACTCTAAAAAATTCTATGTCCAAACTGATGCATCTGAATTAGGAGTAGGGGCAGTCCTATCACAACTTAATTCTGAGGGCCAGGATCAACCTGTTGCTTTTATTAGTAGAAGGTTGACCCCTAGAGAAAAGCGTTGGTCTGCCATTGAGAGGGAGGCCTTTGCTGTGGTCTGGGCTCTGAAGAAGTTGAGGCCATACCTGTTTGGCACTCACTTCATTGTTCAGACAGACCACAAACCTCTACTTTGGCTAAAACAAATGAAAGGTGAAAATCCTAAATTGTTGAGGTGGTCCATATCCCTACAGGGAATGGACTATACAGTGGAACATAGACCTGGGAGTAGCCACTCCAATGCAGATGGACTCTCCAGATATTTCCACTTAGACAATGAAGACTCATCAGGTAATGGCTAGTCTTATTGTCCTTCGTTTGGGGGGGGGTTGTGTAGGAAAGTACCATCTTGCCTGGCATGTTACCCCCATTTTTCACTGTATATATGTTGTTTTAGTTGTATGTGTCACTGGGACCCTGGTAACCCAGGGCCCCAGTGCTCATAAGTGTGCCTGTATGTGTTACCTGTGTAGTGACTAACTGTCTCACTGAGGCTCTGCTGATCAGAACCTCAGTGGTTATGCTCTCTCATTTCTTTCCAAATTGTCACTGACAGGCTAGTGACCATTTTTACCAATTTACATTGGCTTACTGGAACACCCTTATAATCCCCTAGTATATGGTACTGAGGTACCCAGGGTATTGGGGTTCCAGGAGATCCCTATGGGCTGCAGCATTTCTTTTGCCACCCATAGGGAGCTCTGACAATTCTTACACAGGCCTGCCACTGCAGCCTGAGTGAAATAACGTCCACGTTATTTCACAGCCATTTTACACTGCACTTAAGTAACTTATAAGTCACCTATATGTCTAACCTTTACCTGGTAAAGGTTAGGTGCAAAGTTACTTAGTGTGAGGGCACCCTGGCACTAGCCAAGGTGCCCCCACATTGTTCAGAGCCAATTCACTGAACTTTGTGAGTGCGGGGACACCATTACACGCGTGCACTACATATAGGTCACTACCTATATGTAGCTTCACCATGGTAACTCCGAATATGGCCATGTAACATGTCTATGATCATGGAATTGCCCCCTCTATGCCATCCTGGCATTGTTAGGACAATTCCATGATCCCAGTGGTCTGTAGCACAGACCCTGGTACTGCCAGACTGCCCTTCCTGGGGTTTCTCTGCAGCTGCTGCTGCTGCCAACCCCTCAGACAGGCATCTGCCCTCCTGGGGTCCAGCCAGGCCTGGCCCAGGATGGCAGAACAAAGAACTTCCTCTGAGAGAGGGTGTGACACCCTCTCCCTTTGGAAAATGGTGTGAAGGCAGGGGAGGAGTAGCCTCCCCCAGCCTCTGGAAATGCTTTGTTGGGCACAGATGTGCCCAATTCTGCATAAGCCAGTCTACACCGGTTCAGGGACCCCTTAGCCCCTGCTCTGGCGCGAAACTGGACAAAGGAAAGGGGAGTGACCACTCCCCTGACCTGCACCTCCCCTGGGAGGTGTCCAGAGCTCCTCCAGTGTGCTCCAGACCTCTGCCATCTTGGAAACAGAGGTGCTGCTGGCACACTGGACTGCTCTGAGTGGCCAGTGCCACCAGGTGACGTCAGAGACTCCTTGTGATAGGCTCCTTCAGGTGTTAGTAGCCTTTCCTCTCTCCTAGGTAGCCAAACCCTCTTTTCTGGCTATTTAGGGTCTCTGTCTCTGGGGAAACTTTAGATAACGAATGCATGAGCTCAGCCGAGTTCCTCTGCATCTCCCTCTTCACCTTCTGATAAGGAATCGACCGCTGACCGCGCTGGAAGCCTGCAAACCTGCAACATAGTAGCAAAGACGACTACTGCAACTCTGTAACGCTGATCCTGCCGCCTTCTCGACTGTTTTCCTGCTTGTGCATGCTGTGGGGGTAGTCTGCCTCCTCTCTGCACCAGAAGCTCCGAAGAAATCTCCCGTGGGTCGACGGAATCTTCCCCCTGCAACCGCAGGCACCAAAAAGCTGCATCTCCGGTCCCTTGGGTCTCCTCTCAGCACGACGAGCGAGGTCCCTCGAATCCAGCGACACCGTCCAAGTGACCCCCACAGTCCAGTGACTCTTCAGCCCAAGTTTGGTGGAGGTAAGTCCTTGCCTCACCTCGCTGGGCTGCATTGCTGGGAACCGCGACTTTGCAAGCTTCTCCGGCCCCTGTGCACTTCCGGCGGAAATCCTGTGTGCACAGCCAAGCCTGGGTCCACGGCACTCTAACCTGCATTGCACGACTTTCTAAGTTGGTCTCCGGCGACGTGGGACTCCTTTGTGCAACTTCGGCGAGCACCGTTTCACGCATCCTCGTAGTGCCTGTTTCTGGCACTTCTCCGGGTGCTACCTGCTTCAGTGAGGGCTCTTTGTCTTGCTCGACGTCCCCTCTCTCTGCAGGTCCAATTTGCGACCTTCTGGTCCCTCCTGGGCCCCAGCAGCGTCCAAAAACGCCAAACGCACGATTTGCGTGTAGCAAGGCTTGTTGGCGTCCATCCGGCGGGAAAACACTTCTGCACGACTCTCCAAGGCGCGGGGGATCCATCCTCCAAAGGGGAAGTCTCTAGCCCTTGTCGTTCCTGCAGTATTCACAGTTCTTCAGCCTAGAAAGAGCTTCTTTGCACCAACCGCTGGCATTTCTTGGGCATCTGCCCATCTCCGAGCTGCTTGTGACTTTTGGACTTGGTCCCCTTGTTCCACAGGTACCTTCAGACAGGAATCCATCGTTGTTGCATTGCTGATTTGTGTTTTCCTTGCATTCTCCCTCTAACACGACTATTTTGTCCTTAGGGGAACTTTGGTGCACTTTGCACTCACTTTTCAGGGTCTTGGGGAGGGTTATTTTTCTAACTCTCACTATTGTCTAATAGTCCCAGCGACCCTCTACAAGGTCACATAGGTTTGGGGTCCATTCGTGGTTCGCATTCCACTTTTGGAGTATATGGTTTGTGTTGCCCCTATCCCTATGTTTCCCCATTGCATCCTATTGTAACTATACATTGTTTGCACTGTTTTCTAAGACTATACTGCATATTTTTGCTATTGTGTATATATATCTTGTGTATATTTCCTATCCTCTCACTGAGGGTACACTCTAAGATACTTTGGCATATTGTCATAAAAATAAAGTACCTTTATTTTTAGTATAACTGTGTATTGTGTTTTCTTATGATATTGTGCATATGACACTAAGTGGTACTGTAGTAGCTTCACACGTCTCCTAGTTCAGCCTGAGCTGCTTTGCTAAGCTACCATTATCTATCAGCCTAAGCTGCTAGACACCCTATACACTAATAAGGGATAACTGGGCCTGGTGCAAGGTGCAAGTACCCCTTGGTACTCACTACAAGCCAGTCCAGCCTCCTACAACACCCGCTTCGTCCACAAAAACACAGTCAAACTCTGGAACCTAATCGACTCAGCCTCCCCAGACATCACCTTCCTGACCGAGATCTGGATGAACCCCTCCTCAGTGCCCGACATCGCCATAGCCGTCCCAGACGGCTCCAAGATCACCCGCAGGGACAGCACCAACAGACCAGGGGAGGCAACCCCATTGTCCACAGGAATACCCTCAGAATCACGAACAGCACCGAAGACACCCTCAGCGCCGCCGAACACCTACACCTCCAGATCCACACCGATCCAAACACCACCCTCAGAGGGACCCTCGTTTACAGACCCCCCGGGCCCCGACAGCAGTTCAGTGACTCCATCTCCGATGTCATCAGCACGCATGCCCTCGCATCCACAGACGACAAACTCCTCGGGGGACCTGAACTTCCACCTCGAGAACACCAACGACAACAACTTCACCATCCTGCTCTACAACCACACCAACCTCGGCCTCAAGCAGCTCGTCACAACACCCACCCACTCCGCAGGACTCACGCTCGACCCAATTTTCTCTGCCAGCAAACACGTCTCCTTCAGCCACACCCCACAACTCCACTGGACGGACCAATGCTGCATCCACTTCTCCTTCGAGAAACCCACAGCACACCATCACCCGCAGCAGATTCCCCACCGCAGATGGAACAAGGTCACTGAAGTCCAGCTGATCACCACCCTCTCCCAGAATCCACCTATCGACATCACCGACATCGACCTAACAGCCCGCAACCTCAAGCAATGGATCGACGACTGTGCCAACACTCTCGCCCCGATCAAGAAACTTTCTAACAGATGCGCTGACAGAAAGGCCACCGCGGACCTCCAAGAATCCTAGCAAACATGCCGAAAACTCGATAACAAGTGGCGCCAAGAACAGACACCGACAACCACACAGCCTTCAAGAACGCCATCCGCAGACACCACCAACTCATCCAAAATGCCAAAAGAACCGCCTTAAAAGAACGCATTGATAACAACGCACAAAGATACAAGGAGCTCTTCAACATCATGAAGGAACTCTCCAACCCCGGCTCCAACATCAACGACATCCTGCCATCACAAGACCTCTGCCATTCCCTAGCCACCTTCTTCTAACACAAGATCGCAGACATCCATGACAGCTTCAAAACCCAGCCCCCCGTCAACCACCAACACTACAGACTCACCGCCCGCCAGCATCCTGCTCTCCTGGACCCACGTCAACGACGACAACACCATCAAAATCATGAACACCATCCACTCCGGCTCACCATCCAACCCCTGCCCTCACCACATCTTCAACAAAGCAAGCTCCGTCATTGCACCCCAACTCCGGAAGATCATCTACAGTTCTTTCAAGATCGCCACCTTCCCGGAGAGCTGGAAACATGCTGAGATCAACGTCCTCCTCAAGAAACCCAAGGTGGACCCAAAGGACCTCAAGAACTTCCGTCCCATCTCCCTGCTCCCCTTCCCGGCAAAAGTCATTGAGAAAATTGTCAACAAACAACTGGCCCACATCCTCGAGGAGAACAAAACTCTGGACCCATCCCAATCCGGATCCACAGCAACCACAGCACCAAAATCACCCTCAACGCCGCCACTGACGATATCAGAACCATACTTGACAATGGCAAAACCGTGGCCCTCATCCTCCTGGACCTCTCGGCCACGTTCAACACCGTCTGTCACCACACCCTACACACATGCCTCAACGACGTAGGGATCCACAGCAGGGTCCTGAACTGGATCACCTCCTTCCTCACCGGCAGAACCCAAAGAGTCCACCTCCCTTCATTCCGCTCTGAAGCCACCAAAATCATCACTCCGCACAACCCTCTTTAACGTCTACATGGCTCCGCTCGCAAACATTGTCCGATCTCACAACCTCAACATCGTCTCATACCCCGATGACACCCAGCTGATCCTCTCTTTCACCAAGGACCCCACCACCGCCAAAACCAACCTCCAAGAAGTAGTGAAGGCCATCGCCAAATGGATGAAAAACAGCGGCCTGAAACTGAATTCTGACAAAACTGAGGTCCTCATCCTCAGCTCCACCCCCTCCGCATGGGACAACTCCTGGTGGCCTGCCACACTGGGAACCGCACTGACACCCACCGACCACGCACGCAACCTGGGATTCATCCTGGACTCATCGCTATCAATGACCGAGCAAGTCAACGCGTCTCTTCCTCCTGCTTCAAAACCCTCTGCATGCTTCGGAAGAACTACAAATGGATCCCCACTGAAACCAGGACAGTCACCCAAGCCCTCATAAGCAGTAGACTAGACTACGGCAACACCCTCTATGCAAGAACCACAGCCAAGCTCCAGAAAAGACTGCAAAATATACAGAACGCCTCTGCACGCCTCATCCTGGACATCCCCCGCCACAGACACATCACAGCCCACCTGAGAGACCTGCACTAGCCCTCCATCAACAAGAGAATCACATTAAAACTCCTCACGCACGCTCACAAGGCACTGCACAACACCGGGCCAGAATACCTCAACAGATGGCTCTCCTTCTACATCCCAACCAGACAGCTTTGCTCCGCTGACCTTGCCCTCGCCACCGTCCCACACATCCACAGAACGACCGCCGGTGGCAGATCATTCGCCCACTTCGCCACCAAGACGTGGAACACTCTTCCCTCCCACCTGCGACAGGCCCAGTACCTACTTACCTTCAGGAGACACCTCACGACTTGGCTGTTCAAGCAGTAGCAGCACCACCACCCCCAGCGCCTTGAGACCCTCACAGGTGAGTAATGCGCTTTACAAATAATTTTTATTGATTGGGGGCGGTTGCGGGCCATGCAGGCGCTGAAGCTGATCTTTGGGATCACTGCTCAGCTACGAGAGTAGTCCTGCAACAAGTGCTTTTTTAATAACAAAATCCTCTCACAGGACACAGTTTAAGGTTCACATTCTTTTTACATACTGGGAGTGTGTCCTGCCCAGACCCACAAGTAAAACATGCAAAATAAAGTCATATGTTATACATTGAGTGAAGGGGTCTTTCTATCTAACACCTTTACCACTGAACTGTGCAGCTCTGCACTGCTTCTCTACACACACAGTTGTCTCCTCAGAGGGACACTTATTTCATGGTGTTAGTGTGTTAATATGGATAACCATACACATCGTTATCAGACACAAAAGATAGACTTCAATCAGACCTGTTTAGCAGCCACATACGCAGCAGGGGTTACAATACTGGGTGCCAGAGCATGGGTGTCAATTCACCAAAATGCCTGGGGTGACGGAAGTGACATCACACTCCATGCCATTGGACCTTTACTGTGACTCACACACACACATGCTTACACATACATACATTTACACACTCTCTTTCACATAAACACACTCTCACCCGCAAGCATGCATACAACATACATTTAAAAGCATTTTTTACTAACATTAGATGCCAGACAGGGTCATATTCAGGCTAATTATACTCCATTTTTATTACACAAATAATGAATAACATTATTCACTATTTGTGTACTAAAGACTTGACAGAAAACCAGGAAAGTGGGTCCCAAACCAAAGTCCATAAGGACGAGCTGTCCCTGTGCTCCAGGCACTCATTTCACCACCTCTAAGGTCCGGGGTCAGAAATGAAGCACCAGGGGTCGCAAGGGGCAAGCCTGGAGGCGCAGTTGCGACCCCTGGCAACCCCTAAATGACATCCATGGTCCAGAGTAGATGCAAAGAGTGGAGGGCACAGTAAAATGTTGGATTACATTGCAGACCGGTTGCTTTATTCTGATTCACTCTGGATGGACAACCCTGGGCAGAATCAGAGTCCTTATTAAGCACAATAAAAAGGGATTTGGCAGAGATGTAGATACTGTTTATGGGTTATATTTCTCACTTCCTTGCTAAGAGCATAGCAGCAGAAGCTGATATATTATGAAATATAATTCAAAGCGCTAAGTGTGTTTTATATCCACAGGGTGCACTTGGACAAGTTGTAAGAACAGCTGAGAGGTTGTGTGAGGCAGAGCATACCACACCAAGGGGGCGCTGTTTGGTGGCAGGAATCCCCTCTGAAAGGGTTCATGATATATTTTGTCAGGGGGCATCACTGGAGGAGGGCAGCTGGTCTGTGTTCACTGTTGTCAGCCCAGCTGAGGGCCAGAGCCCAGTGAAGACAAGACTGTGAGAAGGTAGCCTCTTTCTAGCCTTGTTACCCCCACTTTTGGCCTGTTTGTGAGTGTATGTCAGGATGTTTGTCACTGTTTTCACTGTCTCACTGGGATCCTGATGGCTAGGCCTCAGTGCTCATAGTGAAAACACTATGTTTTCAGTATGGTTGTTATGTGTCACTGGGATCCTGCTAGTCAGGACCCCAGTGCTCATAGGTTTGTGGCCTATATGTATGTGTCACTGGGACCCTGTCACACAGGGCCCCAGTGCTCATAGGTGTGCATGTATATGTTCCCTGTGTGGTGCCTAACTGTCTCACTGAGGCTCTGCTAACCAGAACCTCAGTGGTTATGCTCTCTCATTACTTTCAAATTGTCACTAACAGGCTAGTGACCATTTTTACCAATTTACATTGGCTTACTGGAACACCCTTATAATTCCCTAGTATATGGTACTGAGGTACCCAGGGTATTGGGGTTCCAGGAGATCCCTATGGGCTGCAGCATTTCTTTTGCCACCCATAGGGAGCTCTGACAAATCTTACACAGGCCTGCCACTGCAGCCTGAGTGAAATAACGTCCACGTTATTTCACAGCCATTTTACACTGCACTTAAGTAACTTATAAGTCACCTATATGTCTAACCTTTACCTGGTAAAGGTTAGGTGCAAAGTTACTTAGTGTAAGGACACCCTGGCACTAGCCAAGGTGCCCCCACATTGTTCAGAGCCAATTCACTGAACTTTGTGAGTGCGGGGACACCATTACACGCGTGCACTACATATAGGTCACTACCTATATGTAGCTTCACCATGGTAACTCCGAATATGGCCATGTAACATGTCTATGATCATGGAATTGCCCCCTCTATGCCATCCTGGCATTGTTGGTACAATTCCATGATCCCAGTGGTCTGTAGCACAGACCCTGGTACTGCCAGACTGCCCTTCCTGGGGTTTCACTGCAGCTGCTGCTGCTGCCAACCCCTCAGACAGGCAGCTGCCCTCCTGGGGTCCAGCCAGGCCTGGCCCAGGATGGCAGAACAAAGAACTTCCTCTGAGAGAGGGTGTGACACCCTCTCCCTTTGGAAAATGGTGTGAAGGCAGGGGAGGAGTAGCCTCCCCCAGCCTCTGGAAATGCTTTCTTGGGCACAGAGGTGCCCAATTCTGCATAAGCCAGTCTACACCGGTTCAGGGACCCCTTAGCCCCTGCTCTGGCGCGAAACTGGACAAAGGAAAGGGGAGTGTCCACTCCCCTGACCTGCACCTCCCCTGGGAGGTGTCCAGAGCTCCTCCAATGTGCTCCAGACCTCTGCCATCTTGAAAACAAAGGTGCTGCTGGCACACTGGACTGCTCTGAGTGGCCAGTGCCACCAGGTGACGTCAGAGACTCCTGCTGATAGGCTCCTTCAGGTGTTAGTAGCCTTTCCTCTCTCCTAGGTAGCCAAACCCTCTTTTCTGGCTATTTAGGGTCTCTGTCTCTGGGGAAACTTTAGATAACGAATGCATGAGCTCAGCCGAGTTCCTCTGCATCTCTCTCTTCACCTTCTGATAAGGAATCGACCGCTGACCGCGCTGGAAGCCTGCAAACCTGCAACATAGTAGCAAAGACGACTACTGCAACTCTGTAACGCTGATCCTGCCGCCTTCTCGACTGTTTTCCTGCTTGTGCATGCTGTGGGGGTAGTCTGCCTCCTCTCTGCACCAGAAGCTCCGAAGAAATCTCCCGTGGGTCGACGGAATCTTCCCCCTGCAACCGCAGGCACCAAAAAGCTGCATTACCGGTCCCTTGGGTCTCCTCTCAGCACGACGAGCGAGGTCCCTCGAATCCAGCGACACTGTCCAAGTGACCCCCACAGTCCAGTGACTCTTCAGCCCAAGTTTGGTGGAGGTAAGTCCTTGCCTCACCTCGCTGGGCTGCATTGCTGGGAACCGCGACTTTGCAAGCTACTCCGGCCCCTGTGCACTTCCGGCGGAAATCCTTCGTGCACAGCGAAGCCTGGGTCCACGGCACTCTAACCTGCATTGCACGACTTTCTAAGTTGGTCTCCGGCGACGTGGGACTCCTTTGTGCAACTTCGGCGAGCACCGTTTCACGCATCCTCGTAGTGCCTGTTTCTGGCACTTCTCCGGGTGCTACCTGCTTCAGTGAGAGCTCTTTGTCTTGCTCGACGTCCCCTCTCTCTGCAGGTCCAATTTGCGACCTCCTGGTCCCTCCTGGGCCCCAGCAGCGTCCAAAAACGCCAAACGCACGATTTGCATGTAGCAAGGCTTGTTGGCGTCCTTCCGGCGGGAAAACACTTCTGCACGACTCTCCAAGGCGTGGGGGATCCATCCTCCAAAGGGGAAGTCTCTAGCCCTTGTCGTTCCTGCAGTATTCACAGTTCTTCAGCCTAGTAAGAGCTTCTTTGCACCAACCGCTGGCATTTCTTGGGCATCTGCCCATCTCCGAGTTGCTTGTGACTTTTGGACTTGGTCCCCTTGTTCCACAGGTACCCTCAGTCAGGAATCCATCGTTGTTGCACTGCTGATTTGTGTTTTCCTTGCATTTTCCCTCTAACACGACTATTTTGTCCTTAGGGGAACTTCAGTGCACTTTGCACTCACTTTTCAGGGTCTTGGGGAGGGTTATTTTTCTAACTCTCACTATTTTCTAATAGTCCCAGCGACCCTCTACAAGGTCACATAGGTTTGGGGTCCATTCGTGGTTCACATTCCACTTTTGGAGTATATGGTTTGTGTTGCCCCTATCCCTATGTTTCCCCATTGCATCCTATTGTAACTATACATTGTTTGCACTGTTTTCTAAGACTATACTGCATATTTTTGCTATTGTGTATATATATCTTGTGTATATTTCCTATCCTCTCACTGAGGGTACACTCTAAGATACTTTGGCATATTGTCATAAAAATAAAGTACCTTTATTTTTAGTATAACTGTGTATTGTGTTTTCTTATGATATTGTGCATATGACACTAAGTGGTACTGTAGTAGCTTCACACGTCTCCTAGTTCAGCCTAAGTTGCTCTGCTAAGCTACCATTATCTATCAGCCTAAGCTGCTAGACACCCTATACACTAATAAGGGATAACTGGGCCTGGTGCAAGGTGCAAGTACCCCTTGGTACTCACTACAAGCCAGTCCAGCCTCCTACATTGGTTGTGCAGTGGTGGGATAAGTGCTTTGAGACTACTTACCACTCTTGTCATTGTACTTTTCATAAGAGAAAAATATACAAAACAAGGTCAGTGTATATACACATAGCCAAAAAGTTTTGCATTTCCTCTTTTCACTCTTTTCTAAGTGCTGAAAAGTACTTCTAAACTTTCAAAAAGTTCTTAAAAGTTTAAAAAGTTTTTTTCTGTCTTTCCAAAAAGTTCTGAAAACTTTTTTTCTCTTTGTCTATCACTTTACCTCTCTATAAAAATGTCTGGCACAGGCCAAAAAGTTGAACTGTCCAAACTTGCATATGATCACCTTAGCTGGAAAGGAGCAAGGAGTCTCTGCATAGAGAGAGGTTTGAGTGTAGGGAAGAATCCTTCCTTAGAACTATTAATTAATATGCTTAGAGTACAGGATAAGGCCATAAGTGCCCAATCTGTAGAAAAAGTAGCTAATGGTTCTCAATCTGATCCAGGGACTCCCCCAGGAAAAGGTTCAGGAAAGAAACTTCTCAGCCTGCCCATTACTAGACAGTCTAGCATAGTTGGTACAGAGGTTGAATCACATCATACTGATGATGTGCTCTCACATTATGCTGGTAGCCAAGCTGTTAGGGTGCCCTTGGTAAGGGACAGGTCTCCTTCTGTTCATTCCCATCATACCTCTGTATCTAGAAATGTCCCTCCCACCCACCCTGATGACAGATTGTTAGAAAGGGAGCTCAATAGATTGAGAGTGGAACAAACCAGACTGAAGCTCAAGAAGCAACAGCTGGATTTGGATAGACAGTCTTTAGAAATAGAGAGGGAAAGACAGAAGTTGGGTTTAGATACCCATGGTGGCAGCAGCAGTATTCCCCATAGTCATCCTGCAAAAGAGCATGATTCCAGGAATCTGCACAAGATAGTTCCCCCTTATAAGGAGGGGGATGACATTAACAAGTGGTTTGCTGCACTTGAGAGGGCCTGTGCTGTACAGGATGTCCCTCAAAAGCAGTGGGCTGCTATCCTATGGCTATCATTTACTGGAAAAGGTAGGGATAGGCTCCTTACTGTAAAAGAAAATGATGCTAACAATTTCCAAGTTCTTAAGAATGCACTCCTGGATGGTTATGGCTTAACCACTGAACAGTACAGGATAAAGTTCAGAGAGACCAAAAAGGAGTCTTCACAAGACTGGGTTGATTTTATTGACCAGGCAGTGAAGGCCTTGGAGGGGTGGTTACATGGCAGTAAAGTTACTGATTATGAAAGCCTGTATAACACAATCCTGAGAGAGCATATACTTAATAATTGTGTGTCTGATTTGTTGCACCAGTACCTGGTAGACTCTGATCTGACCTCTCCCCAAGAATTGGGAAAGAAGGCAGACAAATGGGTCAGAACAAGGGTGAACAGAAAAGTTCATACAGGGGGTGACAAAGATGGCAATAAGAAGAAAGATGGTGAAAAATCTCAAGATAAGCATGGGGATAAGGGTAAAACCAAAGATCCCACTTCAAATCTTAAACACTCTTCAGAAGGTGGGGATAAAACAAATTCTTCCTCTTCTTCCCAACCTGCACACATTAAAAAGCCTTGGTGCTTTGTGTGTAAAAACAGAGGCCATAGGCCAGGGGATAAGTCCTGTCCAGGTAAACCCCCTGAGCCTACCACCACTAATACATCAAGCTCTAGTGCCCCTAGCAGTAGTGGTACTAGTGGTGGGACTGCTGGCAACAGTCAAGCAAAGGGTGTAGTTGGGTTCACTTATGGGTCCATAGTGGAAACTGATGTCATCAGTCCCAAGACAGTTTCTGTCACACCTAGTGGCACTGGCCTTGCCACACTGGCTGCTTGTCCCCTTACAATGGATAAGTACAGGCAGACAGTTTCAATAAATGGTGTTGAGGCCTTGGCCTACAGGGACACAGGTGCCAGTTTCACTTTGGTGACTGAAAACCTAGTGCCTCCTGAACAACACATCATTGGACAACAATATAAGATTATTGATGTCCATAACTCCACTAAGTTTCTTCCCTTAGCTATAATTCAGTTTAGTTGGGGTGGAGTTACTGGCCCTAAGCAGGTGGTGGTATCACCTAGCTTACCTGTAGACTGTCTCTTAGGTAATGACCTAGAGGCCTCAGGTTGGGCTGATGTAGAGTTTTATGCCCATGCGGCCATGCTGGGCATCCCTGAGGAATTGTTCCCTCTCATTTCAAGTGAAATGAAAAAGCAAAGGAGAGAAGGCCTGAAAACTCAGGATCCCTCTCCATCAACAGGTAAAAAGGGTATCACAGTATCCCCTAACCACCCTACCATTCAGGATACTATTCCTGTGGTGGGAGAATCCTCTCCTGGGGTGGCACCTGTTCCAAGGGAATCATCAGCTGGCAAAGCTGGACTCCCTGAGGTGGAAGTACCTCTCTGTGGGATAACTAACATTGGTGAGAAAAAGAGCACCATTTTAGTTAACATGGAGCATCCCTCCAACCCTCCCAGAGAAACTTTAGTGCAGAAACTCTGCACTGCCTCACAACACTTAGGACAGCATCCCTGCCCTAGTGTGGAGCTGATAGGACAGCATCCCTGCCCTGCTCCAACCCAAGAGAAACAGCATCCCTGTTCTCTCTTCCAGCCATATGGACAAAGTTTTTGCCCAGCTATGGCTTTTCTGAGACAGCATCCCTGTCTGGCATTTCCATCACTACAAATAGGTTCAGTGGACAATTCCCACTGCTCTAAACTAAAACTTACTGATAGAAACTCTGAAAATACATCTTCACATTGTTGCTTAGCTAAAAAACTTCAAACAGGGTGGTTTACATCCCCACAGGGAAGTAACCATATAGTGGATGATAAAGGGAGTAACCAGTCTATTGCAGAGCTACTCTCTACTTATCACCACTTAGACAATAAAGTCTCAACTGGCCAAGGTTAGCCTTATTGTCCTTCGTTTGGGGGGGGGTTGTGTGAGAAGGTAGCCTCTTTCTAGCCTTGTTACCCCCACTTTTGGCCTGTTTGTGAGTGTATGTCAGGATGTTTGTCACTGTTTTCACTGTCTCACTGGGATCCTGATGGCTAGGCCTCAGTGCTCATAGTGAAAACACTATGTTTTCAGTATGGTTGTTATGTGTCACTGGGATCCTGCTAGTCAGGACCCCAGTGCTCATAGGTTTGTGGCCTATATGTATGTGTCACTGGGACCCTGTCACACAGGGCCCCAGTGCTCATAGGTGTGCATGTATATGTTCCCTGTGTGGTGCCTAACTGTCTCACTGAGGCTCTGCTAACCAGAACCTCAGTGGTTATGCTCTCTCATTACTTTCAAATTGTCACTAACAGGCTAGTGACCATTTTTACCAATTTACATTGGCTTACTGGAACACCCTTATAATTCCCTAGTATATGGTACTGAGGTACCCAGGGTATTGGGGTTCCAGGAGATCCCTATGGGCTGCAGCATTTCTTTTGCCACCCATAGGGAGCTCTGACAAATCTTACACAGGCCTGCCACTGCAGCCTGAGTGAAATAACGTCCACGTTATTTCACAGCCATTTTACACTGCACTTAAGTAACTTATAAGTCACCTATATGTCTAACCTTTACCTGGTAAAGGTTAGGTGCAAAGTTACTTAGTGTAAGGACACCCTGGCACTAGCCAAGGTGCCCCCACATTGTTCAGAGCCAATTCACTGAACTTTGTGAGTGCGGGGACACCATTACACGCGTGCACTACATATAGGTCACTACCTATATGTAGCTTCACCATGGTAACTCCGAATATGGCCATGTAACATGTCTATGATCATGGAATTGCCCCCTCTATGCCATCCTGGCATTGTTGGTACAATTCCATGATCCCAGTGGTCTGTAGCACAGACCCTGGTACTGCCAGACTGCCCTTCCTGGGGTTTCACTGCAGCTGCTGCTGCTGCCAACCCCTCAGACAGGCAGCTGCCCTCCTGGGGTCCAGCCAGGCCTGGCCCAGGATGGCAGAACAAAGAACTTCCTCTGAGAGAGGGTGTGACACCCTCTCCCTTTGGAAAATGGTGTGAAGGCAGGGGAGGAATAGCCTCCCCCAGCCTCTGGAAATGCTTTCTTGGGCACAGAGGTGCCCAATTCTGCATAAGCCAGTCTACACCGGTTCAGGGACCCCTTAGCCCCTGCTCTGGCGCGAAACTGGACAAAGGAAAGGGGAGTGTCCACTCCCCTGACCTGCACCTCCCCTGGGAGGTGTCCAGAGCTCCTCCAATGTGCTCCAGACCTCTGCCATCTTGAAAACAAAGGTGCTGCTGGCACACTGGACTGCTCTGAGTGGCCAGTGCCACCAGGTGACGTCAGAGACTCCTGCTGATAGGCTCCTTCAGGTGTTAGTAGCCTTTCCTCTCTCCTAGGTAGCCAAACCCTCTTTTCTGGCTATTTAGGGTCTCTGTCTCTGGGGAAACTTTAGATAACGAATGCATGAGCTCAGCCGAGTTCCTCTGCATCTCTCTCTTCACCTTCTGATAAGGAATCGACCGCTGACCGCGCTGGAAGCCTGCAAACCTGCAACATAGTAGCAAAGACGACTACTGCAACTCTGTAACGCTGATCCTGCCGCCTTCTCGACTGTTTTCCTGCTTGTGCATGCTGTGGGGGTAGTCTGCCTCCTCTCTGCACCAGAAGCTCCGAAGAAATCTCCCGTGGGTCGACGGAATCTTCCCCCTGCAACCGCAGGCACCAAAAAGCTGCATTACCGGTCCCTTGGGTCTCCTCTCAGCACGACGAGCGAGGTCCCTCGAATCCAGCGACACTGTCCAAGTGACCCCCACAGTCCAGTGACTCTTCAGCCCAAGTTTGGTGGAGGTAAGTCCTTGCCTCACCTCGCTGGGCTGCATTGCTGGGAACCGCGACTTTGCAAGCTACTCCGGCCCCTGTGCACTTCCGGCGGAAATCCTTCGTGCACAGCGAAGCCTGGGTCCACGGCACTCTAACCTGCATTGCACGACTTTCTAAGTTGGTCTCCGGCGACGTGGGACTCCTTTGTGCAACTTCGGCGAGCACCGTTTCACGCATCCTCGTAGTGCCTGTTTCTGGCACTTCTCCGGGTGCTACCTGCTTCAGTGAGAGCTCTTTGTCTTGCTCGACGTCCCCTCTCTCTGCAGGTCCAATTTGCGACCTCCTGGTCCCTCCTGGGCCCCAGCAGCGTCCAAAAACGCCAAACGCACGATTTGCATGTAGCAAGGCTTGTTGGCGTCCTTCCGGCGGGAAAACACTTCTGCACGACTCTCCAAGGCGTGGGGGATCCATCCTCCAAAGGGGAAGTCTCTAGCCCTTGTCGTTCCTGCAGTATTCACAGTTCTTCAGCCTAGTAAGAGCTTCTTTGCACCAACCGCTGGCATTTCTTGGGCATCTGCCCATCTCCGAGTTGCTTGTGACTTTTGGACTTGGTCCCCTTGTTCCACAGGTACCCTCAGTCAGGAATCCATCGTTGTTGCACTGCTGATTTGTGTTTTCCTTGCATTTTCCCTCTAACACGACTATTTTGTCCTTAGGGGAACTTCAGTGCACTTTGCACTCACTTTTCAGGGTCTTGGGGAGGGTTATTTTTCTAACTCTCACTATTTTCTAATAGTCCCAGCGACCCTCTACAAGGTCACATAGGTTTGGGGTCCATTCGTGGTTCACATTCCACTTTTGGAGTATATGGTTTGTGTTGCCCCTATCCCTATGTTTCCCCATTGCATCCTATTGTAACTATACATTGTTTGCACTGTTTTCTAAGACTATACTGCATATTTTTGCTATTGTGTATATATATCTTGTGTATATTTCCTATCCTCTCACTGAGGGTACACTCTAAGATACTTTGGCATATTGTCATAAAAATAAAGTACCTTTATTTTTAGTATAACTGTGTATTGTGTTTTCTTATGATATTGTGCATATGACACTAAGTGGTACTGTAGTAGCTTCACACGTCTCCTAGTTCAGCCTAAGTTGCTCTGCTAAGCTACCATTATCTATCAGCCTAAGCTGCTAGACACCCTATACACTAATAAGGGATAACTGGGCCTGGTGCAAGGTGCAAGTACCCCTTGGTACTCACTAGAGCCCAGTGAAGACAAGACCCATCAGCAGTGAGTAGAAGGATGTTCAGGGGCCTCAGGTGATGGTTTGGTGCTCAGAGGGGGAGACGAGTAGGCCAAGGGGGTGCTCGAAGGGGAGAGGTGGGTGGAGAGTGGGTGTGTTGGAGCTATGGGTGAGGAGAGGGTTATGGCCAGGCCTATGTTATGCCAAAGCTAGCGCCTCGTGACATTAAACTTGTTTGTTTTCACCCACCCCCCTCCTTTTCCGTTCACCCCGCCTCTTCCTGTTTCCAGGAGGAGTTCAAGGGGCTGAAAAGTGGGTGTTATGTTCTACTTCAGGACCGGAGGCTCTCATTATGCTTTCTCTTTCTTTACTGTCTCAATATAGCAGCCAATCAGCAGACAGTAAAACAAAAAACAACAAAACCCATGAGGCTTTGTAACAGGTCACATGTACCAATCACCATCCAAGACCCCTGTCCATAAAAAACATGACTTCTAATGTCACTTCCTCTTTCTTTGCTGCTCCGCAGCAGATAAGTACTCACTTTAATTACTTGATATTTTCAAATGTATATTGCTTGATGTTTTTTCCTTGTAAATTAATTGCATGCCTTTTTCCTTTTAGACTTTTATACGTGAAGCGATTCTACTCGCATATCAATATTTAACAGCACTTCGCGCCCTTAGTTATTTTCGGCTTCATGACGATGAATTGCCCTTCGTGGAGCGGGAGCGGCAGTGGCGTAGCGTTGGGGGTGCAGGGGGGGCCGGCCGCACCGGGCGCAACATCTGGGGGGGCGCGCTCGCACTCGCGAGTGCTAAAATCCACGGGTTAGGGGGCGCAAATTACTTGCCTTGCCCCAGGTGCTGACAACCCACGCTACACCACTGGGGAGCGGTCTACATGTTCAGTGCGTAGTCTTATTTTTATTTCCCCTCCCTTGTGGCGTTGCGCTGTGGGTTTACGAGCTGATCTCTTCAGAGTTATTCCTCTGGGAGATCGGCTTGTGTGTGTGCATCCTCTCTGTTCCCTTTTTTGTGCTTCCTAGGCGCCCAGTTTGTTTAAAAAAACGTGGGCAGTAATATTTTAAAGAGGCTTAGCCTAGAGTGCTTCTTTTGGATTACAGGCTGCTCCGTCCACATTTTAGTGAGCATTTCCGGCCTATCAGGGGTTTTTGCACTCCCCTATAATATCATTCTGTATTTCCTTGAATTGTTCTTTACATACATACAAGAGAATGGCTCAATGGGATGAGCATGAATCAGGTTATTACCCTGAGGAGATTGGAAATCAATTGGCGGTAAACCTCGTGGAAGCCCTTGGTACTAGGGTGCAACAGTCTGTCAATGATGCCCTTGTGAAGGCTTTAGGACCTTTTTCTGGACAACAGTTTGATTACGCCCACACCCAGGGCTGGCTTCAGGAATCTCAACTTCAAAATGAAGGGTCTAAATCAAAATAAAAAAAATTGGATAAGGGAGTTCATGCGGTTTCCGGGGATGTCCATGGTGATGCCTTTGAGAAACTTAAACGTAAATGAGCTAATGAACACAACTATAGTTATAAAAAAGATTCTGCTTTTTCTCCATCCTCATCAGATAAAACCTCCTATTCGGATGATTCCGATGACTCGGATGCTCCAGGTCACAGTAAGAAACCTAAAAAGCAAGCTTCTCCTCTCTGGGTCCTGGATTTTGACCCTACAGAAATTATTCACCCCAGGGTATCCAATTGGGTCCCATCGCCAGAAGTGGCTAAGTATGTTCAATCCAATATTCGAAGGAGCTTCGATAAAGAGGTACAAACACGCCTTTGGACAGAATGTCCTAGACCAGATCTAGATGGTAAGGTTACTGACACTCCAGAAATAGACCCTACCATGGTCACCTTCATGAAACCATTTGCTAAAGACCCTATAAAAGGTTTAGATAGGTCTTGACGTAACTGCCAAGAACATTTACTTGACTTGTCTGGCCCGTTGACAAAGATTCTTGATATGGCTTTCCTCGCTAAGGAATCGGGGACTTCTGTGGACACTAATGTACTGATTGGTTGGGCTCAAAGAGCCGTTTGCCAACTGGGCAATATGAACTGTGCAATTACCTCTGCACGCAGAAAGTCCATTCTTATGCATATTGATCCTAAAGTAAATGATTTAGCCTCTAAAGCCTAATAAAGAGCTGGCTAAGTTCTGTTCTACGTTCTCCTCACTCAACAAGGCACAGATGTCCCTTAAAAGGTGTTTAAACAAGGCCTTTTCATCAGGGCCGGTTGTTATGGTGGGTGAATGCCCGGCCGGGGAGCTTTCGCAGGTTCTCAGAACTACTACCCCAGAGGGAGAGGACGTTGGTATGGAGACCAATCTGACTCTATCTTCTACCCTACACGCTCCAGAGGAGGACGCTCCAGGTTTCGTAGAGGACACCGAAGGGGACAACAAGGAGCAATCCAAGAAGCTGGTTACTCAGGTGAACATTATACCACATTCTGAGTTACTTCTTGGGGGCTGAGTGGGATTGTTTCTGGACAATTTGAGAAAGTTTTCTGGGGATCCTTGGATTCTTCAGGCAGTCACAGTTTTTTGTTGGAGTTTATCAGTACTCCAAAGCAATTGAAACCCCCTCTTCAAATGTGTTTTTCCTTGCAGGTCAGACCTTTATAGAATTTCAAGCCTTGATCGACAAAGGGGCAGTAAGTTTTTCCTCTCCTCACCCGTTCAAATATATCAGCCCCATTTTTGTAGAATACAAAAAAGGCGGGGGTCATCGCCTGGTATTAAATCTAAAAGATTTCAATTTTGGGGGATTTATACAAACACTTCAAAATGGAAGGGATTCACATGTTGAGAGATATTCTATTAAAAGGAGACTGGATGGTCAGCCTAGACCTAAAGGATGCTTACCTTTCCATTCCCATTTTTCCCCCCACACAGGAGGTTTTTACAATTCCTGTGTAAGGGCCACTGCCTAGAGTTCAATGCGCTACCTTTTGGCCTGTCGTCAGCCCCCTGGTGCTTCACGAAGCTGATGAGACCAGTGGTGGAATGCCTGCGTGCCAAGGGAGTTTGTTTGATCATATACCTGGATGACATTTTACTGATGGCTCAGGATATTCAATCTCTCATGACTCATTTAGATTGGACCATCTGTCTCTTACAGGATCTTGGTTTCCTTATCAATGTGCAGAAGTCATTGTTGAATCCAGCTCAGGTGATAGACTTTCTGGGATTCAAGATAGACTCAGTCCGCTCTCAACTTATTCTTCCTTCTCAGAACATTCGCAATATCAAGAGGGAATTGAGGGCTGCATTGATCAGTCCGACTGTATCATTGAGAGGTTGCCAGGTTAGTGGGCCTTCTAGCCTCACCTATTCAGGCCACCTTTCCAGCTCCCCTTCACTATCGTGCTATGCAAAGACTCAAGATCTGACACTTGCAGAGTCTGAGCTATTCGGAACTGATTCCGTTAACCAACAAGGTGAAGTCTGAGATTCATTGGTGGCTCCAGCACACGGAAGCCTGGAACTGCAGGGCCATTTTTGGTTCCTACCCAGAGGTGGTGATCGAATCACATGCCAGTCGTTGGGGCTGGGGAGCTCATTGCGGCTCCTTAGTAACAGGGGGTCGATGGTCGAGTTTGGAGCAGATTCTTCACATTAATTGTTTGGAACTTCTAGTGGGCTCTTTTGCCATAAAGAGTCTATCCCCTCAGAAGAAGGACTGCTGCATATTGTTGAAGATGGACAATATATCATCAGTGCGATATGTCAACAAATTATGGGGGACGAAGTCCAGGATTCTGGCAGAGATTGCCAAGGACTTCTGGCATTACTGCCTCAGTCATCGACTGGTTGTCTTAGTGGAATATCTTCTGGGTGTTCAGAACACAACAGCGGAGTGGAATTCTAGATTTCAGAGGGATTCCGGCGATTGGAGACCTGATCCAAAAAATATTCTTCAGATAATCAGAGAGTGGGGCCCTTGTGAGGTGGATCTTTTTGCGTCTCACCTCAACTCTCAGATAACAAACATTTTCGGCTGGCGTCTGGACCCTCTGGCTCTGGCGAAGGATGCTTTTCTTCAGGATTGGATGCAGTTTCGGGGGTATGCTTTTCTCCCATTTCTGATGATTTCCAGGGTTCTGTCTCATGAATGGTGACAGAAAGTAGAGATTGTCTTGGTGACCCCATTTTGGAGAGCCCAACCGTGGCTCCCAATTGCTCTACATTTAGTTTGTGCTCCCCCGCTTCTCATTCCTCCTCGTCAGGATCTTCTGATGAGTCCAAAGGGCCTTCAACATCCACTGATCATGTCAGAGAAACTGGTATGGATCGCTTGGATGGTTTCAGGTCGAGATGGAATTCCCCAGGCCTTTCGCAGCAAGCTGCAAATTTCATCAATCAGGCTTGGGCAACAGGCACTCATAAGAGATACTCATCAGCTTGGCGCAGATGGAGTAGTTGGTGTGACGGAAGGGGTATCGATCCCGTGGGGTCAGACGTTGAGTTGATTGTGAATATTTTAGCTGAACTCGCAGGTTCAGGTTTGGCATATAGAACAATTAATAATTTCAGATCAGCCATCTCGGCTGGACATGTACATATTGAAGATAAGCCTGTAGGAGAACACCCCATGTTTTGTAAAGTATTGAAAGGTATCCGTTTGTCAAATCCTCCACAAGCCAGATATTCTGTTTTATGGGTTGTGAACATAATATTGAGATTTTTAGACGCTTGGCCTTCAAATAGGTATCTTTCTCGCAAACAGAGTTCAGCAAAATTTACTATTTTACTATGTCTGATTTCCTGTAAAAGGGTATCAGATGTCAGAGCTTTGGATTTGGCTGGGAGAGTCTATTCCCCTGACGGTGTTACTTTTACCAATTACCAAGACTAAATGCAGGTCAGAAAGTTATCCAATGTTTCCTGATAATTCGAAATTATGCGTAGTCCAATGTTTGAAAGATTATGAGGTGGTTACAGATGAATTCAGGCAAGATGATAGAGGTCAATTATTAATATCCTTACAGAAACCTTTTATGCCAGTTTCGTCCGCTACTTTATTGAGATAGATGAAATGGTTAATGAATGAAGCAGGTATAGATACCAAACAAATTGGTGCTCATTCTGCTCGAGGAGCCATGACTTCCAAGACATATGCTTTAGGTTCTCGTTTAGAGGACATTATGAGGGCAGCAGATTGGTCTTCCGAAACTACTTTTCGTACATTTTAGCACAAACCTGTTGTGGATTTTGCTACTGAGGTATCTGAACAGCTTTAAACGAGCATAATCGGAGCCCCCAGTCCTGAAATAGAATTAATTTCTAACTTACGCGTCAAGAATTTTCAATTCCATTAAGGACACGGAGGCGAGGATTATCCCTCCCATGTATACATTTTTATGTCTCTTATCAGATATATAATTGTATTGAACTGTCAGTATCATATGGTTATTTATGTTATGTATTTTTTCCCTCCCTTATCTTATTTTAGATTTGCTTACAGAAATTAATTTATTTTGAAAGGTATTACCTTCCATTATTTTTTTGTACTATTCTAGGTTCTGATCAGAAAGCTCCATGAATTTCTCACAGTTCTGTACTTGGAGAAGATGACGTTATGGGCTTCGTCATCCTTGGAAGTTGTTTCTGGATATGGCTCTTGTTGAGCTTAGCTTGTGTTTTTTCCAGTTATCCGGTTCTGATGATCGCAGGAACAGTTTATCTGTAAGAAGTTTTGTTTTGGATGTTTGTTGTTTATCTGACTCTGACAAAGAAAGAGGAAGTGGCACTAGAGGTCATGTTATTTATGGACTGGGGTCTCGGATGGTGATTGGTACATGTGACCTGTTACAAAGCATCATGGGTTTTGTTGTTTTTTGTTTTACTGTCTGTTGATTGGCTGCTGTATTGAGACAGTAAAGAAGGGAAAAGCATAATCCTCGCCTTGTGTCCTTACTAGAATAAAAATATTTCTAGCTTACGTGTCAAGAATTTTCAATTCTATTAAGGACACGGAGGTGAGGATTATACTTCTCTCTCTTTACTGCAAGTCAAAACAGCAGCCAATCAAAACTTCAATAACAAAAAACTACATTTCCCATGAACCCAGGAAGTCTAATGTCCACCAATCAGAGGGCTGATCCCTGTGTATCAGTCTCTGTTAACACAGTCCTTTCTCTTTCTTTGCAATTAAACTAATTAAGTTCCTGACTCCGTGGAACTTGAATCTCCTCAAAAGAACCAAAACTCTGGAGATGTCATCGACTATCCTCCTGAAGAATACCAATCCTCAACTCGACTTTCATCTCCATAACATGGCTCAGGCACCTTTGTTTTCCGTACCTAGGAATAAAGAAATACGCAAATAATAGCCTTCTCCTGAAATAATATAATGGGTGGGTATGTAATCATTTAATCATAATGCATAGCAGAAATTTAACAATGTTAATTAATACAATACAGTATTTTTTCAGGTGGGATAATCCTCGCCTCGGTGTCCTTAATAGAATTGGAAATTCTAGACACGTAAGGTACAATTTTTTTAATTCTATGTCAGGACCGGAGACTTCGGATTATGCTAGTTCAAAGCTGATCCACAACTGTTGTGACCACATCTACAATCGGTTTATGATAGAATATTTTAAAAGTGGAACCTGATGACCAATCAACCGCTCTCAGAATGTTCTCTAAACGAGAACCAACAGAGAACGCCTTAGAGGCCATAGCTCGTCTAAGTGAATGTGCGCCAAACACAGAAACATCTATTCCAGCTTTCTCTAAGATCCACCAAACCAAACATGCCAAAGTAGCAACAGAGACGGGGCCAAAACGTTTCTGTAGAGAAATTAACAATTGCCCTTGTAAATCTCTACGTATCTCACGAGTACATTCCTCGTAAGCTTTTAAGCATTTCACAATACATAATTTTTGATGGTGAGGAAAAGCTGGATAAGAAACATATCTGGAAGCTGTCTTTGTATGATTGGAAAGAGTAAAAGAAACTCGCAAAGGAGTAAATACTCTACCTGCTATATCCAGTGCACGCACATCTGACACTCTCCGACAGGACAAAAGACACAGTAAAATAGTTAACTTCGCTGAAAGCTGTTTGCGAGAAAGATCCTCATTACAAGGCCATGATTTCAAAAACCTTAAGACTATTTCCACAGCCTAAAGAGAAGAATATCTAGGTTGAGGCGGCTTAACCATTATTGGTCCCACAAAGGAGTTTACAAACTAATGGATGTTCCCCCACAGGTTTCCCTTCTATATGGGGTGACCCGCTGAGATCACTGATCTGAAATTGTTGATGGTTCTGTAGGCTAAACCCTGATCGGCTAAGTCAGAAAGAAAATTGGCAGTCATAGTAATGGAGATCCCCATGTGATCAACACGTTGTTCACCACACCAACACACCCATCTTTTCCAGGAAGACTGATACTTTTTGTGAGTGGAAGGCGCCCAATATTGGGACAAGAGAAACATTCCTTTGTCCGAAACTCCAGGCACTTGCCACCGTCTCCGGAAATTCTCCACGCCATGAGGGAGAACTGCGCCATCCATATCAGAGGATGTGGAGACCCCAATGGATCCAATAAGAGTCGAGGGTCCAGCGGAATCGCAATTGGATAAGCACATGACATTGACATCTCCACTGGAAACCATGGCTGCGCTTTCAAAATGGGAGTCACCAAAATTAATTCCACTTTCTGTCTCCTCAGCTGAGAGAGTACTTTCTCAATCATAACAAAGGGAGGGAACGCATAAAGGATCCCCTTCTACCAAGACTGCAGTAAAACTTCCATCCGCCAAAGGATCCAGTCTCCAACTGAAAAAGTGAGTCATTTGAGCATTGAGCCTTGAGGCAAAAAGATCTATCGCACAGGGACCTCAGTGAATATTCAACTTGTTCAAGACTTGAGGATTCAGTTTCCAATCGCTGCCATCCCTGAGAAAGTGGGAGTTCCAATCTGCAGTCAGATTGGCTTGACCTGGAATATATTTCGCAGTCACTGAAATGTGATGTTGCAGACAAAACTGACAAAACTCCTTCGCGATTTCCACTAGACCACAGGACCTGGTCCCTCCAAGATGGTTTATATATTGCACAGCTGAAATGTTGTCCATCCAAAGAAGAATGCAACATTTCGCTTGAGATAGAGAGTGAATTGCAAATGCTCCCGCTAATAATTCCAGGAAGCTGATATGAAGATTCAACTCCTCTTGAGGCCACTGGCCACCTGTCTGGACTGGGCCACAATGAGCACCCCAACGGCTGGCGTACGACTGTATAATCACTTCCGGGCTTGATGCAAAGATGGCTCTGCCGTTCCATGCATCCATGTGTGCCAACCACCAATCGATCTCTGCTCTGCCTTCGTTCAACAGAACAATCTGTTCTGCGTAAGATAAGCCTTTGCGAAGATGCAAAATCTTCAGTCGTTGTAAGGCTCAATAATGAAGAGGTCCTGGAAATATCGCTTGGATGGATGAAGCCAAAAGACCCACTAAGCGTGCTAGGGTCTTCAATGATATAGTCTGAGAGGCAAGGGCTCTCTCAACTCTTTCTTGATGGAACTCCTCTTTTTCTGAGGCAACAACAATTGGGCTTTGATGGAATCTACCTGAAAGCCTAAGAATTCTATGACTCTGGAGGAAGTCATCACTGACTTTTCTGAATTAATAAGGAACCCTGGGTCCTGAAGAAGCTGGACTGTCCAAGAGAGATGAAGAAGTACCGACTCTTCCAATTGAGCCATGATCAGGATATCATCTAGATAAATAATGAGACGGACCCCTCTTTCTCTGCGAAGTTGTACCACCGGTCGTAAGGTTTTGGTAAACTATCATGGTGCGGACGAAAGACCGAAAGGAAGAATGGCAAAATGCGTCCTTGAGATCTAACCACACTAAGAAGACCCATTGTTGAAGAAGGTCTCTCAAGAGATGGATGCCTTCCATCTTGAAATGACGGTAAACAACCCATGAATTTAAATCTCTCAGATGGAGAACCAGGCAAGACCCGCCACCATTTTTCGGAACGAGAAAAATAGAGCTGACGAACCATGTAGGAGGCTGACTCGAACGGAAGGTAGCGTGTTTCTGTAGAAGAGGCGCTATCTCATCGTCCATGAAAGAGCTTCCTGCTTGGGAAAAAAGAATGGGACGAGGAAGAGACCTCTGATGAGGAGTGGCGTAAAACTCTATTCTGTATCGCCGCACTGTCTGGAGAACCCAAAGGTCTTGAGAGATATGTTCCCAGGTTACTACGTGATCCTTCTATCTCCCCCCCAGAAACACTTCTGAAAATGGGATAATTCTCACCTGTAGAAGTTCTGTCGAGGAGTTGGAGCCACCTCTGTTGTTGCGGAAACCACGACGTATACCCCTACCGGCTTTCGTTAGGTAGAACCCCGATCTGGAGTAATAACCTTGGCCCTGCTGGTTGTAACCTCCTGAGGTCTGGTTGTATCTGCGGCCTGACGCTCAACCCCTGTAGTGTCCGGCCCTGAGAAAAAGGCTTCTGTTAAACATCTTCCTTATTGAAGACTGAGCCTTGTTTAAAGCGGAGAAAGTGGAAATGTAGTTCCCTAAATCCTTGATGAATTTGTCACTAAAAAGTAAACCATTCGCTAAGGAACCAGCGTCATTTGGAGTCAATTCCGCCAGCTTAGGATCAATCTGCATAAAAAAAGAACGCCTGCGTTCTGTACACATAGCTTTTTTTAGCGTTGCCCAATAAACAGACAGCTCGTTGAGCCCATTTCAGCACTGTCTGAGGGTCCAGGTAAGAATTAGATTCTTTGGCTTGAACAGCGAATTCCAAGATCTTCGTGATCGGTCCCGAGATATCCAATAATTTATCCTGGCAACCTTTCCAGGCTCGATCTGGACCTTTCTTTGGGTCTTTGGAAAATCTCTTTATGAACGTCGCCTTATTTGGGTCTAAGTCTAAACTCTGAGCGTAAAATGTCTCGTACATCACGGTCAAAACCCTTTCTGATGTGATTTTGCACATAATGTGCTACCTCTGCACATGGAATCCATTCCAAGGAGTGGGGATGGATTATGCTCTCAGGATCAAATGAAAGAGTGCGAGAAGATGAACTACTCTGTTGTACATTATGAGATTTGCGTTTGCGTTTTCTGGTTGGTTTAGGTTTGTCTTGATCTAGATCCAAACCTGAGGAATGAGAGGCAGAGGAAGGGAGACCTTCTGTCAGAATGGACGAATCGAGACCTGTATCAGGTACCTCCAAACTAGGAAAGGACCCATAACCATGATCTTTTATCACTGACGCAGCCATGTGCGCCAAATTATCTGCAGAGGACGTGTGTCCCTTTGAGGCTCCTAGGGCAAAGCTCACTTCCGAAAGCTGGTCTTGCTGTGACCCAGAGTCAAGAAGAGAGCGTCCTCTCCATTCACGCTGACCAAAACGCATAAGGGGCTGAGTAAAGGTTTTTTTTGCGTTATTAAGAACCTGATTCACGGAGTCCTGGACATGATAGCCCAATGCGCGACCACTAATCTTTCCTCCATATGATGTTCATCATTTGCTTCAGGTTGATCCTGATAGTACTCATCCTCCTCAGCGTAGTACGCCATGATTAAATGGGGATGTATGAAGGAGTTCAAATGGGGGGGAAAAGACCCCAGCAGGGAGATGTTGTACAAGGTTTGATATAATTATCACAGCTATAATTAACTGTGGAGGGAGCCCCTGCAATTTCCCTAAGGCAACGCCTTGATTCGTTCAAGCGCCCCGTCAGGCGTTCGAGGGCTCAGGAAATCAATTAAGCGTTAGAAAAATTCTAAAAATAGACGCGTTTCTGAGTGCACGCACTGCGTTCTCCTCATTCTCATTAGTTATCGGGAGACCGAGGAGAGCGCATGCGCGCCGTTATCATAAAAAGAGGACCAGTCCTCTTGACAGTTTCGTGGTCTAGGAGTCCGCTTGACTCCTAAGCTTTAATGGGTGCAACGCCCACCTTCTGTGGAAAAATCCAAAGTACCCACCCTGGATTACAAAGAGGATTTAAGTAACTAAAGCCGTGAATAAACGATAGCGAAGAAGCGATCGAGAACACAGCTAATTAGGGAAATAAGCACTGCGACGCGTGTAGAGCCCGCTCCCGCTCCACGCCTTGAACATATAGTACACACTTTAATGTTAGTATTATTTAAGATCACTTTTTTACAATACAAGAATATGAGTTATCTGTGGGCTGCAGCAGCAAAGAAAGAGGAAGGACTGTCAGCCCTCTGATTGGTGGACATTTGGGTTCATGGGAAATGTAGTTTTTTGTTATTGAAGTTTTAATTGGCTGCTGTTTTCACTTGCAGTAAAGAAGCATAAAGAACCCTCCAATCCTTAATAGCAGTGGAAATTCTTGATGTGTGAGCTAGAAAAAAGGTATTCCACCTCAATATGAAGTGGTTGAAATAGTTCAGTTAGGAGAGCTTTATACTGAAAATCGAAAGGTCCCAGGTTCGATCCTGGGTTTCGGCAGCAGGCATATTTTAGTCACTGATTAATATTTATTTATAGTTTCCTCCGCACTTCCCGCATTTATTTTCCCGCTGCTGTTGTGTCGTCCCTCCTGCCCCCTCCCTCTCCGCTTTCAAGACATCATTCTTCGCTCCCCACCCTCTGTCCCTTTGCCCACCCTCATTCCTCACCTCAGACCTTCCTCATCCCGTCTGCGGACTCCTCCTCTTCGTCAGTGCGCTGCTGGTGTCTTTGATGCCCAGAACAGGGAGAACATTTTGTTTATTGAAATATGCAGATTAGGCAGCAAATGCTGCATTATTTGGCAAATACGGCAAAAGCATAATTATGTGGCAAAAACAAAACACCTTGTCCTTTAACAAGAGTTTGATCTTGCTATAAAAACTAGTGTTTTTGTTCTCTAACTCACTAGCTGTATAAAACCTTGTTCTTGCCGGCTGAGCCGCAGCTTTGTATTAACATGTAAAATAAATAGAATATATACAGAATAGCTAGCTGTTCTTCACTACGTGTATAAATATAATTACGAGACAGCCACAAACAGCAAATAAATAAAGACGGTGTTTCGCCCAGAAAGGAGCATCGCGGGAATAGGTTTTAATTTCTAGTTTGTAAATACGAGTTCAGTGATATGCCACAAAGAAAAGTGTTCTTGGCAGCGGTGGGATTCGAACCCACGCCTCCGGAGAGACTGGAGCCTTAATCCAGCGCCTTAGACCGCTCGGCCACGCTACCACATATCTGAGCCGTTTCTGTGATGTATGTAGAAGCACCAACAGTGAGATGCTGTGTTCTATTCACAGATGACACTAGTATCTGAGCTGGCTAATCTGCATATGGCTCACTATTTAAAGCACACCAACGACCTATGGCAATACAGGACCATATTGCTCGTGTAACTTGTTATGTATTTTTATATCACACAATCCATTTAGTAATCTTTAAAATGGTTTGGATTATCTCAGTGTGATCTGTTGAACATTTATTCTTAATGACTCTAACACTTCATGTTTGTGTGAAGTCCGCCCCATCATGCACTGCTTATGACCTCACATGTAACAGCACACATGACATGTTAATAGTTTGACCACCCGTCCGTAAATTTCACGGACTGCCAGTAATTTCGCCCTGCCGTCCATTGTCCGTGATGAATGGCTTAACGGACGCATTTGTCCTAATTTTAGCCTTTCACCAAAAGGATAATGGACGGCAGGGCGAAATTAGGGGCAGATCAGTTTCCCCAGCTGGAGTGTAAGGGAGGGAGTCTCCTGTGCTTGGAGAGAGGGAGGGGCCGACAGATAAGAAACAGACCTTCTTGACAGGGTGTCTCCTTCCCTAAAGAAATGCAAATGTGCACAACTGGTAAATCTGCAAATGACAAAGGGACTTGAAAACCTGCATTGACTTTAAACAAAGGAGTCACTTAAAGCTTTCTGATGGCAAAGATCTTTTCTTTTAGAGAGGTACTGTAAAGGTGTTCCAAGGTGAGCTGTGGAGTGTGTGGTTTTAATAGAGTGTTATAATTTTTTTAGTACTAGGTATAAACTGTATATTATTCAAATCTGTTTTTGAGAAGCACTTTTTTTTATCTAACCGAAATGTAGTTGCACATTTTGTAGCAGCCTATATTATGCTGTAATTGTATTTATATAGCGCCTACTACCCCTGACGAGGCATCAAATGCACGTTAAAAATAAGGATTTACATATTCACAGTTCTTTCAGGGAACATTTTGCATAGAGTGCAGTGGCATGGAGTGCAGTAGTACAGATTAGAGTGGTGTAGAGTGCAGTGTTGCAGAGTAGAGTGTCAGGGCAGTGGTGTAGAGTGGTGCAGAGTACAGTGGTGCAGAGTAAAGGGCAGTGGCATAGAGTGTATTAGCTTAGAGTGCAGTGGTGTGCAGTGTTGCAGAGTGACATAGAGTGGAGTTGTGCAGACTAGATTGGTGTTGCCTAGACTGGAGTGGTATAGTGTGCAGAGGTGCAAAGCGCAGTGGTGTAGAGAGGCGTAAAGTGCATTGGCATAGAGTAGAGTGGTACAGAGTAGAGTAGAGAGGCATAGCGTGAAGTAGCATAGAGTGCAGTGGCATAATGTGGAGTGGTTCAGAATGGAGAAGAGTGCAGTGCAGTGGCCTGGAGTGGCGTGGAGTATGCATGGTGTGGTAACACACTGCCATTACAGACAACACATTTTTGATTGAAATGACCATTACATTTGCACAGACATACAGTTTTTCAAATCAAACTATACTGTGCACAGACAATGATGTGTGGAAATTGCATCACCTAATGCAATGATTTGTTTTAATCATATAACGCGTCCGTCTATGTTTATTTATACATATCAGGGCTCGTTTTAGGCCGATGAATCTTTGGACCCAGTGGTGAGACACCGTAGGACGAGGCAATTGATCAATATATCGATTAATATGTCAATAACATTATCAACAGTTAGCACCAAAATATATCCCACCTTAGACATTAATAAGCCTTCGGCGCAACCATGACCTTTCAGTCATGAATAATCACACCTTAATGAAGTTTTATGAGTTTTATTCCCTATTGATTACAATCTAATAGCAAATGCGTCAATCTCAAAACCAAGAAGTAAATAAGCATAATCACAAGATGACAACCATGATAGACTTTTAATAATGCAAAGATCAGAAGCATAGACAATCAGTTAACTATAAGCAGATCGTAATGCATAGAATCTTCTAGAGATACAAGTTCAGCATAGCACCACGTCAGTCACGTCAGTTTGTCAGTCGGAATGGATGCCTCATCTAACCTCTAATTAACATTAGCATGTTGGACTTCATGCAAAACAATTTAGAACCTTAATTTGGAAAACATCTAACTAAGGTCTCTAATCAAAAACACACAGCAGTTGGTACCTAGAAAGAAAAGGCAAGTAAGTAGATTTCATTAGCAACATTTATAATTACCCTCCTCAAGATAGGTCAGCATACAGGATCAGTCTTCGTCTTCAGGACATCAGTTAGATCACCGTCAGTCTATCTAAGTTAAAGGCAAGGGTCACTTTCCTCATAAGGAGAAAAGTGTAATGGGGCAGTCTATGGGCAAGGATGGTTTTATCTAGGTCTCAAATCACCAAATAGAGTGACAGAGTTTCGGGATGCAATCAATATCATTCCCTACCTAATGCTGTTTGTCTCCTGTGTCATGGGTTTTTATCCCTTTTTCGTGATACATTCCCCCAAAATTCTATTGGTCAGTCAATACACCCCACCATTGGTAACCTATCAAATTATACATTAAGTAATGCATTTTGTCATTTCACGATTATTTCTTAATTTCTAATTGGTCTTCATAATTGACGTATTTTCGTAGGTGGCTCATCCGGGGTTACTTCACCGATCTGGCACACGTCCGGTCAAAAGTTCTCTTCTTCTCGCATTATCGTCCTTGGAAGTGTCTATTATTGTTTCGAAGTACATATCTGTTATGCTAGAAGCTACTAACATGCGGATGGGAGAATTGGATGTTGTTGCAAACTAGTGAAGAAAAAGAACAATCGCTGGGTCATGGTCTTTTGCAAGTCAGCACACTGAAGAAACAGAAAAATACGCTTTAATATGAGAGCTACACAGCTTTCCTCGACTCACGCTAACTTAAGATATATGGCTCTAACGAATGCAGTCTTATGCGTTTTAATGTGCACAGCTTAGGCAAACTATGAACGATTATTTCTTACAGTTGACATTAGTTTACACACATGAAGATCCTTTACGTTAATGAATATGTTTCAATGAATATTATATTTAATGCAGCATTGTTAATTATAAGCATTTCACGTCTATAATATGTAATATTAAACTACGCTCTCTCAAATCATATAAATGTATTTGGTTCCAGCACAGTTCAGAATTGACAAAAATGTGTTTCATTTGTACTCCTAATTCTGATATATTCTGAAGTTTATTTAAATGTTGTCATGTGATAGAAAAAGCTCTTTCCTAACCCCAGTATCCAGCAAGATTGTCACATAAATCCTCTCACTTTGAAGTCAGAGAAAGAAAAGTAAACACTAAGGGCCAGGTGTAGCAAAGGGTTTTACCCATTCTGTGTCTATGGGAAAATGTGTTCCTACATATGGCCCTAAGTTCCCACCAAAGACAGAGCCTGACATTTGACTTTGTTATTTGAATGCACATCAAATGTGATGAGATAAGAACAAGATTTACAGGCCTGTTTACAGAAAGGGAGCACTCGGAAGGATACTGTAAATAAGGTTTGGGCAAGGGAAGGGACGAACTGAAGCTGCATAGCCTAAAACAAATAAAGCCAGCAAATTGAAAGCAACAAATTGTGAGTTACAAACCACAAGCCCAATGGCAAGCAACGGGCGGAATGCATTCCCAAGGAAGCTCTATGAATGTACTTAAAGTGACAGCCGTGGTATACTTTGGTGGTAAAGTCCTGATTTTTAGTCCAGTCCGTATCTAGCAGAGGTTTGGCCACATCAATCACCCAGGTAGTATGACGAGAAGACCTGGAATGGTTTCCATGTTGCAGGAAAGGTCTGTACACCCATTCTATCAGTTTATCAACAGTTCCTATGGAGTAGAGCTTCTGGCACAACTCTTGTAGGGTTAGTGCTTGGTGGCAGACATGAAATAGGGCATTTAATGATCATTTAAGGTGGTTGTAAGTAAGGAGGTGACTGGGGTGAAGATGGTGGTCTGCACAAGGGTTTGGAAATTTAGTAGCTCACTTTCCAGAAACAGATCCCCCAATTTTAAGACACCTTCAGCATGCCAATGATGGAGTTGCTCTGAGCACAGCCGTCCTGGGCAAGTGGGAAGGCTTAGCATAGATAGTGCAGGAGCACAGGGTTTCTTTGTGTCAGTGAGTTTACAGGTTCTAGCAAGGCAAGAGAAAGCCGTGAATGATAACCCCGGATGGTGATCCGTAGAATGGTCAGTAGGAAACAATGAGCAGTGCATTAAGCCTTCCCTAAAAGTCTTTACTGATAAACCCCATCTCATGCAGGGAGATGAGCAGAAAGCCAGCGAGCCACCCATTGGACCTGTGCAGCTGAATAATAGCATTCTAAGTCCAGAAGACATAATCCACCCGCAGTCACGGGTAGCTTTACAGTGGAAAGAGCTACCCGACGGCACAGCAGCGACCAAATCAGATATGTGGCCTGTCTGAAGAAGGAATGAAGGACGAGCAGAGGAAGGTTTGCAAAATAATACTATCATTGGGGTAGCACACCATCTTCACTAGTGCCACGTGGCCCACTACAGAAAGCAGAAGAGAAGACCAAAAAGCAAACTGGACTTGGAGGGACCGTGATGCTCTGCTGAGATTTCCATCCTGAAAATCAGTGGGAGAATGGTAGATATTAATCACTAGGTATCAAAAGATAACTGGTTCCCAGTTCAATCTAAGATCTAATTGTATATAAAGGGGAAAAGAGTGCCATTTGTTAAAGAAACACTAATTACATTTTAACATTTTTACTTTTTGTTTGTGCAATTTACATCCCAAATATTTTGAAGATTCTATATGTACTTGACACTTAGGGATAACCCAGATCAATAGTTTGAGGTTTGATAAATTTCAAAACCATTTAAAGACATGGACAAAGCGGGCAATTGCCTTGCACAACCTTGCAAGGGGTCTGGCCCCTGCTCACCCTTCACAAGCATGAACAGCGGACCATTGCACCAGAAGAGTTTTCCAACGTAGATGGGTGTTGCTTGTACAACCACTTGACAGTGCCTCCTGTTTCTCTCCTGTGTGCAGAGACAACTCCCCAGGTACCCAATAACGTCCGATAGTCTTGGTGGACCTATCTAGTCTGATTTTAGGAATTGTCCCACCTTGTTCTTCTCTTCCTTATTCATCCAGTTCGTAGCAACAGCCCTTTGAACCACTCCCATTTGATCTCAATTTTATCCTCCTCCTTTATTATCTTTGATTGGTAGTCTGGGCTCCCATTTCTGAGAAAAATGTAGAGTCCAAGACATACACTCTATGATGCTGTGAGACTACAGACAAGTTGTGGGTACCTCACATCCTGACATTAGGTGTGAGACTGTCGCCCACACCATCTGCCCTGCCTCATTAAATTTATTTTAGGTTGAAAGTCCATGGGCGGTTGGGGGTGAGCCAGAGATTTTTGTTCAATTTGTTTAAACTAGCATAAGGTTAATTACTTTATTGTTTCCCAAACTGTTTACCAGGGGTTTTAAAATGTTCAGAAACATAATCAAAATGTTGCTGTTTCTTTCTCTTCAAGAAAGATTGGGTAGATCTGAGTAGGGGTGGTGGCCTTGACACAGTGCTGAAGGCCATTAATTTACTACAGAAGAAGGACGTAATGTGACACCTGAATGTAGCATACCAGGAGGCAATCACAAAAGGACCACAGTGAATAAATAGTGCTATGTTAAAAAATAATAAATAAATGCACTGACAACACAGTGAGGCATGGCCTTTCTTGGGTGTGTCTGTAAAACTGACATTTGTTCTTAAATTTTTGTCCTGAATTTCGACCCTTTGTCCTGAATTTTTGTCCTGAATTTTGACACTTTGTCCTGAATTTTTTACAGTCCTGTCCAGAATTTGCCTCAATGCCAGGTGGTCACCCTATATGTTGAATGACATGTGAGAGTTATTTTTAGTGTGCATGACGTCACAGGGAGGAGGGATGTTTATGACAGATCTGTGAATGCTGCAAGGACGGGTGGGGCTGTGAGCAGTGGGATCACTGACAGTCGGTCTGTCTATGCGCCTACAGCTGTTACTGCTGCTGGAGGAACTATAAGTGAGGTCAGCAGCGACAGCCCCTTCTCTAGCAGGGTGTGGGGGGAGGGGTTGTAGGTTTTGGTTGTGACTCAGACTAATGGGGTTTAGAGTCGTTCTGAAGTGTCTGGTTCCAGACCCTCAAGTATGAGTCAAGTGGGTTGGTGGGATGGTGAGGTGGTGGAGTGGTGGGGTGATGGGTTGGTGGGAATAGTCAGGTGGTGGGATTGTGGAGCGGTGGAATGGCGGGGTGATGGGTTGGTGGGAATAGTTGGACGGTGTAGGAGGCTGGACTGGCTTGTAGTGAGTACCAAGGGGTACTTGCACCTTGCACCAGGCCCAGTTATCCCTTATTAGTGTATAGGGTGTCTAGCAGCTTAGGCTGATAGATAATGGTAGCTTAGCAGAGCAGCTTAGGCTGAACTAGGAGACGTGTGAAGCTACTACAGTACCACTTAGTGTCATATGCACAATATCATAAGAAAACACAATACACAGTTATACTAAAAATAAAGGTACTTTATTTTTATGACAATATGCCAAAGTATCTTAGAGTGTACCCTCAGTGAGAGGATAGGAAATATACACAAGATATATATACACAATAGCAAAAATATGCAGTATAGTCTTAGAAAACAGTGCAAACAATGTATAGTTACAATAGGATGCAATGGGGAAACATAGGGATAGGGGCAACAGAAACCATATACTCCAAAAGTGGAATGTGAACCACGAATGGACCCCAAACCTATGTGACCTTGTAGAGGGTCGCTGGGACTATTAGAAAATAGTGAGAGTTAGAAAAATAACCCTCCCCAAGACCCTGAAAAGTGAGTGCAAAGTGCACTAAAGTTCCCCTAAGGACAAAATAGTCGTGTTAGAGGAATAATGCAGGAAAGACACAAACCAGCAATGCAACAACTGTGGATTTCCAATCTAGGGTACCTGTGGAACAAGGGGACCAAGTCCAAAAGTCACAAGCAAGTCGGAGATGGGCAGATGCCCAGGAAATGCCAGCTGCGGGTGCAAAGAAGCTTCGACTGGACAGAAGAAGCTGAGGTTTCTGCAGGAACGAAAAGGGCTAGAGACTTCCCCTTTGGTGGACGGATCCCTCTCGCCTTGGAGAGTCGTGCAGAAGTGTTTTCCCGCCGGAAGGACGCCAACAAGCCTTGCTACACGCAAATCGTGCGTTTGGCGTTTTTGGACGCTGCTGGGGCCCAGGAGGGACCAGGAGGTCGCAAATTGGACCTGCAGAGAGAGGGGACGTCGAGCAAGACAAAGAGCCCTCACTGAAGCAGGTAGCTCCCGGAGAAGTGCCAGAAACAGGCACTACGAGGATGCGTGAAACGGTGCTCGCCGAAGTTGCACAAAGGAGTCCCACGTCGCCGGAGACCAACTTAGAAAGTCGTGCAATGCAGGTTAGAGTGCCGTGGACCCAGGCTTGGCTGTGCACGAAGGATTTCCACCGGAAGTGCACAGGGGCCGGAGTAGCTGCAAAGTCGCGGTTCCCAGCAATGCAGCCCAGCGAGGTGAGGCAAGGACTTACCTCCACCAAACTTGGGCTGAAGAGTCACTGGACTGTGGGGGTCACTTGGACAGAGTCGCTGGATTCGAGGGACCTCGCTCGTCGTGCTGAGAGGAGACCCAAGGGACCGGTGATGCAGCTTTTTGGTGCCTGCGGTTGCAGGGGGAAGATTCCGTCGACCCACGGGAGATTTCTTCGGAGCTTCTGGTGCAGAGAGGAGGCAGGCTACCCCCACAGCATGCACAAGCAGGAAAACAGTCGAGAAGGCGGCAGGATCAGCGTTACAGAGTTGCAGTAGTCGTCTTTGCTACTATGTTGCAGGTTTGCAGGCTTCCAGCGCGGTCAGCGGTCGTTTCCTTATCAGAAGGTGAAGAGGGAGATGCAGAGGAACTCGGATGAGCTCTTGCATTCGTTATCTAAAATTTCCCCAGAGACAGAGACCCTAAATAGCCAGAAAAGAGGGTTTGGCTACCTAGGAGAGAGGAAAGGCTACTAACACCTGAAGGAGCCTATCAGCAGGAGTCTCTGACGTCACCTGGTGGCACTGGCCACTCAGAGCAGTCCAGTGTGCCAGCAGCACCTCTGTTTCCAAGATGGCAGAGGTCTGGAGCACACTGGAGGAGCTCTGGACACCTCCCAGGGGAGGTGCAGGTCAGGGGAGTGGTCACTCCCCTTTCCTTTGTCCAGTTTCGCGCCAGAGCAGGGGCTAAGGGGTCCCTGAACCGGTGTAGACTGGCTTATGCAGAATTGGGCACATCTGTGCCCAACAAAGCATTTCCAGAGGCTGGGGGAGGCTACTCCTCCCCTGCCTTCACACCATTTTCCAAAGGGAGAGGGTGTCACACCCTCTCTCAGAGGAAGTTCTTTGTTCTGCCATCCTGGGCCAGGCCTGGCTGGACCCCAGGAGGGCAGCTGCCTGTCTGAGGGGTTGGCAGCAGCAGCAGCTGCAGTGAAACCCCAGGAAGGGCAGTCTGGCAGTACCAGGGTCTGTGCTACAGACCACTGGGATCATGGAATTGTACCAACAATGCCAGGATGGCATAGAGGGGGCAATTCCATGATCATAGACATGTTACATGGCCATATTCGGAGTTACCATGGTGAAGCTACATATAGGTAGTGACCTATATGTAGTGCACGCGTGTAATGGTGTCCCCGCACTCACAAAGTTCAGTGAATTGGCTCTGAACAATGTGGGGGCACCTTGGCTAGTGCCAGGGTGCCCTCACACTAAGTAACTTTGCACCTAACCTTTACCAGGTAAAGGTTAGACATATAGGTGACTTATAAGTTACTTAAGTGCAGTGTAAAATGGCTGTGAAATAACGTGGACGTTATTTCACTCAGGCTGCAGTGGCAGGCCTGTGTAAGAATTGTCAGAGCTCCCTATGGGTGGCAAAAGAAATGCTGCAGCCCATAGGGATCTCCTGGAACCCCAATACCCTGGGTACCTCAGTACCATATACTAGGGAATTATAAGGGTGTTCCAGTAAGCCAATGTAAATTGGTAAAAATGGTCACTAGCCTGTCAGTGACAATTTGGAAAGAAATGAGAGAGCATAACCACTGAGGTTCTGATTAGCAGAGCCTCAGTGAGACAGTTAGTCACTACACAGGTAACACATTCAGGCACACTTATGAGCACTGGGGCCCTGGGTTACCAGGGTCCCAGTGACACATACAACTAAAACAACATATATACAGTGAAAAATGGGGGTAACATGCCAGGCAAGATGGTACTTTCCTACACAACCCCCCCCAAACGAAGGACAATAAGACTAGCCATTACCTGATGAGTCTTCATTGTCTAAGTGGAAATATCTGGAGAGTCCATCTGCATTGGAGTGGCTACTCCCAGGTCTATGTTCCACTGTATAGTCCATTCCCTGTAGGGATATGGACCACCTCAACAATTTAGGATTTTCACCTTTCATTTGTTTTAGCCAAAGTAGAGGTTTGTGGTCTGTCTGAACAATGAAGTGAGTGCCAAACAGGTATGGCCTCAACTTCTTCAGAGCCCAGACCACAGCAAAGGCCTCCCTCTCAATGGCAGACCAACGCTTTTCTCTAGGGGTCAACCTCCTACTAATAAAAGCAACAGGTTGATCCTGGCCCTCAGAATTAAGTTGTGATAGGACTTCCCCTACTCCTAATTCAGATGCATCAGTTTGGACATAGAATTTTTTAGAGTAACAAGGGCTTTTCAGGACAGGTGCAGAGCACATGGCCTGCTTCAGCTCCTCAAAAGCTTTCTGACAGCTTGCTGTCCATAATACCTTTTTAGGCATTTTCTTGGATGTGAGGTCACTAAGAGGGGCTGCAATGGAGCCATAGTTCTTAATGAACCTCCTGTAATACCCAGTGAGGCCTAGGAAGGCTCTCACCTGAGTCTGAGTGGTAGGGGGAACCCAATCAATAATAGTTTGGATTTTCCCCTGAAGTGGTGCAATCTGTTCCCCACCAACAAGGTGTCCCAGATAAACCACCTTACCCTGCCCTATCTGGCACTTTGAAGCCTTGATAGTGAGGCCTACCTTTTGCAGGGCCTCCAAAACTTTCCATAGGTGGACCAGGTGATCATCCCAGCTGGAGCTAAAGACAGCTATATCGTCCAAATATGCTGCACTGAAAGCTTCCAGCCCTTGCAGGACTGTGTTCACCAACCTCTGAAAAGTGGCAGGTGCATTTTTCAAACCAAAAGGCATTACAGTAAACTGGTAATGTCCTCCAATGGTAGAAAATGCAGTCTTAGGTTTAGCATCTTCTGACAATTTGATCTGCCAATACCCTGCAGTCAAATCAAAAGTGCTTAGAAACTTGGCAGATGCCAGTGTATCTATAAGCTCATCTGCCCTGGGTATAGGGTGAGCATCAGTTTTGGTTACCAAGTTGAGACCTCTATAGTCTACACAAAACCTCATTTCCTTCTTTCCATCTTTAGAATTGGGTTTTGGTACCAGTACCACAGGAGAAGCCCATGGACTGTCAGAGTGCTCAACCACTCCTAGTTCCAACATTTTCTGAACTTCTTGCTTTATGCAGTCCCTGACATGGTCAGGCTGCCTATAGATCTTACTTTTGACAGGTAAACTGTCTCCAGTATCTATAGTGTGCTCACACCAAGAAGTGGTGCCTGGCACAGTAGAGAAGAGTTCTGAAAATTGTCCTAGGAGATTTATGCAATTATCTTTCTGCTCAGCAGTAAGACAATCAGCCAAAACTACACCTTCCACAAGAGCATCTTGTTCTGTGGAAGAGAAGAGATCAGGTAGAGGATCACTGTCTTCTTCCTGTCCCTCATCTGTTGCCATGAGCAGGGTGAGATCAGCCCTGTCATAGTAGGGTTTCAGGCGGTTGACATGGAGCACCCTAAGGGGACTCCTGGCAGTGCCTAAGTCAACCAAGTAGGTGACTTCACCCTTCTTTTCAACAATTGTGTGGGGTCCACTCCATTTATCTTGGAGTGCTCTTGGGGCCACAGGCTCCAAGACCCACACTTTCTGCCCTGGTTGGTACTGAACCAAAACAGCCTTATGATCATGCCATTGCTTCTGGAGCTCTTGGCTGGCCTGAAGGTTTTTACTGGCCTTTTTCATGTACTCAGCCATCCTTGATCTGAGGCCAAGTACATAATCCACAATATCCTGCTTAGGAGCTTTTAAAGGTTGTTCCCAACCCTCCTTTACAAGTGTGAGTGGACCCCTAACAGGGTGTCCAAAAAGAAGTTGAAAGGGGCTGAAGCCCACTCCTTTCTGGGGTACCTCCCTGTAGGCAAAAAGGAGGCATGGTAGAAGGATATCCCATCTCCTGCGGAGTTTTTCAGGGAGTCCCATAATCATGCCTTTGAGAGTTTTATTAAATCTCTCCACCAGTCCATTTGTTTGTGGATGATAGGGTGTTGTGAACTTGTAAGTTACACCACACTCCTTCCACATGGCCTTTAAGTATGCAGACATGAAATTGCTTCCTCTGTCTGATACTACTTCCTTTGGGAAGCCCACCCTGGAAAATATTCCCAGGAGGGCCTTTGCCACTGCAGGAGCTGTAGTGGTCCTTAAAGGAATAGCTTCAGGATATCTTGTGGCATGGTCCACTACCACTAAGATAAACCTATTGCCTGAAGCAGTAGGAGGGTCAAGGGGGCCAACTATGTCAACCCCTACCCTTTCAAAGGGAACCCCAACCACAGGCAGTGGGATAAGGGGTGCCTTTGGAGTGCCACCTGTCTTGCCACTGGCTTGACAGGTTTCACAGGACTTACAAAATTCCTTTGTGTCCTCAGACATCCTAGGCCAATGAAACAATGGTACCAATCTGTCCCAAGTTTTCATTTGACCCAGGTGCCCAGCTAAGGGAATGTCATGTGCCAGTGTTAGGAGGAACTTTCTGTACTCCTGAGGAATCACTAATCTCCTGGCAGCTCCAGGTTTAGGATCCCTATGCTCAGTGTACAAGAGGTTGTCCTCCCAGTAAACTCTGTGAGAGTCACTGACATCCCCATTAGCCTGTTTGACAGCTTGCTGTCTGAGACCCTCTAATGTGGGACAGGTTTGCTGTGCCACACTCAGCTCCTCCCTGGCAGGCCCCCCTTCACCCAAAAGCTCAGCAGTGTCTGCTTCCAGCTCCTCTGGTGTAGGTTCTGCACAGGGAGGGAATTCTTCTTCCTCAGAAGTAGAATCCACTGTAGAGGGAGGGATAGTAGGAAGTGGTTTGCTTCTACTAGCCCTAGCTTTAGGGAGCACTTGGTCCATTGTTCCAGGATCCAAGCTTCCCTGTCCTTTTTGCTTTTTGGCCTGAGCCCTTGTCAAAGCAAAAATATGCCCTGGAATGCCCAGCATTGCTGCATGGGCCTCCAACTCCACATCTGACCAAGCTGATGTCTCCAAATCATTCCCTAATAGACAGTCTACAGGTAAATCTGAAGCTACCACAACTTTCTTTGGACCAGTTACCCCCCCCCAGTTGAGATTTACAACAGCCATGGGGTGGCTTTGTGTTATGTTGTGAGCATCGGTTACTTGGTACTGGTGTCCAAGTATGTGTTGTTCAGGGTGCACCAGTTTCTCAATCACCATTGTGACACTGGCACCTGTGTCCCTGTAGGCCTGGACCTCAACACCATTTATTAGGGTTAGTTGCTTGTACTTCTCCAAGTTATGGGGGCAAGCAACCAAAGTGGCTAAATCAATAGCCCCTTCAGAGACTAAAGTAGCCTCTGTGGTCTCCCTAATTAGACCAACCCCAACTAAATTACCAAAAGTGAGCCCAGCTACTCCCTTGGATTGGCTATTAGTAGGTTTGCTCCCACCACCACAGCTATTAGTAGGGACACTAGGTGTAGCAGTAGGGGTTGTAGTGGTAGGAGCTGTGGTGCCTTTCTTTGGACAACTGGGATCTGTTGTCCAATGGCCTTTTATTTTACATAAATAGCACCATGGTTTCTTTTCCTTGTTCTGATTAAAGGAGGATTTGGACCCCCCACCCCCACCAGAGTGTTTTTGTGGGCCTGATGAAGACTCATTTTTAGATTTGTCCCCACCCTTGTCAGAAGACTTACCATCCTTCTTTTTGTTGCCATCTTTGTCACCCCCTGTATGAACTTTTCTGTTCACTCTTGTTCTGACCCATTTGTCTGCCTTCTTTCCCAATTCTTGGGGAGAGGTCAGATCAGAGTCCACCAAGTACTGGTGCAACAAATCAGACACACAATTATTAAGAATATGCTCTCTCAGGATTAAGTTATACAGGCTGTCATAATCAGTAACTTTACTGCCATGTAACCACCCCTCCAAGGCCTTCACTGCCTGGTCAATGAAATCAACCCAGTCTTGTGAAGACTCCTTTTTGGTCTCTCTGAACTTTATCCTGTACTGTTCAGTGGTTAAGCCATAACCATCCAGGAGTGCATTCTTAAGAACTTGGAAATTATTAGCATCATTTTCTTTTACAGTAAGGAGCCTATCCCTACCTTTTCCACTAAATGATAGCCATAGGATAGCAGCCCACTGCTTTTGAGGGACATCCTGTACAGCACAGGCCCTCTCAAGTGCAGCAAACCACTTGTTAATGTCATCCCCCTCCTTATAAGGGGGAACTATCTTGTGCAGATTCCTGGAATCATGCTCTTTTGCAGGATGACTATGGGGAATACTGCTGCTGCCACCATGGGTATCTAAACCCAACTTCTGTCTTTCCTTCTCTAATTCTAAAGACTGTCTATCCAAATCCAGCTGTTGCTTCTTGAGCTTCAGTCTGGTTTGTTCCACTCTCAATCTATTGAGCTCCCTTTCTAACAATCTGTCATCAGGGTGGGTGGGAGGGACATTTCTAGATACAGAGGTATGATGGGAATGAACAGAAGGAGACCTGTCCCTTACAGAGGGCACCCTAACAGCTTGGCTACCAGTATAATGTGAGAGCACACCATCAGTATGTTGTGATTCAACCTCTGTACCAACTATGCTAGACTGTCTAGTAATGGGCAGGCTGAGAAGTTTCTTTCCTGAATCTTTTCCTGGGGGAGTCCCTGGATCAGATTGAGAACCATTAGCTACTTTTTCACCAGATTGGGCACTTATGGCCTTATCCTGTACTCTAAGCATGTTAATTAACAGTTCTAAGGATGGATTCTTCCCTACACTCAAACCTCTCTCTATGCAGAGACTCCTTGCTCCTTTCCAGCTAAGGTGATCATATGCAAGTTTGGACAGTTCAACACTTTGGCCTGTGCCAGACATTTTTAGAGAGAGTTAAAGTGATAGAAAAAGAGAAAAAAGTTTTCAGAACTTTTTGGAAAGACAGAAAAAACTTTTTAAACTTTTAAGAACTTTTTGAAAGTTTTAGAAGTACTTTTCAGCACTTAGAAAAGAGTGAAAAGAGGAAATGCAAAACTTTTTGGCTATGTGTATATACACTGACCTTGTTTTGTATATTTTTCTCTTATGAAAAGTACAATGACAAGAGTGGTAAGTAGTCTCAAGCACTTATCCCACCACTGCACAACCAATGTAGGAGGCTGGACTGGCTTGTAGTGAGTACCAAGGGGTACTTGCACCTTGCACCAGGCCCAGTTATCCCTTATTAGTGTATAGGGTGTCTAGCAGCTTAGGCTGATAGATAATGGTAACTTAGCAGAGCAGCTTAGGCTGAACTAGGAGACGTGTGAAGCTACTACAGTACCACTTAGTGTCATATGCACAATATCATAAGAAAACACAATACACAGTTATACTAAAAATAAAGGTACTTTATTTTTATGACAATATGCCAAAGTATCTTAGAGTGTACCCTCAGTGAGAGGATAGGAAATATACACAAGATATATATACACAATAGCAAAAATATGCAGTATAGTCTTAGAAAACAGTGCAAACAATGTATAGTTACAATAGGATGCAATGGGGAAACATAGGGATAGGGGCAACACAAACCATATACTCCAAAAGTGGAATGTGAACCACGAATGGACCCCAAACCTATGTGACCTTGTAGAGGGTCGCTGGGACTATTAGAAAATAGTGAGAGTTAGAAAAATAACCCTCCCCAAGACCCTGAAAAGTGAGTGCAAAGTGCACTAAAGTTCCCCTAAGGACAAAATAGTCGTGTTAGAGGAATAATGCAGGAAAGACACAAACCAGCAATGCAACAACTGTGGATTTCCAATCTAGGGTACCTGTGGAACAAGGGGACCAAGTCCAAAAGTCACAAGCAAGTCGGAGATGGGCGGATGCCCAGGAAATGCCAGCTGCGGGTGCAAAGAAGCTTCGACTGGACAGAAGAAGCTGAGGTTTCTGCAGGAACGAAAAGGGCTAGAGACTTCCCCTTTGGTGGACGGATCCCTCTCGCCTTGGAGAGTCGTGCAGAAGTGTTTTCCCGCCGGAAGGACGCCAACAAGCCTTGCTACACGCAAATCGTGCGTTTGGCGTTTTTGGACGCTGCTGGGGCCCAGGAGGGACCAGGAGGTCGCAAATTGGACCTCCAGAGAGAGGGGACGTCGAGCAAGACAAAGAGCCCTCACTGAAGCAGGTAGCACCCGGAGAAGTGCCAGAAACAGGCACTACGAGGATGCGTGAAACGGTGCTCGCCGAAGTTGCACAAAGGAGTCCCACGTCGCCGGAGACCAACTTAGAAAGTCGTGCAATGCAGGTTAGAGTGCCGTGGACCCAGGCTTGGCTGTGCACGAAGGATTTCCGCCGGAAGTGCACAGGGGCCGGAGTAGCTGCAAAGTCGCGGTTCCCAGCAATGCAGCCCAGCGAGGTGAGGCAAGGACTTACCTCCACCAAACTTGGGCTGAAGAGTCACTGGACTGTGGGGGTCACTTGGACAGAGTCGCTGGATTCGAGGGACCTCGCTCGTCGTGCTGAGAGGAGACCCAAGGGACCGGTGATGCAGCTTTTTGGTGCCTGCGGTTGCAGGGGGAAGATTCCGTCGACCCACGGGAGATTTCTTCGGAGCTTCTGGTGCAGAGGAGGCAGGCTACCCCCACAGCATGCACAAGCAGGAAAACAGTCGAGAAGGCGGCAGGATCAGCGTTACAGAGTTGCAGTAGTCGTCTTTGCTACTATGTTGCAGGTTTGCAGGCTTCCAGCGCGGTCAGCGGTCGTTTCCTTATCAGAAAGTGAAGAGGGAGATGCAGAGGAACTCGGATGAGCTCTTGCATTCGTTATCTAAAATTTCCCCAGAGACAGAGACCCTAAATAGCCAGAAAAGAGGGTTTGGCTACCTAGGAGAGAGGAAAGGCTACTAACACCTGAAGGAGCCTATCAGCAGGAGTCTCTGACGTCACCTGGTGGCACTGGCCACTCAGAGCAGTCCAGTGTGCCAGCAGCACCTCTGTTTCCAAGATGGCAGAGGTCTGGAGCACACTGGAGGAGCTCTGGACACCTCCCAGGGGAGGTGCAGGTCAGGGGAGTGGTCACTCCCCTTTCCTTTGTCCAGTTTCGCGCCAGAGCAGGGGCTAAGGGGTCCCTGAACCGGTGTAGACTGGCTTATGCAGAATTGGGCACATCTGTGCCCAACAAAGCATTTCCAGAGGCTGGGGGAGGCTACTCCTCCCCTGCCTTCACACCATTTTCCAAAGGGAGAGGGTGTCACACCCTCTCTCAGAGGAAGTTCTTTGTTCTGCCATCCTGGGCCAGGCCTGGCTGGACCCCAGGAGGGCAGCTGCCTGTCTGAGGGGTTGGCAGCAGCAGCAGCTACAGTGAAACCCCAGGAAGGGCAGTCTGGCAGTACCAGGGTCTGTGCTACAGACCACTGGGATCATGGAATTGTACCAACAATGCCAGGATGGCATAGAGGGGGCAATTCCATGATCATAGACATGTTACATGGCCATATTCGGAGTTACCATGGTGAAGCTACATATAGGTAGTGACCTATATGTAGTGCACGCGTGTAATGGTGTCCCCGCACTCACAAAGTTCAGTGAATTGGCTCTGAACAATGTGGGGGCACCTTGGCTAGTGCCAGGGTCCCCTCACACTAAGTAACTTTGCACCTAACCTTTACCAGGTAAAGGTTAGACATATAGGTGACTTATAAGTTACTTAAGTGCAGTGTAAAATGGCTGTGAAATAACGTGGACGTTATTTCACTCAGGCTGCAGTGGCAGGCCTGTGTAAGAATTGTCAGAGCTCCCTATGGGTGGCAAAAGAAATGCTGCAGCCCATAGGGATCTCCTGGAACCCCAATACCCTGGGTACCTCAGTACCATATACTAGGGAATTATAAGGGTGTTCCAGTAAGCCAATGTAAATTGGTAAAAATGGTCACTAGCCTGTCAGTGACAATTTGGAAAGAAATGAGAGAGCATAACCACTGAGGTTCTGATTAGCAGAGCCTCAGTGAGACAGTTAGTCACTACACAAGTAACACATTCAGGCACACTTATGAGCACTGGGGCCCTGGGTTACCAGGGTCCCAGTGACACATACAACTAAAACAACATATATACAGTGAAAAATGGGGGTAACATGCCAGGCAAGATGGTACTTTCCTACAGACGGTAGGTTGGTGTAATGGTGGTGGGTTATGGAGTGAAGAGGCTAGCTGTGGTCAGCTGGTGGTTTTTCTGTCAGTAGTGGGTATGGTTTTGTCTCCAGATGTGCGGGAAGATTATGTTTGGGCCTTAAAAGTGTCACAGAGAGCAGTGTAGAAGTGAAGGCTTATCACTGTGACTCACACACACACATGCTTACACATACGTACATTTACACACTCTCTTTCACATAAACACACTCTCACCCGCAAGCATGCATACAACATACATTTAAAAGCATTTTTTACTAACATTAGATGCCAGACAGGGTCATATTCAGGCTAATTGTACTCCATTTTTATTACACAAATAATGAATAACATTATTCACTATTTGTGTACTAAAGACTTGACAGAAAACCAGGAAAGTGGGTCCCAAACCAAAGTCCATAAGGACGAGCTGTCCCTGTGCTCCAGGCACTCATTTCACCACCTCTAAGGTCCGGGGTCACAAATGAAGCACCAGGGGTCGCAAGGGGCAAGCCTGGAGGCGCATTTGTGACCCCTGGCAACCCCTAAATGACATCCATGGTCCAGAGTAGATGCAAAGAGTGGAGGGCACAGTAAAATGTTGGATTACATTGCAGACCGGTTGCTTTATTCTGATTCACTCTGGATGGACAACCCTGGGCAGAATCAGAGTCCTTATTAAGCACAATAAAAAGGGATTTGGCAGAGATGTAGATACTGTTTATGGGTTATATTTGTCACTTCCTTGCTAAGAGCATAGCAGCAGAAGCTGATATATTATGAAATATAATTCAAAGCGCCAAGTGTGTTTTATATCGATTTGGAGAACATGCAAGAACAGCCGAGGGTTGTGTGAGGCAGAGCATACCACACCAAGGGGGCGCTGTTTGGTGGCAGGAATCCCCTCTGAAAGGGTTAATGATATATTTTGTTAGGGGGGGTAAGGAAGTTGGCTCTCTATGTACTATTTCAAAGTAAGAAATAGCATGCACAGAGTCCAAGGGTTCCCCTTAGAGGTAAGATAGTGGCAAAAAGAGATAATTCTAATGCTCTATTTTGTGGTAGTGTGGTGGAGCAGTAGGCTTAGGGTAGTGTTAAGCATTTGTTGTACACACACCGGAAATAAATGAGGAACACCCACTCAAATTCAATTCCAGGCCAATAGGTTTTTCTATAGAAAAATATCTTTTCTTAGTTTATTTTAAGAACCACAGGTTCAAGATTTACAAACAATACTTTAAATGAAAGGTATTTCACTTAGGCACTTTAGGAACTTTGAATTAGCAAAATAGCATATACAGTTTTCACATAAATGGCAATAAGCTATTTTAAAACTGGACACACTGCAATTTTAAACAGTTCCTGGGGGAGGTAAGTGTTTGTTAGTTTTGCAGGTAAGTAAACCACCTACAGGGTTAAAAGTTGGGTCCAAGGTAGCCCACCATTGGGGGTTCAGGGCAACCCCAAAGTTACCACACCAGCAGCTCAGGGCCGGTCAGGTGCAGAGGTCAAAGTGGTGCCCAAAACGCATATGCTTCAATGGAGAAGGGGGTGCCCCGGTTCCAGTCTGCCAGCAGGTAAGTACCTGCGTCTTCGGAGGGCAGACCAGGGGGGTTTTGTAGGGCACCGGGGGGGACACAAGTCAGCACAAAAAGTACACCCTCAGCGGCAAGGGGGCGGCCAGGTGCAGTGTGCAAACAGGTGTTGGGTTTGCAATGTAATCCAATGGGAGACCTAGGGGTCTCTTCAGCGATGCAGGCAGGCAAGGGGGGGCTCCTCGGGGTAGCCACCACCTGGGCAAGGGAGAGGGCCACCTGGGGGTCGCTCCTGCACTGGAGGTCGGATCCTTCAGGTCCTGGGGGTAGCGGGTGCAGTGTCCTTACCAGGAGTCGGGTTCTTAGCAGCAGGCAGTTGCAGTCAGGGGGAGCCTCTGGATTCCCTCTGCAGGCGTCGCTGTGGAGGTTCAGGGGGGTCAACTCTGGCTACTCACGGGCTCGCAGTCGCCGAGGAGTCCTCCCTGTAGCATTTATTCTCCAAAAGTCGAGCCGGGGGCGTCGGGTGCAGAGTGCAAAGTCTCAAGCTTCCGGCGGGAAACGTGTGTTCTTTCAAAGTTGCTTCTTTGTTGCAAAGATGCTTCTTTCTTGGAGCAGAGCCGCTGTCCTCTGGAGTTCGTGGTCCTTTTTAGATGCAGGGTAGTCCTCTGAGGCTTCAGAGGTCACTGGACCCTGTGGAACGCGTCGCTGGAGCAGTTCTTTTGAAGTGGAGAGACAGGCCGGTAGAGCTGGGGCCAAAGCAGTTGGTGTCTCCGTATTCTCTGCAGGTTTTTCAGCTCAGCAGTCCTTCTTCGTCTTAGGTTGCAGGGATGTATCTTGCTGTGTTCTGGGAGCCCCTAAATACTCGATTTAGGGGTGTGTTTAGGTCTGGGGGATTAGTAGCCAATAGCTACTAGCCCTGAGGGTGTCTACACCCTCTTTGTGCCTCCTCCCTGAGGGGAGTGGGCACATCACTAATCCTATTGGGGGAATCCTCCATTTGCAAGATGGAGGATTTCTAAAAGTCAGAGTCACCTCAGCTCAGGACACCTTAGGGGCTGTCCTGACTGGCCAGTGACTCCTCCTTGTTTTTCTCATTATCTCCTCCGGCCTTGCCGCCAAAAGTGGGGCCGTGGCCGGAGGGGGGCGGGCAACTCCACTAGCTGGAGTGCCCTGGGGTGCTGTAACAAAGGGGGTGAGCCTTTGAGGCTCACTGCCAGGTGTTATAGTGCCTGCAGGGGTAGGTGAGAAGCACCTCCACCCAGTACAGGCTTTGTTACTAGCCACAGAGTGACAAAGGCACTCTCCCCATGTGGCCAGCAACATTTCTGGTGTGTGGAAGGCTGCTAAAACTAGTCAGCCCACACTGGTAGTCGGGTATGGTTTCAGGGGGCATCTCTAAGATGCCCTCTGGGGTGTATTTTACAATAAAATGTACACTGGCATCAGTGTGCATTTATTGTGCTGAGAAGTTTGATACCAAACTTCCCAGTTTTCAGTGTAGCCATTATGGTGCTGTGGAGTTCGTGCATGACAGACTTCCAGACCATATACTCTTATGGCTACCCTGCACTTACAATGTCTAAGGTTTTGCTTAGACACTGTAGGGGCATAGTGCTCATGCACTTATGCCCTCACCTATGGTATAGTGCACCCTGCCTTAGGGCTGTAAGGCCTGCTAGAGGGGTGACTTATCTATACTAATAGGCAGTGTGAGGTTGGCATGGCACCCTGAGGGGAGTGCCATGTCGACTTAGTCATTTTATCCCCACCAGCCCACACAAGCTGGCAAGCAGTGTGTCTGTGCTGAGTGAGGGGTCTCCAGGGTGGCATAAGACATGCTGCAGCCCTTAGAGACCTTCCCTGGCATCAGGGCCCTTGGTACCAGGGGTACCAGTTACAAGGGACTTATCTGGATGCCAGGGTGTGCCAATTGTGGAAACAAAGGTACAGGTTAGGGAAAGAACACTGGTGCTGGGGCCTGATTAGCAGGCCTCAGCACACTGTCAAATCATAACTTGGCATCAGCAAAGGCAAAAAGTCAGGGGGTAACTATGCCAAGGAGGCATTTCCTTACAGGGGGCATCACTGGACGAGGGCAGCTGGTCTGTGTTCACTGTTGTCAGCCCAGCTCAGGGCCAGCAGCCCAGTCCCAGTGAAGACAACACCCATCAGCAGTGAGTAGAAGGATGTCCAGGGGCCTCAGGGGATGGTTTGGTGCTCAGAGGGGGAGACTAGTAGGCCAAGGGGGTGCTCGAAGGGGAGAGGTGGGTGGAGAGTGGGTGTGTGGGAGCTATGGGTGAGGAGAGGGTTATGTTCAGGCCTATGTTATGCCAAAGCTAGCGCCTTGTGACATTAAACACATTTGTTTTCACCCGTCCCCCTCCTTGTCTGTTCACCCCGCCTCTTCCTGTTTCCGGGAGGAGTTCAAGGGGCTGAAAGGTGGGTGATATATTCCATTTCAGGACCGGAGGCTCTCATTATGCTTTCTCTTTCTTTACTGTCTTAATATAGCAGCCAATCAACAGACAGTAAAACAAAAAACAACAAAACCCATGATGCTTTGTAACAGGTCACATGTACCAATCACCATCCAAGACCCCTGTCCATAAATAACATGACTTCTAATGTCACTTCCTCTTTCTTTGCTGCTCTGCAGCAGATAAGTACTCACTTTAATTAGCTGATATTTTCAAATGTATATTGCTTGATGTTTTTTCCTTGTAAAGTAATTGCATGCCTTTTTCCTTTTAGACTTTTGTACGTGAAACGATTCTGGAGCGGGAGCGGTCTACACGTTCAGCGCGTAGTCATATTTTTATTTCTCCTCCCTTGTGGCGTTGCGCTGTGGGTTTACGAGCCGATCTCTTCAGAGTTATTCCTCTGGGAGATCGGCTTGTGTGTGTGCATCGTGAACAGCGGAAGGCTCCTCTCTGTTCCCTTTTTTGTGCTTCCTAGACGCCCAGTTTGTTTAAAAAAACGTGGGCAGTAATAATTTAAAGAGGCTTAGCCTAGAGTGCTTCTTTTGGATTACAGGCTGTCCGTCCACATTTTAGTGGGCATTTCCGGCCTATCAGGGGTTTTTGCACTCCCCTATAATATAATTCTGTATTTCCTTGAATTGTTCTTTACATACATACAAGAGAATGGCTCAATGGCCTGAGCATGAATCAGGTTATTACTCTGAGGAGATTGGAAATCAATTGGCGGTAAACCTTGTGGAAGCCCTTGGTACTAGGGTGCAACAGTCTGTCAATGATGCCCTTGTGAAGGCTTTAGGACCTTTTTCTGGACAACTGTTTGATTACGCCCACACCCAGGGCTGGCTTCAGGAACCTCAACTTCAAAATGAAGCGTCTAAATCAAAATCAAAATCAAAAAAATTGGATAAGGGAGTTCATGCGGTTTCCGGTGATGTCCATGCTGATGCATTTGAGAAACTTAGACGTAAACAAGCTAATGAACACAACTATAGTTATAAAAAAGGTTCTGCTTTTTTTCCATCCTCATAAGATAAAACCTCCTCTTGGGATGATTCCGATGACTGGGATGCTCCAGGTCCCAGTAAGAAACCTAAAAAGCAAGCTTCTCCTCTCTGGGTCCTGGATTTTGACCCTACAGAAATTATTCACCCCAGGGTATCCAATTGGGTCCCTTCCCCAGAAGTGGCGAAGTATGTTCAATTCAATATTCGAAGGAGCTTCGATAAAGAGGTACAATCACGCCTTTGGGCAGAATGTCCTAGACGAGATCAAGATGGTAAGGTTACTGACACTCCAGAAATAGACTCTACCATGGTCACCTTCATGAAACAATTTGCTAAAGACCCTATAAAAGGTTTAGATAGGTCTTGGCGTAACTGTCAAGATAAGTTACTTGACTTGTCTGGCCCGGTGACAAAGATTCTTGATATGGCTTTTCTCACTAAGGAATCAGGGACTTCTGTGGACACTAATTTACTGAGTGGTTGGGCTCAAAGAGCCGTTTGCCAACTGGGCAATATGAACTGCGCAATTTCTTCTGCACGTAGAAAGTCCATTCTTATGCATATTAATCCTAAAGTAAATAATTTTGCCTCTTCTGAGGCGGGTCCTTCGGCAGATGGCTTGCTTTTTGGTTCCTCCTTTAATAAAGAGCTGGCTAAGTTCTGTTCTACATTCTCCTCTCTCAACAAGGCACAGATGTCCCTTAAAAAGGTGTTTAAACAAGGCCTTTTCATCAGGGCCGGTTGTTATGGAGGGTGAATGCCTGGCCGAGGAGCTTTCGCAGGTCCTCAGAACTACTACCCCAGAGGGAGAGGACGTTGGTATGGAGACCAATCTGACTCTACCTTCTACCCCACTCGCTCCAGAGGAGGACGCTCCAGGTTTCGTAGAGGACCCCGAAGGGGACAACAAGGAGCAATCCAAGAAGCTGGTTACTCAGGTGAACATTATACCACATTCTGAGTTACTTCTTGGGGGCTGAGTGGGATTGTTTCTGGACAATTTGAGAAAGTTTTCTGGGGATCCTTGGATTCTTCAGACGGTCACAGTTTTTCGTTTGGAGTTTATCAGTACTCCAAAGCAATTCAAAACCCCCCTCTTCAAATGTGTTTTTCCTTGCAGGTCAGACCTTTATAGACTTAGCATTTCAAGCCTTGATCGACAAAGGGGCAGTAAGTTTTTCCTCTCATCACCCGTTCAAATATATCAGACCCATTTTTGTAGTAGACAAAAAAGGCGGGGGTCATCGCCGGGTATTAAATCTAAAAGATTTCAATGTTTGGGTTTTATACAAACACTTCAAAATGGAAGGGATTCACATGTTGAGAGATATTAAAAGGAGACTGGATGGTCATCCTAGACATAAAAGGAAGCTTACCTTTCCATTCCCATTTTTCCCCCCACACAGGAGGTTTTTACAATTCCTTTGTAAGGGCCACTGCCTAGAGTTCAATGCGCTACCTTTTGGCCTGTCATCAGCCCCCTGGTGCTTCACGAAGCTGATGAGACCAGTGGTGGAATGTCTGCGTGGCAAGGGAGTTTGTTTGATCATATACCTGGATGACATTTTACTGATGGCTCAGGATATTCAATCTCTCCTGACTCATTTAGATTGGACAATTTGTCTCTTACAGGATCTTGGTTTCCTTATCAATGTGCAGAAGTTATTGTTGAATCCAGCTCAGGTGATATACTTTCTGGGATTCAAGATAGACTCAGTCCGCTCTCAACTTACTCTTCCTTCTCAGAACATTCGCAATATCAAGAGGGAATTGAGGGCTGCATTGATCAGTCTGACTGTATCATTGAGAGGTTGCCAGGCTAGTGGGCCTTCTAGCCTCATCTATTCAGGCCACTTTTCCAGCTCCCCTTCACTATCGTGCTCTGCAAAGACTCAAGATCTGACACTTGCAGAGTCTGAGCTATTCGGAACTGATTCCGTTAACCGACAAGGTGAAGTCGGAGATTCATTGGTGGGTCCAGCACATGGAAGCCTGGAACTGCAGGGCCATTTTTGGTTCCTACCCAGAGGTGGTGATCGAATCAAATGCCAGTCATTGGGGCTGGGGAGCCCATTGCGGCTCCTTAGTGACAGGGGGTCGATGGTCGAGTTTGGAGCAGATTCTTCACATTAATTGTTTGGAACTTCTAGTGGGCTCTTTTGCCCTAAAGAGTCTATCCCCTCAGAAGAAGGACTGCTGCATATTGTTGAAGATGGACAATATATCAGCAGTGCGATATGTCAACAAATTACGGGGGACGAAGTCCAGGATTCTGGCAGAGATTGCCAAGGACTTCTGGCATTACTGCCTCAGTCATCGACTGGTTGTCTTAGTGGAATATCTTCTGAGTGTTCAGAACACAATAGCGGAGTGGAATTCCAGATTTCTGAGGGATTCCGGTGATTGGAGACCTGATTCGAAAAAAATTCTTCAGATAATCAGAGTGGGGCCTTTGTGAGGTGGATCTTTTTGCGTCTCGCCCCAACTTTCAGATAACAAAATATTTCGGCTGGCATTTGGACCCTCTGGCTCTGGCGAAGGATGCTTTTCTTCAGGATTGGATGCAGTTTCGGGGGTATGCTTTTCTCCCATTTCTGATGATTTCCAGGGTTCTGTCTCATGAACGGTGACAGAAAGTAGAGATTGTCTTGGTGACCCCATTTTGGAGAGCCCAACCGTGGTTCCCAATTGCTCTACATTTAGTTTGTGCTCCCCCGCTTCTCATTCCTCCTCGTCAGGTTCTTCTGATGAGTCCAGAGGGCCTTCAACATCCACTGATCATGTCAGAGAAACTGGTATGGATCGCTTGGATGGTTTCAGGTCGAGATGGAATTCCCCAGGTCTTTAGCAGCAAGCTGCAAATTTCATCAATCAGGCTTGGGCAACAGGCACTCATAAGTGATACTCATCAGCTTGGCGCAGATGGAGTAGTTGGTGTGACGGAAGGGGTATCGATCCCGTGGGGGTCAGACGTTGAGTTGATTGGGAATTTTTTGGCTGAACTCGCAGGTTCAGGTTTGGCATATAGAACAATTAATAATTTCAGATCAGCCATCTCGGCTGGACATGTACATATTGAAGGTAAGCCTGTAGGAGAACACCCCATGGTTTGTAAAGTATTGAAAGGTATCCGTTTGTCAAATCCTCCTCAAGCCAGATATTCTGTTTTATAGGATGTGAACATAATATTAAGATTTATAGACGCTTGGCCTTCAAATAGGTATCTTTCTCGAAAACAGATTTCAGCAAAATTTACTATTTTACTATGTCTGATTTCCTGTAAAAGGGTATCAGATGTCAGAGCTTTGGATTTGGCTGGGAGAGTCTATTCCCCTGACGGTGTTACTTTTACCAATTACCAAGACTAATTGCAGGTCAGTAACTTATCCAATGTTTCCTGATAATTCAAAATTATGTGTAGTCCAATGTTTGAAAGATTATGAGGTGGTTACAGGTGAATTCAGGCAAGATGATAGAGGTCAATTATTAATATCCTTACAGAAACCTTTTAAGCCAGTTTTGTCAGCTACTTTATCGAGATGGATGAAATGGTTAATGAATAAAGCAGGTATAGATACCAAACAAATTGGTGCTCATTCTGCTCGAGGAGCCATGGCTTCCAAGACATATGCTTTAGGTTCTCGTTTAGAGGACATTATGAGGGCAGCAGATTGGTCTTCCGAAACTACTTTTCGTAAATTTGATCACAAACCTGTTGCGGATTTTGCTACTGTGGTATCTGGACAGCTTTAAACTAGCATAATCGGAGCCTCCAGTCCTGAAATAGAATTAATTTCTAGTTTACGCGTCAAGAATTTTCAATTCCATTAAGGACACGGAGGTGATGTTATCCCTCCCATGTATACATTTTTATGTCTCTTATCAGATATATAATTGTATTGAACTGTCAGTATCATATGGTTAGTTATGTTATGTATTTTTTCCCTCCCTTATCTTATTTTAGATTTGCTTACATAATTTCATTTATTTTGAAAGGTATTACCTTCCATTCTTTTTTTGTACTATTCTAGGTTCTGATCAGAAAGCTACGTGAATTTCTCACTGTTCTGTTCTGTTCTGAAGATGACGTTATGGGCTTCGTTATCCTTGGAAATTGCTTCCGGATATGGCTTGAGCTTAGCTTGTGTTTTTTCCAGTTATCCAGTTCTGATGATCGCAGGAACAGTTCATCTGTAAGAAGTTTTGTTTTGGATGTTTGTCGTTTACCTGACTCTGACAAAGAAAGAGGAAGTGACACTAGAGGTCATGTTATTTATGGACTGGGGTCTCGGATGGTGATTGGTACATGTGACCTGTTACAAAGCGTCATGGGTTTTGTCGTTTTTTGTTTTACTGTCTGTTGATTGGCTGCTGTATTGAGACAGTAAAGAAAGGGAAAGCATAATCCTCGCCTCGTGTCCTTACTAGAATAAAAATATTTATAGCTTACGTGTCAAGATTTTCAATTCTATTAAGGACACGGAGGTGAGGATTATGCTTCTCTCTCTTTACTGCAAGTCAAAACAGCAGCCAATCAAAACTTCAATAACAAAAAACTACATTTCCCATGAACCCAGAAAGTCTAATGTCCACCAGTCAGAGGGCTGATCCCTGTACATCATTCTCTGTTAACACAGTCCTTCCTCTTTCTTTGTAATTAAACCAATTAAGTACTTGACTCCTTGGGACTTGAATCCCCTCGAAAGAACCGAAACTCTGGAGATATCATCGACTATCCTCCTGAAGAATACCAATCCTCAACTCGACTTTCGTCTCCATAACACGGCTCAGGCACCTTTGTTTTCTGTACCTAGGAATAAAGAAATACGCAAATAATAGCCTTCTCCTGAAATAATATAATGGGTGGGTATGTAATCATTTAATCATAATGCATAGCAGAAATTCAACAAGATAATTAATACAATACAGTATTTTTTCGGGTGGGATAATCCTCGCCTCCGTGTCCTTAATAGAATTGAAAATTCTTGACACATAAGGTAGAATTTTTTTTATTCTATGTCAGGACCGGAGAGTTCGGATTATGCTAGTTCAAAGCTGATCCACAACTGTTGTGACCACATCTACAATCGGTTTATGATAGAATATTTTAAAAGTGGAACCTGATGACCAATCAACCGCTCTCAGAATGTCCTCTAAACGAGAACCAACAGAGAACGCCTTAGAGGCCATAGCTCCTCTAACTGAGTGTGCGCCAAACATAGAAACATCTATTCCAGCTTCCTCTAAGATCCACTGAACCCAACATGCCAAAGTAGCAACAAAGACGGGGCCAAAAGGTTTCTGTAGAGAAATTAACAATTGCCCTTGTAAATCTCTGCGTATCTCACAAGTTCATTTCTCATAAGCTTTTAAACATTTCACAATACATAATTTCTGATGGTGAGGAAAAGCTGGATAAGAAACATATCTGGAAGCAGTCATTGTATGATTGGAAATAGTAAAAGAAACTCCCGAAGGAGTAAATACTCTACCTGCTATATCCAGTGCACGCACATCTGACACTCTCCGACAGGACAAAAGACACAGTAAAATAGTTAACTTCGCTGAAAGCTGTTTACGAGAAAGATCCTCATTACAAGGCCATGATTTCAAAAACCTTAAGACTATATCCACAGCCTAAAGAGAAGAATATCTAGGTTGAGGTGGCTTAACCATTTTGATCCCACAAAGGAGTTTACAAACTAACAGATGTTCCCCCACAGGTTTCCCTTCTATATTGGGTGACCCGCTGAGATCACCGATCTGAAATTGTTGATGGTTCTGTAGGCTAGACACTGATCGGCTAAGTCAGAAAGAAAATTGCCAGTCATAGGAATGGAGATCCCCATGTGATCAACACTTTGTTAACCACACCAACACGCCCATCTTTTCCAGGAAGACTGATATCTTTTGTGAGTGGAAGGCGCCCAAGATTGGGACAAGAAAAACATTGCTTTGTCCGAAACTCCAGGCATTTGCCACCATCTCCGGAAATTCTCCACGTCATGAGGGAGAACTGCGCCATCCATATCAGAGGATGTGGAGACCCCACTGGATCCAATAGCAGTCGAGGGTCCAGCGGAATCGCAATTGGATAAGCACATGACATTGACATCTCCACTGGAAACTATGGCTGTGCTTTCCAAATGGGAGTCACCAAAATTAATTCCGCTTTCTGTCTCCTCACCTGAGAGAGTACTCTCTCAATCATAACAAAGGGAGGGAATGCATAAAGTATCCCCTTCTCCCAAGACAGCAGAAAAACTTTCGTCCCCGACACCAAAGGATCCAGTCTCCAACTGAAAAAGTGAGCCATTTGAGCATTGAGCCTCGAGGCAAAGAGATCTATCACAGAAGGACCCCAGTGAATATTCAACTTGTTGAAGACTTGAGGATTCAGTTTCCAATCGCTGCCATCCCTGAGAAAGCGGGAGTTCCAATCTGCAATCAGATTGGCTCGACCCGGAATATATTCCGCAGTCACTGAAATGGGATGTTGCAGACAAAACTGAGAAAACTCCTTCACGATTTCCACTAGACCACAGGACCTGGTCCTTCCAAGATGGTTTATATGTTGCACAGCAGAAATGTTGTCCATCCGAAGAAGAATGCAACATTTCGCTTGAGATAGGGAGTGAATTGCAAATGCTCCCGCTAATAATTCCAGGCAGTTGATATGAAGATTCAACTCCTCTTGAGGCCACTGGCCACCTGTCTGGACAGGGCCACAATGAGCACCCCAATCCCAACGGCTGGCGTCCGACTGTATATTCACTTCCGGGCTTGATGCAAAGATGGCTCTGCCGTTCCATGCATTCATGTGTGCCAACCACCAATCGATCTGTGCTCTGCCTTCGTTCAACAGAACAATCTGTTCTGCATAAGGTGAGCTTTTGCGAAGATGCAAAATCTTCAGTCGTTGTAAGGCTCGATAATGAAGAGGTCCTGGAAATATCGCTTGGATGGATGAAGCCAAAGGACCCACTAATCATGCTAGGGTCTTCATTGATATAGTGTGGGAGGCAAGGGCTCTCTCAACTCTTTCTTGATGGAACTCCTCTTTGTCTGAGGCAACAACAATTGGGCTTTGATGGAATCTACCTGAAAGCCTAAGAATTCTATGTCTCTGGAGGGAATCATCACTGACTTGTCTGAATTGATAAGGAACCCTAAGTCCTGAAGAAGCTGGACTGTCCAAGTGAGATGAAGAAGGACCGACTCTTCCGATTGAGCCATGATCAGGATATCGTCTAGATAAATAATGAGACGGACCCCTCTTTCTCTGAGAAGTTGAACCACCGGTCCTAAGAGTCTGGTAAAACATCATGGGGCGGACGAAAGACCAAAAGGAAGAACGGCAAATTATTACCAATACTCTTGCCAGCAGAATTGAAGATACCAGCGGTGCGGTTTCAATATAGGGACTGTAAGATATGCATCCTTGAGATCTAACTATACTAAGAAGTCCCCTTGTTGAAGAAGGTCTCTCAAGAGATGGATGCCTTCCATCTTGAAATGATGGTAAACAACCCATGAATTGAAATCTCTCAGATGGAGAACCAGGCAAGACCCACCACCATTTTTCGGAATGAGAAAAATAGAGCTGACGAACCCTGTAGGAGGCTGACTCGAACGGAAGGTAGCGTGTGTCTGTAGAAGAAGCGCTATCTCGTCGTCCATGAAAGAGCTTTCTGCTTGGGTAAAAAGAATGGGACGAGGAAGAGACCTCTGATGAGGAGGGGCGTAAAACTCTATTCTGTATCCCTGCACTGTCGGGAGAAGCCAAGGGTCTTGAGAAATACATCCCCAGGTTACTACGTGATCCTTCTATCTCCCCTGCAGAAACACTTCTGAAAATGGGATAATTCTCACCTGTAGAAGTTCTGTTGAGGAGTTGGAGCCACCTCTGTTGTTGCGGAAACCATGACGTATACCCCTACGGGCTTTCGTTAGGTAGCACCCCCATCTGGAGTAATAACCTTGGCCCTGCTGGTTGTAACCTCATGAGGTCTGGTTGTATCTGCGGCGTGACGCTCAACCCCTGTAGTGTCCGGCCCTGAGAAAAAGGCTTCTGTTAAACATCTTCCTTATTGAAGATTGAGCCTTGTCTAAAGCGGAGAAAGTGGCAATGTACTTCCCTAAATCCTTGCCGAATTTGTCACTAAAAAGTAAACCATTCGCTAAGGAACCAGCATCATTGGGAGCCAATTCCGCCAGCTTAGGATCAATCTGCATCAAAAAAGAATGCCTGTGTTCTGCACACATATCTTTGTTCGCGTTGCTCAATAAACATACAGCTCGTTGAGCCCATTTCAGCACTGTCTGAGGGTCCAGGTGAGAATTAGATTCTTTGGCTTGAACAGCGAATTCCAAGATCTTCGTGATCGTTCCCGAGATATCCAATAATTTATCCTGGCAACCTTTCCAGGCTCGGTCTAGACCTTTCTTTGGGTCTTTGGAGAATCTCTTTATGAATGTCGCCATATTTGGGTCTAAATTAGGAGTATCTGCCACTTTCCCCATTAACGAAGGACGGGGGCACTCTGAGCGTAAAGTGTTTCGCACATCACGGTCAAAACCCTTTCTGATGTGAATTTGAACATAATGTGCTACCTCTGCACATGAAATCCATTCCAAGGAGTGGGGATGGATTATGCTCTCAGGATCAAATGAAAGAGTGCGAGAAGATGAACTACTCTGTTGTACATTATGAGATTTGCGTTTGCGTTTTACGGTTGGTTTAGGTTCGTCTTGATCTAGATCCAAACCTGAGGAATGAGAGGCAGAGGAAGAGAGACCTTCTGTCAGAATGGATGAATCCAGACCTGTCTCAGGTACCTCCAAACTACGAAAGGACCCATAACCATGATCTTTTATCACTGACGCAGCCATGTGTGCCAAAATATCTGCAGAGGACGAGTGTCCCTTTGAGGCTCCTAGGGCAAAAGCCCACTTCCGAAAGCTGGTCTTGCTGTGACCCAGAGTCAAGAAGAGAGCGTCCTCTCCATTCACGCTGACCAAAACGCATAAGGGGCTGAGTAAAGGGTTTTAATGCGTTAACAAGAGCCTGATTCACGGAGTCCTGGACATGATAGCCCAGCGCGTCCACTAATCTTTCCTCCATATGATGTTCATCATTTGCTTCAGGTTGATCCTGAAGTCTCATCCTCCTCAGCGTAGTACGCCGTGATTAAATGGGGATGTATGAAGGAGTTCCAATGGAGGGGAAAAAACCCCAGCAGGGAGATGTTGTACAAGGTTTGATATAATTATCACAGCTATCATTAACTGTGGAGGGAGCCCCTGCAATTTCCCTAAGGCAATGCCTTGATTCGTTCAAGCGCCCCGTCAGGCGTTCGAGGGCTCAGGAAATTAATTAAGCTTTAAAAAACTTCTAAAAAAAAATGCGTTTCCGAGTGCGCGCACTGCGTTCTCCTCATTCTCATTAGTTATCGGGAGACCGAGGAGAGCGCATGCGCGCCGTTATCATAAAAAGAGGACTACTCCTCTTGACAGTGTCGCGGTCTAGGAGTCCGCTTGACTCCTAAGCTTTAATGGGGGCAACGCCCACCTTCTGTGGAAAAATCCAAAGTAGCCACCCTGGATTACAAAGAGGATTTACGTAACCAAAGCCGTGAATAAACGATCGCGAAGAAGCGATCGAGAACGCGGCTAATTATGGAATTAAGCACTGCGACGCGTGTAGAGCCCGCTCCCGCTCCACGCCTTGAATATATAGTACACACTTTAATGTTAGTATTATTTAAGATCACTTTTTTACAATACAAGAAAATGAGTTATCTGTGGGCTGCAGCAGCAAAGAAAGAGGAAGGACTGTCAGCCCTCTGATTGGTGGACATTTTGACTTCCTGGGTTCATGGGAAATGTAGTTTTTTGTTATCGAAGTTTTAATTGGCTGCTGTTTTCACTTGCAGTAAAGAAGCATAAAGAACCCTCCAATCCTTAATAGCAGTGGACATTCTTGATGTCTGAGCTGGAAAAAAGGTATTCCACCTCAATATGAAGCGGTTCAAATAGCTCAGTGGGAGAGCTTTATACTGAAATTCGAAAGGTCCCAGGTTCGATCCGGGGTTTCGGCAGCAGGCATATTTTAGTCACTGATTAATATTTATTTATAGTTTCCTCCGCACTTCCCGCTGCTGTTGTGTCGTCCCTCCTGCCCCGTCCCCCTCCGCTTTCAAGACATCATTCTTCGCTCCCCACCCTCTGTCCCTTTGCCCACCCTCATTCCTCACCTCAGACCTTCCTCATCCCGTCTGCGGACTCCTCCTCTTCGTCAGTGCGCTGCTGGTGTCTTTGATGCCCAGAACAGGGAGAACATTTTGTTTATTGAAATATGCAGATTAGGCAGCAAATGCTGCATTATTTGGCAAATACGGCAAAAGCCTAATTATGTGGCAAAAACAAAACACCTTGTCCTTTAACAAGAGTTTGATTTTGCTATAAAAACTAGTGTTTTTGTTCTCTAACTCTCTAGCTGTATAAAACCTTGTTCTTGCCGGCTGAGCCGCAGCTTTGTATTAACATGTAAAATAAATAGAATATATACAGAATAGCTAGCTGTTCTTCACTAGGTGTATAAATATAATTACGAGACAGCCACGAACAGCAAAGAAATAAGGACGGTGTTTCGCCCAGGAAGGAGCATCGCGGGAATAGGTTTTAATTTCTAGTTAGTTCAGTGAAATGCCACAAAGAAAAATGTTCTTGGCAGCGGTGGGATTCGAACCCACGCCTCCGGAGAGACTGGAGCCTTAATCCAGCGCCTTAGACCGCTCGGCCACGCTACCACATATCTGAGCCGTTTCTGTGATGTATGTAGAAGCACCAACAGTGAGATGCTGTGTTCTATTCACAGATGACACTAGTATCTGAGCTGGCTAATCTGCATATGGCTCACTATTTAAAGCACACCAACGACCTATGGCAATATAGGACCATATTGCTCGTGTAACTTGTTATGTATTTTTATATCACACAATCCATTTAGTAATCTTTAAAATGGTTTGGATTATCTCAGTGTGATCTGTTGAACATTTATTCTTAATGACTCTAACACTTCATGTTTGTGTGAAGTCCGCCCCATCATGCACTGCTTATGACCTCACATGTAACAGCACACATGACATGTTCATAGTTTGACCACCCGTCCGTAAATTTCACGGACTGCCAGTAATTTCGCCCTGCCGTCCATTGTCCGTGATGAATGGCTTAACGGACGCATTTGTCCTAATTTTAGCCTTTCACCAAAAGGATAATGGACGGCAGGGCGAAATTAGGGGCAGATCAGTTTCCCCAGCTGGAGTGTAAGGGAGGGAGTCTCCTGTGCTTGGAGAGAGGGAGGGGCCGACACATAAGAAACAGACCTTCTTGACAGGGTGTCTCCTTCCCTAAAGAAATGCAAATGTGCACAACAGGTAGATCTGCAAATGTAAAGGGACTTGAAAACCTGCATTGACTTTAAACAAAGGAGTCACTTAAAGCTTTCTGATGGCAAAGATCTTTTCTTTTAGAGAGGTACTGTAATGGTGTTCCAAGGTGAGCTGTGGAGTGTGTGGTTTTAATAGAGTGTTATAATTTTTTTTAGTACTAGGTATAAACTGTATATTATTCAAATCTGTTTTTGAGAAGCACTTTTTTTTATCTAACCGAAATGTAGTTGCACATTTTGTAGCAGCCTATATTATGCTGTAATTGTATTTATATAGCGCCTACTACCCCTGACGAGGCGTCAAATGCACGTTAAAAATAAGGATTTACACATTCACAGTTCTTTCAGGGAACATTTTGAATAGAGTGCAGTGGCATGGAGTGCAGTAGTACAGATTAGAGTGGTGTAGAGTGCAGTGTTGCAGAGTAGAGTGTCAGGGCAGTGGTGTAGAGTGGTACAGAGTACAGTGGTGCAGAGTAAAGGGCAGTGGCATAGAGTGTATTAGCTTAGAGTGCAGTGGTGTGCAGTGTTGCAGAGTGACATAGAGTGGAGTTGTGCAGACTAGATTGGTGTTGCCTAGACTGGAGTGGTATAGTGTGCAGAGGTGCAAAGCGCAGTGGTGTAGAGAGGCGTAAAGTGCAGTGGCTTAGAGTAGAGTGGTACAGAGTAGAGTAGAGAGGCATAGCGTGAAGTAGCATAGAGTGCAGTGGCATAATGTAGAGTGGTTCAGTATGGAGAAGAGTGTAGTGCAGTGGCCTGGAGTGGCGTAAAATGGAGTGATGCAGAGTGGGGTGCAGTGGTGCAGAGCAGGGTGGAGTGGAGCATGCATGGTGTGGTAACACACTGCCATTACAGACAACACATTTTTGATTGAAATTACCATTACATTTGCACAGATATACAGTTTTTCAAATCAAACTATACTGTGCACAGACAATGATGTGTGGAAATTGCATCACTTATTGCAATGATTTGTTTTAATCATATAAATGTATTTGGTTCCAGCACAGTTCAGAATTGACAAAAATGTGTTTTATTTGTACTCCTAATCCTGATATATTCTGAAGTTTATTTAAATGTTGTCATGTGATAGAAAAAGCTCTTTCCTAACCCCAGTATCCAGCAAGATTGTCACATAAATCCTCTCACTTTGAAGTCAGAGAAAGAAAAGTAAACACTAAGGGCCAGGTGTAGCAAAGGGTTTTACCCATTCTGTGTCTATGGGAAAATGTGTTCCTACATATGGCCCTAAGTTCCCACCGAAGACAGAGCCTGACATTTGACTTTGTTATTTGAATGCACATCAAATGTGATGAGATAAGAACAAGATTTACAGGCCTGTTTACAGAAAGGGAGCACTCGGAAGGATACTGTAAATAAGGTTTGGGCAAGGGAAGGGACGAACTGAAGCTGCATAGCCTAAAACAAATAAAGCCAGCAAATTGAAAGCAACAAAATGTGAGTTACAAACCACAAGCCCAATGGCAAGCAACGGGCGGAATGCATTCCTAAGGAAGCTCTATGAATGTACTTAAAGTGACAGCTGTGGTATGCTTTGGTGGTAAAGTCCTGATTTTTAGTCCAGTCCGTATCTAGCAGAGGTTTGGCCACGTCAATCACCCAGGTAGTATGACGAGAAGACCTGGAATGGTTTCCATGTTGCAGGAAAGGTCTGTACACCCATTCTATCAGTTTATCAACAGTTCATATGGAGTAGAGCTTCTGGCACAACTCTTGTAGGGTTAGTGCTTGGTGGCAGACATGAAATAGGGCATTTAATGATCATTTAAGGTGGTTGTAAGTAAGGAGGTGACTGGGGTGAAGATAGTGGTCTGCACAAGGGTTTGGAAATTTAGTAGCTCACTGTCCAGAAAGAAATCCCCCAATTTTAAGACACCTTCAGCATGCCAATGATGGAGTTGTATTGAGCACAGCCGTCCTGTGCAAGTGGGAAGGCTTAGCATAGATAGTGCAGGAGCACAGGGTTTCTTCGTGTCAGTGAGTTTACAGGTTCTAGCAAGGCAAGAGAAAGCCATGCATGATAACCCCGGATGGTGATCTGTAGAATGGTCAGTAGAAAACAATGAGCAGTGCATTAAGCCTTCCTTAAAAGTCTTTACTGATAAACCCCATCTCATGCAGGGAGATGAGCAGAAAGCCAGCGAGCCACCCATTGGACCTGTGCAGCTGAATAATAGCATTCTAAGTCCAGAAGACCTAATCCACCCGCAGTCACGGATAGTTTTACAGTGGAAAGAGCTACCCGACGGCGCAGCAGCGACCAAATCAGATGTGTGGCCTGTCTGAAGAAGGAATGAAGGACGAGCAGAGGAAGGTTTGCAAAATAATACTATTGTTGGGGTTGCACACCATCTTCACTAGTGCCACATGGCCCACTACAGAAAGCAGAAGAGAAGACCAAAAAGCAAACTGGACTTCGAGGGACCGTGATGCTCTGCTGAGATTTCCATCCTGAAAATCAGTGGGAGAATGGTAGATATTAATCACTAGGTATCAAAAGGTAACTGGTTCCCAGTTCAATCTAAGATCTAATTGTATATAAAGGGGAAAAGAGTGCCATTTGTTAAAGAAACACTAATTACTTTTTAACATTTTTACTTTTTGTTTGTGCAATTTACATCCCAAATATTTTGAAGATTCTATATGTACTTGACACTTAGGGATAACCCAGATCACTAGTTTGACGTTTGATAAATTTCAAAACCATTTAAAGACATGGACAAAGCGGGCAATTGCCTTGCACAACCTTTCAAGGGGTCTGACCCCTGCTCACCCTTCACAAGCATGAACAGCGGACCATTGCACCAGAAGAGTTTTCCAACGTAGATGGGTGTTGCTTGTACAAACCACTTGACAGTGCCTCCTCTGTTTCTCTCCTGTGTGCAGAGACAACTCCCCAGGTACCCAATAACGTCCGATAGTCTTGGTGGACCTATCTAGTCTGATTTTAGGAACTGTCCCACCTTGTTCTTCTCTTCCTTATTCATCCAGTTCTTAGCAACAGCCCTTTGAACCACTCCCATTTGATCTCAATTTTATCCTCCTCCTTTATTATCTTTGATTGGTAGTCTGGGCTCCCATTTCTGAGATAAATGTAGAGTCCAAGACATACACTCTAGTGCTGTGAGACTACAGACAAGTTGTGGGTACCTCACATCCTGACATTAGGTGTGAGACTGTCGCCCACACCATCTGGCCTGCCTCATTATATTTATTTTAGGTTGAAAGTCCATGGGCGGTTGGGGTGAGCCAGATATTTTTGTTCAATTTGTTTAAACTAGCATAAGGTTAATTACTTTAATGTTTCCCAAACTGTTTACCAGGGGTTTTAAAATGTTCAGAAACATAATCAAAATGTTGCTGTTTCTTTCTCTTCAAGAAAGATTGGGTAGTTTTGGGTAGGGGTGGTGGCCTTGACACAGTGCTGAAAGGCATTCATTTACTACTGAACAAGGACGTAATGTGACACCTGAATGTAGCATACCAGGAGGCAATCACAAAAGGACCACAGTGAATAAATAGTGCTATGTTAAAAAAGAATAAATAAATGCACTGACAACACAGTGAGGCATGGCCTTTCTTGGGTGTGTCTGTAAAGCTGACATTTGTTCTTAAATTTTTGTCCTGAATTTCGACCCTTTGTCCTGAATTTTTGTCCTGAATTTTGACACTTTGTCCTGAATTTTTTACAGTCCTGTCCAGAATTTGCCTCAATGCCAGGTGGTCACCCTATATGTTGAATGACACGTGAGAGTTATTTTTAGTGTGCATGACGTCACAGGGAGGACGGATGTTTATGACAGATCTGTGAATGCTGCAAGGACGGGTGTGGCTGTGAGGAGTGGGATCACTGACAGTCGGTCTGTCTATGCGCCTACAGCTGTTACTGCTGCTGGAGGAACTATAAGTGAGGTCAGCAGCGACAGACCCTTCTCTAGCAGGGTGTGGGGGGGAGGGGTTGTAGGTTTCGGTTGTGACTCAGACTAATGGGGTTTAGAGTCGTTCTGAAGTGTCTGGTTCCAGACCCTCAAGTATGAGTCAAGTGGGTTGGTGGGATGGTGAGGTGGTGGAGTGTTGGGGTGATGGGTTGGTGGGAATAGTCAGATGGTGGGATTGTGGAGCGGTGGAATGGCGGGGTGATGGGTTGGTGGGAATAGTTGGACGGAAGGTTGGTGGAATGGTGGTGGGTTATGGGGTGAAGAGGCTAGCTGTGGTCAGCTGGTGGTTTTATTGTCAGTAGTGGGTATGGTTTTGTCTCCAGATGTGCGGGAAGATTATGTTTGGGCCTTAAAAGTGTCACAGAGGGCAGTGAAGAAGTGAAAGCTTATCACTGTGACACACACACATGCTTACACATACGTACATTTACACACTCTCTTTCACATAAACACACTCTCACCCGCAAGCATGCATACAACATACATTTAAAAGCATTTTTTACTAACATTAGATGCCAGACAGGGTCATATTCAGGCTAATTGTACTCCATTTTTATTACACAAATAATGAATAACATTGTTCACTATTTGTGTACTAAAGACTTGACAGAAAACCAGGAAAGTGGGTCCCAAACCAAAGTCCATAAGGACGAGCTGTCCCTGTGCTCCAGGCACTCATTTCACCACCTCTAAGGTGCGGGGTCACAAATGAAGCACCAGGGGTTGCAAGGGGCAAGCCTGGAGGCGCAGTTGCGACCCCTGGCAACCCCTAAATGACATCCATGGTCCAGAGTAGATGCAAAGAGTGGAGGGCACAGTAAAAAGTTGGATTACATTGCAGACCGGTTGCTTTATTCTGATTCACACTGGATGGACAACCCTGGGCAGAATCAGAGTCCTTATTAAGCACAATAAAAAGAGATTTGGCAGAGATGTAGATACTGTTTATGGGTTATATTTCTCACTTCCTTGCTAAGAGCATAGCAGCAGAAGCTGATATATTATGAAATATAATTCAAAGCGCCAAGTGTGTTTTATATCGATTTGGAGAACTTGCAAGAACAGCCGAGGGTTGTGTGAGGCAGAGCATACCACACCAAGGGGGCGCTGTTTGGTGGCAGGAATCCCCTCTGAAAGGGTTAATGATATATTTTGTTAGGGGGGGTGTAGGAAGTTGGCTCTCTATGTACTATTTCAAAGTAAGAAATAGCATGCACAGAGTCCAAGGGTTCCCCTTAGAGGTAAGATAGTGGCAAAAAGAGATAATTCTAATGCTCTATTTTGTGGTAGTGTGGTCGAGCAGTAGGCTTAGGGTAGTGTTAAGCATTTGTTGTACAGACACCGGCAATAAATGAGGAACACCCACTCAAATTCAATTCCAGGCCAATAGGTTTTTATATAGAAAAATATATTTTCTTAGTTTATTTTAAGAACCACAGGTTCAAGATTTGCAAACAATACTTTAAATGAAAGGTATTTCACTTAGGCACTTTAGGAACTTTGAATTAGCAAAATAGCATATACAGTTTTCACATAAATGGCAATAAGCTATTTTAAAACTGGACACTGCAATTTTCAACAGTTCCTGGGGGAGGTAAGTGTTTGTTAGTTTTGCAGGTAAGTAAACCACCTACAGGGTTCAAAGTTGGGTCCAAGGTAGCCCACCATTGGGGGTTCAGGGCAACCCCAAAGTTACCACACCAGCAGCTCAGGGCCGGTCAGGTGCAGAGGTCAAAGTGGTGCCCAAAACGCATAGGCTTCAATGGAGAAGGGGGTGCCCCGGTTCCAGTCTGCCAGCAGGTAAGTACCTGCGTCTTCGGAGGTCAGACCAGGGGGGTTTTGTAGGGCACCGGGGGAACACAAGTCAGCACAAAAAGTACACCCTCAGCGGCCAGGGGGCGGCCGGGTGCAGTGTGCAAACAGGCGTCAGGTTTGCAATGTAATCCAATGGGAGACCTAGGGGCCTCTTCAGCGATGCAGGCAGGCAAGGGGGGGCGCCTCGGGGTAGCCACCACCTGGGCAAGGGAGAGGGCCACCTGGGGGTCGCCCCTGCACTGGAGGTCGGATCCTTCAGGTCCTGGGGGTAGCGGGTGCAGTGTCCTTACCAGGAGTCGGGTTCTTAGAAGCAGGCAGTTGCAGTCAGGGGGTGCCTCTGGATTCCCTCTGCAGGCGTCGCTGTGGGGGTTCAGGGGGGTCAACTCTGGCTACTCACGGGCTCGCAGCCGCCGGGGAGTCCTCCCTGTAGCATTTATTCTCCACAAGTCGAGCCGGGGGCGTCGGGTGCAGAGTGCAAAGTCTCACGCTTCCGGCGGGAAACGTGTGTTCTTTCAAAGTTGCTTCTTTGTTGCAAAGATGCTTCTTTCTTGGAGCAGAGCCGCTGTCCTCTGGAGTTCGTGGTCCTTTTTAGATGCAGGGTAGTCCTCTGAGGCTTCAGAGGTCACTGGACCCTGTGGAACGCGTCGCTGGAGCAGTTCTTTTGAAGTGGGGAGACAGGCCGGTAGAGCTGGGGCCAAAGCAGTTGGTGTCTCCGTCTTCTCTGCAGGTTTTTCAGCTCAGCAGTCCTTCTTCGTCTTAGGTTGCAGGGATCTATCTTGCTGTGTTCTGGGAGCCTCTAAATACTCGATTTAGGGGGGTGTTTAGGTCTGGGGGGTTAGTAGCCAATAGCTACTAGCCCTGAGGGTGGCTACACCCTCTTTGTGCCTCCTCCCTGAGGGGAGGGGGCACATCCCTAATCCTATTGGGGGAATCCTCCATTTGCAAGATGGAGGATTTCTAAAAGTCAGAGTCACCTCAGCTCAGGACACTTTAGGGGCTGTCCTGACTGGCCAGTGACTCCTCCTTGTTTTTCTCATTATCTCCTCCGGCCTTGCCGCCAAAAGTGGGGCCGTGGCCGGAGGGGGGCGGGCAACTCCACTAGCTGAAGTGCCCTGGGGTGCTGTAACAAAGGGGGTGAGCCTTTGAGGCTCACCGCCAGGTGTTACAGTGCCTGCAGGGGTAGGTGAGAAGCACCTCCACCCAGTACAGGCTTTGTTACTAGCCACAGAGTGACAAAGGCACTCTCTCCATGTGGCCAGCAACATTTCTGGTGTATGGAAGGCTGCTAAAACTAGTCAGCCCACACTGGTAGTCGGGTATGGTTTCAGGGGGCATCTCTAAGATGCCCTCTGGGGTGTATTTTACAATAAAATGTACACTGGCATCAGTGTGCATTTATTGTGCTGAGAAGTTTGATACCAAACTTCCCAGTTTTCAGTGTAGCCATTATGGTGCTGTGGAGTTCGTGCATGACAGACTTCCAGACCATATACTCTTATGGCTACCCTGCACTTACAATGTCTAAGGTTTTGCTTAGACACTGTAGGGGCATAGTGCTCATGCACTTATGCCCTCACCTATGGTATAGTGCACCCTGCCTTAGGGCTGTAAGGCCTGCTAGAGGGGTGACTTATCTATACTAATAGGCAGTGTGAGGTTGGCATGGCACCCTGAGGGGAGTGCCATGTCGACTTAGTCATTTTATCCCCACCAGCCCACACAAGCTGGCAAGCAGTGTGTCTGTGCTGAGTGAGGGGTCTCCAGGGTGGCATAAGACATGCTGCAGCCCTTAGAGACCTTCCCTGGCATCAGGGCCCTTGGTACCAGGGGTACCAGTTACAAGGGACTTATCTGGATGCCAGGGTGTGCCAATTGTGGAAACAAAGGTACAGGTTAGGGAAAGAACACTGGTGCTGGGGCCTGATTAGCAGGCCTCAGCACACTTTCAAATCATAACTTGGCATCAGCAAAGGCAAAAAGTCAGGGGGTAACTATGCCAAGGAGGCATTTCCTTACAGGGGGCATCACTTGACGAGGGCAGCTGGTCTGTGTTCAATGTTGTCAGCCCAGCTCAGGGCCAGCAGCCCAGTCCCAGTGAAGACAACACCCATCAGCAGTAAGTAGAAGGATGTCCAGGGGCCTCAGGGGATGGTTTGGTGCTCAGAGGGGGAGACTAGTAGGCCAAGGGGGTGCTCGAAGGGGAGAGGTGGGTGGAGAATGGGTGTGTGGGAGCTATGGGTGAGGATAGGGTTATGTTTAGGCCTATGTTATGCCAAAGCTAGCGTCTTGTGACATTAAACACATTTGTTTTCACCCGTCCCCCTCCTTGTCTGTTCACCCCGCCTCTTCCTGTTTCCGGGAGGAGTTCAAGGGGCTGAAAGGTGGGTGTTATATTCCATTTCAGGACCGGAGGCTCTCATTATGCTTTCTCTTTCTTTACTGTCTTAATATAGCAGCCAATCAACAGACAGTAAAACAAAAAACAACAAAACCCATGATGCTTTGTAACAGGTCACATGTACCAATCACCATCCAAGACCCCTTTCCATAAATAACATGACTTCTAATGTCACTTCCTCTTTCTTTGCTGCTCTGCAGCAGATAAGTACTCACTTTAATTAGTTGATATTTTCAAATGTATATTGCTTGATGTTTTTTCCTTGTAAAGTAATTGCATGCCTTTTTCCTTTTAGACTTTTGTACGTGAAACGATTCTGGAGCGGGAGCGGTCTACACGTTCAGCGCGTAGTCCTATTTTTATTTCTCCTCCCTTGTGGCGTTGCGCTGTGGGTTTACGAGCCGATCTCTTCAGAGTTATTCCTCTGGGAGATCGGCTTGTGTGTGTGCATCGTGAACAGCGGAAGGCTCCTCTCTGTTCCCTTTTTTGTGCTTCCTAGACGCCCAGTTTGTTTAAAAAAACGTGGGCAGTAATAATTTAAAGAGGCTTAGCCTAGAGTGCTTCTTTTGGATTACAGGCTGTCCGTCCAGATTTTAGTGGGCATTTCCGGCCTATCAGGGGTTTTTGCACTCCCCTATACAGTAATATAATTCTGTATTTCCTTGAATTGTTCTTTACATACATACAAGAGAATGGCTCAATGGCCTGAGCATGAATCAGGTTATTACTCTGAGGAGATTGGAAATCAATTGGCGGTAAACCTCATGGAAGCCCTTGGTACTAGGGTGCAACAGTCTGTCAATGATGCCCTTGTGAAGGCTTTAGGACCTTTTTCTGGACAACTGTTTGATTACGCCCACACCCAGGGCTGGCTTCAGGAACCTCAACTTCAAAATGAAGGGTCTAAATCAAAATCAAAATAAAAAAAAATGGATAAGGGAGTTCATGCGGTTTCCGGGGATGTCCATGCTGATGCATTTGAGAAACTTAGACGTAAACAAGCTAATGAACACAACTATAGTTATAAAAAAGATTCTGCTTTTTTTCCATCCTCATAAGATAAAACCTCCTCTTGGGATGATTCCGATGACTGGGATGCTCCAGGTCCCAGTAAGAAACCTAAAAAGCAAGCTTCTCCTCTCTGTGTCCTGGATTTTGACCCTACAGAAATTATTCACCCCAGGGTATCCAATTGGGTCCCTTCCCCAGAAGTGGCGAAGTATGTTCAATCCAATATTCGAAGGAGCTTCGATAAAGAGGTACAATCACGCCTTTGGGCAGAATGTCCTAGACCAGATCTAGATGGTAAGGTTACTGACACTCCAGAAATAGACCCTACCATGGTCACCTTCATGAAACAATTTGCTAAAGACCCTATAAAAGGTTTAGATAGGTCTTGGCGTAACTGCCAAGATAAGTTACTTGACTTGTCTGGCACGCTGACAAAGATTCTTGATATGGCTTTCCTCACTGATTGGTGGGGCTCAAAGAGCCATTTGCCAAATGGGCAATACGAACTGCGCAATTTCTTCTGCACGCAGAAAGGCCATTCTTATGCATATTGATCCTAAAGTAAATGATTTAGCCTCTTCTGAGGAGGGTCCTTCGGCAGATGGCTTGCTTTTTGGTTCCTGCTTTAATAAAAAGCTGGCTAAGTTCTGTTCTACGTTCTCCTCACTCAACAAGGCACAGATGTCCCTTAAAAAGGTGTTTAAACAAGGCCTTTTCATCAGGGCCGGTTGTTATGGAGGGTGAATGCGGGGCCGAGGAGCTTTCGCAGGTCCTCAAAACTACTACCCCAGAGGGAGAGGATGTTGGTATGGAGACCAATCTGACTCTACCTTCTACCCCACTTGCTCCAGAGGAGGACGCTCCAGGTTTCGTAGAGGACCCCGAAGGGGACAACAAGGAGCAATCCAAGAAGCTGGTTACTCAGGTGAGCATTGTACCACATTCTGAGTTACTTCTTGGGGGCTGAGTGGGATTGTTTCTGGACAATTTGAGAAAGTTTTCTGGGGATCCTTGGATTCTTCAGACAGTCACAGTTTTTCGTTTGCAGTTTATCAGTACTCCAAAGCAATTGAAACCTCCTCTTCAAATGTGTTTTTCCTTGCAGGTCAGACCTTTATAGGCTTAGAATTTCAAGCCTTGATCGACAATGGGGTAGTAAGTTTTTCCTCTCCTAACCTGTTCAAATATATCAGCCCCATTATTGTAGTAGACAAAAAAGGCGGGGGTCATCGCCTGGTATTAAATCTAAAAGATTTCAGTTTTGGGGTTTTATACAAACACTTCAAAATGGAAGGGATTCACATGTTGAGAGATATCAAAAGGAGACTGGATGGTCATCCTAGACCTAAAGGATGCTTACCTTTCCATTCCTATTTTTCCCCCCACACAGGAGGTTTTTACAATTCCTGTTTAAGGGCCACTGCCTAGATTTCAATGCACTACCTTTTGGCCTGTCATCAGCCCCCTGGTGCTTCACGAAGCTGATGAGACCAGTGGTGGAATGTCTGCGTGCCAAGGGAGTTTGTTTGATCATATACCTGGATGACATTTTACTGATGGCTCAGGATATTCAATCTATCCTGACTCATTTAGATTGGACCATCTGTCTCTTACAGGATCTTGGTTTCCTTATCAATGTGCAGAAGTCATTGTTGAATCCAGCTCATGTGATAGACTTTCTGGGATTCAAGATAGACTCAGTCAGCTCTCAACTTCTTCTTCCTTGTCAGAACATTTGCAATATCAATAGGGAATTGAGGGCTGCATTGATCAGTCCGACTGTATCATTGAGAGGTTGCCAGGTTAGTGGGCCTTCTAGCCTCATCTATTCAGGCCACCTTTCCAGCTCCCCTTCACTATCGTGCTCTGCAAAGACTCAAGATCCGACACTTGCATAGTCTGAGCTATTCAAAACTGATTCCGTTAACCGACAAGGTGAAGTCGGAGATTCATCGGTGGCTCCAGCACATGGAAGCCTGGAACTGCAGGGTCATTTTTGGTTCCTACCCAGAGGTGGTGATCGAATCAAATGCCAGTCGTTGGGGCTGGGGAGCTCATTGCGGCTCCTTAGTAACAGGGGGTCGATGGTCGAGTTTGGAGCAGACTCTTCACATTAATTGTTTGGAACTTCTAGTGGGCTCTTTTTCCATAAAGAGTCTATCCCCTCAGAAGATGGACTGCTGCATATTGTTGAAGATGGACAATATATCGTCCGTGCGATATGTCAACAAATTAGGGGGGACGAAGTCCAGGATTCTGGCAGAGATTGCCAAGGACTTCTGGCATTACTGCCTCAGTCATCGACTGGTTGTCTTAGTGGAATATCTTCGGGGTGTTCAGAACACAACAGCGGAGTGGAATTCTAGATTTCAGAGGGATTCCGGCGATTGGAGACCTGATCCAAAAAATATTCTTCAGATAACCAGAGAGTGGGGCCCTTGTGAGGTGGATCTTTTTGCGTCTCGCCTCAACTCTCAGATAACAAATTTTTTCGACCGGCGTCTGGACCCTCTGGCTCTGGCGAAGGATGCTTTTCTTCAGGATTGGATGCAGTTTCGGGGGTATGCTTTTCTCCCATTTCTGGTGATTTCCAGGGTTCTGTCTCATGAATGGTGACAGAAAGTAGAGATTGTCTTGGTGACCCCATTTTGGAGAGCCCAACCGTGGCTCCCAATTGCTCTACATTTAGTTTGTGCTCCCCCGCTTCTCATTCCTCCTCGTCAGGATCTTCTGATGAGTCCAAAGGGCCTTCAACATCCACTGATCATGTCAGAGAAACTGGTATGGATTGCTTGGATGGTTTCAGGTCGAGATGGAATTCCCCAGGCCTTTCGCAGCAAGCTGCAAATTTCATCAATCAGGCTTGGGCAACAGGCACTCATAAGAGATACTCATCAGCTTGGCGCAGATGGAGTAGTTGGTGTGACGGAAGGGGTATCGATCCCGTGGGGTCAGGCGTTGAGTTGATTGTGAATATTTTAGCTGAACTCGCAGGTTCAGGTTTGGCATATAGAACAATTAATAATTTCAGATCAGCCATCTCGGCTGGACATGTACATATTGAAGATAAGCCTGTAGGAGAACACCCCATGTTTTGTAAAGTATTGAAAGGTATCCGTTTGTCAAATCCTCCTCAAGCCAGATATTCTGTTTTATGGGTTGTGAACATAATATTGAGATTTTTAGACGCTTGGCCTTCAAATAGGTATCTTTCTCGAAAACAGATTTCAGCAAAATTTACTATTTTACTATGTCTGATTTCCTGTAAAAGGGTATCCGATGTCAGAGCTTTGGATTTGGCTGGGAGAGTCTATTCCCCTGACGGTGTTACTTTTAACAATTACCAAGACTAAATGCAGGTCAGAAAGTTATCCAATGTTTCCTGATAATTCAAAATTATGCGTAGTCCAATGTTTGAAAGATTATGAGGTGGTTACAGATGAATTCAGGCAAGATGATAGAGGTCAATTATTAATATCCTTACAGAAACCTTTTAAGCCAGTTTCGTCCGCTACTTTATCGAGATGGATGAAATGGTTAATGAATGAAGCAGGTATAGATACCAAACAAATTGGTGCTCATTCTGCTCGAGGAGCCATGACTTCCAAGACATATGCTTTAGGTTCTCGTTTAGAGGACATTATGAGGGCAGCAGATTGGTCTTCCGAAACTACTTTTCGTAAATTTTAGCACAAACCTGTTGTGGATTTTGCTACTGAGGTATCAGGACAGCTTTAAACGAGCATAATCAGAGCCCCCAGTCCTGAAATAGAATTAATTTCTAACTTACGCGTCAAGAATTTTCAATTCCATTAAGGACACGGAGGCGAGGATTATCCCTCCCATGTATACATTTTTATGTCTCTTATCAGATATATATTTGTATTGAACTGTCAGTATCATATGGTTATTTATGTTATGTATTTTTTCCCTCCCTTATCTTATTTTAGATTTGCTTACAGAAATTAATTTATTTTGAAAGGTATTACCTTCCATTATTTTTTGTTACTATTCTAGGTTCTGATCAGAAAGCTCCATGAATTTCTCACAGTTCTGTACTTGGAGAAGATGACGTTATGGGCTTCGTTATCCTTGGAAGTTGCTTCTGGATATGGCTCTTGTTGAGCTTAGCTTGTGTTTTTTCCAGTTATCCGGTTCTGATGATCACAGGAACAGTTTATCTGTAAGAAGTTTTGTTTTGGATGTTTGTTGTTTATCTGACTCTGACAAAGAAAGAGGAAGTGGCACTAGAGGTCTTGTTATTTATGGACTGGGGTCTCTGATGTGATTGGTACATGTGACCTGTTACAAAGCATCATGGCTTTTGTTGTTTTTTGTTTTACTGTCTGTTGATTGGCTGCTGTATTGAGACAGTAAAGAAGGGGAAAGCATAATCCTCGCCTTCTGTCCTTACTAGAATAAAAATATTTCTAGCTTACGTGTCAAGAATTTTCAATTCTATTAAGGACACGGAGGTGAGGATTATACTTCTCTCTCTTTACTGCAAGTCAAAACAGCAGCCAATCAAAACTTCAATAACAAAAAACTACATTTCCCATGAACCCAGGAAGTCTAATGTCCACCAATCAGAGGGCTGATCCCTGTGTATCAGTCTCTGTTAACACAGTCCTTCCTCTTTCTTTGCAATTAAACTAATTAAGTTCCTGACTCCGTGGAACTTGAATCTCCTCAAAAGAACCAAAACTCTGGAGATGTCATCGACTATCCTCCTGAAGAATACCAATCCTCAACTCGACTTTAATCTCCATAACATGGCTCAGGCAACTTTGTTTTCCGTACCTAGGAATAAAGAAATACGCAAATAATAGCCTTCTCCTGAAATAATATAATGGGTGGGTATGTAATCATTTAATCATAATGCATAGCAGAAATTTAACAATGTTAATTAATACAATACAGTATTTTTTCAGGTGTGAGAATCCTCGCCTCCGTGTCCTTAATAGAATTGGAAATTCTAGACACGTAAGGTACAATTTTTTTAATTCTATGTCAGGACCGGAGACTTCGGATTATGCTAGTTCAAAGCTGATCCACAACTGTTGTGACCACATCTACAATCGGTTTATGATAGAATATTTTAAAAGTGGAACCTGATGACCAATCAACCGCTCTCAGAATGTTCTCTAAACAAGAACCAACAGAGAACGCCTTAGAGGCCATAGCTCCTCTAAGTGAATGTGCGCCAAACACAGAAACATCTATTCCAGCTTCCTCTAAGATCCACCAAACCAAACATGCCAAAGTAGCAACAGAGACGGGGCCAAAACGTTTCTGTAGAGAAATTAACAATTGCCCTTGTAAATCTCTACGTATCTCACGAGTACATTCCTCGTAAGCTTTTAAGCATTTCACAATACATCATTTTTGATGGTGAGGAAAAGCTGGATAAGAAACATATCTGGAAGCTGTCTTTGTATGACTGGAAAGAGTAAAAGAAACTCGCAAAGGAGTAAATACTCTACCTGCTATATCCAGTGCACGCACATCTGACACTCTCCGACAGGACAAAAGACACAGTAAAATAGTTAACTTCGCTGAAAGCTGTTTGCGAGAAAGATCCTCATTACAAGGCCATGATTTCAAAAACCTTAAGACTATTTCCACAGCCTAAAGAGAAGAATATCTAGGTTGAGGCGGCTTAACCATTATTGGTCCCACAAAGGAGTTTACAAACTAACGGATGTTCCCCCACAGGTTTCCCTTCTATATGGGGTGACCCGCTGAGATCACCGATCTGAAATTGTTGATGGTTCTGTAGGCTAAACCCTGATTGGCTAAGTCAGAAAGAAAATTGGCAGTCATAGTAATAGAGATCCCCATGTGATCAACACGTTGTTCACCACACCAACACACCCATCTTTTCCAGGAAGACTGATATCTTTTGTGAGTGAAAAGCGCCCAAGTTTGGGACAAGAAAAACATTGCTTTGTCCGAAACTCCAGGCACTTGCCACCGTCTCTGGAAATTCTCCACGCCATGAGGGAGAACTGCGCCATCCATATCAGAGGATGTGGAGACCCCACTGGATCCAATAGCAGTCGAGGGTCCAGCGGAATCGCAATTGGAGAAGCACATGACATTGACATCTCCACTGGAAACCATGGCTGCGCTTTCCAAATGGGAGTCACCAAAATTAATTCCGCTTTCCGTCTCCTCACCTGAGAGAGTACTCTCTCAATCATAACAAAGGGAGGGAACGCATAAAGAATCCCCTTCTGCCAAGACTGCAGAAAAACTTCTGTCCCCGACGCCAAAGGATCCAGTCTCCAACTGAAAAAGTGAGTCATTTGAGCATTGAGCCTCGAGGCAAAGACATCTATCACACAAGGACCTCAGTGAATATTCAACTTGTTGAAGACTTGAGGATTCAGTTTCCAATCGCTGCCATCCCTGAGAAAGCGGGAGTTCCAATCTGCAGTCAGATTGGCTTGACCTGGAATATATTTCGCAGTCACTGAAATGTGATGTTGCAGACAAAACTGACAAAACTCCTTCGTGATTTCCACTACACCACAGGACCTGGTCCCTCCAAGATGGTTTATATATTGCACAGCTGAAATGTTGTCCATCCAAAGAAGAATGCAACATTTTGCTTGAGATAGGGAGTGAAATGCAAATGCTCCCGCTAATAATTCCAGGCAGCTGATATGAAGATTCAACTCCTCTTGAGGCCACTGACCACCTGCCTGGACTGGGCCACAATGAGCACCCCAACGGCTGGCGTCCGACTGTATAATCACTTCCGGGCTTGATGCAAAGATGGCTCTGCCGTTCCATGCATCCATGTGTGCCAACCACCAATCGATCTCTGCTCTGCCTTCGTTCAACAGAACAATCTGTTCTGCGTAAGATAAGCCTTTGCGAAGATGCAAAATCTTCAGTCGTTGTAAGGCTCAATAATGAAGAGGTCCTGGAAATATCGCTTGGGTGGATGAAGCCAAAAGACCCACTAAGCGTGCTAGGGTCTTCAATGATATAGTCTGAGAGGCAAGGGCTCTCTCAACTCTTTCTTGATGGAACTCCTCTTTTTCTGAGGCAACAACAATTGGGCTTTGATGGAATCTACCTGAAAGCCTAAGAATTCTATGACTCTGGAGGGAGTCATCACTGACTTGTCTGAATTGATAAGGAACCCTAGGTCCTGAAGAAGCTGGACTGTCCAAGAGAGATGAAGAAGGACCGACTCTTCCAATTGAGCCATGATCAGGATATAGTCTAGATAAATAATGAGACGGACCCCTCTTTCTCTGCAAAGTTGTACCACCGGTCGTAAGGTTTTGGTAAACTATCATGGTGCGGACGAAAGACCGAAAGGAAGAACGGCAAAATGCGTCCTTGAGATCTAACCACACTAAGAAGACCCATTGTTGAAGAAGGTCTCTCAAGAGATGGATGCCTTCCATCTTGAAATGACGGTAAACAACCCATGAATTTAAATCTCTCAGATGGAGAACCAGGCAAGACCCGCCACCATTTTTCGGAACGAGAAAAATAGAGCTGACGAACCATGTAGGAGGCTGACTCGAACGGAAGGTAGCGTGTTTCTGTAGAAGAGGCGCTATCTCATCGTCCATGAAAGAGCTTCCTGCTTGGGAAAAAAGAATGGGACGAGGAAGAGACCTCTGATGAGGAGTGGCGTAAAACTCTATTCTGTATCCCCGCACTGTCTGGAGAACCCAAGGGTCTTGAGAGATATGTTCCCAGGTTACTACGTGATCCTTCTATCTCCCCCCCAGAAACACTTCTGAAAATGGGATAATTCTCACCTGTAGAAGTTCTGTCGAGGAGTTGGAACCACCTCTGTTGTTGCGGAAACCACGACGTATACCCCTACCGGCTTTCGTTAGGTAGAACCCCGATCTGGAGTAATAACCTTGGCCCTGCTGGTTGTAACCTCCTGAGGTCTGGTTGTATCCGCGGCCTGACGCTCAACCCCTGTAGTGTCCGGCCCTGAGAAAAAGGCTTCTGTTAAACATCTTCCTTATTGAAGACTGAGCCTTGTTTAAAGCAGAGAAAGTGGAAATGTAGTTCCCTAAATCCTTGATGAATTTGTCACTAAAAAGTAAACCATTCGCTAAGGAACCAGCGTCATTTGGAGTCAATTCCGCCAGCTTAGGATCAATCTGCATCAAAAAAGAACGCCTGCGTTCTGTACACATAGCTTTTTTCGCGTTGCCCAATAAACAGACAGCTCGTTGAGCCCATTTCAGCACTGTCTGAGGGTCCAGGTAAGAATTAGATTCTTTGGCTTGAACAGCCAATTCCAAGATCTTCGTGATCGGTCCCGAGATATTCAATAATTTATCCTGGCAACCTTTCCAGGCTCGGTCTGGACCTTTCTTTGGGTCTTTGGAAAATCTCTTTATGAACGTCACCATATTTGGGTCTAAATCAGGAGTTTCTGCCACTTTGCCAATTAACGAAGGACGGGGGCACTCTGAGCGTAAAATGTTTCGCACATCACGGTCAAAACCCTTTCTGATGTGATTTTGCACATAATGTGCTACCTCTGCACATGGAATACATTCCAAGGAGTGGGGATGGATTATGCAGAATGGACGAATCGAGACCTGTCTCAGGTACCTCCAAACTAGGAAAGGACCCATACCCATGATCTTTTATCACGGACGCAGCCATGTGCGCCAAAATATCTGCAGAGGGCGTGTGTCCCTTTGAGGCTCCTAGGGCAAAGCCCACTTCCGAAAGCTGGTCTTGCTGTGACCCAGAGTCAAGAAGAGAGCGTCCTCTCCATTCACGCTGACCAAAACGCATAAGGGGCTGAGTAAAGGATTTTAATGCGTTAATAAGAGCCTGATTCACGGAGTCCTGGACATGATAGCCCAGCGCATCCACTAATCTTTCCTCCATATGATGTTCATCATTTGCTTCAGGTTGATCCTGATAGTACTCATCCTCCTCAGCGTAGTACGCCATGATTAAATGGGGATGTATGAAGGAGTTCAAATGGGGGGGAAAAAACCCCAGCAGGGAGATGTTGTACAAGGTTTGATATAATTATCACAGCTATCATTAACTGTGGAGGGAGCCCCTGCAATTTCCCTAAGGCAACGCCTTGATTCGTTCAAGCGCCCCGTCAGGCGTTCGAGGGCTCAGGAAATCAATTAAGCGTTAGAGAAAATCTAAAAATAGACGCGTTTCCGAGTGCGCGCACTGCGTTCTCCTCATTCTCATTAGTTATCGGGAGACCGAGGAGAGCGCATGCGCGCCGTTATCATAAAAAGAGGACTACTCCTCTTGACAGTGTCGCGGTCTAGGAGTCCGCTTGACTCCTAAGCTTTAATGGGGGCAACGCCCACCTTTTGTGGAAAAATCCAAAGTAGCCACCCTGGATTACAAAGAGGATTTAAGTAACTAAAGCCGTGAATAAACGATAGCGAAGAAGCGATCGAGAACGCGGCTAATTAGGGAAATAAGCACTGCGACGCGTGTAGAGCCCGCTCCCGCTCCACGCCTTGAATATATAGTACACACTTTAATGTTAGTATTATTTAAGATCACTTTTTTACAATACAAGAATATGAGTTATCTGTGGGCTGCAGCAGCAAAGAAAGAGGAAGGACTGTCAGCCCTCTGATTGGTGGACATTTTGACTTCCTGGGTTCATGGGAAATGTAGTTTTTTGTTATTGAAGTTTTAATTGGCTGCTGTTTTCACTTGCAGTAAAGAGAGAGAAGCATAAAGAACCCTCCAATCCTTAATAGCAGTGGACATTCTTGATGTCTGAGCTGGAAAAAAGGTATTCCACCTCAATATGAAGCGGTTCAAATAGCTCAGTGGGAGAACTTTATACTGAAATTCGAAAGGTCCCAGGTTCGATCCGGGGTTTCGGCAGCAGGCATATTTTAGTCACTGATTAATATTTATTTATAGTTTCCTCCGCACTTCCCGCTGCTGTTGTGTCGTCCCTCCTGCCCCCTCCCTCTCCGCTTTCAAGACATCATTCTTCGCTCCCCACCCTCTGTCCCTTTGCCCACCCTCATTCCTCACCTCAGACCTTCCTCATCCCGTCTGCGGACTCCTCCTCTTCGTCAGTGCGCTGCTGGTGTCTTTGATGCCCAGAACAGGGAGAACATTTTGTTTATTGAAATATGCAGATTAGGCAGCAAATGCTGCATTATTTGGCAAATACGGCAAAAGCCTAATTATGTGGCAAAAACAAAACACCTTGTCCTTTAACAAGAGTTTGATCTTGCTATAAAAACTAGTGTTTTTGTTCTCTAACTCACTAGCTGTATAAAACCTTGTTCTTGCCGGCTGAGCTGCAGCTTTTTATTAACATGTAAAATAAATAGAATATATACAGAATAGCTAGCTGTTCTTCACTACGTGTATAAATGCAATTTTGAGACAGCCACGAACCGCAAAAAAATAAAGACGGTGTTTCGCCCAGGAAGGAGCAACGCGGGAATAGGTTTTATTTTCTAGTTTGTAAATACGAGTTCAGTGATATGCCACAAAGAAAAGTGTTCTTGGCAGCGGTGGGATTCGAACCCACGCCTCCGGAGAGACTGGAGCCTTAATCCAGCGCCTTAGACCGCTCGGCCACGCTACCACATATCTGAGCTGTTTCTGTGATGTATGTAGAAGCACAGACTGTTAGATTCTGTGTTCTATTCACAGATAGATGACACTAGTATCTGAGCTGGCAAATCTGTATATGTCTCACTATTTAAAGCACATCAACGACGTATGGCAATATAGGACCATATTGCCCCTGTAACTTGTTATGTATTTTTATATCACACAAACCATTCATTGTTTTAGTAATCTTTAAAATGGTTAGAATTATCTGACTGTGATCTTTTGAACATTTATTCTTAAGGACTCTAACACTTCATGTTTGTGTGAAGTCCGCCCCATCATGCACTGTTTATGACCTCACATGTAACAGCACACATGACATGTTAATAGGGTGACCACCCGTCCGTAAATTTCACGGACTACCCGTAATTTCGCCCTGCCGTCCATTGTCCGTGATGAAAGGCTTAACGGACGGCATTTGTCCGTAATTTTAGCCTTTCACCAAAAGGATAATGGACGGCAGGGCGAAATTACGGGCAGATCAGTTTCCCCTGCTGGACTGTAAGGGACGGACAACCTTGCAAGGGGTCTGGCTTCTGCTCACCCTTCACAAGCACCAACAGCGAACCATTGCACCAGAAGAGTCTACCAAGATGGATGGGTGTTGCTTGTTCAACCACTTGACAGTGCCTCTTCTGTTTCTCTCCTGTGTGCAGAGACAAGTCCCCAGGTACCCAATACCTTCCGATAGTCTTGGTGGACCCATCTTGTTTGATTTTAGTAATTGTCCCACCTTGTTCTTCTCTTCTTTATTTATCCAGTTCTTAGCAACAACCCTTTGAACCACTTGCCGTGGATCTCCCATTTGATCTCGATTTCTTCCTCCTCTTTTATTATCTTTGATTGGCAGCCTGGGCTCCCATTTCTGAGATAAAAGTAGAGTCCAAGACATACAGTCTAGTGCTGTGAGACTACAGACAAGTTGTGGGTACCTCACATCCTGACATTAGGTGTGAGACTGTCGCCCACACCATCTGGCCTGCCTCATTAAATTTATTTTAGGTTGAAAGTCCATGGGCGGTAGGGGTGAGCAAGAGATTTTTGTTCAATTTGTTTAAACTACTATAAGGTTAATTACTTTAATTTTTCCCAAACTGTTTACCAGGGGTTTTATAATGTTCAGAAGCATAATCAAAATGTTATGTTACTGTTTCTTTCTCTTCAAGAAAGATTAGATAGATTTGGGTAGGGGTGGTGGCCTTGACACAGTGCGGAAGGGCATTAAGTTAATACTGAACAAGGACGTAATGTGACAGCTGAATGTAGCATACCAGGAGGCAATCACAAAAGGACCACAGTGAATAAATAGTGATATGTTAAAAAAAGAATAAATAAATGCACTGACAACATAGTGAGGCATGGCCTCTCTTGGGTATGTCTGTAAAACTGACACTTGTTCTTGAATTTTTGTCCTGAATTTCGACCCTTTGTCCTGAATTATTGTCCTGAATTTTGACACCTTGTCCTGAATTTTTTACAGTCCTGTCCAGAATTTGCTTCAATGCCAGGTGGTCACCCTACATGTTAAATGACATGTGAGAGTTATTTTTAGTGTGGCATGACGTCACAGGGAGGAGGGGTGTTTATGACAGATCTGTGAATGCTGCAAGGACGGGTGTGGCTGTGAGGAGTGGGATCACTGACAGTCGGTCTGTCTATGCTCCTACAGCTGTTACTGTTGCTGGAGGAACTATAAGTGAGGTCAGCAGCGACAGCCCCTTCTCTAGCAGGGTGTGGGGGGAGGGGTTGTAGGTTTTGGTTGTGACTCAGACTAATGGGGTTTAGAGTTGTTCTGAAGTGTCTGGTTCCAGACCCTCAAGTATGAGTCAGGTGGGTTGGTGGGATGGTGAGGTGGTGGAGTGGTGGGGTGATGGGTTGGTGGGAGTAGTCAGATGGTGGGATTGTGGAGCGGTGGAATGGCGGGGTGATGGGTTGGTGGCAATAGTTGGACGGAAGGTTGATGGAATGGTGGTGGGTTATGGGGTGAAGAGGCTAGCTGTGGTCTGCTGGTGGGTTTATTGTCAGTAGTGGGTATTGTTTTGTCTCCAGATGTGCTGGAACATTTCTATGCCTTAAAAGTGTCACAGAGGGTAGTGTAGAACTGAAGGCTGATGTTGGAGGATTGTGGCAGGACCTTCACATCATTGCACATGTTTAGGTGAAGGTAGCATTCCTGGTTTTGTTAACCAGTTTTTTGCTTGAGGTTGAGAAGAAACAGAAGAGAGTGTCTGTCTAAGAGAATATGTATTTTGTGAAAAGAGTAAATATGCTTTATTCGTATTTCTTTCAAAACAGTGACTCTTTTCACTGGTTAGAGTTTTGAGCTTTTCCAGTTACGGATTATGTTTGTGATATTTTATGGATTTCTTCAAAAGTTGAGGAGCCCAGATGATGTATTAGTGTTGATAACAACATCTTGTGGGTTCACCTGGAAGGATGCTCTTTAGTTTAAGGTTGGCTTCCATAGACTGACAATATTCAAGCCCTGGGCTCCAGTGTCATTGCCTCAGTAGAGCCAGCAGCTTCCTCGTATTGGCTTTGTGTGTAGCCAGTGCTTTTCAATTCATGATTGTGATTGATTGAACACAGTTACAACATACATGTAACAATATTAGAATGTTATAAAGGGGCAGCACACGAGCAAAGCGTTTGTGAAAAAATTGAATCATTGATGTAGATTTAATTTAAATGATGGTATAAAATAAATATTTGAAAACTGAGGTGAGGGTACTTTGGGCCCCCAATCACTGTGAATATCTGTGCCTGCTGATGCAGGAAGCTCCTTATACCTGGAGATTCTCTGCCTCACGTGTGAGCCGGAGGCCTGCGGAGTATCCAGTGATGAGGAGTCTTCTTACCCAAATGGACATGAGTCGGGGACATCTCAAGTTCACAATTCATGTTCTGTGCCCATTTCCGTGGGTGAAGTCACACAATTGTGGAAAGTGGTGGTTAAACCACTGCTAAAAGCCCTTGGCGGACCCTTCCGTTCTGGTCAACTTCACACCTATGAGCTGCTGCCAACATTGGGCAAAATCTTGGAGAAAACTGTGAACGGCCAACTGACTTACTATCTTGAAAGCTTCAATGCGCTTCTGTGCAACATGTAAAAAACATTGACAAAGCCAATGGATTTTGCATAGGCAAAACCTGTTGGCTTTGCCAATGCTTGTTTCCTTGTGTGAGTGAAGCTTGAGCTACAGCCATTGCTGAGTGTAATTGTCCTGTGACTATATCTAAAAAGTCCACACTATTGTCTTTAGCAGAGATAGTTTTCTGTTTCCTGTAGGACAGACCTTCCTCTGTCGCTGACGATTCCGACCCCTCAGCTCTCCTTGTATCTGCACCTTGCACCTCAGTTCAGACAGAAAATGAAATGTTCAATGTCTCCAGCTATTTACCGGGCTTGTGGAAATATATATAAAAAGATGCAAGAAAATGTACTGCAGGGACAGTAAACTTGGAAAAGTTACATCATTTTCTTTCTTTTGATACCCAGAGATGGTTCCATGATTTAATGGTTAGCACTTCGGACTTTAAATGCAGCGATCCGAGTTTAAATCTCAAATCTTGGGGGGACCTGATGCTCTCGTTATAACAAAATGAAGATTTATTTATGTGAAGTTTGAAAAAGCTTTCGTATCTAATGAACAAACATTTCGTACTGTACTTTTAATGATTTCTTTTCTATGTTTTGGCTTATTTACTGACACCTGGTAACTTCTTAAATTAAATACAGTTATATATGCTCTCTGTTTTTTACTATCTTGTCTCTTTTTATACATGTATTATTGGCTGAATATTTCTCTTGCGAAAATATCACGGTATTTAAAAGCATTTACTCTTTGTGAAAAAAGTGCCCCTGCCCGGGGGCAGGACAGGCGCTGCTGCAGTCATGTTCATTCTGGCCACATTTTACTTTAATATTATGTTCTGTGGACCTGATGTTTATTACCTGTTATTAATTCTATGTCAGGACCGGAGGCTTCTGGTTAGGCTTCTCTCTCTTCACTGAACATTTAACAGCAGCCAATCAAAACCTTTAAAAACAAAAAAAACACTTTTCCCAGGGGCCCCCTGTAGTCCACACTGTCCACCAATCACATGTCTGCGCTATGTATCTCTGTCCCTGCAAACACAGCCCCTCCTCTTTCTTTGCTGCTTGCAGGCAGCAGATAAGTGCTTTTCCCTACTTTTATTCAATCTTGAGTAGACAGTGTTTCTTTTATAAAATGCTTTAGCAGCGTGGAGTAAGGGGGGATTTCAGTGTGTGTCGCAGTGCTCTTTTAAGGGGTGCTTTGCGCTTTTCCGGTCGGCTTGTTGGCTATCGGCTCGCGCTTGTCTGCCCGTGACCTGGGGTGCATTTGCGCACGCCTTCAGGCTTGTCTGACTGCCCGATGGGGCGGATTTACGTTAAGGGCGTTTCCCTGTCTGAATCAGAGCCTGGCGTCCATTCAGACGCCTAGACAGCGGCGGCTCTATTGCTAGAGGACGCAGTCCCCATTTTACTCCACACTTACCGTAAACGCTCTGCCCCGATTTTCTCTGTGTAGTCATAGACATCGGAAAGAGCACTGCGCATACATGGAGAACATTCTTGTTTATCCCCTGAATGCCCGACGGGCGCATACGCTTTGCAAGGCTCTGCCTAAGGGGTTTGATTGCAGGAGTTCCCGAATACCTCAACAGACGGATCTCCTTGAACTCCTTCATTCTGCTTGGTCAGAAGCATGGCGTACTATGCCGAAGAGGATGAATACTGTAGGAAAGTACCATCTTGCCTGGCATGTTACCCCCATTTTTACATGTATGTCAGTTTGTTTTTGCCTGTGTCACCTGTGTAGTGACTAACTGTCACTGAGGTTCTGCTAATCAGAACCTCAGTGCTTATGCTCTCTCTGCCTTTAAAATGATCACTGTAGGCTAGTGACCATTTTTAACAATTTCAATTGGCACACTAGAACACCCTTATAATTCCCTAGTACATGGTACCTAGGTAGCCAGGGTATTGGGGTTCCAGGAGATCCCTATGGGCTACAGCAATTCTTTTGCCACCCATAGGGAGCTCAGACAAATCTTTACACAGGCTGCCACTGCAGCCTGAGTGAAATAACGCACACGTTATTTCACAGCCATTTTACACTGCACTTAAGTAACTTATAAGTCACCTATATGTCTATCCTTCACTTAGTGAAGGTTAGGTGCAAAGTTACTAAGTGTGAGGGCACCCTGGCACTAGCAAAGGTGCCACCCCATAGTTCAGGGCAATTTACCCGGACTTTGTGAGTGCGGGGACGTCATTACATGCGTCCACTACATATAGGTCAACACCTGTATGTAGCTTCACAATGGTAACTCCGAATATGGCCATGTAACATGTCTTAGATCATGGAATTGTCCCCCCATGCCAAATCTGGTATTGGGGTGCCAATCCCATGCATCCCCAAGGCTCCACCATGGTGCTGCCTTCTGCGTGGGCTCCCTGTATTGCTGAGTGCCCCCTCTGTCTCCTCCTCCAAGAGGCGACCTCCTGGTCCTTCCTGGGCCAGGGCAGCACCCATTTTCTTCAACCGTGACCTTTGCAGCTAGCAAGGCTTGTTTGCAGTCTTTCTCGAAAGAAGGAACTCTGCATCCTCCAGCACGCCGTGGGACATCTTCTGTGCAAAGGAGAAGTTCCTGGCACCTTCCGTTGTTGCAGAATCTTCAGCTTCTTCCACCAGGAGGCAGCCATTTTGCACCTTCATCTGGGATTTAGTGGGCTCCTGCCCCCCCTGGACACTTTCGTAACTCTTGGACTTGGTCCCTTTCCTTTACAGGTCCTCAGGTCCCGGAATCCGTCTTCAGTGCTTTGCAGTCAGTTGTGGTCTTTGCAGAATCTCCTATCACAACTTTAGTGTGTTTCTGGGGAAGTAGGGTCACTTTATCTTTAACAAAGCCGACGACATCATCGCCCCGCACCTCCAGACCATCATCAACTCTTCTTTTTCTTCTGCTACCTTCCCCGAATGCTGGAAGCACGCTGAAGTCAACGCCCTACTAAAGAAACCTACGGCTGACCCAAGCGACCTGAAAAACTTCCGCCCCATCTCTCTTCTACCTTTCCCAGCCAAGGTAATAGAAAAGACCGTCAACAAACAGCTGACCACCTTCCTGGAAGACAACAACCTGCTCGACCCTTCACAAACCGGATTCCGAACCAACCACAGCACGGAAACCGCCCTCATCTCAGTCACAGACGACATCAGAACCCTGATGGACAACGGTGAAACAGTCGCCCTCATTCTCCTCGACCTCTCGGCTGCCTTTGACACCGTCTGTCACCGCACCCTAATCACCCGCCTACGCTCCACCGGGATCCAAGGCCAGGCCCTGGACTGGATCGCCTCCTTCCTCGCTAACCGCTCCCAAAGAGTTTACCTCCCTCCGTTTCGCTCAGAACCCACCAAGATCATCTGCGGCGTACCTCAAGGCTCATCGCTCAGCCCGACACTCTTCAATGTCTACATGAGCCCCCTCGCCGACATCGTACGCAAGCACGACATCATCATCACCTCCTACGCCGACGACACTCAACTTGTACTCTCCCTCACCAAGGACCCCGCCAGCGCCAAGACCAACCTACAAGAGGGTATGAAGGACGTCGCAGATTGGATGAGGCTCAGCCGCCTAAAGCTGAACTCTGAAAAAACGGAAGTCCTCATCCTCGGCAACACCCCGTCCGCCTGGGACGACTCCTGGTGGCCCACGGCCCTCGGCACCGCACCGACCCCCGCAGACCACGCCCGCAACCTCGGCTTCATCTTGGACCCTCTTCTCACCATGACCAAGCAAGTCAACGCCGTGTCCTCCGCCTGCTTCCTCACTCTCCGCATGCTCCGCAAGATCTTCCGCTGGATCCCCGCTGACACCAGAAAAACCGTGACCCACGCCCTTGTCACGAGTCGCCTGGACTACGGCAATACCCTCTACGCCGGGACCACCGCCAAACTCCAAAACCGCCTGCAACGCATCCAAAACGCCTCGGCCCGCCTCATCCTCGACGTACCCCGCAACAGCCACATCTCCGCACACCTGAGACACCTGCATTGGCTCCCAGTCAGCAAAAGGATCACCTTCCGTCTTCTCACCCACGCACACAAAGCCCTCCACAACAAGGGACCGGAATACCTCAACAGACGCCTCAGCTTCTACGTCCCCACCCGCCCCCTCCGCTCCGCTGGCCTCGCACTTGCTGCCGTCCCTCGCACCCGCCGCTCCACGGCGGGTGGGAGATCTTTCTCCTTCCTGGCGGCCAAGACCTGGAACTCCCTCCCCACCAGCCTCAGGACCACCCAGGACCACTCCGCTTTCCGGAGACTCCTAAAGACTTGGCTGTTCGAGCAGCGATAACCCCCCCTTTCCCCCCTAGCGCCTTGAGACCCGCACGGGTGAGTAGCGCGCTTTATAAATGTTAATGATTTGATTTGATTTGATTTACTCCTACTTTTCAGGGTCTTGGGCTGGGGTATCTTGGACACCCTTAGTGTTTTCTTACACTCCCAGTGACCCTCTACACACCACACTAGGCCAGGGGTCCCTAAGTGGTTTGCATTGCACTTTCCTAGTACATGGTTTGTGTTGCCCCTAGGCCTATTGCATCCTATTGTATTCTACAGTGGTTGCACTACGTTTCTAACTGTTTACTTACATGATTTTGGTTTGTGTGTATATTTTGTGTATTTTACTTACCTCCTAAAGGAGTATATCCTCTGTGATATTTTGGGCACATTGTCACTAAAATAAAGTGATTCTTATGATATAGTGCTATATGATATAAGTGGTATAGTAGGAGCTTTGCATGTCTCCGAATTCAGCCTAAACTGCTCTGCCATAGCTACCTCTATCAGCCTAAGCTGCTAGAACACTACTAATCTACTAACAAGGGATAACTGGACCTGGCACAAGGTGTAAGTACCATCAGGTACCCACTATAAGCCAGGCCAGCCTCCTACAAATACTATCAGAAACTCCCTGAGTTAGCAGACGAACATCACATGGAGGAGAGATTGGTTGAGGCACCACGTCTAGGACTCTGTAAATCAGGCTCTTATTAAAGCATTGAGGCCCTTTACTCAGCCCCTTATGAGGTTTGGCCAATGTGAATTAAGGGGGCGTACCCTCCCCTAGACTGGGTCCAAAGATGACCAGACTTCTGATTTGGGTATTGCCTAGAAAGCCTCCAGGGGACCAGCCTCTTCAGCTTAAAGTCTAGTGCAAATGGGTGCGTCAGTTATTAGAGACCATGAATATGGTTAATTTCCTTCATTGGAGGTTCCGGACTCCTTTATGGGATTTTCTACGCAGGCAGAAGCGCTCCCCACCTCTGCCTCCCAATCGTCAGATTCTGACCAGGGGCATGACGACCCTAAACCTTCAGGCAAACGTAAATGTAAGACCCACAATCTACAGGAAGGCGACCAGGTACCTCGCACCTTGTCTTTTGACCCTGAAAATATTGTCCACCTGCGTTCCGCTGAGTAGATTCCTTGTATTGAGTTGGCAAATTACGTACAGGAAAGACTAAGGAAGGGTTTTGACCACGATGTGCGCAGTACCCTGAGCTCTGAATGTGCTCACCCCTCCCTTCTGGGCAAAGTGATAGATACGCCTGATCTGGATTCAAAGATGGCGACTTTTATTAAAAGATTCTCTAAAGATCCTAAAAAGGGCCTAGATCTGGCATGGAAGGGTTGAAAGGATAAACTAATGGACATCTTCGGTCCCATCACAAAAATCTTTGAACTTGCAGTTCAGGCTAATGAAACCAATGCTCCCCTGGACCAGCAGACCGCATTGGAATGGGCTCAACGAGCTATCTGCTTTCTGGGCAATGCAAATTGCGCAATTTCCACTTAGCACAGGTGGTCCTTTTTGATGCGGATTGATCCTAAACTGGCAGAATTAGCCCCTAACGAAGCAGGCTCCATGGTGAATGGTTTGCTTTTTGGCAACATAATTGGCAAAGACTTGGGGAAATATGTGGCTACCTTCTCTGCTTTGGACAAGGCCCAATCTTCTATGAAAAGGATGTTCAGTAGGGGCCATTTTGTCAGGGCCGGACGCTACAGGGGCCGAGAGCTAGGCCGTGGATTTTCCCAGGCCTTAGGAGGCTACAACCAGCAGGGTCGGAGTACCATAGTCAGAATGAGCCCTCATGCTTCCAGGTTTGTCAGATCGATATTCTTGGTACAGAAAAAAGGCAGGGTGTCCATTTAGTGCTCAATTTGAAAGAGTTCAACTCCTGGATAGTCTACCGTCACTTCAAGATGGAGGGTATCCACCTCTTAAGAGATCTTCTACAAGAAGGGGACTATCTCGCACACCTAGATCTCATAGACGCATATCTTAGGGTTCCTATTTTTGGGCCTGACCATCGATATCTCCAATTCCGTTGGCGAGACCAATGGCACGAATTCACCGTTCTCCGCTTTGGTCTCTCTTCCGCTCCTTGGTGCTTCACCAAGCTTTTACGACCTGTGGTACAGTTCCTCAGGGAAAGACGCGTCCGCCTCATTATATATCTCGACGATATTCTGATCATGGCTGAAAGCGAGGATTCAGTGTTGATGGACCTGTCGTGAAGTGTCCCGCTTCTACAAGATGTGGGTTTCCTTATCAATTTGGACAAGTCGATCTCAACTCCGTCCAAGGTCATAGAATTCTTATTGCCTCTGACAAAGAAGAGTTCTATTAAGAAAACAAGAAAAAGTTGAGAAGAGCCCTTGCCTCTCCAAGTATATCATTGAGGACCCTAGCACGCTTGGTAGGCCTGTTAGCCTCATCTATTCAGGCGATGTTTCCGGGGCCTCTCCATTACTGGGCCTTTCAACATTTGAAGATCATACATCTTTGCAGAGGATTGTCCTACTTGGAGCAGATTTTGCTGTCAGAGGAGGCAAGGGCAGAGATCGCTTGGTGGCTAGCTCACATGGATACGTGAAACGGCAGGGCTATTTTCGCATCAGTGCCGGAGATGGTCATAGAGTCGGATGCCAGCCGCTGAGGCTGGGGAGCTCGCTGCGGCTCAGTGCAGACAGGGGGCCTGTGGTCCTCGGGGGAATTGTCGCTTCATATCAATTGCCTGGAAATTCTAGCAGGGGCATTTGCGATTCGCTCTTTTTCTCCCCGCCAGGCGAAATATTGTATCCTATTACTCATGAACAACATATCAGTGCTTCGTTATATAAACCGCCTAGGAGGCACCAGGTCTCGAGTCATGGTGGAGATTGCAAAGGAATTCTGGTAATTTTGCCTCCAACATCACATATTAGTGACGGCGGAGTATATTCTGGCACGCACCAACCTGGGGGCGACTGGAACTCTTGTTTCCTGAAGGATGGCAGTGATTGGAAACTCCGCCCGCAAGTGTTTCACAGTCTGAATCTTTGATGGGGTCTGTGTTAAATGGACCTGTTTGCATCAAGGCTGAATGCTCAGCTGCCATGTTTTTTCAGTTGGAGGGTGGACCCTCTAGCTCAAGGGTCGGACACCTTCCTTCAGACATGGGTGAAGGATCTGCTCTATGCATTTCCCCCGTTCTCCATGATTCAGAGAGTACTCTCTCAGGTGAGAAGACAGAAGGCAGAGCTAATTTTGGTGATGTCTCTTTGGAAGGCTCAACTGTGGTTTCCAGTGGCGATGTCACTGTCTTGTGCACAACCGTTTGCTATTCCGGAGGATCCATATCTGTTGCTGGATCCAGCAGGATCTCCTCATCCTCTGATAGTAACAGGGCAGTTGTTGCTCAAGGCGTGGAGGATTTCCGGAGACACTGGCAAGTGCAGGGAGTTTCGGACAACGCGCTGTTTTTCTTGTCCCATTATTGGGCATCTTCCACTCACAAAGGATATGAAGCATCCTTTAGGAGATGAGTTTGTTGGTGTAGTGAGCAATGTATTGATCTCCTGCGAGCGAGCATTATTATGATTGTTAATTTTCTTTCTGAGTTAGCAGCACAAAGCCTAGCTTAAAGGACCATTAATAATTTTAGGTCAGCAGTCCCAGGGGGTCATCCTCACTTAGAGGGTAAACCAGTCGTCAAGCATCCACTAATATGCAAGCTACTGCGCGGTATCAGGATGGTTAAGCCTCCTCAGCCTAGGTATTCTTCATTATGGGACATAGATCTTTCCTTACATTTTCTGAAGGCCTGGCCTTGTAACAAAGACCTTTTGCGCAAACAGCTGTCAACAGAACTTACCATTCTGCTTTGTCTAGTGTCCTGCCAACGGGTCTCAGACATTTGTGCGTTGGATTTAGCAGGTAGAGTATTTACTCCTTCAGGGGTTTCTTTTACTATTTCTAGACATACAAAGATGGCTTCTAGATGTGTTGCTTACCCAGCTTTTCCTCATCATCAGAAACTATGTGTTGTCAAATGTTTGAAGGCTTATGAGGAGTGTACTTGAGAGATTCACAGACATCTACATGGACAATTGCTCATTTCATTAGAGTTCATTTGGACCTGTTTCTGCTGCCACTCTGGCAAGATGGGTCACAAGGATATTGGGGGAAGCTGGGATATATATTTCTATGTTTTGTGCACACTCAGTTCGGGGGACTATGGCCTCCAAGGCATTTGCTACTAGTTCTTATTTAGAGGACATTATGACAGCAGCAGACTGGTCTTTGGACTCCAATTTTAAAGTTTTTTTTTAATCACAAACCTATTGTTGATGTGGTATCTGCAGTTGTCGATCAGCATTGAACTAGCATAATCTGAAGCCTTCGGTCCAACATAGAATAAAAAAAAGTCTAGCTTATGCGTCAAGAATTTTTCAGTTCTATTAAGGACCCAGAGGCAAGGATTCTCCCACCCGGAAAACAATTTGTTGTTTTTCTATTGTTTCTTGTAAAGTTGTCGATGATGCTATGCAAAATGTGTTGAATTTTATTTAGATGCCCACCCATTGTTTCATGAGTATGGATCAGCTATTATTAATGTCTTTGTTTGACCTTAGGTGCGGATAACAAGGGCACCTGAACGATTGATTTGAACAGAGGAAGAGGAATTTTCTTTAAGGTCTTTAGCCCTGTTGGCAGTCGACATTCTAGATGTCTGAGATTCAGTTCAACAGTTGGATTCCAGTTCCAAGGAGTCAAGTATTTGATTTCCGCTGATTGCAAGGAAAGAGGAAGGACTGTGTTTGCAGGGACAGATATACATGGGGCAGACATGTGATTGGTGGACATTATGGACTACAGGGGGCACCTGGGGAAAGTGTTTGTTTGTTTTTAAAGATTTTGATTGGCTGCTTTTAAATGTTCAGTAAAGAGAGAGATGCATAATCCTCGCCTCAGTGCCCATAAAAGAATTGAAAATTCTTGATGCGTAAGCTACAACATTCAGCTGAATTGAAAGACCATGATATTACTTCAACTGGGACTGAAAACCAGGCAATTGTTGTGCAGGACAACTCATAATGACCTTTAACTGTGGGTAGGTAATGTACACGTAGCTATTGTATGTCACTGCACAAACACAAGTCCTATCCTCACCGCTGATCACCAATGTTAGAAATGGGGTCTTTGGTTGGCAGACAGGTTACCCCCTGTCCAAGCAAGGACCCACTCTCTAGTCAGGGTAAGTCACACGCAATCCAAATTATCCTGTGCCCACCCTCTAGTAGCTTGGCACTGAGCAGTCAGGCTTAACTTAGAAGGCAATGTGTAAAGTATTTGTGCAATGAATCATACAATAAAACAGTATAAACTCCACAAAAATGCACCACACAGGTTAAGAAAAATATAGAATATTTATCTGATTAAATGCAGGTCAAAACGATCAAGATTTGATAAGTACACGTTGAAATACCACTTTAGAAAATGATAAAAAGAGTCTTAAATTCTTAAAAGCAATAAGTGTCTCTTGCAAGCACAAAGTACCTGGTTTGCGTCCAAAGTATCTGCAAGGGACCGCAGAGGAGGAGATGCGTGGAAAACTGGGAGGTGTTCGTTGGTTTCTCCGGGCGCACACTGACGATGCGTCAATATTTTTCACGCAGGAAGGGCCTTCCGTCGATTTCCGGTGCGTGGACCCTGGATCCTCTTCGGGTTGCAGGGCATTTGGATGCCCTGGGGCCGATGTTGAGAAATTCTGGGCGTGCAGGATGAAGTCACAGGAGCAGCGTCGATCCGGTGGGCGATGTAGGGAAAGTTCTGTCGCACGGCAAGCGCTGTGTCAATTCCTTTTTGCAAGAAGTAGTGCTGCGTCGTTCCGGCTCGGCAATGCGTCAATCCAGTGGGCTGTGCATCGAACTTCCGGTCGCAACACTGGAACTGCGTCGATCTCCACTCGAGGAGCTGGTCTCCGTCGTTCCGGTTTGGCGTGCAGTGATTTTCTCACTTCAGTGCAGTCTGTGAGTCGATTCCGGCATGCTGTGCATCGATTTTTCGCTGCACAAGGAGTTCTTTGCAGAGATTAAGGTGGTCATTACAACCCTGGCGGTCGGTGTTAAAGCGGCGGTAAGACCGCCAACAGGCCGGCGGTAAAAAAAATGGAATTACGACCATGGCGGAAACCGCCAACATAGACAGCCACTTTAACACTCCGACCGCCACGGCGGTACAAACAAACACAGCAGCGGTCACCGCCAACAGACAGGCGGAGGACAATGTACCACCCACAGAATTACAACCTACCAATCCGCCACCTTTCCTGGGATGGATTCACAGCGAACAAAAACACGCCGGAAACAGGACTTCGAAGGGAAAACACTCACCTCTGCACACCCCACGAGGAACCAGGACGCCATGGAACCAGAGCTCCACATTTTTACAGCCTTTATCTTCTTGCTCCTCTACCAGGAGCACGAATGCCGGTGGCGAAGACCACAGTGAGTACTGCACCTACGACACAGGGGAGGGGGAGGGAAAAAACAGTGACACACACATGCAACACGCATCGCCCCCACCCTCACCCACGACAACACACACACTAATACAGCATGATACATTACAGTTACACCTCCCAAACCCCCCGGAAGAATGCAAAGACAAAAGTAAATGAGGTGAACGATTGTAATATATTAAAATTCAGTATTCAAAAAATATACATACACTATTTACAAATATATACACCAATTATATTAGTCCAAGGTATTCCACCATCAAAGTCCGTGGACCACTGGGCCCAAAATGCATGGGCGAGGCCCACACAAGATACCTGAATAAGACGGAGAGAACACTGCAGGGGCATCAGATAGAAATAAAACAGGCACCTCAGGGGGAAGGGAAAGGGTGGGCACCTCAGCCGGATGAGTGCACAATGCCAGATCCACGAGGGGGCTCCATGCCCACTGTTCCATCCTGGGGAGTGCAAAGCCACAGTCTCTCAAGTCTCTACAGTGGGTGGTTTGCCCACTGCTTAATCCTGGGGAGTGCAAAGCCACAGTCTCTCAAGTGGATAACAGTCTGCACTGGTTCTGGAGGGGGCCTTGTGCCCAGAGTGCTTCATCCTGCCAAGGACTGAGGTAGTGGATGTATCTCTCCACTGGTTCTGGAGGGGGCCTTGTGCCTAGAGTGCTTCATCCTGCTCGTGGCGGCCTCAGTAGCATCAGAGCTTTTGGCGCTCATGGGCCTGCGGGGCTTGTTGTGGCGGTGTCCTTGTCAGCGGTGCTTGTGGCAGGGGTGTCTTTGGCAGCAGTGCTTGTGGCTGCGGTGTCCTTGGCAGTGGTGCTTGTGGCGGCGGTGTCTTTGGCAGCGGTGCTTGTGGCGGCGGTGTCTTTGACAGCAGTGCTTGTGGCGGCGGTGTCCTTGGCAGCGGTGTCTTTGGCAGCGGTTCAGCTGCTGGCGGTCCTGTCTTGGGCAACGGGGCTGCTGCTGGCCGGCTCCTTGGCAGGGGGGCTGCTGCTGGCGGTCCTGTCTTGGGCAGCGGGGCTGCTGCTGGCCGGCTCCTTGGTAGGGGGGCTGCTACTGGCGGTCCTGTCTTGGGCAGCGGGGCTGCTGCTGGCGGTCCTGTCTTGGGCAGCAGGGTTGCTGCTGGCGGTCCTGTCTTGGACAGCGGGGCTGCTGCTGGCGGTCCTGTCTGGAGCAGTGGGGCTGCTGGCGGTCGGCTCCTGGGCAGCGGGGCTGCTGCTGGTGGTCCTGTCTGGGGCAGTGGGGCTGCTGGCGGTCGGCTCCTTGGCAGCGGGGCTGATGGCGGTCTTCTCCGCCGTGCTGATCTTCCCAGACTTGCCGGTTTTCTTGTGCCCCTTCCCCACCTTGGAAGGTGTCGCAGCTGACTCCACACTCCCACCTGTACCCCGGGGAGCGGCTTTGGTGGCTGGTGTCTTCCCCCTCTCCCGCCGGACACTGGCCAACTTTTGATGCTTGACAGGTGGGGGCTGCTGCTGGCGGTCCTGTCTTGGACAGCAAGGCTGCTGCTGGCGGTCCTGTCGGTCCTGTCTTGGGCAGCAGGGCTGCTGCTGGCCGGCTCCTTGGCAGCGGGGCTGCTTCTGGCGGTCCTGTCTTGGGCAGCGGGGCTGCTGCTGGCGGTCCTGTCTTGGGAAGTGGGGCTGCTGCTGGCGGTCCTGTCTTGGGCAGCGGGGCTGCTGCTGGCCGGCTCCTTGGCAGCTGGGCTGCTGCTGGCGGTCCTGTCTTGGGCAGCAGGGCTGCTGCTGGCGGTCCTGTCTGGGGCAGCGTGGCTGCTGGCGGTCAGCTCCTGGGCAGCGGGGCTGATGGTGGTCTTCTCCGCCATGCTGATCTTCCCAGACTTGCCGGTTTTATTGTGCCCCTTCCCCACCTTGGAAGGTGTTGCAGCTGACTCCACACTCCCACCTGTACCCCTGGGAGCAGCTTTGGTGGCTGGTGTCTTCCCCCTCTCCCGCCGGGCACTGGCCAACTTTTGATGCTTGACAGGTGGGGGACTGTCCGTGCTGTGGCTCCTTGCCACACTGGCTGCCCTGCTGCCTGGTGCACTCCATAATCCGGTGACTACTGGCACCACTGGTCCCGCCGATGTTGTGGCTGGGGTGCTAGGTTGGGACCTGGAGAGTCGGGCCCTAGGAGACTGACGGGATGGGGGAGCTGAGGGGAAGAGGTCAAGGCTGGCCAGGAAAAGTTTCTTAGGAACACTGGGATGGGTAGATGGAGGGGGTTTGGGAAGAGGTAGTGGTTTTTGGGAAGAGGTAGTGGTCATAGGAGGTGTACGTTTGCTGAGTTTGGGTGAAGGTGCATGGGCTGGAGGCTGTTGTGAGGTGGATGGCTGTTGGGTGGGTGTGTGGCTGCGTTTGTGTACCTTGAGAGGTGGGCTCACAGACACACTGGGAGAGGACACAGGGGATGTGTGAATGGTAGTGGGGGTGGTGACTGCACGTGAGCGGGGTGTGGTGGTGGGTGTGCTGGTGGTGGACGTAGTGGATGAAGATGTAGTGCATGCAGGTGTGAGTGGAGACGAGACTGGGAGGGATGAGGGAGATGAGGAGGAGGGGGACACAGTGGAGGCAGTGGATGTTGGTATGTCTGCATGTGTGTGATACTTGCGTGAGTGCCTGTGGGACGTGTGGTGCTTATGTTTGCCAGAGCTTCCTTTGTGTGTTGAGGTGTGTGCATGCTGGTCTGATGGTGTGCTTGGGATAGGCTGAGGTACAGGGGTGTGAGTCTGGGTGGAGGAAGTTGGAGGGGGGACGCTAGAGACGGGGACAATGGCTGCCATCAGTGCTGAGGCCAGAGTCTGAAAAGCTCGCTGAAGGGCTGCCTGACCAGAATGAATGCCCTCCAGGAAAGCATTGGTTTGTTGCAACTGCCTCTCTACACCCTGGATGGCATTCAAAATGGTAGACTGCCAAACAGTGAGGGACCTGAGGAAGTCAATGGCCTCCTCACTGAGGGCAGCAGGGGTGACTGGGGCAGGGCCTGAGGTGCCTGGGCGAAGGTGATGCCCACCCTCCTGGGTGAGCGGGCACGGGGCAAAGGCTGAGGGGCTGCTGGGAGGGCGGTGCTGGAGGCGGTGGTGGTGGCTGCACCTGTAGATGCGGGGGGCACAGATGGGCCCGCCACCGCAAGGGAGCTCCAATCAGAGGACGAGTCCGTATCACTGGTGTCAGCTCCTTCCCCGCCGTGGAGCTCCCCTCGCCCCCGTCCCACTGGAGAGTGTAGGTCCTCTCCTGTCGAAGATCAGGTATCGAGTGATTGAACTGATAGAAAATGGCGGTCACGTCTGCGGCGGTGCGTACCATCACCGCCGGCGTACATCGTCATTGGCTCCTAGGACCCATAGGGTCCAATGTTAACCAATGCAGAATTGCGCCGCGGTCTTCGACCGCCTACCGCGACGGTGCACAACGCCAGCACAGTTACCTCATACCCCCCTGTCCCACTTTACAGGTCAGGCAGCCACCATTTCAGGGGCCCAAATGGCTTTATTTTTAACTGCGTCACACATACCTAGGCCTTGGCTCAACACTCATACAGGCAAATTTCGGGTTATGAATAGTTAGTAAACTGTGTTTACGTACCTCTGAGTTGGTTGACTCTGTGCTCGCTGTTGTCCTCCATAGGCACCGTCCGCTGGGACATGTGAGGAGATGGCGGCATCCTCTGGTGTACAGACCGCTGGTGGACCTGTCGACAATGGAGGAAAGACATGTAATCATCACCTACAGGCTTGATCGTGCCACAATCCTGGAACTGTGTGCCCAGTTGGAGCCAGACCTAATGCCAGCTATCCGCCATCCCACAGTGCAGGTGCTGTCAGTACTCCATTTCCTTGCAAGTGGGTCATTTCAAAGAACAGTGGCCATAGCATCAGGGATGTCCCAGCCTATGTTTTCCAACGTGTTGTCCAGAGTGTTGTCTGCCCTGCTGAAACACATGCAGAGCTACATCGTTTTCCCTCAGGTGGAGGATTTGCCAACAGTGAAAGGTGACTTCTATGCCCTGGGACATATCCCCAACATCATAGGTGCCATTGATGGGACACATGTGGCCTTCGTCCCCCCCGCAGGAGTGAACAGGTGTACAGAAACCGGAAAAGTTACCATTCGATGAATGTGCAGATGGTGTGTTTGGCAGACCAGTACATCTCCTGTGTTAATGCCAAATTCCCTGATTCAGTGCATGACACTTACATCCTGCGGAATAGCAGCATCCCTTATGTGATGGGGCAACTACAGAGGCACTGTGTGTGGCTACTAGGTGAGCACCTGCAACCAAATCAGTGGGAATAGGTGTCTGGGTCTGGGGATATCCCTAAGAGTTAGTGTGTGTCTAACAGTTGTCCCTCGTCATTTGAAGGTGTCTGGTTACCCCAACCTGTCATGGCTACTGACCCCAGTGAGGAATCCCAGGACAAGGGCAGAGGAACGCTACAATGAGGCCCATGGGCGAACCAGGAGGATTATAGAGCAGACCTTCGGCCTCCTGAAGGCCAGGTTCTGGTGCCTCCATATGACAGGTGATTCCCTATTCTGCTCACCAAAGAATGGGTGCCAGATCGTCGTGGCCTGCTCTATACTTCACAACTTGGCTTTGCGACGACAGGTGCCTTTTCTGCAGGAGGATTGTCCAGATGGAGGTGTTGTGGCAGCTGTGGAGCCTGTGGACAGTGAAGACGAGGAAGCAGAAGAAGAGGAAATCGACAACAGGAGCTCTGTGATCCTGCAATACTTCCAGTGAGACACAGGTAAGAAGACAAACATGCCTACTACATGTAATTTAACACTACTACCTCTCTACTGTCTGTCCTTTTCACCCAGTGTATGGTCACTGAGTTGTTGAGGCCAGAGTCTGAAAAGCTCGCTGAAGGGCTGCCTGACCAGAATGAATGCCCTCCAGGAAAGCATTGGTTTGTTGCAACTGCCTCTCTACACCCTGGATGGCATTCAAAATGGTAGACTGCCAAACAGTGAGGGACCTGAGGAAGTCAATGGCCTCCTCACTGAGGGCAGCAGGGGTGACTGGGGCAGGGCCTGAGGTGCCTGGGCGAAGGTGATGCCCACCCTCCTGGGTGAGCGGGCACGGGGCAAAGGCTGAGGGGCTGCTGGGAGGGCGGTGCTGGAGGCGGTGGTGGTGGCTGCACCTGTAGATGCGGGGGGCACAGATGGGCCCGCCACCGCAAGGGAGCTCCAATCAGAGGACGAGTCCGTATCACTGGTGTCAGCTCCTTCCCCGCCGTGGAGCTCCCCTCGCCCCCGTCCCACTGGAGAGTGTAGGTCCTCTCCTGTCGAAGATCAGGTATCGAGTGATTGAACTGATAGAAAATGGCGGTCACGTCTGCGGCGGTGCGTACCATCACCGCCGGCGTACATCGTCATTGGCTCCTAGGACCCATAGGGTCCAATGTTAACCAATGCAGAATTGCGCCGCGGTCTTCGACCGCCTACCACGACGGTGCACAACGCCAGCACAGTTACCTCATACCCCCCTGTCCCACTTTACAGGTCAGGCAGCCACCATTTCAGGGGCCCAAATGGCTTTATTTTTAACTGCGTCACACATACCTAGGCCTTGGCTCAACACTCATACAGGCAAATTTCGGGTTATGAATAGTTAGTAAGCTGTGTTTACGTACCTCTGAGTTGGTTGACTCTGTGCTCGCTGTTGTCCTCCATAGGCACCGTCCGCTGGGACATGTGAGGAGATGGCGGCATCCTCTGGTGTACAGACCGCTGGTGGACCTGTCGACAATGGAGGAAAGACATGTAATCATCACCTACAGGCTTGATCGTGCCACAATCCTGGAACTGTGTGCCCAGTTGGAGCCAGACCTAATGCCAGCTATCCGCCATCCCACAGTGCAGGTGCTGTCAGTACTCCATTTCCTTGCAAGTGGGTCATTTCAAAGAACAGTGGCCATAGCATCAGGGATGTCCCAGCCTATGTTTTCCAACGTGTTGTCCAGAGTGTTGTCTGCCCTGCTGAAACACATGCAGAGCTACATCGTTTTCCCTCAGGTGGAGGATTTGCCAACAGTGAAAGGTGACTTCTATGCCCTGGGACATATCCCCAACATCATAGGTGCCATTGATGGGACACATGTGGCCTTCGTCCCCCCCGCAGGAGTGAACAGGTGTACAGAAACCGGAAAAGTTACCATTCGATGAATGTGCAGATGGTGTGTTTGGCAGACCAGTACATCTCCTGTGTTAATGCCAAATTCCCTGGTTCAGTGCATGACACTTACATCCTGCGGAATAGCAGCATCCCTTATGTGATGGGGCAACTACAGAGGCACTGTGTGTGGCTACTAGGTGAGCACCTGCAACCAAATCAGTGGGAATAGGTGTCTGGGTCTGGGGATATCCCTAAGAGTTAGTGTGTGTCTAACAGTTGTCCCTCGTCATTTGAAGGTGTCTGGTTACCCCAACCTGTCATGGCTACTGACCCCAGTGAGGAATCCCAGGACAAGGGCAGAGGAACGCTACAATGAGGCCCATGGGCGAACCAGGAGGATTATAGAGCAGACCTTCGGCCTCCTGAAGGCCAGGTTCTGGTGCCTCCATATGACAGGTGATTCCCTATTCTGCTCACCAAAGAATGGGTGCCAGATCGTCGTGGCCTGCTCTATACTTCACAACTTGGCTTTGCGACGACAGGTGCCTTTTCTGCAGGAGGATTGTCCAGATGGAGGTGTTGTGGCAGCTGTGGAGCCTGTGGACAGTGAAGACGAGGAAGCAGAAGAAGAGGAAATCGACAACAGGAGCTCTGTGATCCTGCAATACTTCCAGTGAGACACAGGTAAGAAGACAAACATGCCTACTACATGTAATTTAACACTACTACCTCTCTACTGTCTGTCCTTTTCACCCAGTGTATGGTCACTGAGTTGTCACTTTCTCTTACGATTTCACAGATGTGGGTCCCACTGTGTGACATCTGCTGTGTTTCCTCATGGACTATAGCTGTGTGACATAGGTATGTTGACATTGAAAGAGCATTTTGTCACTGTAATTGCTAATACACTAATTCGAAATCACAGATAGACTCCAGATTGTTTTGTGCTTTAAGGGTGTTTATTTAAGTGCTCAATATTGGAGGGGGTTGTTAAATGGTGAGGGGTGATGGTGGAGGGATGTCCATGGCAGACTCCAAGCTATTAGTCTCACAGGTGCATTGTCCAAAGGGGCATAGGAAGTGGAGCTGGGGCAGTTTGAGGATGGACAGGGTGACAAGGTGGGACAAAAGGATGACAATCAGGGTGGTCTCATTTCTTGGCGGGGGTCTTGGCATTGTTCTCTGTCTTTGTCCTGGATCTCAGGGACCGTTTGCGGGGTGGTTCTCCATCTGCAGGGGGTGGGGTGCTGGTGTGGTGGTCCTGTGGCGGTGCCTCCTGTCCACTAGCGCCGGCAGAGGTGGTGGGCAGTTCATGGTCCAGGCTAGTATCAGGGGCCCCTTGTTGTGCCACAGTGTCCCTCCTGGTGTTGAGGACTTCCTTCAGCACCCCTACGATGGTGCCCACAGTGGAATTGATGGATATGAGTTCCTCCCTGAAGCCCAAATACTGTCCCTCCTGCAGCCGCTGGGTCTCCTGAAACTTGGCCAGAACCGTTGCCATCGTCTCCTGGGAATGATGGTAGGCTCCCATGATGTTGGAGAGGGCCTCGTGGAGAGTGGGTTCCCTGGGCCTGTCCTCCCCCTGTCGCACAGCAGCCCTCCCAGTTCCCCTGTTTCCCTGGGCCTCTGTCCCCTGAACCGTGTGCCCACTGCCACTGCCCCCAGGTCCCTGTTGTTGTTGGGCTGGTGGGTTAGCCTGGGTTCCCTGTAGTGGTGGACACACTGCTGATTGACGTGTCCTGGGGACAGAGGTATGGGCCCGCTGGGTGGGTGCTGTGCTGGTGATTCCAGAGGGGGGAAGCTCTGTAGTGGCCTGTGACTGTGTGAGGGGAACCGACTGTCCCGAGGTCCCAGATGGGCCGGGCTGGTCATCTAGATCCAGTTGGACAGAGCTGCTGTCATCACTGTGGGCCTCTTCTGTTGGTGGTGTGGACATGTCTGGACCCTCCTGTCCGGTGATGTTGGGTAGGGGTCCTGCAGGGGTGTAAAAGCATGATTATTGCATCTGTGTGCCATGGTGTGCAATGGGTGGGTGATCGTGTACCCCAGTGCTTGCATTCCTGTGTGGGACCTTGTGTGATGTTTTGGGGGGTGTATGGGTATGTGCAGTGGCCATGCTTTGGTGATGGGTGTCCATGCTTTGGTGTTGCATGCAGGGCTTGGTGTTGGGATGGGTGGTTTGTGATATTGGGACATTTGTGAGGAGTAGGAGTGATGGGGGTGAGGGCGAGGGTGGGGGTATGTGGTAGCATGCAGGTAGGGTGGGGGATGTAATAGTTAAAATTTGACTTACCAGAGTCCATTCCTCCAGCTACTCCTGCGAGGCCCTCAGGGTGCAGAATAGCCAAGACCTGCTCCTCCCATGTTGTTAGTTGTGGGGGAGGAGGTGGGGGTCCCTGCCAGTCCTCTGAACCGCAAGGTGGTGTCTTGAGACCACGGAACGCACCTTCCCCCGTAGGTCGTTCCACCTCTTCCTGATGTCATCTCTATTTCTTGGGTGTTGTCCCACTGCGTTAACCCTGTCCACTATTCTTTGCCATAGCTCCATCTTCCTAGTTATGGAGGTGTGCTGCACCTGTGATCCGAATAGCTGTGGCTGTACCCGGATGATTTCCCCCACCATGACCCTGAGCTCCTCCTCAGAGAACCTGGGGTGTCTTTGCCGTGCCATGGGGTGGCGTGGGTGATGTGTGGGGTGGTGTGTGTTGTGATGTGTGGGGTGATATTTAGTGGTGTGTTGTGTGAGGTGCGTGGATGTTGTGTGAGTGATGGTGTTGAGTGCCTGCGAATGCTTGTTTGTAGATTGTGGTGTCTGTCTCTGGCCTTTTGGAATTTTTGGTAGTAGGGGTTTGTGGGTGATGTGGGTGTGTGTTTTATATTGTATTGGGTGTGTGTGAGTGGTGTGTGTATGTGTATCAGGTGTGTGTATTTCGAATTGTCCAATGTGGTAGTGTTTTGTAAATGTGTGTGTATTTTGAGCGCAGCGGTGTGTACCACCAATGGAATACCGCGGTTGAAAGTCCGCCACGTGGATTCGTGGGTCGTGATAATGTGGGCGTATTCCTGTTGGCGTGACGGTGGAGGTTTTGTTTTCGCCAGTTTATCACTGACCTTTGGTGTGGCGGACTTGTTTGGGTGTCTCAATTTTGGCGGATTCCGAGCAGTGGGTCATAATGACCGTGGCGGAATTCTGCTGCCGCCGCGGTGTGTTGGCGGTCTTCTGCATGGCGGTAAGCGACTTTTACCGCCAATGTTGTAATGACCCCCAAGGTCTTTTTAGCCCTGATACTTCAAAAAACAGGAGGCAAGCTCAATCCAGGCCCTTGGAGAGCACTTATCAGCAGAGCCAGAGGGCAGCAAGGCAGCAGGGCAAGAGCAAGGCAGCAGTACGTCTCAGAAAAACAGTCCAGGTGAGTCCTTTGGGCAGGCAGGCAGTTCCTCTTGACAGGTTGCAGGTTCATGTCCAGAAGTGTCTGAGTTGGTTGGGTCAGGGACCCTGCTTAAATACCCAAATGTGCCTTTGGAGTGGGGAGACTTAAAGAGTCGCTTAGAAGTGCACAAGTTCCCCTTTCAGTTCCATCCTGTCTCCCAGGGTCCCAGTAGGGGGTTTGGCAGTCCATTGTGTAAGGGCAGGCCCCTGTCCTTTGACATGTAAGTGTCAGGCCCTCCACCCTCCCAGCCCAGGAAGACCCATTCAGCATGCAGATGCATGCAGGTGTGACTGAACATCCTGTGTTTGGGGTTGTCTGAGTGAAATGCACAAGGGAGCTGTCAATTAACCTAGCCAGGCGTGGATTGGAAGGCACAGAAGGATCTAAGTGTAGAGAAATGCTAACTTTAGAAATGTGGCATTTCTAGAATAGTAATGTTAAATCCAACTTCACCAATAAGAAGGATTTTCTATTACCATTCTGGCCATATTAAATATGACCTGGTTACTCCTTTTAGATCAGAATCTACTACTCACACAGTATATGAGGGTAGCCCTAATGCTATCCTATGAAAGGAGCAGGCCTCACAGCTGTGTAAAACAAATTTAGGAGTTTTACACTACCAAGACATATAGAACACACATATTCATGTCCTGCCTTTTACCTACATAACACCCTGCCCTATGGGCTACCTAGGGCCTAACTTAGGGGTGACTTATATGTAGAGAAAGAGGAGTTTAAGGCTTAGCAATTACTTTTAAATGCCACGTCAAAGTGGCAGTAAAACTGCACACACAGGTCCTGCAATGACAGGCCTGAGGCATGGTTAAAGGGCTACTTATGTGGGTGGCAGAACCAGTGCTGCAGCCCACTAGTAGCATTTAACTTAAAGGCCCTGGGCACATGTAGTGCACTAGACTAGAGACGTACAAGAACATTAAATAAGCCAATTGGGTATTTGTCAATGTGAACATGTTTTAAGGAGAGAGCATATGCACTTTAGCACTGATTTGCAGTGTTAAAGTGCGCAGAGTCCTAAATCCAGCAAAAATGTGGTCAGAAAAAGAGAAGGAGGAAGTCAAAAAGTTTGGGGTGACCCTGCAGAAAGTCCATTTCCAATAATGGACATTTGTTGTATTTATATATATAGCCCTAACTGCTAACCAGTGCTAAAGATGCAGGTCCTCTGTACTCTCAACATAGTGATATTAGCTTATCCACAATTAGCATTTTAATGTACTTGTAGGTCGCTAGTAAAGTGCACTATATGTGCCAGGGGCTGTACATTGAATGCTACTAGTAGGACTGAAGCACTGATTGTGCCACCCTCTACAGTAGCCCTTTAAACATCTCCCAGGCCTGCCACTGCAGAGCCTATGTGCACAAGTTTAAACTGCCAGTTCCACCCCACATCAACTTGCAGGGACCAAACCTTCTTTTTTCCTACATGAAGGACACCCCTAAGGAAGGCCCTAGCTAACAACAAGGGCAGGGTGCAGTATATTTCAAAAGTTAAACATGTTCTTTTAAGTTTAACCTGTCTGAGTAGGGTAGCGAAAAAACACTAAATTCATTTTTCACTACTGCAAGACCAATCTCTCCCATAGGTTAACATTGATATTACCTTGAAACTGCCTTAGTGTAATTTCCAGTTGAGACAAGATAGAGTTTGGTGTCTCTGGAACCACAATTTAAAATCACAAGTGGGATTTTAAATTGTAAGTCTGAAAATCCCACTTTTAGAAAGTTAGATAGTTGCTATTTTCTTACCTTAACCCATCCTGTGTCTCTGCCTGTGTCTGAATACACATCTGGGGTGGGTGACAGCTGGGCTTTGTGCATTCTGACTAGACAATCACACACAACAGGAGCTGGGGTATGACACTTACATCCTGATGGCCCATCACCAGGTTTATGGGCCTTCCTGGGCAGGGTGGAAGGGAGGGGCTGACACAGCTGTGCCTGTCCCAATACAGACAGCTGCAAAAGCCCCTGTAGAGTGTCTGGAGCTATGGAAGGAAGGGCAGGGACCTTGTCCACTTTCTTATCCTCTCTTTGAAGTATCTCTCATTTCAAAGGCTCAACTGGGTATAAGTACTGGACCCCAAATGTCACCAAATCATTACACTTTTGGATCTAAGGACATTCTGTCAGGAAGAAGGACTGTTGTGCTGACAGGAGGGGCTGCCACTCTGCTGAACTGCTTTGCTGTGTAGGCCTGCTGCTTCTGACCTGGGAGTGAGAAGGACTGGACCTGCCTCTCCACATCCTCTAAAGAACTTAAGTGACTCCAAGGGCTTGTTGGCTTGCCTCTTGTATTGAAGTCTCAGGGCCATCAAAGACTTCCTACAACCCAGCTCAGCTGTTATACTCTGCAAACTGTGACTCCTATCCTGCCAAGAGGTGCCAATCCAGTCATGGGCCTTTAAAAGGGACTCTGTGACTGTTTTCCCGCAAAAATCTACACATCGATGCCTTTCAGAACCGTCACCTCCTCCCTCTATGCTGCCACATCGCCACTGTTGCTGAGGTCGAGGACATTATATTACTGACTGCGTGGATCGGTATCAACGCACCAGCCGTGGCGCACCACCTTTTCATCGCTGGCTGTGCGGTTCGAAGACAATTCATCCCCCGGCCTCGCAGATCAGAACCGATGCATCGCCTCAACATCGGTGTAACCCTCCATCCAGCAGGCCCTGCGTGGGTCCTGTGGCCAGCCTGCCCTCCATTGATGTCAACCTCAAATTTAGATTACTCCGGTCTAGAGCAATCTCAAGTAAACTTTCAGAGCTATTGGTTTCTAAGCACTCTATTCTTTAAAAATTCACATCTCGAGTTTTACTTATTGGATTTTTATCATGTTGGTCTTGTTTTACGCAGATAAATAATCTTTATTTTTATAAACTGATCTGGAGTCTCTTGTGGTGTTTTCACTGTGTTACTGTAATTTAAGTGTTGCACAAATACTTTTCACATTGCCTCTTAAGTTAAGCCAGACTGATCTGTGCCAAGCTACCAGAGGGTGAGCACAGGTTAATTTAGGTTGTGTACCCTGTCTTGGAATGTGGTCCCTACCTGGACAGGGTGCATATCCCTTCCAGCTGGAGACCGAATTCCTAACATTGGTGATCAGCTGTGAGAATAGAATTTGAGTGTGTGCAGTACCTTACAGTAATTTAGTATACACTACCAACCATATCTAGACCAACTCAAACCAATTGCGTCTGATCCACATTGGCAATTTTCTGTACCCTATCTGATTGGCATTTTACATTTTTTAATTCTCCCTGATTGACATTTTTTTTCTATTAATCATGTCTCTGATTAGAGGTCCCACAACTGCATCTACAAATCTGGATTTTGAGTAATCTAGCTCAAGACATTTTGCAAGGCATTTGTGGTTTCTACAAAAGGTTTCACTAGGAAGGTGGAGCTGCAAAAGGCACCGAGGGCCTGGATAGCAGATAAGAATGCTGTACATGAGATCCCTGGAGAGGAAGATGTGGAAATAGAGGATGATGAGGAGCTGGACCAGGATTCAGTGAGGAATATGGGACTGCTGTGAGCCAGGAGGATGATACCATGCAAGGAGCAGTGATTCCTCCCAAGTCAGGGAGCACCATTTCATCAAGAGGCCTGTCCCCACAGGAGCTGGTGCACAGGAGGGAGGAGAGGAAATTGAGATAGGAACCGGAGAGAGGGGGTAGACAACATTTTAGTAGAGGAGGCACATGGCTATAAATAAAGCCGTCATTCAGCCAGGTTTATTTCCCAGCAAAACTCCCACAGCTCTAGCCAGAAAGGAATCAAGTGTGGTACTGGTAAGCAATGGTGATGATGATTCAGACTTGTCTTCCTCTAATGTTTTTGGCTTACCCATCCTAGTCGCTGAGTACTAGAGCAGGCAATAAAAGAAAGAGAGGACAGAGGTCAGAGGGAGCAGGGAGAAATGGTTGAGGTTGAGGAGGCGAGCTGCAAAATATCAAGATGTCATGGTTTCCACTGAATAGTTGATCGAAGGATTTGCGTCAATGCATACAGCCTGCGATCCTCACAAGATGAGATATCCAAGTCCCTGGTGCCAAGTACCTGATAACTGAGACCCACTCCTTGGACAAAGTCAGTCATCAAATAGTGGTAGACAAACAAAAATAAAGGTGTAGTAGCTGAATTCAGAATAGGGAGTCCAATGGGTTCCGGTCAGCTGGAGCCAAGGGGAGGTGGCCCTGCTCTGCCTCTGATGGCGCAGGAAGGACTTCCCCCAGGTGCGTCCCGCTCAGCAGGAGACCAAGGAGTGCTTTATGTGTGGTTGTAATTGCCTACAGTGCCCCTCCTCTCAGGCGGTGATGCAGGAGGTGGTGCAAGCTGGAACAGCGAGTCCCTTCAGAAGCGCCCCCAGCTGTTGACACATCCCGCCCAGCAGGAGACCAAGGAGAGCTTTATGTATGTTTCTAATTTCATGTGGTGTTCCCTACTCTCATGTGGTAATGCAAGCGGTGGTGCACGCTGGGACAGTGAGTCCCTTCTGAAGTACCCCCAGCTGCTGATAATCAAGGAGTGCTTTATATGCAATTGGAATTGCGTGTAGTGGCCCCTCCTCTCAGGCAGTAATGCAGGTGGTGGTGCAAGCTTGGACAGCGAGTCCCTTCAGAAGTGCCCCCGACTGATCCCATGCAGTGGGAGACCAGGGAGCGATTTATGCACAGTTGTAATTGCATGCTGTGGCCCCTCCTCCGAGGTGGAAATGCAGGCAGAGGTGAAAGCTGGGACAGCGAGTCCCTTCAGAAGTGCCACCAGCTGCTAATAATTACTGTTTATATTTCACGTTTTAGTTAATCTTCCATCCTCTACATGTGTTAGCTATTTCCAAGATGCTGTGTTTCTGCTTTTTTTTTGTATAGTGCATGCTCTGAAATCAATCACCTTCAGGTGTTTAAAGGGCCACAATTGAGAGGCTGAAGGAAGAACAGGTTTCACACAGTACATGTCACCAGATCAAAAATGTGTTCACAATACATGATCTTCCCATCCTTTGCATCTCTGTAGAGTGGCAGAGTAATGGTCATGTCTTCCAGTTTCAATTGTGGTTCTGTGCAAATGTGTGGAAGAAGTGGACAGCTGTTAAAATACTGAGAAGGCAAAAGCAATAGGAAATACAGTGCTTACAGGTTGTGGGTGTGTTGTGTGTTTGGGGGCTGTGAAGTGAAGAAGATGCAAGGTAGTGCATTCAGGATAGAGTGAAATTAGGCTGCTGGAGAGGAAGGAGATGAGGAGAAAGAAATGTTGCAAGAAAAAGGACATACATCTCTAAAATAGAGTGACCATAGCTGGAACTATTAAGACACTCCGAAGACCACTATCCCTTCCACAAGACTCTGTAATGTTTAATTCACAGCCTCACAATTTCACAATTGAAACATGTTTTATATTAATTACTTACAAAAAAATCATTGCTACTTATTTTTCAGATAACAACAACGGACAAAGGCAATAGGAGTGACTGGTTTGAGGTGTATGTCAGTTGTGTCATACAGTATATCTGGATCCAAAAACAGAATGCTCAGAGAGGAACCAAACTACAAGTTGGGTGGCACACTACTGAAATTACAGAAAGTTTACACGTTTAAGTCACACCCTTAATTACAGATGCCCACCCATTTTAGACACCCTCACTTTTTTCATCTCACTTAAAGTCCTGCCCAAGTGTATATTCCACAAATTACATATACCCTTTCTTTGCTACACTTACCCCCACTCTTAATAGATCTTGAGTTCAGATATTCCAAAGTCGATCTAAGTCTACTCATATTGTGCAAAGTAAAAAAGAGGGGAGAATAAAAAAAATTCTAGCTTATGCATCCAGAATTTTCAATTCTAGTAAGGACACGGAGGCGAGGATTATGCTTCTCTTTCTTTACTGTATGAATCACAGCAGCCAACTAAAACACTTGAAAACTCAAACTACATGACGCATGAACCCCAGTAGTCCAGTGTCCTGCCCAATCACCAGCCTGCTCCCTGTATATATGTTCCTGACACCATAGTCCTTCCTCTTTCTTTGCGATCTTCAACAATAATGCAACACCGTCAATCCAATGAACAGCTCTTCGAACCGCAACATGTCCACCAAATAGTGAGTCCAACTCTGCAGACGAAGGAACCTCCATTGCAGCAATTCAACAGAACATCATCCCTTAATCCTTACAACAAGTTCATATGGATTTATTCTCCATCCCTGAGGGAAAAAAGAATAAAAGCAAGGAATAACATTGAATCAAGCAGCTAAAAAGCAATCTCAACAGGGAAAGTTTCAAATAAACATCATGACAAAATCATCATATCCATAATCAATACCATAAGATTCTGATTGTACATTAGGCATCTCAAGCAATATCACGGTTTTCTGGGTGGGATAATCCTCGCCTCTGTGTCCGTAAAAGAATTGAAAATTCTTGACGCGGAGGCTAGAACATTTTTATTCAATGTCATGACCTGAGGCTTCGGATTATGCTACTTTAAAGTTAATCCACCACCACAGATGCAACATCTACAATTGTTTTGTGATAGAACACTTTGAACATGGAATTAGAAGACCAATCTGCCGCTGCCATAATATCTTTGAAAAAAGACCCAGCACAGAAAGCCTTGGCGGCCATGGCCCCACGCGCAGAGTGAGCCTCAAAGAGGGAAATATCACTCCCAGCTTCTCCTAAAAACCATGTAACCCCGCGGGCCGAAGTTGCAGCTGAAATTGGAAGAAAACTCTTCTGTGGGGAAATGAGAAACTGACCCATGGAATCTCTTCGAAATTCCAAGGAACACTCCTCATAAGCATTCAGGCATTTCACCACGCGTAATTTTTTATTGTGAGGAAAAGCGGATTATATGTAACACAACATGATGTAGTTTTAGTACTTCTTGAAATAGAGAATAAAACTCCTGATGGAGTAAATGCTCTACCAGCTATATCTAATGCAGGCACATCCGAAACAAGTCTACAGGAAATCAGACATAGGAGAATCATCTACTTTGCCGACAGTTGTTTACAAGAGAGATATTCGTTATCCGGCCAAACTCTCAGAAAACATAGTACCACATTGACATCCCATAACACTGAATATTTTGGCATCTTAATACCCCTGAGGAGTTTACAAATCAAGGGATGTTTGCCCACAGGTTTGCTGTCCAAATGTGGATGTTCTCCTGAAACAGCAAACGGAAGTTATTAACCGTCCTTTATGCTAAACGCAGAGGACCCAAATCAGATAAAACATGTACAGTCATATGTATTCCTCCCCCCAAGGGATCAATACTCCGTTCACTACATCAATGCGTCTATCTCCTCCAGCCTGACGCATATCACTATGAGTGGAGGGAGCTCATAAGAAAAACATTGCATTCTCTGAAACTCACGGCATTTGCCAACGCCGCCGGAAAAACTCCACACCATGAGGGACAAGCAATCCTGAACCAATGACTGATGAGGGAGACCTAAGGGATCGGAGAGATCTGGGAAGCATTGAATCTGAATTGGAGGAGAAGGCAAATGCCTTGCTACTGGGTGCCAAGATTGGGCCCTCCAACATGGGGTCACTAGGACCATCTCTGCGAACTGCCTCCTCACCTGAGGGAATACGCTCTAAATCAACGAAAAAGGTGAAAATGCATAGAGGAGACCCTCTGACCAATGTTGGAAGAAAGCATCTGAGCTCACCGCCAGGGAATCTGGCCTCCAGCTGTAGGGAGGGAGCTGGGCATTCAGGCGAGATGCACACAGATCTATCTTGCACGGCCCCCACTGTTGATTCAGTGTCTTGAAATACATGGGGACAGAGATTCCAATCGCTGGCATCCCCCAGGAAGAGAGAATTCCAGACCGCTATCGCATTGGAGCGACCTGGAATATATTCCATGGTCCCCGAAATCTGATGTTTGAGGCAATAATGCCAGAAGTCCCTGGCAATCACAACCTTAAGACGTGATCTTGCTCCCCCGAACTGATTTATGTAGCGAACTGCTGACAGAGAGGGACCTGACTGCAAAGGATGCTGCTAATAATTTACGGCAATTAATGTGGAGATATAGTTCCTCAGGAGGCCACCTGCCCCACGTTTCCAATGAACCACACCAAGCCCCCCAAACCCCAATGGATGGCATCTGATTCTATGATCACTTCCAGGGCTGATGAGAAAATGACTTTGCTGTTATACTCATCCATGTGATCCAACCACCAGGACATCTCTGTCCTGGCCTCCTGAGATAACACAATCTGCTCTGAATAAGACAGACCTTTCTGGAGATGTAAGATTTTCAGGTGTTGGCTTGGATGGAAGGTGCCAAAAGACGCAGTAGACGAGCAAGAATCCTCAATTATATCGTCAGAGAGGCAAGGGCTCTCCTCAACTCTTTTGTGATGAAAATCTGCATCATCAATGGAAATCAAGATTGGGCCTTGATGGAATCCACCTGAAAGCCTGAGAATTCTGTGGTTTGGGAAGGAATTGTGATCGATGTCTCCGAGTTGATAACAAACCCGATATCTTGAAGAAGATGTATAGTCCAAGAAAGGTGAAGAAGGATCCTAGTCTTGCTTTGTGCCATGATCAGAATATCATTGAGATCTATAATTAAACGTACTCCCCTCTCCCTGAAAGGTAGTTTGGTGAAACACTGCAGGCTGATGAAAAACCAAAGTGAAGGGCTGTGAATTCGTACCACTGGTTCTGCCAACAAAACTGGAGTAATCGTCTATGAGGAGGAAAAATGGGAACAGTTAATTATGCGTCTTTGAGGTCGAGATGCACCAACTAATCACCCTCTTATAATAGATCTCGCAGCAAATGAATGCCCTCCATTTTGAAATGGCGGTACACTATCCAACAGTTGAATTAACTGTTTGAGGTTCAGGACCAGGCCGGAAACCTCCACCCTTCTTTTAGACCAAGAATATTTTGCTGACGAAACCCTTAGAATGGGATGAAGTCTCTACTATTGCTTGCTTGAAACGGAGGGCACAAATCTCATTGTTTATAAAACTGCTCTCTGTTTGGGGAAAAAAAGAAAAGGAGAGGGAAGGCTCTCTTGAAGAGGATTGGAATAAAACTCCAGTCTGAACCCTTGAACCATTTGTAGAAGCCAAGGATCCTGGTTGACCAACCGCCATGCATGAAGATGAAAACGTACCTTTCAACCTAAAATAACCCCTGACGAGGGAGTGACATTTACCTGAATAGGTGCCATCAGAGCAGAGGTGTTGGCCCCTCTGCGGTATCCACCTTGGCGGGCACGGCCACAACCTTCTCTGTTGCGAGAGGGATATAAGTTGAAGGGATTGTAGCAAATACCTCTGCCTCTCTGAGAGTATCCTCTTGAAGCCTGACAGAATCCCTAGCCTGGCTTTCAGCCTCGGAAGCGTCCAACCCTCACAAAAAGGCCACTGTTAAACATCTTTTTCATGGACCTTTGGCCCTTGTCCAATGCGGAAAAGGTGTAAACATACCTGCCTAAATCAAATTTGTCTTCAAACAATATTCTGTTTCCCATGGTGCCTGCCTCCGTAGAAGCCAATTTCACAAGCTTTGGGTCAATTTGCATGAGAAAGGACTTGAGTAGGTCCGTAGAAATGGCACAATTGGCATTGCACAGAAGGCAAATGGCTCTCTGGGCCCATTCAAGGATTGTCTCTGGATCCAGCTGAGAATTTGCTTCCTTAGCCTTGACAGTGAGCACAAGTATCTTTGTAAGGGTGCCGGAAAGATCTAGGAGATTATCCTGGCTTCCGCACCATGCACTATGAAGACCATTTTTGGAGTTTCTTGCTAAAATTCTAAGGAAAGTCGCCATATTGAGGTCCAATTCTGACATTTATGCAACCTTGCCCAGGAGAGAGAGACGTGGGCATTCAGATTTCAAGGTGTTATGCACCTCACGCTCAAAGCCTTTCCTTAGCCTGTCCTGGACATCATGCGCCACCTCCTTACATGGAAGCCATTCAGTTAACTGTGGCTGTACAATATTTTTAAGGTCAAAAAGTAAATTTTGTGTCCTGGGAACCTCTGCAGTGGACCGGTGAGTTTTTCATTTACGCTTTGTCACAGGTTGTAAATCTTCCTGCGAATGGTCAGAATCTAGGAAGATGCATGAGATATGTCTGCGACTTTGGGATGTAGAAAGCCCTTGAGGGCCCTTCAGAAGTAAAGCTCCCGTATTCGTGGTCCTGAAAGACCGAAACTGCCATTTGTGCTAGAATGTCTGCAGATGATGTACCTCCTGAAGAGGCTCTCAGGGCATGGCCCGAATCAGCAGTCTGGCAATCTCTGGTCATGACATCAGGCAGGGAGCCCCCCATCAATTCAAGTCCATATTATATCAAAGGTTGCGTGAATGGCTTCAGAGCCTTAATAAGAGCCTGATTCACGGAATCCTGCATATGGTTGCCCAAGGCTTCCACTAGTCTCTCTTCCATCTGGTTCTCATATGGCACTTTAGAGATGTCTTGATAGTATTCATCCTCTTCAGCATAGTATGCCATTGCAGTGGGGATGCTCACAAGGATTTGGAAAAGTTCAGGGGGGATTAAATAGCCCTAGCACAGGTATTATAGATTAAGTGAGATAGTACAAACTGTCCTTGCCAGTTTCTTAGTAATACATGGAGGGAGCCACCTGTGAATTCCCTAGGGCAAAGTCCTAAATCGTTTATGCGGCCCCAACAGAGTTCTGAGGGGACAGAGCAACTTCTGGCGACTTCTGATGCACGCAAATGCAAATGGGTGGGAAAACGCTCCGATTGGAGCCCCACGCATGCGCAGCACCAGAAACTGGTAGAGGACAAAGTCCTCGAAGTGCATGAAGCATTCAATTAAACTCCCCGCTCCACAGCTGGCAACGTGACAGTGATAAACATCAGAAATCCCCTCAGGCATACAAAATGCCCAGTCGTGCAATAATATAAGTCAGCAGGTGCATCCAAATTACAAAGCAACAACACAAGAAGTAAATTCATTTATCCTCAGCTTCTGCAGCAGCAAAGAAAGAGGAAGGACTATTGTGTCAGGAGCATAGATATAGGTAGCAGGCCCGTGATAGGGCAGGACACTGGACTACTGGGCTCATGGGTCATGTAGTTTGAGTTTTTAAGTGTTTTAATTGGCTGCTGTGATTTATACAATAAATAAAGAGAAGCATAATCCAAAGCCAAGGGTCCTGACATAGAATAAAGCAGCATCTTACCTGGGAGTGTGTGCGGTCTGCCGGACAGCTATCTCTGACCTTGTCTTTCTATCACATGGTCAGGTGGGTTGAAGGTTGACATACTTTCTCCTTTCTGTTACTCTAAATTTTCCCAGTGGACTGCAGGGTCAAGGGCTGCTTTTAGAGCTGGATGGGCTGCCATGAACCACCCTTGCTCCTGTAGTGTCCGGCTGGACACATCCTAGTGTTTCCACCAGACACTCTGCTGAGGGCTGGCTTCCACACTCACCCATCACAGGCATCGCCAGTCAGGTGACCCTGCAAATAAAAGAGGCCGGGCGCATGTGCCCTGGGCCAGTTGTATGAACCCATTATGCTGTGTCTGTGACACCTTTACTATTAGCATGAGGGCCTCGTGGAGAAAATGACCTAGGCGCCTCAGTGCCTGCCAGCTGCCTCTGCATGCCCCTGCAGCTGCCCACCTGCTGCAACACAGCTTGCCCCCCCCCCCCCCCCCCCGCTGCGCTGTCCTAAGCGGGTGGCCGCGATCAGAGGAGATGAGCCTCTCTGCCACACCGGCAGTGCGAGCCTCGTTCCCGCTGCCTGCAGTTTTAGTCCCACGCGGCCGGACATTGCCGAGTGACGGCTGCCACGGAGATGACAAGGACACCCCAGGAACAGGCTGGGCAAGAGGCGTGGCTTATCGGCGGAGCGAGGATCATGGCCACAGCGCCACCTAGCGGCCATCTTCCTGCTATCACTGGAAGGACATGAAGGGATCTCCAGCAGCAGACCGGTTTGCCGAGAGCTGGGACCCATCTGTAGGAGCGAGATGGGCCGCTCCTAATGGACACACACATATATATATCGACACATACCTACAGGAACCTGCAGGAACAGCCCTTCACTCATCTTGCGCTGCAGCCGGGACTGCGCCTTTGAAGGTAGCCAAGACTGACACTGAGAGCACTGCACGCCCCCTAGTGCTCCCCTGCTGCCAGCGCATCCTACCGAAAAGCCAAGACTGCCTGAGAGAACACCACCTAGTGGCCATTGGTTCTCACTGCACCTGATAAACTGAGTATTGGCCAAAGACACAACACGCAGCACTACAAAGGCTACTGGCCCCATACTTGAAGTGGCGACAGAGCCCACGCACATTTGACCACCAAGGAGCGAGACTGTGAGCTGCCCCCAGTCCCAAGGCAGGCAGAAACTACCAAAGTCCTTGAGGAAGGAGAAACAAAGACGAGACAACCCATCAAGGAGGACATATGCAGAGCGCACAATCCCAGTGACAGTTGAACGTCAGCACAAGTAAGGGGATAGGGCCACATGCCCTTGCGGTAAACAGCCACCACCACAGGCCCGCAGGACGGGCATGACCAGCACTAGCAAAAAGGGTGACCATGGAGGAAGAGACAATGTCAGAGGTGCGCAGAGGGCGCACCGGCGAACCTGACAGCACCAGCAGGAGCCCAAGAGACAGACAGTCCCCTGAGAGCGAGATACAACCCCAGTGAGAAGAGGCCGTGCCAGCCTGCTCCACTGCAGCACAAGATGGCCACTGTTGGCTCATTGTTAAGCAGGTCAGGAGAAGTGACCAACCCTGCCAAGCAATCGGAGGCAGGAGCAAGCGCTGCAACAGCGAAGTCTCAAGGCACCAGAGCTGCGCCCTTAAGTGAAGACAGGAAGAAGAGAACTCCAGTCAGGGAGCGGACCACCAAGAAGATCCCAGGACCAGGCTTGCGAGAGGTCTGAAGGGTGAAAGGATCAAGTCCTACTGACAGGACTAGGCCTGTGAGAGGCTGCAACAGTTCACGATGCATCGGTTGTGGTGCCGAACATGACCAGCGAACAGTCTATGTGACGCAACATGCGACCTGTGGTGCAACACCACATCAAGAAGGAAAAGGAGAAGACAGAGGAACGTGGCATGATGCCATGACATGAAGAACTAAAGAAGAAAGGGTGTGACAGACCTGTCACACAGAAGATCAAGAACACCACAGGTGTGCACGACAAAGGGAGAAGAGGGAGAGGACTGAGGACTCATGCCAGCATACAAGAGGGCATCCATCACCACAAGCCAGCCACCGAGGTGAGCAGACGTCACTGGAGACAGCTCTGCAGGAGGACCAACTGTAAGCTGCCAGCATGCGCAAACCCCATCCAGGCCCCATGCTTCTCAGTGCAACCATCCTGCCACCTGTCACTGGCTACTTGACATTGATGGCATCTCTGTGGCCAAATGTGCACGCCATGCAAGAACCACACATGGCAACGAAATACCTCAAGTCACTCCTTCTCCAAGAATGACACCGCCACCTGTTGATCTAACTACTATTCGATAAGATCGTCATCCTTACCAGGTGCATCACCCAAACCACCTAAGGAGCACTGCATCACCAGAGTGGAGCCAAAATCAGCAAAGAGACAACAAGTTGACAAGGCATCCATGGCACTGTGGGAGGCTAACCACCCAGAAACCTGCTGTGAGCCCCCGTGAACTTGAGACTTGCAGAAGAGAGCATACTTGACCATTTGGACTATCCACTCTTGGGGTTGCACGAGGTTTGGACATGGCCCTGTTGGGAGTTTCGCAGCGACCCCCTTGGTGCAGCCTATGAATGGTCCAGACGGCCCACGCAGTCCTGTTGCAATCCAGGGGCAAGGGCCTCAAGGCAATTTCAGTGAGAGGGGAATCCTGCCAAAAGAGATGTGTCTGAAGCAGCTCCACGACAGACACCGGAAAGCACTGAGATGGCAGACGGATGACTGCTCAGCCAAAGAATATCGGTCAAAGGCCAGTGCACCTGAGCACACAGACCCTGTGACAACCACCCTTGTGGCTCCAAGTGTGACTTGGATATGGTCCTGTTGGCTGTTTATCAGCGACGCCTTCACTTGGCCTGCGATAGGCCCAGAACAGTCCACATGGTCCTGTGGCAGCCCGCCAAAGGGCCTTGAGGAGACTCCTGTCCGATGGAGTTCTGGCACGAGAGGGAAGCCTGAAGCTGCTCTACCAGCGTACGTTAGGATGCACCAAAGCCTTCAAGGACAACACCTTTTCATCCAGGTCATCATAAGTCTATGGAGGTTTGCCATGCCTGGAGCCTGAATGCCTTCCCAGAGATCCTTGAAGTGGACTCCTCACTGCTCCTGATGCACCCGCATTGAACTTCGTAAATAGATTCCAACACCGTGAGCCCAGGTGGGACAGGACCAACAGTGCCTGAGTGCATTGTAACCTCATGGACAGGCGAATGAGGTATCCGGACTTGATCAACATTGCCATTTATGTCCAGAGCAGTCTGGTTAAACTACGGAGGTGTGCCATGATGCCAAGTACCCCAGCTGCACCTGTTCCATGCAGCATGTCCGGTGGACCGCCTAAAGAGACTCAGTGATTATTTTAGTGTTTATGTTTCTCTTCAACAGGTTGTGTAGGAAAGTACCATCTTGCCTGGCATGTTACCCCCATATTTCACTGTATATATGTTGTTTTAGTGTATGTGTCACTGGGACCCTGCCAACCAGGGCCCTAGTGCTCATAAGTGTGCTCTGTATGTGTTCCCTGTGTGATGACTAAATGTCTCACTGAGGCTCTGCTAACCAGAACCTCAGTGGTTATGCTCTCTCTGCTTTCTAAATTGTCACAAACAGGCTAGTGACCAATTTTACCAATTCACATTGGCATACTGGAACACCCTTATAATTCCCCAGTATATGGTACTGAGGTACCCAGGGTATGGGGGTTCCAGGAGATCCCTATGGGCTGCATCATTTCTTTTGCCACCCATAGGGAGCTCTGACAATTCTTACACAGGCCTGCCACTGCAGCCTGAGTGAAATAATGCCCACATTATTTCACAGCCATTTTACACTGCACTTAAGTAACTTATAAGTCACCTTTATGTCTAACCTTCACCTGGTGAAGGTTGGGTGCCAAGTTACTTAGTGTGTGGGCACCCTGGCACTAGCCAAGGTGCCCCCACAACGTTCAGGGCAAATTCCCCGGACTTTGTGAGCGTGGGGACACCATTACACGCGTGCACTATACATAGGTCACTACCTATGTATAGCGTCACAATGGTAACTCCGAACATGGCCATGGAACATGTCTAAGATCATGGAATTGTCTCCCCAATGCCAGGATGGCATTGGGGAGACAATTCCATGATCCCCCGGGTCTCTAGCACACACCCGGGTACTGCCAAACTACCTTTCCCGGGGGTTCACTGCAGCTGCTGCTGCTGCCAACCCCTCAGACAGGTTTCTGCCATCCTGGGGTCCAGCCAGGCTTGGCCCAGGAAGGCAGAACAAAGGACTTCCTCAGAGAGAGGGTGTTACACCCTCTCCCTTTGGAAAAAGGTGACAGGGCTGGGGAGGAGTAGCCTCCCCCAGCCTCTGGAAATGCTTTGATGGGCACAGATGGTGCCCATCTCTGCATAAGCCAGTCTACACCAGTTCAGGGATCCCCCAGCCCTGCTCTGGCGTGAAACTGGACAAAGGAAAGGGGAGTGACCACTCCCCTGACCTGCACCTCCCAGGGGAGGTGCCCAGAGCTCCTCCAGTGTGCTCCAGACCTCTGCCATCTTGGAAATAGAGGTGCTGCTGGCACACTGGACTGCTCTGAGTGGCCAGTGCCAGGTGGTGACGTCAGAGACTCCTCCTGATAGGCTCTTACCTGTGTTGCTAGCCTATCCTCCTTCCTAAGTAGCCAAACCTCCTTTTCTGGCTATTTAGGGTCTCTGCTTTGGGGAATTCTTTAGATAATGAATGCAAGAGCTCATCAGAGTTCCTCTGCATCTCTCTCTTCACCTTCTGCCAAGGAATCGACCGCTGACTGCTCAGGACTCCTGCAAAACCGCAACAAAGTAGTAAAGACGACTACTGCAACCTTGTATCACTGATCCTGCCGCCTTCTCGACTGTTTTCCTGGTGGTGCATGCTGTGGGGGTAGTCTGCCTGCTCTCTGCACTAGAAGCTCCGAAGAAATCTCCCGTGGGTCGACGGAATCTTCCCCCTGCAATCGCAGGCAACAAAAGACTGCATCACCGGTCCTCTGGGTCCCCTCTCAGCACGACAAGCGTGGTCCCTGGAACTCAGCAACTCTGTCCAAGTGACTCCCACAGTCCAGTGACTCTTCAGTCCAAGTTTGGTGGATGTAAGTCCTTGCCTCCCCCGCTAGACTGCATTGCTGGGTACCGCGTGATTTGCAGCTGCTCCGGCTCCTGTGCACTCTTCCAGGATTTCCTTTGTGCACAGCCAAGCCTGGGTCCCCAACACTCTAACCTGCAGTGCACAACCTCCTGAGTTGTCCTCCGGCGTCGTGGGATCTTCTTTTGTGACTTCGGGTGAGCTCCGGTTCACTCTTCTTCGTAGTGCCTGTTCCGGCACTTCTGCGGGTGCTGCCTGCTTCTCTGAGGGCTCCCTGTCTTGCTGGGTGCCCCCTCTGTTTCCTCACACAATTGGCGACATCCTGGTCCCTCCTGGGCTACAGCAGCATCCAAAAACCCTAACCGTGACCCTTGCAGCTAGCAAGGCTTGTTTGCGGTCTTTCTGCGTGGGAACACCTCTGCAAGCTTCTACACGGCGTGGGACATCCATCCTCCAAAGGGGAGGTTTCTAGCCCTCTTCGTACTTGCAGAATCCACAGCTTCTACCATCCAGTGGCAGCTTCTTTGCACCCTCAGCTGGCATTTCCTGGGCATCTGCCCAATCTCGACTTTGTTGCGACTCTTGGACTTGGTCGCTGTGAGAAGGTAGCCTCTTTCTAGCCTTGTTACCCCCACTTTTGGCCTGTTTGTGAGTGTATGTCAGGGTGTTTGTCACTGTTTTCACTGTCTCACTGGGATCCTGATAGCCAGGCCTCAGTGCTCATAGTGAAAACACTATGTTTTCAGTATGTTTGTTATGTGTCACTGGGATCCTGCTGGTCAGGACCCCAGTGCTCATAGGTTTGTGGCCTATATGTATGTGTCACTGGGACCCTGTCACACAGGGCCCCAGTGCTCATAGGTGTGCATGTATATGTTCCCTGTGTGGTGCCTAACTGTCTCACTGAGGCTCTGCTAACCAGAACCTCAGTGGTTATGCTCTCTCATTACTTTCAAATTGTCACTAACAGGCTAGTGACAAATTTTACCAATTTACATTGGCTTACTGGAACACCCTTATAATTCCCTAGTATATGGTACTGAGGTACCCAGGGTATTGGGGTTCCAGGAGATCCCTATGGGCTGCAGCATTTCTTTTGCCACCCATAGGGAGCTCTGACAATTCTTACACAGGCCTGCCACTGCAGCCTGAGTGAAATAACGCCCACGTTATTTCACAGCCATTTTACACTGCACTTAAGTAACTTATAAGTCACCTATATGTCTAACCTTTACCTGGTAAAGGTTAGGTGCAAAGTTACTTAGTGTGAGGGCACCCTGGCACTAGCCAAGGTGCCCCCACATTGTTCAGAGCCAATTCCCTGAACTTTGTGAGTGCGGTGACACCATTACACGCGTGCACTACATATAGGTCACTACCTATATGTAGCTTCACCATGGTAACTCCGAATATGGCCATGTAACATGTCTATGATCATGGAATTGCCCCCTCTATGCCATCCTGGCATAGTTGGCACAATCCCATGATCCCAGTGGTCTGTAGCACAGACCCTGGTACTGCCAAACTGCCCTTCCTGGGGTTTCACTGCAGCTGCTGCTGCTGCCAACCCCTCAGACAGGCAGCTGCCCTCCTGGGGTCCAGCCAGGCCTGGCCCAGGATGGCAGAACAAAGAACTTCCTCTGAGAGAGGGTGTGACACCCTCTCCCTTTGGAAAATGGTGTTTAGGCAGGGGAGGAGTAGCCTCCCCCAGCCTCTGGAAATGCTTTGTTGGGCACAGATGTGCCCAATTCTGCATAAGCCAGTCTACACCGGTTCAGGGACCCCTTAGCCCCTGCTCTGGCGCGAAACTGGACAAAGGAAAGGGGAGTGACCACTCCCCTGACCTGCACCTCCCCTGGGAGGTGTCCAGAGCTCCTCCAGTGTGCTCCAGACCTCTGCCATCTTGGAAACAGAGGTGCTGCTGGCACACTGGACTGCTCTGAGTGGCCAGTGCCACCAGGTGACGTCAGAGACTCCTGCTGATAGGCTCCTTCAGGTGTTAGTAGCCTTTCCTCTCTCCTAGGTAGCCAAACCCTCTTTTCTGGCTATTTAGGGTCTCTGTCTCTGGGGAAACTTCAGATAACGAATGCATGAGCTCAGCCGAGTTCCTCTGCATCTCCCTCTTCACCTTCTGATAAGGAATCGACCGCTGACCGCGCTGGAAGCCTGCAAACCTGCAACATAGTAGCAAAGACGACTACTGCAACTCTGTAACGCTGATCCTGCCGCCTTCTCGACTGTTTTCCTGCTTGTGCATGCTGTGGGGGTAGTCTGCCTCCTCTCTGCACCAGAAGCTCCGAAGAAATCTCCCGTGGGTCGACGGAATCGTCCCCCTGCAACCGCAGGCACCAAAAAGCTGCATTACCGGTCCCTTGGGTCTCCTCTCAGCACGACGAGCGAGGTCCCTCGAATCCAGCGACACCGTCCAAGTGACCCCCACAGTCCAGTGACTCTTCAGCCCAAGTTTGGTGGAGGTAAGTCCTTGCCTCACCTCGCTGGGCTGCATTGCTGGGAACCGCGACTTTGCAAGCTACTCCGGCCCCTGTGCACTTCCGGCAGAAATCCTTCGTGCACAGCCAAGCCTGGGTCCACGGCACTCTAACCTGCATTGCACGACTTTCTAAGTTGGTCTCCGGCGACGTGGGACTCCTTTGTGCAACTTCGGCGAGCACCGTTTCACGCATCCTCGTAGTGCCTGTTTCTGGCACTTCTCCGGGTGCTACCTGCTTCAGTGAGGGCTCTTTGTCTTGCTCGACGTCCCCTCTCTCTGCAGGTCCAATTTGCGACCTCCTGGTCCCTCCTGGGCCCCAGCAGCGTCCAAAAACGCCAATCGCACGATTTGCGTGTAGCAAGGCTTATTGGCGTCCATCCGGCGGGAAAACACTTCTGCACGACTCTCCAAGGCGTGGCGGATCCATCCTCCAAAGGGGAAGTCTCTAGCCCTTGTCGTTCCTGCAGTATTCACAGTTCTTCAGCCTAGTAAGAGCTTCTTTGCACCAACCGCTGGCATTTCTTGGGCATCTGCCCATCTCCGAGCTGCTTGTGACTTTTGGACTTGGTCCCCTTGTTCCACAGGTACCCTCAGTCAGGAATCCATCGTTGTTGCATTGCTGATTTGTGTTTTCCTTGCATTTTCCCTCTAACACGACTATTTTGTCCTTAGGGGAACTTTAGTGCACTTTGCACTCACTTTTCAGGGTCTTGGGGAGGGTTATTTTTCTAACTCTCACTATTTTCTAATAGTCCCACCGACCCTCTACAAGGTCACATAGGTTTGGGGTCCATTCGTGGTTCGCATTCCACTTTTGGAGTATATGGTTTGTGTTGCCCCTATCCCTATGTTTCCCCATTGCATCCTATTGTAACTATACATTGTTTGCACTGTTTTCTAAGACTATACTGCATATTTTTGCTATTGTGTATATATATCTTGTGTATATTTCCTATCCTCTCACTGAGGGTACACTCTAAGATACTTTGGCATTTTGTCATAAAAATAAAGTACCTTTATTTTTAGTATAACTGTGTATTGTGTTTTCTTATGATATTGTGCATATGACACTAAGTGGTACTGTAGTAGCTTCACACGTCTCCTAGTTCAGCCTAAGCTGCTCTGCTAAGCTACCATTATCTATCAGCCTAAGCTGCTAGACACCCTATACACTAATAAGGGATAACTGGGCCTGGTGCAAGGTGCAAGTACCCCTTGGTACTCACTACAAGCCAGTCCAGCCTCCTACATTGGTTGTGCAGCGGTGGGATAAGTGCTTGAGACTACTTACCACTCTTGTCATTGTACTTTTCATAAGAGAAAAATATACAAAACAAGGTCAGTGTATATACACATAGCCAAAAAGTTTTGCATTTCCTCTTTTCACTCTTTTCTAAGTGCTGAAAAGTACTTCTAAACTTTCAAAAAGTTCTTAAAAGTTTTAAAAAGTTTTTTTCTGTCTTTCCAAAAAGTTCTGAAAACTTTTTTCTCTTTGTCTATCACTTTAACTCTCTCTAAAAATGTCTGGCACAGGCCAAAAAGTTGAACTGTCCAAACTTGCATATGATCACCTTAGCTGGAAAGGAGCAAGGAGTCTCTGCATAGAGAGAGGTTTGAGTGTAGGGAAGAATCCTTCCTTAGAACTGTTAATTAATATGCTTAGAGTACAGGATAAGGCCATAAGTGCCCAATCTGTAGAAAAAGTAGCTAATGGTTCTCAATCTGATCCAGGGACTCCCCCAGGAAAAGGTTCAGGAAAGAAACTTCTCAGCCTGCCCATTACTAGACAGTCTAGCATAGTTGGTACAGAGGTTGAATCACATCATACTGATGATGTGCTCTCACATTATACTGGTAGCCAAGCTGTTAGGGTGCCCCTTGTAAGGGACAGGTCTCCTTCTGTTCATTCCCATCATACCTCTGTATCTAGAAATGTCCCTCCCACCCACCCTGATGACAGATTGTTAGAAAGGGAGCTCAATAGATTGAGAGTGGAACAAACCAGACTGAAGCTCAAGAAGCAACAGCTGGATTTGGATAGACAGTCTTTAGAAATAGAGAGGGAAAGACAGAAGATGGGTTTAGATACCCATGGTGGCAGCAGCAGTATTCCCCATAGTCATCCTGCAAAAGAGCATGATTCCAGGAATCTGCACAAGATAGTTCCCCCTTATAAGGAGGGGGATGACATTAACAAGTGGTTTGCTGCACTTGAGAGGGCCTGTGCTGTACAGGATGTCCCTCAAAGGCAGTGGGCTGCTATCCTATGGCTATCATTTAGTGGAAAGGGTAGGGATAGACTCCTTACTGTGAAAGAAAATGATGCCAATAATTTTACAGTTCTTAAGAATGCACTCCTGGATGGTTATGGCTTAACCACTGAACAATACAGGATAAAGTTCAGAGAGACCAAAAAGGAGTCTTCACAAGACTGGGTTGATTTCATTGACCATTCAGTGAAGGCCTTGGAGGGGTGGTTACATGGCAGTAAAGTTACTGATTATGAAAGCCTGTATAACACAATCCTGAGAGAGCATATACTTAATAATTGTGTGTCTGATTTGTTGCACCAGTACCTGGTAGACTCTGATCTGACCTCTCCCCAAGAATTGGGAAAGAAGGCAGACAAATGGGTCAGAACAAGGGTGAACAGAAAAGTTCATACAGGGGGTGACAAAGATGGCAATAAGAAGAAAGATGGTGAAAAATCTCAAGATAAGCATGGGGATAAGGGTAAAACCAAAGATCCCACTTCAAATCTTAAACACTCTTCAGAGGGTGGGGATAAAACAAATTCTTCCTCTTCTTCCCAACCTGCACACATTAAAAAGCCTTGGTGCTTTGTGTGTAAAAATAGAGGCCATAGGCCAGGGGATAAGTCCTGTCCAGGTAAACCCCCTGAGCCTACCACCACTAATACATCAAGCTCTAGTGCCCCTAGCAGTAGTGGTACTAGTGATGGGACTGCTGGCAACAGTCAAGCAAAGGGTGTAGTTGGGTTCACTTATGGGTCCATAGTGGAAACTGATGTCATCAGTCCCAAGACAGTTTCTGTCACACCTAGTGGCATTGGCCTTGCCACACTGGCTGCTTGTCCCCTTACAATGGATAAGTACAGGCAGACAGTTTCAATAAATGGTGTTGAGGCCTTGGCCTACAGGGACACAGGTGCCAGTTTCACTTTGGTGACTGAAAACCTAGTGCACCCTGATCAACACATCATTGGACAACAGTATAAGATTATTGATGTCCATAACTCCACTAAGTTTCTTCCCTTAGCTATAATTCAGTTTAGTTGGGGTGGAGTTACTGGCCCTAAGCAGGTGGTGGTATCACCTAGCTTACCTGTAGACTGTCTCTTAGGTAATGACCTAGAGGCCTCAGGTTGGGCTGATGTAGAGTTTTATGCCCATGCAGCCATGCTGGGCATCCCTGAGGAATTGTTCCCTCTCATTTCAAGTGAAATGAAAAAGCAAAGGAGAGAAGGCCTGAAAACTCAGGATCCCTCTCCATCAACAGGTAAAAAGGGTATCACAGTATCCCCTAACCACCCTACCATTCAGGATACTATTCCTGTGGTGGGAGAAACCTCTCCTGGGGTGGCACCTGTTCCAAGGGAATCATCAGTTAGCAAAACTGTACTCCCTGAGGTGGAAGTACCTCTCTGTGGGATAACTAACATTGGTGAGAAAAAGAACACCATTTTAGTTAACATGGAGCATCCCTCCAACCCTCCCAGAGAAACTTTAGTGCAGAAACTCTGCACTGCCTCACAACACTTAGGACAGCATCCCTGCCCTAGTGTGGAGCTGATAGGACAGCATCCCTGCCCTGCTCCAACCCAAGAGAAACAGCATCCCTGTTCTCTCTTCCAGCCATATGGACAAAGTTTTTGCCCAGCTATGGCTTTTCTGAGACAGCATCCCTGTCTGGCATTTCCATCACTACAAATAGGTTCAGTGGACAATTCCCACTGCTCTAAACTAAAACTTACTGATAGAAACTCTGAAAATACATCTTCACATTGTTGCTTAGCTAAAAAACTTCAAACAGGGTGGTTTACATCCCCACAGGGAAGTAACCATATAGTGGATGATAAAGGGAGTAACCAGTCTATTGCAGAGCTACTCTCTACTTATCACCACTTAGACAATAAAGTCTCAACTGGCCAAGGTTAGCCTTATTGTCCTTCGTTTGGGGGGGGGTTGTGTGAGAAGGTAGCCTCTTTCTAGCCTTGTTACCCCCACTTTTGGCCTGTTTGTGAGTGTATGTCAGGGTGTTTGTCACTGTTTTCACTGTCTCACTGGGATCCTGATAGCCAGGCCTCAGTGCTCATAGTGAAAACACTATGTTTTCAGTATGTTTGTTATGTGTCACTGGGATCCTGCTGGTCAGGACCCCAGTGCTCATAGGTTTGTGGCCTATATGTATGTGTCACTGGGACCCTGTCACACAGGGCCCCAGTGCTCATAGGTGTGCATGTATATGTTCCCTGTGTGGTGCCTAACTGTCTCACTGAGGCTCTGCTAACCAGAACCTCAGTGGTTATGCTCTCTCATTACTTTCAAATTGTCACTAACAGGCTAGTGACAAATTTTACCAATTTACATTGGCTTACTGGAACACCCTTATAATTCCCTAGTATATGGTACTGAGGTACCCAGGGTATTGGGGTTCCAGGAGATCCCTATGGGCTGCAGCATTTCTTTTGCCACCCATAGGGAGCTCTGACAATTCTTACACAGGCCTGCCACTGCAGCCTGAGTGAAATAACGCCCACGTTATTTCACAGCCATTTTACACTGCACTTAAGTAACTTATAAGTCACCTATATGTCTAACCTTTACCTGGTAAAGGTTAGGTGCAAAGTTACTTAGTGTGAGGGCACCCTGGCACTAGCCAAGGTGCCCCCACATTGTTCAGAGCCAATTCCCTGAACTTTGTGAGTGCGGTGACACCATTACACGCGTGCACTACATATAGGTCACTACCTATATGTAGCTTCACCATGGTAACTCCGAATATGGCCATGTAACATGTCTATGATCATGGAATTGCCCCCTCTACGCCATCCTGGCATAGTTGGCACAATCCCATGATCCCAGTGGTCTGTAGCACAGACCCTGGTACTGCCAAACTGCCCTTCCTGGGGTTTCACTGCAGCTGCTGCTGCTGCCAACCCCTCAGACAGGCAGCTGCCCTCCTGGGGTCCAGCCAGGCCTGGCCCAGGATGGCAGAACAAAGAACTTCCTCTGAGAGAGGGTGTGACACCCTCTCCCTTTGGAAAATGGTGTTTAGGCAGGGGAGGAGTAGCCTCCCCCAGCCTCTGGAAATGCTTTGTTGGGCACAGATGTGCCCAATTCTGCATAAGCCAGTCTACACCGGTTCAGGGACCCCTTAGCCCCTGCTCTGGCGCGAAACTGGACAAAGGAAAGGGGAGTGACCACTCCCCTGACCTGCACCTCCCCTGGGAGGTGTCCAGAGCTCCTCCAGTGTGCTCCAGACCTCTGCCATCTTGGAAACAGAGGTGCTGCTGGCACACTGGACTGCTCTGAGTGGCCAGTGCCACCAGGTGACGTCAGAGACTCCTGCTGATAGGCTCCTTCAGGTGTTAGTAGCCTTTCCTCTCTCCTAGGTAGCCAAACCCTCTTTTCTGGCTATTTAGGGTCTCTGTCTCTGGGGAAACTTCAGATAACGAATGCATGAGCTCAGCCGAGTTCCTCTGCATCTCCCTCTTCACCTTCTGATAAGGAATCGACCGCTGACCGCGCTGGAAGCCTGCAAACCTGCAACATAGTAGCAAAGACGACTACTGCAACTCTGTAACGCTGATCCTGCCGCCTTCTCGACTGTTTTCCTGCTTGTGCATGCTGTGGGGGTAGTCTGCCTCCTCTCTGCACCAGAAGCTCCGAAGAAATCTCCCGTGGGTCGACGGAATCGTCCCCCTGCAACCGCAGGCACCAAAAAGCTGCATTACCGGTCCCTTGGGTCTCCTCTCAGCACGACGAGCGAGGTCCCTCGAATCCAGCGACACCGTCCAAGTGACCCCCACAGTCCAGTGACTCTTCAGCCCAAGTTTGGTGGAGGTAAGTCCTTGCCTCACCTCGCTGGGCTGCATTGCTGGGAACCGCGACTTTGCAAGCTACTCCGGCCCCTGTGCACTTCCGGCAGAAATCCTTCGTGCACAGCCAAGCCTGGGTCCACGGCACTCTAACCTGCATTGCACGACTTTCTAAGTTGGTCTCCGGCGACGTGGGACTCCTTTGTGCAACTTCGGCGAGCACCGTTTCACGCATCCTCGTAGTGCCTGTTTCTGGCACTTCTCCGGGTGCTACCTGCTTCAGTGAGGGCTCTTTGTCTTGCTCGACGTCCCCTCTCTCTGCAGGTCCAATTTGCGACCTCCTGGTCCCTCCTGGGCCCCAGCAGCGTCCAAAAACGCCAATCGCACGATTTGCGTGTAGCAAGGCTTATTGGCGTCCATCCGGCGGGAAAACACTTCTGCACGACTCTCCAAGGCGTGGCGGATCCATCCTCCAAAGGGGAAGTCTCTAGCCCTTGTCGTTCCTGCAGTATTCACAGTTCTTCAGCCTAGTAAGAGCTTCTTTGCACCAACCGCTGGCATTTCTTGGGCATCTGCCCATCTCCGAGCTGCTTGTGACTTTTGGACTTGGTCCCCTTGTTCCACAGGTACCCTCAGTCAGGAATCCATCGTTGTTGCATTGCTGATTTGTGTTTTCCTTGCATTTTCCCTCTAACACGACTATTTTGTCCTTAGGGGAACTTTAGTGCACTTTGCACTCACTTTTCAGGGTCTTGGGGAGGGTTATTTTTCTAACTCTCACTATTTTCTAATAGTCCCACCGACCCTCTACAAGGTCACATAGGTTTGGGGTCCATTCGTGGTTCGCATTCCACTTTTGGAGTATATGGTTTGTGTTGCCCCTATCCCTATGTTTCCCCATTGCATCCTATTGTAACTATACATTGTTTGCACTGTTTTCTAAGACTATACTGCATATTTTTGCTATTGTGTATATATATCTTGTGTATATTTCCTATCCTCTCACTGAGGGTACACTCTAAGATACTTTGGCATTTTGTCATAAAAATAAAGTACCTTTATTTTTAGTATAACTGTGTATTGTGTTTTCTTATGATATTGTGCATATGACACTAAGTGGTACTGTAGTAGCTTCACACGTCTCCTAGTTCAGCCTAAGCTGCTCTGCTAAGCTACCATTATCTATCAGCCTAAGCTGCTAGACACCCTATACACTAATAAGGGATAACTGGGCCTGGTGCAAGGTGCAAGTACCCCTTGGTACTCACTACAAGCCAGTCCAGCCTCCTACAGTCGCCTTGTTCCACAGGTACTCTCGTCCAGAAATCCACTTTGGTTGCATTGCTGGTGTTGTTCTTTCTTGCATAATTCCCCTATCACGACTTCTGTGCTCTCTGGGGAATATAGGTGCACTTTACACCTACTTTTCAGGGTCTTGGGGTGGGCTATTTTTCTAACCCTCACTGTTTTCTTACAGTCCCAGCGACCCTCTACAAGCTCACATAGGTTTGGGGTCCATACGTTATTCGCATTCCACTTTTGGAGTATATGGTTTGTGTTGCCCCTATACCTATGTGCTCCTATTGCAATCTATTGTAACTTTACACTGCTTGCATTACTTCCTTTTTCTATTACTGCATATTTTTGGTATTGTGTACATATATCTTGTGTATATTTTCTATCCTCACACTGAGGGTACTCACTGAGATACTTTTGGAATATTGTCATAAAAATAAAGTACCTTTATTTTTAGTATATCTGTGTATTGTGTTTTCTTATGATATTGTGCATATGACACCAGTGGTATAGTAGGAACTTTGCATGCCTCCTAGTTCAGCCTAAGCTGCTCTGCTATAGCTACCTTCTATCAGCCTAAGCTGCTAGAAACACCTCTTCTACACTAATAAGGGATAACTGGACCTGGTACAGAGTGTAAGTACCCCTTGGTACCCACTACAAGCCAGGCCAGCCTCCTACATTGGTGGTGCAGTGGTGGGATAAGTACTTGTAACTGCTTACCACTTTGTCATATTGTACTTTTCATAAGAGAAAAATATACAAAACAAGTTCAGTGTATGTACACCTAACCAAAAAGTTTTGCTTTTCTTCTCTTACTCTATTTGCTAAGTGCTGAAAAGTACCTCTAAACTTTCTAAAAGTTTCTAAAAAGTTGAAAAAGTTTTTTCTGTGTCCTTAAAAAAGTCCTGAAACTTTTTTTCTTTCTTTTATCTGTCCCTAAACCTTTTTCTATCATGTCTGGTACAGGTCCTACTCTTGATCTGGCCAGCACTGCTTATGATAACCTTAGCTGGAAAAGTTTGAGGAGTCTCTGCATTGATAGAGGTTTAGGAGTAGGGAAGAATCCCTCTAGAGAATTGTTGATTAACATGCTCATTGAAAATGATAAGGCCTTAGCTGGCACATCAGTTGAGAAGTTAGCAGATGGTTCACACTCTGATTCTGGGGTAGCCCCAGTAAGAACTTTAGATGGTATTCTTTCCAACTTGCCCCTTAGCAGACTACCTAGCATAACTGGTACTAATGTGAGCTCTCATCACAGTAGGAATGTCATTCCTGCAGGTCAAGTTGTTAGAGTGCCAACTGTTAGGGACAATTCTCCCTCTGTTCATTCACACCATTCTTCTGTGTCAAAGCATGCCCAACCCACCCACCCTGATGACAGAATGTTAGAAAGGGAGCTCAATAGATTGAGAGTGGAAGAGACCAGGCTGAAGCTTAAACAGCAACAGCTGGCTCTAGACAGGGAATCTTTAGACTTAGAAAAAGAAAGACAGAGGTTGGGGTTAGGACCCCATGGTGGCAGCAGCAGTATTACAGATAGTAATCCTGTGAAAGAGCATGATTCTAGGAATCTGCATAAGATAGTTCCCCCTTACAAGGAGGGGGATGACATTAACAAGTGGTTTGCTGCACTTGAGAGGGCCTGTGTTGTACAGGGGGTCCCTCCAAGGCAGTGGGCTGCTATCCTATGGCTATCTTTCAGTGGAAAGGGTAGGGATAGACTCCTTACTGTTAAGGAAAGTGATGCCAATAATTTTACAGTTTTGAAGAATGCACTCTTGGATGGATTTGGCTTAACCACTGAACAATACAGGATTAAATTCAGAGAAAACAGAAAAGAGTCCTCACAAGACTGGGTAGACTTTGTTGACTATTCAGTGAAGGCCTTGGAGGGGTGGTTACATGGCAGTAAAGTTTCTGACTATGAAAGCCTGTACAATCTAATCTTGAGAGAGCATATTCTGAATAACTGTGTGTCTGATTTGTTACACCAATATCTAGTGGACTCAGATCTGACCTCTCACCAAGAATTGGGAAAGAAGGCAGACAAATGGGTCAGAACAAGAGTGAACAGAAAATGTCATACAGGGGGTGACAAGGATGGCAAGAAGAAGGATGGTAAGTCTTCAGACAAGGGTGGGGACAAATCTAAAAATGAGTCTTCATCAGGCCCACAAAAACACTCTGGTGGGGGGGGTGGGTCCAAATCCTCTTCTAATCAAGTAAAGAAACCATGGTGCTATTTATGTAAAGTAAAAGACCATTGGACAACTGATGCCAGTTGTCCAAAGAAAAGCACCAAGCCTCCCGCTACCACAACCCCTACTGCTACACCTAGTGCCCCTAGTAATAGCAGTGGTGGTGGGAGCAAACCTACTAATAGCCAATCCAAGGGAGTAGCTGGGCTCACTATTGGTAATTTAGTTGGGGTTGGTCTTGTTAGGGAGACCACAGAGGCTGTGCTAGTCTCTGAAGGTGCCATAGATTTGGCCACCTTGGTTGCTTGTCCCCTTAATATGGATAAGTACAAGCAACTTCCCCTAATAAATGCTGTTGAGGTTCAGGCCTACAGGGACACAGGTGCCAGTGTTACCATGGTAATAGAGAAACTGGTACACCCTGAACAACGCCTACTTGGTCACCAGTACCAAGTGACTGATGCTCATTACAACACTCTTAGCCACCCCATGGCTGTTGTAAATCTCAACTGGGGGGGGTTACTGGTCCAAAGAAAGTTGTGGTTGCCTCAGATTTACCTGTAGACTGTCTACTAGGGAACGATTTAGAGACATCAGCTTGGGCAGAAGTGGAGTTGGAAGCTCATGCAGCAATGCTAGGCATTCCTGGGCATATTTTTGCTTTAACCAGGGCTCAGGCCAAAAAGCAAAAAGGACAGGGTGACTTGGATCCTGGAACAATGGACCAAGTGCTCCCTAAAGCTAGGGTTAGTAAAGGTAAATCCCTACCTACTATCCCTCCCTCTACAGATGATTCAACTTCTGAGGAAGAAGAATTTCCCCCCTGTGCAGAACCTTCACCAGAGGAGCTGGAAGCAGACACTGCTGAGCTTTTGGGTGGAGGGGGGCCTGCCAGGGAGGAGCTGAGTGTGGGACAGCAAACCTGTCCCACATTAGAGGGTCTAAGACAGCAAGCTGTCAAACAGCAAAATGGGGATGTCAGTGACTCACATAGAGTTTACTGGGAGGACAACATCTTGTATACAGAGGCAAGGGACCCTAAACCTGGAACAGCCAGGAGATTGGTCATTCCCCTGCAATACAGAGAGTTCCTCCTAACTCTAGCCCACGACATTCCCTTGGCTGGACATCTTGGGCAAATTAAAATATGGGAAAGGCTTGTCCCCCTGTTTCATTGGCCTAGGATGTCAGAGGGCACAAAAGATTTTTGTAAGTCCTGTGTCACCTATCAAGCTAGTGGCAAGACTGGTGGTACCCCAAAGGCTCCCCTTATTCCACTGCCTGTGGTTGGGGTTCCCTTTGAAAGGGTAGGGGTTGACATAGTTGGCCCCCTTGACCCTCCTACTGCTTCAGGCAATAGGTTTATCTTGGTGGTAGTGGACCATGCCACAAGATATCCTGAAGCAATTCCTCTTAGGACCACTACAGCACCTGCAGTGGCAAAGGCCCTCCTAGGAATCTTTTCCAGGGTGGGTTTCCCAAAAGAGGTGGTATCAGACAGGGGTAGCAACTTTATGTCTGCATACTTAAAGGCCATGTGGAAGGAATGTGGTGTAACATACAAATTCACCACACCTTATCATCCACAAACAAATGGACTGGTTGAGAGGTTTAACAAAACTCTCAAAGGAATGATAATGGGACTCCCTGAAAAACTCAGAAGGAGATGGGATGTCCTGTTACCTTGCCTCCTTTGTGCTTACAGGGAGGTACCCCAGAAAGGAGTGGGCTTCAGCCCCTTTGAATTCCTATTTGGGCACCCTGTAAGAGGTCCCCTAACACTTGTAAAGGAGGGTTGGGAACAACCTTTAAAAGCTCCTAAGCAAGACATAGTGGACTATGTACTTGGCCTAAGATCCAGAATGGCTGAGTATATGACAAAGGCCAGTAAAAACCTTCAGGCCAGCCAAGAGCTCCAAAAGCAATGGCATGACCAGAAGGCTGTTCTGATTCAGTACCAACCAGGGCAGAAAGTGTGGGTCTTGGAGCCTGTGGCCCCAAGAGCACTCCAAGACAAATGGAGTGGACCCCACATTATTGTTGAAAAGAAGGGAGAAGTCACCTACTTGGTTGACTTGGGCACTGCCAGGAGTCCCCTTAGGGTGCTCCATGTCAATCGCCTGAAACCCTACTATGACAGGGCTGATCTCACCCTGCTCATGGCAACAGATGAAGGACAGGAAGAAGAGAGTGACCCTCTCCCTGATCTCTTCTCTTCCACAGAACAAGATGCTCTAGTGGAAGGTGTAGTTTTAGCAGATTGTTTTACTGCTGAACAGAAAGACCACTGCATAAATCTCCTGGGTCAGTTTTCTGAACTCTTTTCTACGGTGCCAGGCACCACTTCTTGGTGTGAGCGCACTATAGATACTGGAGACAGCATGCCTGTCAAAAGTAAGATCTATAGGCAGCCTGACCATGTCAGGGACTGCATAAAACAAGAGGTTCAGAAAATGCTTGAACTGGGAGTGGTTGAGCACTCTGAAAGTCCATGGGCCTCTCCTGTGGTGCTTGTACCAAAGCCTCATTCCAAAGATAGGAAAAGGGAAATGAGGTTTTGTGTGAATTACAGAGGTCTCAACCAGGTAACTAAAACTGATGCTCACCCTATACCCAGGGCAGATGAGCTAATAGATACACTGGCATCTGCCAAGTATCTAAGCACCTTTGATTTGACTGCAGGGTATTGGAAGATCAAGTTATTAGAGGATGCTAAAGCAAAAACTGCATTTTCGACTATTGGAGGGCACTACCAATTCACAGTAATGCCCTTTGGTTTGAAAAATGCACCTGCCACTTTTCAGAGGTTGGTGAATACAGTCCTGCAAGGGTTGGAGGCTTTTAGTGCAGCATATCTAGATGATATAGCTGTCTTTAGCTCCACCTGGGATGATCACCTGTGGAATGTTTTGGAGGCCCTGCAAAAGGCAGGCCTCACTATCAAGGCTTCAAAGTGCCAGATAGGGCAGGGGAAAGTGGTTTATCTGGGACACCTGGTAGGTGGAGAACAGAATGTACCACTTCAGGGGAAAATCCAAACTATCATAGATTGGGTTCCCCCTACAACTCAGACCCAGGTGAGAGCCTTCTTAGGCCTCACTGGGTATTACAGGAGGTTCATAAAGAACCATGGCTCCATAGCAGCCCCTCTTATTGACCTCACTTCAAAGAAAATGCCTAAAAAGGTATTGTGGACAGCTAGCTGTCAGAAAGCTTTTGAGGAGCTGAAACAGGCCATGTGCTCTGCACCTGTCCTGAAAAGCCCATGTTACTCCAAGAAATTCATTGTTCAAACTGATGCATCTGAATTAGGGGTAGGGGCAGTCTTATCACAACTCAATTCTGAGGGCCAGGATCAACCTGTTGCTTTTATCAGCAGGAGCTTGACCTCTAGAGAAAAGCGTTGGTCTGCCATAGAGAGGGAGGCCTTTGCTGTGGTCTGGGCACTGAAGAAGTTGAGGCCATACCTGTTTGGCACTCACTTCATTGTTCAGACAGACCACAAACCTCTACTTTGGCTAAAACAAATGAAAGGTGAAAACCCTAAATTGTTGAGGTGGTCCATATCCCTACAGGGAATGGACTATACAGTGGAACATAGACCTGGGAGTACCCACTCCAATGCAGATGGACTCTCCAGATATTTCCACTTAGACAAAGAAGACTCATCAGGTCATGGCTAGTCTTATTGTCCTTCGTTTGGGGGGGGTTGTGTAGGAAAGTACCATCTTGCCTGGCATGTTACCCCCATATTTCACTGTATATATGTTGTTTTAGTGTATGTGTCACTGGGACCCTGCCAGCCAGGGCCCCAGTGCTCATAAGTGTGCCCTGAATGTGTTACCTGTGTGATGACTAACTGTCTCACTGAGGCTCTGCTAACCAGAACCTCAGTGGTTAGGCTCTCTCATTTCTTTCCAAATTGTCACTAACAGGCTAGTGACCATTTTACCAATTTACATTGGCTTACTGGAACACCCTTATAATTCCCTAGTATATGGTACTGAGGTACCCCGGGTATGGGGGTTCCAGGAGATCCCTATGGGCTGCAGCATTTCTTTTGCCACCCATAGGGAGCTCTGACAATTCTTACACAGGCCTGCCACTGCAGCCTGAGTGAAATAACGCCCACATTATTTCACAGCCATTTTACACTGCACTTAAGTAACTTATAAGTCACCTATATGTCTAACCTTCACCTGGTGAAGGTTGGGTGCCAAGTTACTTTGTGTGTGGGCACCCTGGCACTAGCCAAGGTGCCCCCACATCGTTCAGGGCAAATTCCCCGGACTTTGTGAGTGCGGGGACACCATTACACGCGTGCACTATACATAGGTCACTACCTATGTATAGCGTCACAATGGTAACTCCGAACATGGCCATGTAACATGTCTAAGATTATGGAATTGTCACCCCAATGCCATCCTGGCATTGGGGAGACAATTCCATGATCCCCCGGGTCTCTAGCACAGACCCGGGTACTGCCAAACTACCTTTCCCGGGGTTTCACTGCAGCTGCTGCTGCTGCCAACCCCTCAGACAGGTTTCTGCCCTCCTGGGGTCCAGCCAGGCTTGGCCCAGGAAGGCAGAACAAAGGACTTCCTCAGAGAGAGGGTGTTACACCCTCTCCCTTTGGAAAAAGGTGTCAGGGCTGGGGAGGAGTAGCCTCCCCCAGCCTCTGGAAATGCTTTGATGGGCACAGATGGTGCCCATCTCTGCATAAGCCAGTCTACACCGGTTCAGGGATCCCCCAGCCCTGCTCTGGCGTGAAACTGGACAAAGGAAAGGGGAGTGACCACTCCCCTGACCTGCACCTCCCAGGGGAGGTGCCCAGAGCTCCTCCAGTGCGCTCCAGACCTCTGCCATCTTGGAAACAGAGGTGCTGCTGGCACACTGGACTGCTCTGAGTGGCCAGTGCCAGGTGGTGACGTCAGAGACTCCTCCTGATAGGCTCTTACCTGTGTTGCTAGCCTATCCTCCTTCCTAAGTAGCCAAACCTCCTTTTCTGGCTATTTAGGGTCTCTGCTTTGGGGAATTCTTTAGATAACGAATGCAAGAGCTCATCAGAGTTCCTCTGCATCTCTCTCTTCACCTTCTGCCAAGGAATCGACCGCTGACTGCTCAGGACTCCTGCAAAACCGCAACAAAGTAGCAAAGACGACTACTGCAACCTTGTATCGCTGATCCTGCCGCCTTCTCAAATGTTTTCCTGGTGGTGCATGCTGTGGGGGTAGTCTGCCTCCTCTCTGCACTAGAAGCTGCGAAGAAATCTCCTGTGGATCGACTGCATCTTCCCCCTGCAACCGCAGGCAACAAAAGACTGCATCACCGGTCCTCTGGGTCCCCTCTCAGCACGACGAGCGTGGTCCCTGGAACTCAGCAACTCTGTCCAAGTGACTCCCACAGTCCAGTGACTCTTTAGTCCAAGTTTGGTGGAGGTAAGTCCTTGCCTCCCCACGCTAGACTGCATTGCTGGGTACCGCGTGATTTGCAGCTGCTCCGGCTCCTGTGCACTCTTCCAGGATTTCCTTTGTGCACAGCCAAGCCTGGGTCCCCGACACTCTAACCTGCAGTGCACAACCTCCTGAGTTGTCCTCCGGCGTCGTGGGATCTTCTTTTGTGACTTCGGGTGAGCTCCGGTTCACTCTTCTTCGTAGTGCCTGTTCCGGCACTTCTGCGGGTGCTGCCTGCTTCTGTGAGGGCTCCCTGTCTTGCTGGGCGCCCCCTCTGTCTCCTCACGCAATTGGTGACATCCTGGTCCCTCCTGGGCCACAGCAGCATCCAAAAACCCTAACTGTGACCCTTGCAGCTAGCAAGGCTTGTTTGCGGTCTTTCTGCGTGGGAACACCTCTGCAAGCTTCTACACGACATGGGACATCCATCCTCCAAAGGGGAAGTTTCTAGCCCTCTTTGTTCTTGCAGAATCCACAGCATCTACCATCCGGTGGCAGCTTCTTTGCACCCTCAGCTGGCATTTCCTGGGCATCTGCCCAATCTCGACTTTGTTGCGACTCTTGGACTTGGTCCCCTTGTTCCACAGGTACTCTCGTCCGGAAATCCACTTTGGTTGCATTGCTGGTGTTGTTCTTTCTTGCAGAATTCCCCTATCACGACTTCTGTGCTCTCTGGGGAATATAGGTGCACTTTACACCTACTTTTCAGGGTCTTGGGGTGGGCTATTTTTCTAACCCTCACTGTTTTCTTACAGTCCCAGCGACCCTCTACAAGCTCACATAGGTTTGGGGTCCATACGTTATTCGCATTCCACTTTTGGAGTATATGGTTTGTGTTGCCCCTATACCTATGTGCTCCTATTGCAATCTATTGTAACTTTACACTGCTTGCATTACTTCCTTTTGCTATTACTGCATATTTTTGGTATTGTGTACATATATCTTGTGTATATTTGCTATCCTCACACTGAGGGTACTCACTGAGATACTTTTGGCATATTGTCATAAAAATAAAGTACCTTTATTTTTAGTATATCTGTGTATTGTGTTTTCATCTGATATTGTGCATATGACACCAGTGGTATAGTAGGAACTTTGCATGTCTCCTAGTTCAGCCTAAGCTGCTCTGCCATAGCTACCTTCTATCAGCCTAAGCTGCTAGAAACACCTCTTCTACACTAATAAGGGATAACTGGACCTGGTACAGAGTGTAAGTACCCCTTGGTACCCACTACAAGCCAGGCCAGCCTCCTACAGGTTGGACTTGGTTGTTTGATGTTCAATAAAGTTTGGGAAGAATGTAGTGTCCGACTGGACACATTCTAGTGTTCCACTAGCCACTCTGCCAAGGGCTGGCTTCCACACTCACCCCACACCCATCCATCACAGGTGTCGTCAGTCATGTGACCCTGCAAATAAAAGAGGGCGGACGCACGTGCCCTTGGCCAGTTGTACGAACCCACTATGCTGTGTCCGTGCCACCTTTACTAGTAGCATGAGGGCCTTGGGCCTCCAACACTACAGCTCCCAATTACCCTTTCTGATTTTTACATCCTACCAGAATTTTAAAGCGAAAAACCGGGACATTTCACTAAAATAGAAGAACTACAATTTTACTTCAACTGAGCACACAGAATAACAGCGCTCATCAGCGTAGAATTACAGAAGAGGCACTTAGAACATATATAAAATGCAATTTTTAAAGCCAGTATAATGCCTGTTAATTAAATTGCTTTCTTATAACAGCTGCTAATAACAGCTGGTAACGATCCTGCTTTGGAAAATATAAAAAGGCATCTCTCACTGTTTTCAGGCGACCCTCTCTAAAAACCAGCTCTAAAGCTACATTTCCCCAAGTCTGCTGGGACAGCTGGTGAGAAACAAACAGGGACTGTCCCTGCAAACCCGGGATGCCAGGTCACCCTACCTACAATGAAAAGCTGGTTTCAACATATTGTTTGCCATGAATGAGTGTAGTTTCCTGTCTGGCCCCTCACATTTCATCACATAAAGAATCTGTTCCCACAGCTAAAAGTGACCCCACTGTTAAACTTCGGTCACTTCCGCATCAGTGGACATGTTTGAGTTGATGTGAGGCCGAGTCCAGGCTCCTCCCTCCTCCAAGGTACCATCACCTGTGTGAGAAGATATGTATCTCATGTGTAATTTCCACGTGTGACAGGTCCTGCTCCTAGCCCGGTGCTCAGAGGGGGGGCCTCAGGGGAGTCACCGGACAGGATCTTGTTTACACACGGGGTAGAGTGCAAGTTAGTGAAGCGCTGTAGCGCCGGTGCTGAGCCTTCCAAGCGCCACAATTCCATCAGGTACACACAGCTCACACCGTGACATGCTGCTCAGTGACTGAGTGTAATTCAGAAGTGTTAGTTTGTGAAATGGCTGTTGTCTGATTAACAGCGCCCCTTATGTGAAAATTCGGTTCTTCTTTACACTAATAACAATAGAAATATAAAAACTGAGGCCATCACACACACGTCTGAAAGTTGTGAGAAGGACTGGCACAATACCACATATGGATACCAGGATGGCCGAGTGGTTAAGGCGTTGGACTTAAGATCCAATGGACATGTGTCCGCGTGGGTTCGAGCCCCACTTCTGGTAGAGATTTTGCTCTCAGCCTAATGTGCTTCTTGTTACTAAATTATCTCATTGTTACTGTTTATCCACTGTATCAATAAAAACTTAACATAATTTTTATCTGAAATAGATATCATTTCGTTATGTATTTTTCAAGCTCAGAAATCATAGTGCAGCGCCCCCTGGTGTTTGTGGGTGACGAGCACCTGTGAGACACGTTTCTTTGTAGAACTTGAAAAACATAAATCGGTGACTCTGGAAAGAGACACATTTCCCGCATCCGGTTCCAGGTTCGACTGAGAGGTAACATGCGCGAGCGCACCGGAAGCTTTTATTGGGGGTCTTACAAGGCTGACCCCAGGAGCTGCAGTCATGATTTGTGACAAGAGTGAGTTTGTCAGCAGTCACCTTTACTTCTCTGAAGCTGCACTGACAGCCAGAGCCCAGCTTCACGCAGCAGCTCACTATGAATTGGTAGAAAGAACAAACCTAACAAGGGTTGTAGCTCACTCCTTAAAGATATTACAGACTGGAAATGTTAGATTAAAACAGCACCCATCAAGCACTCTTTGAAAAATATCACAAGTAAAACATTAGGTCACAGGTGAAAAAGTCTGAAATCACATGAATGTGGAAAGAACTTTAAAAGCACAAAACTGCAAGAACAAAGTATATATATACATATATCAGCACATTTGTTAAAGTTGAAGCCTTTTAATCCATACACATTATCATTCCCCAACTCGATGCACATCCGTTTCAGAGTAGTGCTTATGGTTTTCTTTTTGTTAGTGTTTGTTGTCAATAAAAAAAATTCTAGCTATCACGTCAAGAATTTCTTAACCCCTTCGCTGCCAGGCCTTTTTTTGGCTATTTGGGGCAGTTCGCGCTTAGGCCCTCATAACTTTTTGTTCACTTAAGCTACCCACACCAAATTTGCGTCCTTTTTTTCCAACATCCTAGGGATTCTAGAGGTACCCAGACTTTGTGGGTTCCCCTGAAGGAGACCAAGAAATTAGCCAAAATACAGCGACAATTTTACTTATTTATTTTTAAATGGGAAAAAGGGTTGCAGAAGAAGGCTCGTGTTTTTTTCCCTGAAAATGGCATGAACAAAGTGTTTGCAGTGGTAAAATCACCATCTCCCCAGCTTCAAGGAACAGGCAGACTTGAATTAGAAAACCCAATTTTTCAACACAATTTTGACATTTTACCGGGACATATCTCATTTTTACTATTTTTTGTGCTTTCAGCCTCCTTCCAGTTAGTGACCGAAATGGGTGAGAAACCAATGCTGGATCCCAGAAAGCTAAACACCTCTGAAAAGTAGACAAAATTCTGAATTCAGCAAGGGGTCATTTGTGTATATCCTACAAATGTTTCTTACAGAAAATAACAGCTGAAATAAAAGAACATTGAAATTGAGGTGAAAAAAACTGCAATTTTTCTCCACGTTTTACTCTGTAACTTTTTCCTGTGATGTCAGATTTTTTAAAACAATATACCGTTACGTCAGCTGGACTTTTCTGGTTGCGGGGATATATAGGGCTTGTAGGTTCATCAAGAACCCTAGGTACCCAGAGCCAATAAATGAGCTGCACCTTGCAATGGGTTTTCATTCTATACCGGGTATACAGCAATTCATTTGCTGAAATATAAAAAGTGGAAAATAGGTGTAAAGAAAAACCTCTGTATTTCCATAATGGTCACAAGATAATGTGTTGAGAAGCAGTGGTTATTTGCACATCTCTGAATTCCGGGGTGCCCATACTAGCATGTAAATTACAGGGCATTTCTCAAATAGAGGTCTTTTTTACACACTGTCTTACATTTGGAAGGAAATGTAGAGAAAGACTAGGGGCAATAACACTTGTTTTGCTATTCGGTGTTCCCCCAAGTCTCCTGATAAAAATGGTACCTCACTTGTGTGGGTAGGCCTAGCGCCCGCTACAGGAAATCCCCCAAAACACAACGTGGACACTTCACATTTTCACAAAGAAAACAGAGCTGTTTTTTACAAAGTGCCTAGCTGTGGATTTTGGCCTCTGGCTCAGCCGGCACCTAGGGAAACCTACTAAACCTGCACAGTTTTGAAAACTAGACACTTAGGGGAATCCAAGATGGGGTGACTTGTGGGGCTCTGACCAGGTTCTGTTACCCAGACTCCTTTGCTAACCTCAAAATTTGGCAAACAAACATGTTTTCCTAACATTTCGGTGACAGAAAGTTCTGGAATCAGAAATGAGCCATACATTTCCTTCCACCCAGCGTTCCCTCAAGTCTCCAGATAAAAATGGTACCTCACTTGTGGGGGTAGGCCTAGCGTCCGCGACTGGAAATGCCCCAAAACACAACGTGGACGCATCACATTTTCACAAAAAAAAAACAGAGCTGTTTTTTTCAAAGTGCCTAGCTGTGGATTTTGGCTTCTAGCTCAGCCGGCACCTAGGGAAAGCTAAAAAACCTGTGCATTTTTTAAAACTAGATACGTAGGGGAATCCAAGATGGGGTGACTTGTGGGGCTCTGACAAGGTTCTGTTACCCAGAATCCTTTGCAAACCTCAGAATTTGGCCAAAAAAAAAACACTTTTTCCTCACATTTCGGTGACAGAAAGTTCTGGAATCCGAGAGGAGCCACAAATTTCCTTCCACCCAGCGTTCCCTCAAGTCTCCTGATAAAAATGGTACCTCGCTTTTGTGGGTAGGCCTACTGCCCGTGAAAGGAAATGCCCCAAAACACCATGTGGAGACATCAAAATTATCAAATACAAAACTTTTGCGGGGGTGCACCTGCATTTTTGGTCCTGGGCTCAGCAGCCATCTAGGGAAACCTACCAAACCCATACATTTCTGAAAACTAGACACCTGAGGGAGTCCAGGGAGGTGTGACTTGCATGGATCCCCCAATGTTTTCTTACCCAGAATCCTCAGCAAACCTGAAATTTAGCTAAAAAATCACATTTCTCCCACATTTCTGTGTGGGATCACTGCACCGGGGCAAGTTTCATACCACCCAACGTTCCCCTCTGTCTCCTGGTAAAAATGATACCTCATTTGTGTAGGTGGGCCAAGTGCTTGTGAAAGGGAAGAGCCAAAAACATGTCAAAATTGAGGGGGAACCAAAGCGGGTTCAAAAGGGCAGTTTGAAAAAAAAAAATTTTAGGCTGACAAGTGCAGCAGAATTTTTATCGGTCTAGATGAGACAGTGCTGGGTGGTAGGAATTTTGTGGATTCCTGCAGATTCCGGAAGGTTCCATCACAAAAACGTGGGAAAAATGTGTGATTTCCAGTAAAGTTGGAGGTTTGCAGGGCATTGTGGGTAAGAAAATGGTGGGGGGTGCATGTGAAACACACCACCCTGGAATCACCCAGATGTTTAGTTTTCAGATGTGTCTAGGTCTTGTGGATTTTTCTACATGGCAGCGTCCCAAAGTCCATAAAGTGCAGCCCTCATCATTCCAAGTGGGACGAATTTGAGAGTTAGCCAAGCTCTCATGGCCCAAATGTAAAATCAAAACCTAAAATAATCAAATGTCTTCTTGCTTGCTGTGGGATAAGATGTTTTAGGGTGCGGGGAGAGCTGAAAGACTGTTACCCCCTTCAGTTGGGGTAACCATCTCCAAGCACAAACCCTTTGGCTGCCTGTTTACAGAAAGTTGAACTCTCTGCAGTTGAGGTATTGTGTTTTCGAAGGATAATGCTGTTCAAACTTGTATTTATGGTTCATTATTTGAAAGCCTTCATTATTAGGGTGCGTGCTGTAAATAAATGTTTTAAGGTCACACTTCACTACTGACGTTGGTTCCAGTACAAAAAAAAAAACGTGTACACACATGTTTGAAAAGTTTAGGCTAAGAGGCTAAGTATAATGCTCCCAGAATGCTCTCTGATTATATGCAAATGAAGTGTCATTTAGTAAAATGTGTTGATGCATGCTAGTATTTCCCAAAAATATTTCTAATGGAAAATTAGTGTAACCATTTTCAACACGATTATGGTAAGCATGAAAATAAACAAACACTGACAAAGCCAACTGATCTGACATATTTTTATAAGTCTTTTAGTTTCATCAATGCGTGTCTTGTTTTGACATGGCTTTTGTAACACTTTATTGTTGTGGGAGCTACCAGGCCCTCAACATTGTAACAAACATTGGCAAAACCCCCCCAAAAAGTTTTTGAACTCTTAAAGCACACGTTGCCACCAGCGGCATAACAAAGGCCACGCAGCCGCCCTCCAGGGGCCCCGTCAGCACAGCACCTGCCCTGAGTGAGTCTGGAGAGGGGGCTCCTCCATGTTCTTTGCAAAGGGGCACCCTCCAGTTTCGTTACGTCACTGATTGCCACTTTAGTTCCTGACACTGAACAAAACTACTTTGTGTGGCAATATGCTCCTTGTGGAAGAGCAGAATGCGATCACTCACAGTAAAGCCAGCCGAAAGAGAGAGAAATAGAAGTTTAATAAAAACAAAATGTCTTTGTTAACACCAGACCTAATTAGGGACCAAGACCCACATGTAGGTAGCTTTTTGCATGTCGCAAACAGCGACTTTCGCTGTTTGCGACGTGCAAAAAGCACATTGCGATGCACAAACCCAGTTTTACGATTCAGTAACCTGGTTACCGAATCACAAAACGGGTTTGCGACTCGCAATTAGTAAGGGGTGTTCCCTTCCTAATTGCAACTCGCAGTGCAATGTAGGATTGTTTTGTGACCGCGAACGCGGGCGCAAACCAATCGCAGTTTGCACCCATTTCAAATGGGTGCTAACACTTTCGCAAAAGGGAAGGGATCCCCATGGGACCCCTTTCCCATTGTGAATGTCACTGTAAACATTTTTTCAGAGCAAGCAGTGGTCCTGCGGACCACTGCCTGCTCTGAAAAAATGAAACGAAAACGTTTCATTTTTCGTTTTTGTTATGCATCTCTTTTTCCTTTAAGGAAAACGGGCTGCATTACAAAAAAAACAGCTTTATTGAAAAGCAGTCACAGACATGGTGGTCTGCTGTCTCCAGCAGGCCACCATTCGTGAGGGGGTCGCAAATTGCGACCCACCTCATGATTATTCATGATGTGGGCATTTGCGAAGCCCTTGCGAATCACAGATGGTGTCAAGGACACCATCCTACATTCAGATTTGCGACTCGCAATTTGCAGGTCACAAATCTGAACCTACCTACTTGTGGCCCCAAATTCTTAAAGAAAGTCACAAAAGTGCACCCATGGTATATGTCGTACCCCTATAAAATATTTGTGAACTGTATTTTAGCGTGGGTAAATACGATGTGTAGATTTGCTCATGTGAAAATCTATTGAGCATTTGCAAGTTCATTTTCCCTCCAGCCACTTTCTTCCCAACCCTGGAAGAAGTTCTAATTCTGCCATTGTCAGGAGTAAATGTCCAACCTTTCTTATTATGGGAAAATATTAGAGAGAAGCTGGTAAAAATCTTTAAAACATGCAGGTTAGTAGGTTTGCAGACTCAAAGGCATTCCAGCCCTGGAACTATTGCTTACTGCTTCCTCCAGCCCCAGTATGCAGATCTGCAGAAAGGTGGCAAAATAAGGAAATTTCTACAGTAGGGATTGAAACTCCAAGTATTCAAGCCATACTATGGTAGTAGCCCTGGCATAATCAGAGAGGCTATTAATTGCTGCCATAATTTGTCGCCACACTACATGGCACCAAAGGGACAAGTAGATCTTTTTACAGGACAAGTAGATTTGAGAAGCAACCTGTCCCCTGGACAAGTAGATATTTTAATAAATTCCACACCCCTGGCCAGGCCCATACTGGTTGGAGGCCACTGCCCCACTATTTTTTTTTTTTTAAATTCCATGGCATCTAGTAGACTTTCTGCCCCCGGGGTGTGGATCAGCGGTAATTGCCCCATCTGCCCACTGAACAACTTTGGCCCCATTTATTTGGGGTGGGGGTATGGCCATACACCCACCCTCTTATTTTGAAAAAAAAAACTTCCCTGGTCTCTCGTGGGCTTTCTGCCCCACCCCTTGGGGCAGATGGGCCTTCCACAAATAGGCCAATCTTCCCCCAAGGGGGGCAGATATGGCCAACAGTAATGTGCCCCCATGGGGAGCGACCCTTACCCAAGGGGCTGCCCCCCTAAAGAAAACACACACATACACACACACTAATCCCTGGTGACTAAGTGATTTCTGCCCCCCCCTGGGGCAGATCGGCCTAATAGAAATACGCCGATCTGCCCCCAAGGGGAGCAGAAATGGGCAAAAATAAATTCTCCCCCCCCCCCAGGGAGCGACCCTTGCTTAAGGGGTCGCTCCCTTTGCGTGAAATTGGTGCAAAAAAACAAAATCCCCGGTACCTAGTGGTTTCTGCCCCCCTTAGGGCAGATTGGCCTTACAAAAATCAGCTGATCTGCCCCAACGGGGCAGAAATGGTCTAAATACAATTTGCCCCCCAGTGGATCGACCCTTGCCTAAGTGGTGGCTCCCCACCTCTATAAAAAAAAAAAAAAAAATTACCCCTAGTGCCTAAGTGGTTTCTGATGGCCTAAAATAAATTTGCCCCCCGCACCGGGGAGCGACCCTTGCCTAAGGGGTCGCTCCCCTTGCGTGAAACTGGCGCTAAGAAAAAAATCTCCGGTGCCTAGTGGTTTCTGCCCCCCTTGGGGGCACATTGGCCTTACAAAAATAGGCCGATCTGCCCCCAAGGGGGGCAGAAATGATCTAAATACAATTTGCCACCCAAGGGAGCGACCCTTGCCTAAGGGGTCGCTCTCCACCTCTAAAAAACTAAACAAAACAAAAAAATGATCCCTGGCGCCTAGAGGTTTCTGCCCCCTGGGGGCAGATCGGCCTAATAACAATAGGCCGATCTGCTCTCGGGGAGGGGCAGAAATGGCCTAAAATAAATTCCCCCCCCCCCCCGGGGAGCGACCCTTGCCTAAGGGGTCGTTCCCCTTGCGTGAAATTGGCGCAAAAAAAAAATCCCCAGTGCCTAGTGGTTTCTGCCCCCCTTGGGGGCAGATTGGCCTAACAAAAATCATTCGATCTGCCCCAAGGGGGGCGAAATGGTCTAAAAACAATTTGTCCCCTAGGGGAGTGACCCTTGCCCAAGGGGTCGCTCCCCACCTCTAAAAAACAAAACAAAACAAAAAAACAACAACAAAAATAATCCCTGGCGCCTCGAGGTTTCAGAATGGGGCAAGAAATGGCATAAAATAAATTCCCCCACACACACACCCAAAAAAAAAAACCCTGGCGCCTGGTGGTTTCTGCCCCCCTGGGGGCAGATCGGCCTACCAAAAATAGGCATAAAGGGGCTTGAAAAATATTGCCCCCCTGGGGGAGCGGCTCTTGCTGAAGGGGTCGTCCCCTCATACCATTTTCCTTTTAAAAACGAAATCCCTGGTGACTAGTGGGCATTTCAGAAGCCGGATCGCTTTACGATCCGGCTTCTGAAATGCTCTGAGAGACTTCAAAGGGAAGGACCTCTCAGGCCCCCGTCCCATGATCGGAAGAGAAATGCTTTGCATTTCGCTTCCGTCAGCTTCCAGCGCGATGGGGAAGTGGCCTCTGATGAGGTCAGCGCGCGAATGTGCGCTGAGGTCATCAGACATCACTGAAGGGTTCGGGGGGGGTGGGGTGGAAGGGCAAGGCCTTCCCCTTCCATCCCTGCCTTAGGGGGGTCGGAGGAAAGTCCACTGAGGGAGCGCTAGCGCTCCCTCTGAGCTCAGTGCCGAGGACATAATGGTTTCGTCCTCGGCACATGAGCACTGTGCCATTGGATGTAACCATTGATAGCGCGTCCAGCCCTTATAGATTACTTGTACTTGGACACGCTGGAGGTCGGTGAACCTTTTAAACGAGTTGGGCTCTCCTCATCCTGGAATAGTCGGATCACTTAAATCAATAATCAATAACTATTGTAATCGATACCCAATATTTAATTAATAGATCAAAATAACACATTAGGAATAAATAACAGTCGGTATTTTGACGCACCATGACCTTTCAGTCATGAATAACCACACCAGTTTATTAAAAGTTAATGAATTTATTTTCCCTATATTAACAAAGCTAACACAATATATATGAGTCTCAAAATTAAATGATATATGTATACGAACATTACTAGCTGTCCATTACGGCGGAAGAAACGCAATCTACGCAAAATCTGAATTATAATACACTCTGTTATAGCAATGCAAATCACTAATATAAGCAATTGAACTTGACTAATTTCATACATCGTCAGCATAACAAGATTTCAATTCAGCATGGTGCATCAGATGAATACCTCAACTAACCTCTAATTAGCATTGACATGTGGGGATTCATGCAAACGAATTTAGTCAACACAAATTTAGAAAGCTTCTAGCTTGGGCCCTATCAAAAATAGCAGTTGGTACCTAGGAAGGAAAACACAATGCATAATACAATTATCCTTTCATATTTACCAAATACAATCAGCATTCAAGAAAAGTCTTTGTCCTTCAGGTACCGGTTCGATCAGCATGGGGCAGATTTCAAAGGGGCAAAGTTAAGGCAGGTTTCCTTGCGGCAGCAAGGAGAATGGGGCAAAAGTTACTATATGGACAGGACGGGGCAAAGTTAAAGTTAAAGTCTCTAGGGTGAGAATTCCCAAAGTCTCTTTCTCTGGAATAGAGAAAAGGGCATCAAGATATCGTCTAAGATGGCGTCTGGCATTTGGCTTCAAAATTGGCATCAAGGAAAAATGGCTGACTTCTCTTTGTCCGGTGGGTTTAAATAAGAAACATTCCAAATTCTTCAGGGTCTTCCATTGGAGGGTTCATAGGGTGGCTTCAATTTGACCAATAAATAGTGTCTTTCTCCTAGTACTCATTTATGCATACATCGTCCTTGGAGCCTTGGAACAAAGTTGCAAGTTGCAACAAAGTTTGCAAATTATTTTGGTATCAGTGCTTTTATTGTCCGCACCTGCAGGAACTGACCTTGCTTTAAAGAGGATGAAACCAGCCTAGCACGAAACCTTGAGATACGTGTATTAGTCATCTCTACTGGAAAAATACAGCCTTAAAGTAAAATAATGTCTTTGTTAATGCAAATAAAAAAACACGCAGTTGAAATTTGAGACCAGGCAACTAGGCCAAAGCCTCTGCTAAATTTAAGCTAAACATATAACAGTTTCAACAAGAAAATCATAGAATACATTTGCAATTATGACGGATTACTACATTTGTCAATTCTTCATGATTAATGAAGCCCGTTTATAATGATGGCGAACTACCCCGTGGGCACAATTTCCCACATACATTATTTTCTTTGCTAAAATCACACTACCTTATACGATTTTGATTATATGATATATGAATATTTGTTAGACCTTCTTTTCTGCATCATCAATCCCTCCTCTGATGACTAATTATGTCATCACATCAAATCTTCCACCACAAATTTTATTCCATTAAAATTCTGTTTTAGTAATTTGGCATTTCAGTCAATTACCTCTTTCTTTTGGTTCCCTTTGATTTTTCTCTGTATATTTCTACCATTTTATTTTGTTCTTTCTCTTCCCTTTTCCTTTTGTTTCTTGTTTTCAATATTTTAATAGCTTTCCATATTCCCCAAATACCTGTTAAACAAATTAATACTATTAATATTCCTTTTACTATTTTCAGTAACAATCCATTCCAAATGTTGCTGAGCCAATTTCCCACGGAAGCAAATCCTTTTCCCACACTCCTGGTTCTTTCAATTCCTTCAAATCTGCACTTTCGTTAGTTAAATTTGTAAGCATTTTCCTAATTTGGCCGCTGTTGTCCGGAATATAAGAACAACAGTGACGTGCACCAATCATTTTGCAAACGCCGCCTTCCTTTGCTAAAAGAATGTCTAAAGCAAGTCGATTTTGAAGAGTCATAGCTCTTTCTGCAGCAAGTTCAGCATCCATCAGGATTATAGCTCCTGAGAATTTTGTCAACATGTTATCCACAATAGTAGACATCTTTTTGTATTTTGATTGAATTCAATATGACTCCTACTGAAGGAATCATTGCTCCAAATATATCTCCTACCACACCAGAAGCTGTCTCCCTTTTCTGAACATGATGTGATTCAGACAGCTTTGGGAATTTCTTTAAGTCATCTAATTGATAAATCTTTGAAAATACTATTCCCAAATAACATTTCCCATAGCATCCCTTTGGGAGACGATAATAGGCGTTAAGTCCACAAATATAATATACCCCTGGAATAACTGGGTCTTGTCCATTCAGCATGAACGTCCACTTAGCTTGAAACAAAAACGTATGTTTACATTCACTTGTTCCCACAAAGATCGTGTCATAATATGATTTAGGTCTATATACACAAAGCCTCCCTACATGTATTGCATCTAAAGCTAGTTTCCCTTGTGTCTTTATCGCGGCAAAAGCATAGTTATCTACAGATGTCCTTTTGTGTAATTCCCTTTCTAATTTCTCCTTCCCCACTTTCCTCCTATCGTCAGTGTGATCTAAAAAACTTTTCTCCATCGGTGAAAGCAAGCATGGAAGGTTTTCTCTGTGAGCGTAAGCTGTGTGAAAAGGTGACAATGGCTCAAAGAAACCCCTAACTAACTTTATATAATAATCTCTTGCTGTTTTACTCAAGAGCTCTATTATGGGGACATATGCAAATACAACATCATAATTGGAATAAAAGTAGTGAATATACTCCTGGCCATAAACTCTGGTCATCAATAAACTACATGAAATTCCATACGTAAGAGCCATGCTATGATATGTCACTCCTTCTTTTACTGAGGTAGGTATTTGTGTGCACACATAACAATCTTTCGCATCCATTGTCTCAACATACTCATTCAGCAAGCGATAGAAAACGTTTGAGGACAATTCTTTCTTGTTGTGTAAATATTTCTCGTCTTGTTCGAGTTTCTGCTGAGGAGTTAGTTCAGTAGTAGGTTTAGAAGTAGAAGCATCATTCGCGTCTCTTTCATTCTTTCAATGCATTCCAAGAACTATTGCTATAATTATTAGTACACATGCAGTTATTAGACCTATACAAACGTATTTACAACACTTCGTTTTATGTCCCTTTGTATTATTGCCTGGCATGATCTATATAGAATCAGAAAGTTGAAGGCACCTTATCAAATCGATTTGCAGATATATATTCAAAGCTGAATGAGTTCAATGTTCACACGGTTTTCTTTAGCAGCTTAGTCTCTTATCGGTTTAGCAGCTTTGTCTCAAAATCGTTTTCAAAGTCAATCAGGTTATCAATGTCTTATCCAGTTCAAAGTCAATCAAGTTGTCAATGTCTTATTCGGTAATGTTCATGGAATTTTCATTTCTCAAGTACCAAAGTGTTGTTCTGCTTCTTCGTTTTCGAGACTGAGAGATAGAAATTCGTCTGACCAATCGTTAGTGGCTACGTATGCTCACACCGGACCAGAATATCTTCTGCTCAGTATTCTTTTCCTTTTCAATTTTGCATCTTCTTTTGATTCTCTCTCGCTGGTGCCGTGTTCCTTGGCTGGGTCTTTCTCTTCACTTGGTGTTGTTATTGCGACAGACACTTCTTTTCTTTTCTCTTTCAACTTTGGCCCTTCACTTTCGTTTAATATTTCTTTAGTCCTTAATTTCACTGGTGATATGCTTTGTCTCCATTTCGCACAGTTTTCACCTGATGGACCTGCAACCGGTTCTGGAAGAGGCTGAACGATTTCACTCTGACCCGCCTCCTTTTCTCCCCCTAGGAGGTCAATCAGGTTTTCTTTTTCTTTTCCTGTATCGTCTGCTTCTGGGAAAGCCCTCCTATGATCAGGCTCTCCTGCTTCTTCACCTGTCGCAGGCTCTTTGTCACCTTCAGGATCGTCGTCACTCCCTGATGTTTCTCCTCCGTTCTCCTCAAATGGATCAGCTGTTTCTTCCTCAGAAAATATTTCCCCTTCCTCTATTTCTGCTTGTTTGCCTCCAGGTTCTCTTTGTCCTGTCTCAGTGCCTGGTACTCTCTTGTCAGTCACTGGTAATTTCAGCGCTTCAACTTCCTCTTCTGTGGGACACGTCACCCTTTACGTGTGACTGGTGTGAATCCAGTTGGGAACTCCCACACACTTCACAGCGGTGGTAGTTGTCAGAATCACTTGGAAAGGTCCTTTCCAACGGGGTTCCAGACACGACTTCCTCCCGTGTTTCTTTATCACGACCCAGTCACCTGCTTTCAGGGTGTGTCCTGGACCTTGGATCGGTGGCAAGGTGGTTGCCTCCACCTGGTGAGAAAAAGAGCGGACCACATCAGTCAGACCTTTGCAGTAGTCCAACACCATATCATCTATAATATTTACAAGAGCATTTGCAGGAACTGCTGGGAGTATCATGGCTCTGCCCATGAGGATTTCATGCGGCGATAGTCCAGTTTTTCTATCAGGTGTGTTTCTCATTGACATTAACACCAAGAGCAATGCGTCAGGCCATTTCAAGTTTGTGGATGCGCATATTTTTGCCATCCTCGATTTCAATGTGCCATTCATTTGCTCCACTAGTCCTGATGCTTCAGGGCGGTAGCTACAATGCAACTTTTGTTCAATGTTCAGCGCTGCACACAGTAATTTGATTACTTCGTTATTGAAGTGACTTCCCCTATCTGATTCTAAAGAGATCGGGAATCCGAAACTTGGTATTAGTTCTCTCAAGAGTAATTTGGCAACTGTAAGACTGTCATTTCTGCGTGTAGGGTATGCTTCAATCCAGTGACTAAAAATGCACACAATCACCAACACATATTTCAAGCCTCCATGCACAGGCATCTCAATGAAATCCATTTGCATCCTGCTGAATGGCCCACCTGCTCTTCCAATGTGGCTCAAATTTACTACTGTTCCCTTCCCTGCATTCATTTGTTGGCAAATGACACAACGATGGCAAACTGCTTCAGCAACTTGACGAAATTTGGGGTTAAACCAATCAATTTTGAATAGTCTAATCATGGCATCCCTTCCAAGGTGGGCTTGTCCATGATACAACCTGGCCAATTGCGTTAAAAGACTATCCGGTAGAACCAATCTCCCTTCACTTGAAACCCACAAATCATCTGGTTTCTTTATGCATTGTAATTTACTCCATGAGAGTTTCTCATCCTTACTGACATTATTTTGTAGGAATTTCAATTCTTTAATCGTATCTACAACTTTTAAAGCAAAGGCTTCACTTGGTTCAAGTTCTGGCTCATTTATCAAGTTCCATTCGTCTCTGAGCAATATACAGTTCAATGTGCAAAACCTCGCGACTTGATCTGCATATCCATTTCCCAGAGAAACAAATTCTTGTGATTTCGAGTGTGCACTGCATTTTACCACTGCCACGTCCCCTGGCAACTGGATAGCGTGTAACAGTTCTCTTATTCTTTCACCATTTTTCACTGGTGATCCTGAAGAGGTCATGAAGCCTTTCTGTGACCACAATTGTCCAAAATCATGTACTATTCCAAAACCGTACTGACTGTCAGTGTAAATGGTGACTTTCATTAACGTGGAAAGTTGGCAAGCTCTAGTAAGGGCTACTAGTTCCGCTACTTGTGCAGAGTAAACTTCTTGAAGCCAAGATGCTTCCAGAACACCTGTTATTGTACATACAGCATATCCTGCTTTCAATATTCCTAGCGCATCTCTTAAACATGAACCATCAACAATAATTTGATCATTTTCTTCCAATCGGATGTCTTTGATATCAGGTCTTGGTTTTGTACAAAATTCAGTCACCTGAAGACAGTCGTGCTCGATATCTTCAGCGTTATCAATTTCGACATTTTCACTGGGAAACAAAGTTGCTGGATTCAACGTAGTGCACCTTTTCAGCTGCACATTAGGTGATCCCAGAATTATTGTCTCATACCTTGTAAGTCTAGCACCGGTCATGTGCTGCGTTCGGAAACGTGTCAAAAGTATTTCAACCGAGTGAGGGACCATAAGTGAGGGACCATAACTGTTAAAGGATGCCCCATCACTATTCCTTCACTCTGATTTAGGCTGATACCAACTGCTGCTACAGCACGCAAGCACCCTGGTAAGGCTGCTGCGACTGGATCCAAAGTAGCTGAAAAATATGCTACTGGTCTGTTTACGCCACCATGGGCTTGAGTCAAGACAGACAAGGAACATGCATCACGTTCATGACAAAACAACGTGAATGGCTTTGTGTAATCAGGCATACCTAAAGCTGGAGCTCTGCACATGCATTCCTTTAATTCAATAAAAGCATCCATTTCATCTCTTTTCAACACTATTTCATCCAGCGCTTCTTTCTGGGTCCGTTTCAGCAAAGGTTTAGCTAGAGCCGAGAAATTGGGAATCCATTGGCGACAGTAGCTCACCATTCCCAAAAACCTTCTCACATCACTTCTCGTCTTCGGTGGACTCATTTGAAGTACACTTGTTATTCTTTCTTTCATAATTCTTCTCGACCCTTTCTCTATTTGGTGACCCAAATATTTCACTTTCTTCTGGCAGAACTGTAATTTTGAAGGGGACACTTTGGGGCTCATTCTGAGCCCGGCGGGCGGCGGGAGCCGCCCGCTTGGAGGGAGCCGCCAAATGGCCGCTCCGCGGTCAAAAGACAGCGGAGGCCATTCTGGCTTTCCCGCTGGGCTGGCAGGCGACCGCCAGAGGGCCGCCCGCCAGCCCAGCGGGAAACCCCTCCCCACGAGGAAGCCGGCTCCGAATGGAGCCTTCGGAGTGGGTATGTGCGACGGGTGCAGTGGCACCCGTCGCGTATTTCAGTGTCTGCAAAGCAGACACTGAAATACAAAGTGGGGCTCTCTTACGGGGGCCCCTGCAGTGCCCATGCCATTGGCATGGGCACTGCAGGGGCCCCCAGGGGCCCCACGACACCCCTCACCGCCATCCTGTTCCTGGCGGTCAGAGCCACCAGGAACAGGATGGCGGTGAGGGGGTCGGAATCCCCCATGGCGGCACAGCAAGCTGCGCCACCATGGGGGATTCCCAGGGCAGCGGAAACCCGACGGGAGACCGCCGGTTTTCCTTGTCTGACCGCGGCCAAACCGCCGCGGTCAGAATGCCCTGCGGGGCACCGCCAGCCTGTTGGCGGTGCTCCCGCATCCCCGGCCCCGGCGGTCCTTGACCGCCGGGGTCGGAATGACCCCCTTTGTGTCCATTCCTTCCCAAGTGGTTCAATAGGGCAATAGTGTCAACCGTACAGTCATTTTCTGTCTTGGATGCGATCAGCAAATCGTCAATATACTGTACCAAGGTTGATTCAAAAGGTAATTCCGATGATTCCAAGTCTTTCTTTAGAATTTGATTGAAAATTGATGGTGACTCTGAAAACCCTTGAGGAATTTGACACCAACTGTAGACCCTGTCCGGGAATTTGAAGCAAAAGAGAAATTGGCTGTCCTCATGAAGAGGCACAGAAAAGAACGCTTGTGACAAGTCGATGACTGAGAACCACTCTGCATCACAGGGAACTTGAAACATTATTACAGCTGGATTTGGTACCACGGGACAACATTTGACTATTATGTCATTTATTTTTCTCAAATCTTGAACAATTTGGACCTTTCCACTTGGTTTTATTAGTCCCATGATTGGTGAATTACATGGACTACTTAGCACTTCTTTCAGTACTCCCTGTTTCACAAACTCATCAATGAGTTGGGTGACTTTCATGAGGGTGTCTTGCGACATATGGTATTGTGGTGCCTGGGGAAAGTTTACATTAGGTTTTACAGTCACCTTCACTGGTTCCACTCCTTTGACCAATCCCACTTCTTTCTCTGTCATATCCCATACTTCCTTTCCAACTGTTTCCTGTAACTCAGCAGGAATATCTGCTTCAGTGAGCATTGGATAAATAGTAATCAGGGGATACTCTTCATCGACAGTTTCCACTTTGTCCCCTCCTAAACAGTCCTCTTCTTCCTCGTCACTGTTTGTCTGAATTTTAATCCCATCATTTGAGCACACAATTGAGCATCCCAATTTGCACAATAAATCTCTCCCTAATAGTGATATCGGGCTTGAGTCACACACCACAAATTTATGTGACCCTTGATAGTTACCAATTCTGACTTGCACTGGATTTGTGATTGGGTTTGTCAGATACCTATTTGCTACTCCCTCTACTTGAACTGTTCTCCCAGAAAGTGGAAAATGTGGTACTTCGATACTTCTGACCGTAGAGCGTGTAGCTCCGGTGTCAACCAAGAATGAAACACGGTGACCCATAACTCTTCCTTCCACATACAGACCCTTTTGATCAACTTCCAAGGATACTGCAAGCATACAATTTCCCTCCTCATCTGAACTTTCACTCTCCCACGCATCGTTTATTCCATTCTCACTGTGTAACGGGAATTGGTGTACTGCGTCATTTTGGTTCATTCCTTGACCCGCGACCTGTTGAGGAAGCATTACTTGTTGCTGATTCATTGGTGCTAAGGATATTTGCATTTGCTGATTAGGTACCATGGGAAACTGCTGTTGCATTGGCTGCGATTGTACCATTTGTACACGGGGCATTTGCACCTGCTGCGGTTGTATGGGTTGTAAACCCTGCATCTGATTTACATTATTTAAAAAATGTGGATTTGGACCTCTCAATTTCGGTCCTCTCATATTCTGGAATACATTGACATCATTGTTTTGCTAACCTACACCTTCCTGCAAAATCATTGGGCACTCCCGTTTCCAATACCCGATGATTCCGCACGTATGACATGGCATCACCTTCTTCATTGCCTGTATACCATTTGGAACCACAACAGTATTTAAATCAGGACCATTATTCACAAAACCTCCTTGGCCTCTGCCTCTCATCTGTGGCTGAAACATAGCATTTCCCTGCTGTTGCGGCTGCGGCAACTGTTGTTGAAAACCTTGCAAACCTATCTGAGCTGCTATAAGCTGCATCACCATCACTTTTTCTTTCAACCTTTTCTGCTTTGTCTCAATCTCATCACTGCAGTATTTTGCATAGTTCAACACTTCGAAGATCGATTTTGACTACCAACAAATCAAATGCATTTTAATCATCTGACTGATCTCGGGTCTCAACCCTTCCACAAATCTGAACACAAAATGGAGCATGTCCTTTGCCTCAATCGTTTCTGTGCCACTGTAATTTTTAAACGCTTTCAACAATCTCTCATAGTACGCATGTATTGACTCTTTAACTTCTTGTGCCGTTCTGTCAATCCTCTGCCAATCCACATTTTTCGACGCAACCTTTGTTTTCAAGTGCTCTATCACCTTATGGTATAAACTCATTACCGTAGGTGATGGTGCTCCTGTGTCCCTATCTCTTTCTGGTTCACTTGCTGGCCAACCTACAGCCCTCTTACAATCTTCCCACAAATCTGCCGGAATCACAATTTCGAATAAAGTATTCAGGTCTTCCCAAAGACATTTTGCGAGTTTCACAAATCTATCTGTTTGCTGATACCATTCGATCGTTTTTTCTCTTAATTTAGGGAAATCATCCGTAAAGGATTGAATATCGCATCTGTGCCACGGTACATGTACAAGTTTTCCTCCTGCTGCTTCTCTCATTGGCAACATGGTTATCAGGTCGTCATTCTGTTGTGCTTTTTCATCCCGATCTGGGGTACTTTCTTTCCTTTTGTCCTTTTTCTTAACCATCTACTTTTCCACTTGTCTAAACATCTCCAGACCTGCGCGCTTTGCAGTATCTCTTTAAGGTGTGTTTTCATCCCTGCAGATCTCATGTGTTCGAAATCTTTTGTCTCAAAGTCTAACCTGTATCTTCTGCTCAAATGTTTGGTCTTACCTATATCGATCTTGTTCCTGTCTGCAATTTCTTGTAATTTCTTATGTATGCTGCTTACTTCTCTTGTAATTCTAGGGCACATATATCTCAGCTCTTCTTCTGTGTATGACTCTAACCTGTTCAAACCCTTTGTTCCCTCTACTAGTTCATCTGCTTCCATGCCCAATCTTATTTTATTCAAATATTCTTCCCCTTTTCCACTGGGTGTACTCTGTGGGGAGTTCAGGCTGTTCAACCATTGTGTCAACTGTTGAGCGTTCAGTCCCATCAATGTAGCACTTACATCAACTGCTACTGATGGTTTCTGTAACGTTTCTGTTTTTTAAGTTAACGGTACTATTAGTGGTGGACCTGACCTTACCACAGTTGACGGACCACAAGCTGGAATTAGACTAAATTCCAACAAGGACCCAGATCTATTTAGCAGTGTACCTACCGGAGTCGTTTCTTGGGTATTTTCTATGCATCTCCTTCCTGTCTCATTTTGTGTTATTACCCCTTGGTCGCATACATTCGGCTTTGCCTGTACGTACAATGGTACTGGCGGACCTACAGTGATAGGCAGAGATATTGTGTCTGGATTCTGTCTGTTCCCCGAATTCTGTGGCATGTTAATTCCCACATTATGGTTCATCATTGCTGGCATATCTAACTGGTTTTCTGCTGTTTGAATGTACCTCAGCCCTTCTTGCATCTGCTTTTGAGGCATCAAAATTTGTGTTGATTCGGCTTGAATCAATGTCGGTCTTTGATAATTCTGTCCTCCCTGCGCCATTAAACTAGAAGTCATTTCCATATTATGCTCATCGCAACAGCGCCTTTGAACCTGCGGCTGATAATCATTGACAGGTTTCAATTTAGGCTTAGATCTCCAAACCTTTTGAGTACTATCCCATCTAGCATCCGCTAGTGTCTTTTCTACTTTTCTCACTCTTGTTTCAAATTTCTTTTGTTGTTGATTTCTAGCCATTAGCTCCCAAATTGCTAGCGCTTCAAATTGTGCTGGTCTTGGAGGTACTTTCATGTCGTATAGCGCAAATCTTAAATTCTCCAAAACTCTTAGATTAAACGACCCGTGGATAGGGAACGCTACACTTCCATGCTTTTGTGTTAATATGCACCATTACTTTAGCCAAAGACATGGTGCGACACCCTTTTCTTCAATCACAATGTTAGCTGGTGTACCCTCAGGCGGTGTTTCTTCTCCTACATTTGCTTTAATATATACATCTCCCCTCAAGGCACTCTTAAATGCTTTGAAAAATTTCATCTTTCCGTCTTTTATTTTTCTAAAATATGTAATCAATAAGTGACTTTAATTCCCGGAATACTCTTCTCTTGCCTTTCCCCACCACTTGCGCTTCACGGACTGTGTCCAATCCGTGCGCGACCCTTCTCACCAACCAACCTATCCCAGCGCGGCTCCTAGTGACGTCACACTCACACACTGTGGCTGACAAAGTCCTGCAGCTTGTCCTCTTTCATTCAACTTCACTCAAAACTAAATTTCCGCAATATATCGCGAGCACTAACCAAAAAGAAGAAAACAAATCTGTCGGTTTACTACAGGAAGGGTAATACAATCGCTTCAGAAACCTTAGGGATTTTTCACTAGCCTCGGCAGTTATTCCATCTTTCTCGGTTTCCCACTTTCGCAAGCAAAATTTGACCCGCAAACTTTACTCTCAACTGATCAATGAACTATTCTAGCGCGCCTTAGAATTCGTCAAATCTCAAAGTCGAAAATTTTCTTTCATGCCTCAATATTCATACTGACTCGTTGACCACGCCCGATCAACCTATTAAACCGAAAAGATTACAACATCAATCAAGTGTCTCATACACTTTTCAACATACTCCGGAGTCTCTTGACCTCGCAGGGCCCGTCTCAACATCAACAACCACATGGACAATTTTTTCCTGCGCAAAGCGCTATACACATGTGAAGTTCGACGACTTCCCTACTCTCATACTTTGGAGTGTCACTCCTCTAAAATTTTACTTGGAGTTTGCAACCCCCTAAAAATCCTCACAAACTTCACAATTCATCTGCGGCATAAGCTTTGCAAGCGCGAAACCCTAACTTCATTCATACCGTCACTAGAAACGCCGAAAACATTCTCACACCTCCATTTCCTCCATTCGCAAGCTCCGAGATTCCGGGAAAGTCATTGGGGATTTAGGGCATCATCATCTCTCCAACTTGTTCTATCAAAGAAATTCTAACTTGACTCCGTCTATTGTTCGGATGGGGTCCCTAGGGGCGAAACCATCCTCTGCCACCATCTACTGATAGCGCGTCCAGCCCTTATAGATTACTTGTACTTGGACACGCTGGAGTTCGGGGAACCTTTTAAGCGAGTTGGGCTCTCCTCATCCTAGAATAGTCGGATCACTTAAATCAATAATCAATAACTATTGTAATCGATACCCAATATTTAATTAATAGATCAAAATAACACATTAGGAATCAATAACAGTCGGTATTTTGACGCACCATGACCTTTCAGTCATGAATAACCACACCAGTTTATTAAAAGTTAATGAATTTATTTTCCCTATATTAACAAAGCTAACACAATATATATGAGTCTCAAAATTAAATGATATATGTATACGAACATTACTAGCTGTCCATAACAGCGGAAGAAACGCAATCTACGCAAAATCTGAAATATAATACACTCTGTTATAGCAATGCAAATCACTAATATAAGCAATTGAACTTGACTAATTTCATACATCGGTCAGCATAACAAGATTTCAATTCAGCATGGTGCATCAGATGAATACCTCAACTAACCTCTAATTAGCATTGGCATGTGGGGCTTCATGCAAAACGAATTTAGTCAACACAAATTTAGAAAGCTTCTAGCTTGGGCCCTATCAAAAATAGCAGTTGGTACCTAGGAAGGAAAACACAATGCATAATACAATTATCCTTTCATATTTACCAAATACAATCAGCATTCAAGAAAAGTCTTCGTCCTTCAGGTACTGGCTCGATCAGCATGGGGCAGATTTCAAAGGGGCAAAGTTAAGGCAGGTTTCCTTGCGGTAGCAAGGAGAATGGGGCAAAAGTTACTACATGGACAGGACGGGGCAATGTTAAAGTTAAAGTCTCTAGGGTGAGAATTCCCAAAGTCCCTTTCTCTGGAATAGAGAAAAGGGCATCAAGATGTCATCTAAGATGGCCTCTGGCATTTGGCTTCAAAATTGGCATCAAGGAAAAATGGCTGGCTTCTCTTTGTCCGGTGGATTTAAATAAGAAACATTCCAAATTCTTCAGGGTCTTCCATTGGAGGGTTCATAGGGTGGCTTCAATTTGACCAAAGAATAGTGTCTTTCTCCTAGTACTCATTTATGCATACATCGTCCTTGGAGCCTTGGAACACAAGTTGCAACAAAGTTTGCCAATTATTTCGGTATCAGTGCTTTTATTGTCCGCACCTGCAGAAACTGACCTTGCTTTAAAGAGGATGAAACCAGCCTAGCACGAAACCTTGAGATAAGTGTATTAGTCATCTCTACTGGAAAAATACAGCCTTAAAGTAAAATAATGTCTTTGTTAATGCAAATAAGAAAACACGCAGTTAAAATTTGAGACCAGGCAACTATGCCAAAGCCTCTGCTAAATTTAAGCTAAGCATATAACAGTTTCGACAAGAAAATCATAGAATACATTTGCAATTATGACGGATTACTACATTTGTCAATTCTTCATGATTAATGAAGCCTGTTTATAATGATGGCGAACTACCCCATGGGCACAATTTCCTACGTACATTATTTTCTTTGCTAAAATCACACTACCTTATACGATTTTGATTATATGATATATGAATATTTGTTAGACCTTCTTTTCTGCGTCATCACCATTACTTCCACGGCACAGAAGGGGATAAGGACATGGAGGCCAGGATTATGCTTTCTCTTTCTCTACTGAGAAATGACAGCGGCAAATCAACATTAACCAACACAAAAAACTACATATCCCAACAATCCTGGTAGTCCATAGTGCCCAATCCCAGGCCTGCTCTTCATATAAATGTCTTTGCCTCCTTAGTCCTTCCTCTTTCTTTGCAAATAAAAGGACAAAACAATCTGATCTCCAACTGGATTTTCCAAAGTCTCAATGAAGCCATATATCAGTGGAACTGGCGCAATCATCCTGTCCTCCACGAAACCACGAAGAATTCATGTGCATTTATCGGAGCCTACAACAGAAGAAATATACCAATAATATGGCAGTGATTCAAGAAAAAAATATGGGAGGGAACAAATAAAGTACATAAGAAATATGTTATGCATATCATTGAATTATAACATATGAATCGAAACTATACACTTATTGCAGTAAATATCTATAAAGATGAGGACGCGTGGTGCTTCTTTATTTCTTTATTTTATACAGATTAAGAGTATAAAACATCTCCAGCAGAGCTCCTCTCCCTCAACTCTTTTTTCTTCCTCTTCCAGTCTCCCTTCTACATTCTATATAACCTCACAGAACCCATGACATTCTAAATCACTGTCCAGGTTCACAAGACATCTTCACAATATCAAAATAATGTCATAATAATACTAATATTAACAATAAGGGTGGGATAATCCTCGCCTCCATGTTCTTAATAGAATTGAAAATTCTTGATGCAATAGCTAGAATTTTTTTTATTCTATAACAGGACCGGAGGCTTCGGACTATGCTTGTTCAAAATTGATCCACCACAGTAGATGCTATATCTACAATAAGTTTATGATAGAAAACCTTATACGTAGTGTCTGAAGACCAATCTGCGGCCGCCATGATATCCTGTAAACGGGAACCCACCCCAAAGGACTTGGATGCCATAGCGCTGCGCACTGAATGCGCTCCAAATGTGGAGGTATCTATACCAGCCTCCCCCAAAACCATTTAACCCATCTGGCCAAAGTGGCTGATGAAGCTGGCACAAATGGACTTTGTAGGGATATAACCAACTGCCCTTGAGCATCCCTGCAAATCTCTTGAGTACAATCCTCATAAGCCTTTAAACATTTTACAACACACCATTTTTGATTATGGGGAAAAGCTGGATAAGAAATACACTTAGTTGCTGTTTTGTACATCTGGAAATAGAAAAAGAAACTCCTGAAGGAGTAAATACTCGACCTGCTAAATCCAGTGCGCGCAAGTCAGGCACACGTCGACATGAGATTAAACACAAAAGGCGCGGTAGGCTTGACAGATAATCGCTTACGAGAGAGCTCCTCGTTACATGGCCAGTTTCTTAGAAAATGCACAACAATATTTACGTCCCATAAAGTGGAATATTCAGGTTGAGGAGGTCTAACTAATCTGATGCCTCGTAAGAGTTTGCAAATCAGAGGATGTTCACCAACCGGTTTACCCTCAAAAGGAAGGTGTCCAGCTGAAATAGTTGATCTAAAATTATTAATGGTCCTATAGGCTAGGCCTTGGGAAGCTAGGTCCGAAAGGAAATTAACAATCAAACTGATGTGGGCCCCCATGGGATCAACACTTCGTTCACCGCACCAACCCAACGATCACTTTCAGGAGGTCTCATAGCGCTTATGGGTGAAAGGAGCCCAAGATTGGGATAAGAAAAACATAACGTCTCTCGATATTCCTGGCATCTGCTAGCATTTCTTGAAAGTCTCAATGCCATGAGGGACAATAGTCCCTGAAGTATCAGGGGATGAGGAAGTCCAGCCGGATCCAGAAGCAGGGATGGAAATAAAGGAATTAGATCTGTAGGGGTACATGAGAGCGGCATCGCTACTGGAAACCACGACTGAGCCCTCAGAGTGGGGTCACTAAAATGAGCTCGGCCATCTGCCTCTTCACATGAGAGAGTACTCTCTGAATCATGGAGAATGGAGGGAAGGCATAAAGGAGACCCCGGGTCCAATCCTGGAGAAAGGCATCTGAACCGAGAGCCAGAGGGTCTGGCCTCTAACTGTAAAACCGAGGGAGCTGAGGCATGGCACAAAAAGGGCCGCCGAGCACTCGCCCCACTGTCTGATCAGAGCTTGAAAGACTGATTGGTGAAGCTTCCAGTCGCTGCCATCCCTCAAAAAGCACGAGTTCCAGTCCGCTATAACATTGGAATGACCCGGAATATACTCCGGTGTCACCGAAATCTGGTGCTGGAGGCAAAAATGCCAAAATTCCTTGGCAATCTCCACCAGAACACAAGGTTTGGTCCCGCCTAGATGATTTATGTATCTCACCGCTGATACGTGGTCAATGCACAAATGTATGCAACAACTGGCTTTGGGCAGAGAGAGAGATCGAATCACAAAAGCTCCAAGCAATTGATCTGAAGGTTCATTTCCTCTGGAGACCACCTGCCGTTCGTCTGAACCATTCTGCACCGAGCCCCACAGCCCCGTTGACTGGCGTCCGATTCTATGATAATCCGCGGAGCGGATGCAAACATGACTTTGTCGTTCCATGCATCCATATGGTCCAACCACCAAACTATTTCTGTCCTGGCCTCGTCCGACAACAGTATCTGCTCCGAGTAAGACAACCCTATGTCCAGATGCAAGATTTTCAAAGGGCCCAGTAATGAAGGGGGTCCGGAAATAGCGCTTGGATAGAAGAAGCTAAATGCCCTACTAGTCGAGCCAGGGTTCTCAAGAATATAGTTGGAGAGACAAGGGCTTTCCGTAACTCTCCCTTGATCGAGGCTCATTTCGCTAATGATAATTTCAACTGTGCTTTGATGGAATATACTTGGAAACCTAAGAATTCTATACATTGAGATGTATTTGTTATTGATTTGTCGGAGTTTATTAGATACCCCAGATCTTGCAGAATCTGAACAGTCCATGAAAGGTGCCCTTAAAGCAGGTCTTTGGTTTGAGCCATGATTAAGATGTTGTTGAAATATATAATAAGGCGAACGCCTCGTTCTCTAATAAATTGCACCACCGTTCTTAGCAATTTGGTGAAACACCAAGGGGAAGAGGACAGTCCGAAAGGAAGGACTGTGAACTCGTACCAGTGGTCTCGCCAACAAAATTGAAGAAAACGATGATGGGGATCGTAAATCGGCACTGTTATATAGGCATCCTTGAGGTCTAGCCGAAGAAGGCAATGTGAGAGGTCTCTTAGAAGATGGACACCTTCCATCTTGAAGTGATGGTACACTTTCCATGCATTGAACATTTTTAGATTTAGCACTAAATGATAACCCCCTCCTTTTTTCTGCACCAAAAAGATTGTGGTAACAAACCCTGACGGGTGGGGGACCTTCTTGACTAATGCCTGCTTGTGAAGCATTGAAAGTATTTTGTCATCTATGAAACTGCTCTCTGACTGGGAAAAACAAGGGGGAAGAGGGGCAATGTCTTAGAGGAGTAAAACTCCACCCTGTAACCTTGAGCAGTTTGTGGGTCTTAGGAAATACGTTCCCAAGCAACTAGATGCCATTTCAACCTCCCCCCCAGAACAACTTCTAAAAAGGGGATTACTCTCACCTGATACAGTGATGTCTGTGGAACTGAAGCCACCTCTCCCACCACCTCTGTGGGCACGACCAATGCTTCTCCTGTTTCGGAAGGAATAGAATTTTGAGTTTGATTGATAGGAGCCGCGTCCTCTGTCGGAGTAACCTGTTGAGACCTGATAGAAACCTCGGCCTGGCACTCGGCCTCTATAGCATCCACCTGAGTAAAAAGGCCTCCACTGAACATCTTCCTTATAGAGTTCTGGGCTTTGTCAAGAGTGGAGAAGGTGGAGACGTATTTACCCGGATCTTTCACAAATTTGTCTCCAAAAAGCAGACCATTCGCAAGGGTTCCAGGTTCTGAAGGAGCCAACTCAGCCAATTTAGGGTCTATTCTCATTAGAAAGGATTTCCTCCATTCCGTGGACATGGCACAGTTTGCGTTTCCTGAAAGGCATATAGCCCTCTGAGCCCATTCCAGAATCACCTCTGGGTCCAAAGGAGTACTGGATTCCTTTGTCTGCACCGCCAGTTCTGGGATCTTAGTGAGGGGCCATGAAATATCGAGGAGCTTGTCCTGGCAACCCCTCCATGCTCTGTCCAGACCTTTCTTAGGGTCTTTTGCAAATTTCTTGAGGAACTTGGCCATACTAGAGTCCAGTTCCGGGGTGTCAGCCACCTTGCCGAGCAATGAGGGCTGAGGACATTCTGAACGTAAAGTATTATGCTCGTCTTTGTCAAAACGTTTGCGTAACCGCTCCTGCACATAGAGCGCCACCTCGACAGAGGGTATCCATTCAGTAGATCTTGGATGAATGATATTTTCAGGATCAAAAAATAGGTTATTTTGAACCACAATGTCAGGTGTGGTATGATGAGTCTTACGTTTTTGTTTGCAAGACTGTTTGACATCGCTTAACACTGGGTCCGAGTCCAAAGACTCCAAAGCAGAGGAGTGAGAGACCTCCGTGCGCGGAGGAGTAGAAGCCAAAAAAGGGCCAGGAGGATCAGAAGAAACTCCAGGTCCGTATTCATGATCCTTGAGGACCGAAGAAGCCATTTGTGAAAAAATATCTGCGAAGGAAAAAGTCCCCACTGAGGCTCCTGGGGCAAGGCCCACATCAGAAGTCCGACTGTTTCTCACCAGAGTCTCGGGGGGCAGACGCCCCATCAATTCTCTCTGTTCGAACCACAGCAGAGATTGAGTAAAAGTCTTTAAGGCTGTTATCAAGGCCTGGCTAACTGAGTCTTGCACATGGTGACCCAAGGCCTGAACCAGTCTCTCCTCCATTTGACGTTCATAGGGCACTTCTGCCTCATCCAGAAAATATTCGTCCTCTTCAGCGTAATGTGCCATGCCAGAAGGCAAGAGGATATGAAGGACTTCAACAAGGGGGGGGAATATATCCTCTGCAGGTCAAAACAGGAGAAACTCCTAATAATTATGAGAGATAAAGCTCTCAAATGGCCAAAGTCAGAGTGGAGGGAGCACCTGCCCAACTTTTCCCTAGAGAAAAACCCTTCACCGTTATTGTGCCCCACCGGACATTCCAAGGGGATGGTAATTACTTTCGGAGACACGCTGCGCTCGAGGAAATCTCCGAACTAAAAATTATGTTGGAGATTGCCTTGCGCACACGTGTGACCATAGAAATAGAAAGAGGACAACGTCCTCTTGATGAGAGCGCTCGGCCGTACTCCATTGGAGGACAGCTACACATCTGAACCAGGGAAAATAAGGACCGCCCACCACAGACACTCCGCTTTCACGGTTCAGTGGCAGAAAGTCATCAGCACTCGACGCGGACGATCCGGTGTGTTTTGGAAGAGGAGGTCGGCCAACGTGCGAGTGCGACAGCGTGTGATTTATAAAGAGGGTTGCCCAATCAAACGTCGCTCAATCCCCGTTCCCGCTCCACGGGCGAAATTGTATTTAAATATATATCCATTAAACATTTAGGAGTAAATTGAAGGAGTACTTAGCTTATGGCTGCAAGCATCAAAGAAGGACTAAGGAGACAGCGACATTAATATGGAGAGCAGGCCTGTGATTGGGCACTATGGACTACCAGGATTGTTGGGATATGTAGTTTTTTGTGTTGGTTGATTGGCTGCTGTCATTTCTCAGTAAAGAGAGAGAAAGCATAATCCAAATACTCCGGTCCTGACATAGAATTGGCACACATAGGCCCTCATTACAACCCTGGTGGTAAATCCCACTTTCCACCATGCAGAAGACTGCCAACATACCATTGCGGCAGCGGAATTCCGCTACAGGTATTACGACCCACAGCTCGGAATCCGCCACAATACAGACACCCACACAAGTCCGCCACACCAAAGGTCAGTGACAAACTGGCAATAACAAAACCTACACCGTCACGCCAACAGAAATACGCCCACAGTATCACAACCCACAAATCAACGCGTCGGTCTTACAACCGCGGTAATCCATTGGCGGTACACACCACCGCGCTCAAAATACACACACACTAACAAAACACTACCACATTGGACAAATAAAAAAACACACACCTGATACACATACACACACCACACCCCCACACTCAATCCAATATAAAGCACACACCCACATCACCCACAAACCCTTACAACCAAAACTTTCGAAAGAAGCCCAGAGAGAGAGACTACCTAACACAACACCAGCATCCACAGACACAAAACACCATCACTCCCACAACATCCACGCACCTCAAACAACACACACCAACACATCCCCTCACACATCACAACAGACACCACCTCACACATAACCCACACCACATCATGGCACCTCAAAGACACCCCAAGTTCTCTGAGGAGGAGCTCAGGGTCATGGTGGAGGAAATCCTCCGGGTAGAGCCACAGCTATTCGGATCACAGGTGCAGCAAACATCCATTGCAAGGAAGATGGAGCTATGGGGCAGAATCGTCGACAGGGTCAACACAGTGGGACAGCATCCAGAAACACGGGATGACATCAGGAAGAGGTGGAACGACCTATGGGGGAAGGTACGTTCCGTGGTATCCAGACACCAGATTTCTGTACAGAGGACTGGCGGTGGACCCCCACCTCCTCCCCCACAACTAACAACATGGGAGGAGCAAGTCTTGGCGATCATGCATCCTGAGGGCCTCGCAAGAGTAGCAGGAGGAATGGACTCTGGTAAGGCAAATCTTCACTATTTTATCCCCCCCACCCCACCCCACCTGCATGCCATCACATACTCCCACCCTCACCCTCACACCCACCAACCCAACAACCCACAGATACCCCACCAACACAACTCACACATCCCAAAACCAAGCCCTGCATGTAACACCAATGCATGGACACCCATCACCAAAGCATGTCCAGTAGAGAGACTCACACATGCCCCAAAATCACCAATCACACAAGGGCCAAGACAATAATGCAACCACAGGTGTAGAGGGTAACTCACCCATTGCACAAGATGGCACACACAATAACTATGCATTTACACCCCAACAGGACCCCTCCCCAACGTAACCGGACAGGAGGTGCCAGACGTATCCAGTCCCCCCACAGAAGAGGCCCATAGTAACGACAGCAGCTCTGCACGCCTGGATCAACATGACAAGCCCGGCCCATCAGGGACAGTCGGTTCCCCTGACACAGTCACAAACCACCACTGATCCTCCCCCCTCAGGAAACACCACCACAGCACCCACCCAGCGGGCCCATTCCTCTGTCCCCAGGACACGTCAATCAGCAGTGTGTCCACCACTACAGGAAACCCAGGCAACCCCACTAACACAGGACGATCAGGGACCTGGGGGCAGTGGGCACACGGTTCAGGGGACAGAGGCACAGGATAACAGGGAAGCTGGGAGGACTGCTGTGCGACAGGGGGAGGACAGGCCCAGGGAACCAACACTCCACAAGGCACTCTCCAACATCATGGGAGCTTACCACCATTCCCAGGAGACCATGGGCACTGTACTGTCCAAGTTTCAGGAGACCCAGCGGCTGCAGGAGGAACACTACCTGGGGATCAGGGAGGACTTGAAGTCCATCAGTACCACCCTGGTCACCATTGCAGGGGTGCTGGCAGACCTTCTCAACACCAGGAGGGACACAGTGGCACACCAACGGGCCCCTGACACTAGCCTGGACGATGAACAGCCCTCCACCTCTGCCGGCGCTAGTGGACAGGAGGCACCACCACAGGAACAACAGGCCACCAGCACCCCACCCCCTGAAGATGGAAAACCACCCCGCAAACGGTCCCTGAGACCCAGGCACAAGACAGAGAACATTGCCAAGACCCCCGATAGGTAATAAGACCACCCTGAATGTCACCCTTCGGTCCCACTTTGACACCCTGTCCACCTTAAACTGCCATTGCTCCACTTTCTATGCCCCATTGGACAATTCACCTGTGAAACAAATAGACTGGACTCTGCCATGGACATTCCTCCACCATCACCGCAGCCCATTTTACAACCCCCTCCACTTATTTGCACAGAAATAAACACACTTGAATCACAAAACAATCTGGAGTCAGTCTGTGCTTTCACAAATGTGTAATTGCAAAATATCTGGAAGATAGCAATGTCAATGTACATGTTTACATACCAATGTAACACAGCTGTAGGCCAGAAGTAAACATAGCAGAGGGCGCACAGTGGGACCCAGATCTGTGAAATGGAAAGGCAAAGTAACAAGTCAGGGTCCATACACTGAGTGAAAATGACAGACTTATGCTAGCTCCAACAATAGTATGAGATGTGGGAAGCTGTTACATCTTCTTACCTGTGTCTCACTGGAAGTATTGCCTGATGATGTTGTTTCGGTTGTCGACATCTTCTTTTTCTGCCTCCTCTTCTTCACTGTCCACAGGCTCCACAGCTGCCACAAGACCACCATCTGGCCCATCCTCCTGCAGAAAAGGCACCTGGCGTCGCAAAGCCAGGTTGTGCAGCGTACAGCAGGCCACGATTATCTTGCACACCTTCTTCGGTGAGTAGTATAGGGAGCCACCTGTCAGATGGAGGCCTTCAGGAGGCCAAAGGTGTGTTCTATTATCCTCCTAGTTCACCCATGTGCCTCATTGTAGCGTTCCTCTGCCCTTGTCCTGCATTCCTCACTGGGGTCAGTAGCCATGACAGGTTGGGGTAACCAGAGTCACCTGCAAATGTCGAGGGACAACTGTTAGACACACACTAACCCTTAGGGACAACCCCATACCCAGACACCTATGTCAACTGTGTTGGGACCTTGGCATCACCTATTAGACACACATGGTGCCTCAAGTGTTGCCCCATCACATAAGGGATGCTGCTATTCCTCATGATTTAAGAGTCATGCACGGAGACAGGATACTTGGCATTCACATGGGAGATGTACCTTGTCTGCCAAACACACCATCTGCACTTTCATAGAATAGTAGCTTTTCTGGTTTCTGTAAACCTGTTCATTCCTGCGGGGGGGGGCAAATCCCACATGTGTACCATCAATGGCACCAATGATGTTGGGGCTATGTCCCAGGGCATAAAAGTCACCTTTCTCTGTGGGCACAAATCCTCCACCTGAGGGAAAACGATGTAGCTGCGCATGTGTTTCAGCAGGGCAGACAACACTCTGGACAACACGTTAGAGAATATTGGCTGGGACATCCCTGATGCCATGGCAACTGTTGTTTGAAAAGACCCACTGGCCAGGAAATGGAGTACAGACAGAACCTGCACTAGAGGGGGGATTCCTGTGGGATGGCGGCTAGCTGAAATCAGGTCTGGCTCCAACTGGGCACACAGCTCCGGGATTGTTGCACAATCAAGTCTGTATGTGATTATGATGTGTCTCTCTTCCATTGTCGACAGGCCCACCAGGGGTCTGTACACTGGAGGATGCCTCCATCTCATCACCTGCCCCAGCAGGCGTGCCCTAAGGAGGAGAACAGCGAGCAGAGGGTCAGCCAACACTGAGGTATCACAATGTGTTAAGTGCTGAAACGTTGGAAATTCGCTATGTGCCTAGATCTGTCTGTATTCCCGGCCTAGATAGGTGTGACGCAGTTTTAATCTATCCCATGTGGCCCCCTGAAATGGCTGCTGCCTGACCTGTAAGGTGGGACAAGGGCAAATGAGGTAACTGCGCTGGCATTGTACACTGTTGCAGTGGGCGGTCGAAGACCGCAACGCAATTCAGCAGTGGTTAACATTGGGCCCTATGGGTCCCAGGAACCAATGGCGATGTACGCCGGCGGTGACGGTACCCACCGCCGCGGACGTGACCGCCATTTTCTATCAGTGCCCTCACTTGATACCTGAGCTTCAACAGGAGAGGACCTACACTGCAAGTGCTGCTGTGACCTATGTCTGGAAGCGACAGTGGCTCGAGTGACTGGGGAAAGGGACCATGCCTTCACCTCAGAGGAGTTTGAGAAACTAGTGAATGGGGTCCTCCCCCAGTACACGCAACTGTACGGTCCTCCAGACAAACAGGTGAGTACACTGTGAGCATGCTGCGTGGGCAATGCCTGTTTTGAGTGGTGTGGATGGAAGATACATGGGGGGGGCTGAGGCATGCATTTGCAGATGGTGAGTGTATGTGCGTCAGGGCATGGGTGGGAACTGGTGGGCAATGAGTATGACAGTCCGGACGGGTGAGTAGTTTCCTTTCCTTCTGTACCTTTCCTCTAGGTCAGCGCACACCAGAAGAAGGCTATTTGGCGTGCCATTGCCAAGGACGTCTGGACCCTGAGGGTCTACCACAGACGGAGCACCAACTGCAGTAAAAGATGGGAGGACCTGTGCCGCTGGAGCAAGAAGACGGCGGAGGCCCAGCTGGGGATGGCCTCCCAATGTGGAAGGGGTGACCCTCGCACCATGACCCCCCAGGTGTTCCGGATCCTGGCGGTGGCCTATCCGGAGTTGGATGGGCGCTTGAGGGCATCACAGCAGCCACAAGGGGGTGAGTACACTCTCCTTCAGATGACTCTGCGCGCATTACGAGGTGTCTGGGTGGTGGAGGTGGGCAGTGGGCAGTGGGTTCCCATCGGCCAGGTCCCTTGTTAGGCGGGCTCTGTGTCAACCCAAACCCACTAGTGGTAATAGCCTTCTACACCTAGTCAGGCTCCTGTGACTTCCAGGTGTGCAGCTATGGGCTTAGGCCTCGTACCCCATGGGCATGTGAATTTGCTAGGAACTGTTAGTGCATGGCGTAGTGCAGAGGGCTGCTTCCTGTGTGTTGTGTCCGCCAACAGTAGTGGTGTTGCATGCACTGAACATGTTTTTCTTCTGTCTTCTCCCCCCTTTTTGTTTTGTCTCCCTGTTCTTGTGTGCAATAGTATCATCTGGCGGTGGAGCAGTGGCACCAGAGCAGGAAGGAGCTGCAACCCACTTGGCCCTGGAGGGTGAAGCAACAGAGTCTGAAGCCACCAGTGGGATGGAGGGCGAGGGGAGCTCCACGACGGGGACAGGAGCAGACACCAGTGACAGCAACTCCTCCTCTGATGGGAGCTCCCTTGTGGCGGCGGGCACCTCTGTGCCCACCGCATCAACAGGTACAGCTGCCCTTCCTACCAGCATCGCCCTCCCAGCAGCCCCTCAACATGTGTCCCATGCCCGCTCACCCAGGAGGGTGGGCATCTCCTTCGCCCCTGGCACCTCAGGCCCTGCCCCAGTCAGCCCTGCTGCCCTCAGTGAGGAGGCTATTGACCTCCTGAGATCCCTCACTGTTGGGCAATGCACCATTTTGAATGCCATCCAGGGTGTTGAGAGCCAATTGCAACAAACAAATGCATACCTGGAGGGCATTCATTCTGGACAGGCGGCCCAACAGAGAGCATTTCAGGCTCTGGCCTCAGCACTGATGGCAGCCAATGTCCCTATGTCCAGCCTCCCCCCTCCAATTTCCTCTACCCAGACCCAATACCCTGTACCTCAGCCTATCTCAAGCACACCATCAGACAAGCATGCACACTCATCAACACACAAAAGTAGACATGGTAAACATAAGCACCACACATCCCACAAGCACCATCCCCATGCAGACACAGCAACATCCACTGCCTCCACTGTGTCCCCCTCCTCCACATCTCCCTCCTCCCTACCTGTCTTGTCTCCACTCACACCTGCATGCACTACATCATCAGCCGCTACCACCATCACCAGCACGCCCATCACCACACAGCGCTTACGTGCAATCACCGCCCCCACTACCATGCACACATCCCCAGTGTCCTCTCCCAGTGTGTCTGTGAGCCCTCCTCCCAAAGTACACAAACGCAGGCACACACCCACCCAACAGCCATCCACCTCACAACAGCCTCCGGCCCATGCACCTTCACACAAATTCAGCAAACGTACACCTCCTACAACTCCTACCTCTTCCTCCACTCTGAAACCCCCTCCATCTTTCCGTCCCAGTGTGTCTAAGAAGCTTTTCCTGGCTAACATTGACGTCTTCGCTACACCTCCCCCCCGTCCTTCCCCTAGGGCCAGGCTTTCCAGGTTCCAGCCCAGCACCTCAGCCACCAAATCCCCAGGCACAGTGGTGGCAGCAACTGCGGGCTCATCGAGTGCGCCACCCATCAGGGCTGCCAGTGTGCCATTTAGCGAGGGCAAGGACATTCCACCACCTGCCAAGGTAAACAAGGTGCCCGCATCACGGAGGGAGAAGCTGCACCTCCCGGGCACCAAGGGCTCCACAAAAACAAAAGGGGACAGTGGCAAGACACCTGCGGCACCATCAAAGGTGGGGAAGGGACAAGGCAGAAGAGCAGGTCAGGACAGGGCACGGTGGCAGCGGCTGAGGGACTAGTGTCACCCGTTCTGGCCACGACTACACCTACCTGTACGGCGGAGAACACCACAACCTGCCCCACCACCAGCACCGCCACCTGCACGCCACCATCACCGCCACCTGCACAGCCACCTGCATCGCCACCGGCACGTCTGCAGCCTCAGCAACAGACCCCAGCATCATCCCCAGTGGGCAGCCGTCCGAGGCTGCAGGAGACGTCCTGCTGTGTCCCTCAACAGGTGCTGACCCATGCACCACCGCCAGCACTGCCGCCACAGACACTGCTGCAAGCACCCCCACCAGCCCCGCGACGTACTCGGACAGTGGCACCAACACTGACATGCCTACCATCCCCAGTGGTCAGTCGTCCGATGCTGGAGGAGACTTCCTGGACCCTGGGCAGCTTCCATGAGGCATGACTTCCATCACTGTTTGCAGCTGCAGGTGGAAGGCGAAGCGGCAGGAGTGTGGGGTATGTCGCTACCTCCATGGCGTATCATGCTACCTGTTCCTAGGCAATCTCGTGGCACACACACCCAGGTGAGGGAATGGGACCGGCCACACTGCATGTGGAGCACTCTGGGCACCATGCCCCCTCCAGAACCAGTGGAGAGATACATCCACTACCTCAGTCCTTGGCAGGATGAAGCACTCTGGGCACCAGGCCCCCTTCAGAACCAGTGGAGAGATACATCCACTACCCCAGTCCTTGGCAGAATGAAATATATATATTGAACCTCAATACTATGAAAACAGCTGAAAGTATTTCCACTAAATTTGGTAGAAAGCTAGATCTTGGTCCATAAGGCATGCTTTTTGTGATTTGGTGTAAATCTGTTAAGTAGCTTTACAGAAATGAAGGTTGAAAAACTTAACATATCATGATGTTGTTCTTCGCGGGTCTCTCGTGAGAGTCCCGCAATCACGCAAGTTACAAGAATAGAGCAATTTGAGTGGTCGAGGGGCTTTTTTTCCCTTCAGCCACCTTACACCTACCAGATTGAGTGTCTTGTGCCAGCAAATGCACTGATTGGCTGGTCACATTATGAAAAGAAATGTTGTGGCAGCCATTACAGGAGGGTCTCAAAATCAAAAATGTTTTTTTTGTCAAAATCCAGGATCTCTCCCATAGGATTGTGGTAAAAACAATGGTGCTCGTTTCTTTTCTTTTTTCTTAATAATAGACCCCCGGGATGTTTGTGAATTCACTCTAGACAGTAGCACAAAGGGAGCTGATGTATGCCCCGTACATGCTGATGGGTCTTTCTGGGCTACAGTAGTGGGAGGAGCTGACACTTGCACCTGAATAGGGTTGTGCATGTCATTATACAATGCAGTCTCAAACCTGAGTGTGTCTGGGACCAGGGCCGGAAAGGCAGAGTCTTGTGCACTGCAAAGACTTTCCTTTGAAGTTTGCCTACTTCAAAGGCAGAAATGAGTATACAAGTATTGGAGTGCTGCCCCACAACTTTAGAACACTTCTGGATCAAGAGGAGACTCTGTCAAGGAGAAGAGCTGTGGGGAGGAGTACTGCCCCTTTGCTGTTTGTGTTATGCGGGCTTGGCCTGCAGTTGCTGCTTCTATTTTGGAGAGGACGAAGACTGGACTTTGCTTTGTATGCTTCTTGTGAAGTTCCTCCAAGGGCTTGGACTCAGCTTGCCTCCTGTTAAGAAGGTTCAGGAACATCAAAGACTTCACCTGCGAGCCTCTGAGTTCTCTTGCTGAAGACCCCGACTCACCAGGTGGTGCCCACTCCAGTTCCTGGCCAAAAAAGGGGGGGAGTATCCTATCACCCTCACCTGCTTAGGATACTAATACAACAATGCTCACAAAAAAGATATAGCAGGAGAGGGACAAATTAAATAATAATTACACAAAACCAATAATAACTCTTGGTTCGGAGGAATACAACTATTTTCCATTATTTATTATATTTGTCAATATACACACGCATCTCAGGGTCAGAGGAAGACTTTCTGTCTATAAACAACTGACACTACAGTGAAGCTATATACACTTATCTATACATATTTACAAAAATAACAGACAAGTAAACCACATAATACATATAATATAAAAAATCTAAAACATATACATGTGCCCTACTCCAACGATTCATAGAATAGTCACAACACAACATACAGTAAACCAAGGTTATCAACAATTATATGGTGGCCAAGGATCTTGCACCCAGCTGTATACTACCTTAATTTTCTTTATACAAGGTAGCAAGTAGTGCTATATAAGTTATTTAACAATCAATTGAATATTTGCTCAGACTCCTTGGACCCATTAGGGATATGTCGACGCGTTTCGGCCTAACAACTCAAGGCCTCATCAGGACTGTTGGAGAGCACTGGCACCTCTTCCCTTACAGTTGTGAGACATCTTTCTTTGGGCCGACAGTTTTGAAAGAGCAGGAGCGGCGCTTGACCAGCGCGCGCTGACACAGATCTTGCGGACTTGTGGCGTGACTCAAAAGTTAAATGAAAACACGATGAAATCATTACACAGTCGCCGGCATGTATACGAGGGGCGCCAGGAGATAGTACCTGAAAACAGAGGATTCTAGCTCTTGTATGTCTCACAACTGTAAGGGAAGAGGTGCCAGTGCTCTCCAACAGTCCTGATGAGGCCTTGAGTTGTTAGGCCGAAACGCGTCGACATATCCCTAATGGGTCCAAGGAGTCTGAGCAAATATTCAATTGATTGTTAAATAACTTATATAGCACTACTTGCTACCTTGTATAAAGAAAATTAAGGTAGTATACAGCTGGGTGCAAGATCCTTGGCCACCATATAATTGTTGATCACCTTGGTTTACTGTATGTTGTGTTGTGATTATTCTATGAATCGTTGGAGTAGGGCACATGTATATGTTTTAGATTTTTTATATTATATGTATTATGTGGTTTACTTGTCTGTTATTTTTGTAAATATGTATAGATAAGTGTATATAGCTTCACTGTAGTGTCAGTTGTTTATAGACAGAAAGTCTTTCTCTGACCCTGAGATGCGTGTGTATATTGACAAATATAATAAATAATGGAAAATAGTTGTATTCCTCCGAACCAAGAGTTATTATTGGTTTTGTGTAATAATTATTTAATTTGTCCCTCTCCTGCTATATCTTTTTTGTGAGCACTCCAGTTCCTGGGCCATTGGGAGTGAAAGCTGGCCTAAAAACAAGAAGAACCAGGCACATCGACTCCAGACGGCTCCAGAACTAGCGCTGTAGCCCGACTCCGCGCCACTGCCTGCACTCGAAGCCATGGTCGCCACTGAAGTGCAACGACCCCAAACGATGCCGCAGGCCTGCGCGGTTGCAGCACCTCTGAAATTCTGCCACAGAGTGAGTCCCGTGTCACTGACGTACGCGACTCCCAACTCCACCGCAGCACCTGTGGCCCCATGATGTGATCTCGACTCCGTAAAGTCTACGCCTCACGTCTTGACCTGCCGGATTAATTGACCCTGCCTGATCATAAGGAACTGACACCTCACGACCAATGACACATCACCTCCTCAGCAACAGTAGGTAACCAACACCTCACCTCCCCGGTAGCAAAAAAGAACAGACGCCGCACCGGCCCTAGCAACGCATCACTTCCCTGACTCTGTTCAACATCTTTGTTTCCTCGTTTTCCAAATGTACTGTACCTGGGATCCGTGCAACTTCTTGACCAGCCCTCACTCCCTCCCTCACTAGTGGCATTGTACTGTTGGGAACGACACCGTCAAGGCGTCGTGATAGCCCCAGTTGGAGAGATTGTGTTTGTAAGCGCTTCACTAAGATTTAATCTTTAAAAATTTGTATCTTTGCTTGTGTATGTCGGATTTTTGTCATTTTGGTCTTGTTTTACTCAGACAACTATTGGATTTCTTCTAAGCTGGTATGGAGTACTTTTGTGGAGTTTTCACTGTGTTACTGTCTGTGTGTGTACAAATACTTTGCACATTGCCTCTGAGATAAGCTTGACTACTCGTTCCAAGCTACGAAGGGTGAGCAGGGGGTATTTTAGCTGTGTAGCTCCCCTACCCTGACTAGAGTGAGGGTACCTACTTGGACAAAGTGCAAACCAGGTCTAGTTATTTCAAACATACGCTAACAACATACACACTGGTGTTCTGTTTTCTAACTGGCTGGCTCCTTTAAGCCTTAAGAGTTGGCCTCGCTGGCTGAGTAGCACTTCTCACTCTTTTCAAAGTATGTAAACATAATTTTAAAATCGACTAGGAGCAGCAAGCGCTGGGGGCGGGTATTAGGGATGAACAGTGCTAGAAACACCTTTTCATTTCTAGTTTGTAAATAAGAGTTTGGAGATGTGTCATTGAAAGAAAAAACTGGCAGCTGTGGGATTTGAACCCACGTCACTAAAGAGACTGAAGCCTTAATCCAGTGCTTTAGACCGCTCGGCCACGCTACCACCCTGCACATGTATGAATAGGTAAGTGCAATAATTGGAGTGGGCCAATGGGGCAGCGTACATATATATATGGTGTATCTCTTTTGTAATTCTCCTGGCGTTTTAAACCGCTAGAGTGGGTCTCTCTGGCTGAACAGATGTTTTTACTTTTCAGGAAAAAAAAATAGCTAGCCAATCTTCACATTATGTTATTAAAAATGTGAAAGAGCCGCTAAGCAGCGAGTACGCTGTGTGGAGTAGTGCACAAACGGAAGTGGAAAATCTTTTTTTAAGAGCGTTGTGGGGTATTGAAAGAAAAACCTGACTGGTAGTGGTGAGATTTGAACCCACCCCTCCGGAGAGACTGGAGCCTAAACTCAGCACCTTAGACCGCTCAGCCACGCTTCCATTTCCACTTCTTGCACCTGAGGATGTATGTCATGTAGACAGATACAAGCAGTGATGTATTTTGTCCTACGAATAGATAATGCCTTGTCATGGTTGATGTCTATAGTAGAGTGCACAAGTGATTGTGCAGCGACAGATGAAAATAGCAGCAAAGGCGACTGAAAGAAATACAATGTATTACATTGTCAAAGCCAATAGGTCCCATTATTTAAAGAATATCAACAATATATAAAATTACACAGTGACCGTTGCAACGGGATACTTTCTTATTTCTTTTTATTGAGTTTTTATGAGGATCCACCATGATAACAAGAAAGAGAAAATACATTGCAGTTCTAAACTTTGTCTTAAAAAATTTCCCCAGCAATTTCTAGAAAAAAAGCGCTCTAAACAGAAACACTAAGATTAGGTAGCTATGCAAATTCATTCAATAGGTGACTCAAGAACAAATTTCTCCACGGTTGTCTAAAAAGAATTCGCCCCAAATCGAGATTTTGTTTTTACCACTTCCTATTCTACTAGCATATCTCATTTCCTGATTTCGGACTAGCACCATTTTGCTCTGCCATTCTTGAGGGGTGGGAGATAACTCAGAGCGCCAGTTTCTTAACAAGAGAGATCTGGCAACCACAGTGGTGATAAAAACGAGTTTCTCCCACCTGGAAGGGAGTCTTGCCTCAGGGTTGAAGCCTAGGCACAACAGCCGGATACTGGGAGTTATAGTAACCTGGGCCATATTTGTTAACATCTTGAATATTCCCTCCCAGTAGTCCTGTATACATTGACATGTCCCAATCACATGTATCCAACCCGCCACCCCTACTGCCTTACAATGAAAACAGAGATCAGGACAGCTGGGCACCACACGGGATAAGGCTTGCGGAGTCCGATATTGTAGCCGTTTACTGAAAAATATAATTTGATGGCAATTCGCGCTCCTGAGAACTGAGAAATTTAGATGATTAATTCTCTCCCAGCACTCACTTGAGAGATCAAAGTCCTCCTGACGAGCCCATTTTTTTTTTGCCTTTGCCTCCAGATCGACCTTATCCCTGTCCATCAATAGCCTTCTCCAGAACCCGGCGCTCCTTATTCCAGGAGCATCAACCAATTCTGAGACTAACGCCTGGGCATTAATGATTAAATTGATATCCAGATCCTTTAGACTGTTTAGCATAATATTATAGGAACCCACCAAAAGAAAGTCATTTTTGACAACCATCTGGATATTTAAAGGAGTTTCCCAATTGTCATTGATACGGAAATCCACGATTTTGCTAAATCCTGCATGCCCCCACCTCCTTACTAAGTCTGCATTGAGCTGAGCACCAGAGCGTAACATGAACTGTGTAAGGGGGGTGTTGAAATGCAGATATGGGATTGAATATTTTCTGAAAAGATAAGACTTTCTCTTAAAGAGCCATTTAAGAATCTTATAACAAAAACTTTTTGGGGATATTTTGCCAAAAGTGCTGGATTCCGAATGTCGTGCTCCCTACATATTAACTCACAAAAGTTGTTAGGGAATTTCGAACCTACAAATTGTTCTGCTTTAAAACTAGTGAGATAATGCACAAAAAAGGCAAAGTAATAGTCTTTAAAATTGGGCAAAGCTAACACCCCTTTTCTTTATCCACATATAATGTGCTTAATGCGGCTCGAGCCTTCTGATTTTGCCAAATTAGAGGACGAAACATAGACTACAGTTTTTTTAAAACGTTTTGTGTTTAAACACACGGGATGGCCGAGAACAGAAAATTAAATAATGGTAAAACTGACATTTTAAGCAATGCAATTCGACCTAGTATAGAAAGGGGGAGAGACCCCCATCGGGGAAGTAAAGCCTGAGTTTTCGTGAGCAGCGGAGCGTAATTAAGGTCATACAGGTCCCCTATATCGGCTGAAAAATAAACCCCAAGGTATCTCTTTGGCCTAGTATTCACACAGTGTCGTAATTCGGGGAGGAGATTAATAGAAGAGGTGCCACACAGAATAATATCGGTCTTGCTCATATTAATCTTGTAGCCACCAATTTGCTCAAATTCAGCAAAAGCACCAAAATCAGCTGCCTGTGAAGTTTGTTCTTCATCCAAAAACATAATAATATCGTCAGCGTAGAGTTTAATCTTTCCTATTGATTTTAAAGGGGGTTGAATCTGACTATTTTGTCTAATTTTAATGGCTAAAGGCTCAATGAAAAGGGCAAAAAGTATGGGAGATAAAGGGCAACCCTGCCGAGTTCCTCGTTGTACTTGAAGTTCACCAACACACACGGACTTAATAATAATATTAGCTTCAGAGTTGGAATACAACCTTTGAATTAGTCCAGAGACCTGAGAGGGCACCTTATAGCTAGCCAACACTGCGAAGAGTGTATCCCATATAACCAAATCAAATGCTTTTTCCGCATCTAATAAAAGAACGATAACAGAAGTCTTATTAGAGGCAAAATAGTCAAAAGCCTCATCCAAAAAACACGTATTAGTTGTTAGTTGCCGACCAGCTATGAACCGATTTTGATCGGGATGCACCAGTTTGTTAACAACCCCATTGAGCCTATTAGCCAAAAGTTTCGTAATAATTTTGTAATCTGTATTTAACAAAGAGATTGGACAATAGGCATTAGGATCTTCCCTGTCCTTATTCGGTCTGAGAAAACTGACCACATTCCCTGAGTGCCAAGAATTGGGAGTCTGTTCGCCCCTAAGTAGGCCATTAATCAAAGAGAGAAAATCATCAATGAACATCTTAATAATAGTTTTATGAAATTCAGCCGGAAAGCCATCAGGTCTACAAGCCTTCCCTGTAGGGAGGTTCTTGACAACCTCAAGGAGTTCTGGCTTCGTAAACGGCTGAATTAGAGCATCACTGTCCTCTTCTGTAAGACTAGGAATATCCAATTTCCCCAAGAATTCCTTAATTGACCTAGGGTCAATATCCGGGGCATGGCTGTAAATTTGTCTATAATGCTCTAGCATAATTTTGTCCACGGCTCTGGGGTCAGTATGTCTAACCCCAGTGATAGGGTATCTCAGGGCATGTATGATATTACCCGCAATTCGATCCCTAGCCTGCCATGCCAAAAATTTGCCTGTAAAATTACTCTCCTCATGCACCTTTTGTTTATAAGTCTGGAATCCTATATCAACCTTCTTAAGGAAATTGTCGGGCAATCCCTTTTTAGCTAATTCAAAAGAATGTCTATTATTTTCCGAGGGAGCCTGTAGATAAGCAACTAAACACCTTTGCACTGCCTCTTCCAGGTCCCTGGTTTGTTGTCTCTGAGAAAATGTATCTGCTGCCTCCTTGGCGAATACCAAGCCCCTGAAGAAGGACTTAAACGAATCCCAAATTATAGCCGGAGTTGAAGATCCCTGATTGCGTTTGAAAAATTAACTAATTTCATTCTTAGAGATCGGGACCCATCCCTCGTCCTGAAGAAGCTGCTGATTGAAAACCCACCTTTTAGTTTGAAACTTGGGGACTTCTGAATAAAGAGACAATTCTAGCACCAGGGAGGCATGGTCAGATAAGCCAGGGTGCCGCACCGACTGAGCCTTAAAGCGCAATGTTTTAGATATTAGAAAAAAATCAATGTGAGAGGCACTTTTGAACTGGTTGAGATACACGTATACTTTCTCTCATGGGGGGCATTCATTCTCCAAAGATCACAAAGCATCAACACTTTGACATAGTCTTTAAAGATTTTGGCAACTCTAGGCTTATTTTGTTTTTTGCCCCTAACGGTGGTAACCAAACTTGGATCCTGAAGAAAATTAAAATCCCCTCCAATAATAATTGTACCTGATAATTGCAAAAGGGATTGGAACATTTCTGCATAGGGAGCAGGATCATCTAACAAGGGTGCATAAAAACTCACGAAAACAAATCTTTCTTTAGCAATTAAACAGTGCACCCAACACCATCGTCCTTCTGAATCGCAACAAAAGTCAAGCGGCCGTGCATTGAGACCACGAGCTAGAAAGACCGCAACGCCTCTATGGGCTGCTGAGGCTGCGGCAACCACCTTAAAATCAGCCATTTCTTTAAACATATGAAAGCCCGCAATTTATTTGACTGGAATATGAGTTTCCTGTAAAAGAATAACCGAGGGATTTAGGGCAGCTACTCTTTCTTCGATTGCAGACCTTTTCCTCCGGTTATTTAACCCATTCACATTCCAGGAAACTATTCTGAGTGAACGATTCAAGATTGCCATTGAGTTCTCAAGAGAATTGCCAAGAAAATACCTGATCTGAACCTAGTCCAATTAACATCACTCCCTCTATAACCTTCTCCATTCTGAAATGCACATAGCTACTATTTAGTGTGGAAAACCAGGATCCTGTGCCCCTTACCAACCCTCCCAACACCCAACCCCAACCCACACCCGACCCTTGGGTGGCCAGAGCCTGGGGCCCTCCCGCCTGAGCAATCCACAGCCACACCCACCCCCAACCCCACCCTTCTTGAATCAGGTGCCTTGACATTGCGCCCTTCACTATAGACTCGGAAAGGACTACAGTGTAAGTACCATAAAGACGCATTTGATTTTCGCTCTATGTAGCCCACCATCCTGAAGGAGCAATTCCCCCCCCCCCAGTGTCAGGTCCATCCTCCTATCCCCCTCTCTCAATCATCTTTCCCCCCGTGTTTCCACCCTCTGCCCGACTGCTTCTGAATTGAATGCAACAAAGTCTGAGCAGCATCAACTGTATGAATTAAATTAGAATGTCCCTGATAAAACACTTTAAGTTTGGATTGCTGTACAAGTCCTGCCGGAGCACCAGCTTTTTGGAAAGCCGGAATCATTCCTTTCAATTCTCTCCTTCGATGTGCAGCTGCCACAGACATATCAGAATTTTTATTAAAGGCGAAATCGCCAGGAACCTGATGTATTTTACTCTTAATTGCTTGTTGAAGAATACGTTCCTTGACCCGAAAACCACCAAAATTAACGAGGATAGTTCGAGGATACTTTGCTTGGGATGACTGCACTACTGGAACCCGATGGGCAAGCATGATCGTAAGATCCAAATGTTTATCTCCTGGTTCAGAGAGAACATGCTGCAGAATAAGGTCTGTGATTACGTTTGTGACAGTCTGTCCCTTTTCGCGCCCTTCAGGAATTCCCGTAAATCTCAAGTTTGATCTGCGTGAGTGATTCTCAGCATCATCTAGCCGGATCTGTAGGTCTAACAAATCAGCTTGACATTTTGCCACTGATGGTTCCTCAGAGACGCAAGCATCCTCCAGGTCGGATACTCGCTGTTCAATCTCCTTGATGAATGAGTTAAGTTGCTGTATATTACTCGAAATTAAATTGAGTTGTGATTCCATCTTCTGATTTGCCTCATTTTGTGAGATTTTCAAGGCTTTTAACTCAGACAAGACCTGAAGAAGCAGATTTTCTGAAAGAATATCGGAGCTTACCTTGACTCTAGGTGTGTGAGAAAAAAGGCCCATTTGAGAGTTCAGCTGATCCTGGACTGATTCAGAAGTTCCATTAACGGAGGGGCTTAGAGGAGACCCATCTGTAGCGCTTATCCCTGACGCAGCAACTGAGTCGCAGGACTCGCGAGAGAGATCAAGTAGAGAGCTGTAAGCTTGAAGAGCAGAGGCAGAGTCTGGGTTAGTAGTCAATGCGGGAGCATCGGCCTTTTGACCCTTCACTGGTTCAGAGAACAGAGGATAGAGCATTTTTTAGCCTGCGCCCATATCCAGAGCCTGATTGAAAGTGGCATTGATGCTAGAGCTTAAGGCCGATTGATTCAGAGGCAGGCTAGCCTTAATCATTGATTGTAAATTTGAATCGGAACCCAAGTCCGAGCTCCTAGCCTCTGCCAGTAGAGAATCCGAACCAGCATTTTGCGAGCTAGTCATAGAGGGCGGTAAGCTGTGAGGAGAAGTGTCGCAAGAAGGTAATACAACAGTTGGTGGAGGAACAATATTAGAAGACAAATCCATGTTGAGGTGATTGTTGAGTGTGGCTGGGCACTTTGGTTTAGCCGTGCGGGCAGCTTTAGGAGCCCTAGAAGCAGGGCGTCCTTTCCCCTGGAGATAGTGCGGAGAACGGGGCATTATACAGCGCTGCTCCTTTCCCTTACACGTGTCCTGCTGCCCCCTTCATCTCCCAACCAGTGCAAAGGCTTTGGAAAAAAAGGAGAAGCAAAAAAGGGATACCAGCCTTGTACCAATTAGCTCTTCCTTCCAACCAGCCCCTTTTCCAGGGCAAAAATTTACAGAAATGTACTACACCAACACCAAACAGTGCTCACAGCCCAGTAGCCTATTCCATGTCCAATTTAAGAAAGGGAGGGAAAACGTCCCTCAGTAGTGAGAAGTCATGCCCTCTATAGCCCCCCCTCTCATCCGTTTCCAGTTCCTCTTTTCCTGAGAGAAGAAAAGTCCAACCATGCAGTCTCGGGCCTCTTCAGGACTGCAGCCGAATTCCCTTAACAGCCAGCTAAGCCCGAGGGGAAATTCATCCAAGGGAACGCCTCAGAAACAGTCAACACAGCAAACACGGCAAGCGGTGAGCATCAAGGGGGAGCAGGGACCCCAACTGTCTTTTCCCATGTTGCAGCGGCAAACACGACAAGCAGTGAGCAGCTGGGGGAGCAGGAATCCGAATTGTCTTTTTTCCGCGCTGTAGCGGGACGGCGCCGGCATTAACGCATCTGCCTGCGTGTGCGTCCTTCCGAGCTGGTGTTTCAGCCGCGGAGCATGACTGGAGCTCCTACACGGCCATCGTATATACCCTCCTCATTCACTGCAACTGCATACTTATAGTTCCATGACAATTTCATTGGAAGAGGGTTTTTTCTTTCAATTATAAACTTAAGGAATCTGCACAAATCTTTCCCTCAAAAAGTTCGTCTACCTCAGCTCATTCCTGGAATATTTTGGGGTGATTCATCAAGCAGCGGTTAGGAATAAAGGCTATCGCAAAACATTGATTTCTCGTGTTAATTCTCATAGGAAACGTCTGATGCAGCTACAAAAATGGCTAAACATAATTACACCATATTTAGCAAAAAGTTAGACTAATTCTCAGAAAGCACACTTTTCGTTATTTGGTGTAAATCTGTTTAACTATTTTCAAGGAATTTGCATTTAAAGAGGTTCTCTGAGTGGTCATGAGGGGATTAAAAAAAGGTATTTCTGTATGGTTGGTATGCAGGAGTACTGCAGAAGCTGTACAGCACCGGAATTCTAAAAAATATGGCCCTCTGATGGGCCACAGGAGCGTTTTGTCCCATGGGCTTTTTCAATACAGCAAGGCTGGTAAAGGTCCTGTAGTGACGTGATCTGATTGACCAGCAGCAACTTGGAAGCAAATGAGGTGACCATTACAGGACTCGAGAACTTGGACTCCATGTGCCGGATTTTTTAAAAAAATAGTATAAAGAGGCAGAGTAGGGATACCCTGATTGCCAAGATCTTGTGGGGTAATCACCCACCCTGGACCCAAAAGTTAAAAAAAAAATAAAAAAAAAATTGAGCCATGGGTTTTTCAGTACTCAGCACAGCCTTTCCTCTGAGGTACAATGGTAGCCGTCACACTAGCTTCACCCCTGCAGTGCTGTGGAAGCATTATCGGGTGAAACTTGCACTGTACTATGGTACCATAGGGATGAAGTTTTAGTGCTTGTACTATTGGAGTGCTGCGGTACCCATAGCAAAAAAATAAATATAATTAAATGTGGATTCAGTGTCTGCAAGGGGATCAGGCACCTGGAGTGGGGTTAGCTGCCGGGTAAGCAACTGAGCCCTCGCAGAACACAGCCAATGCCCAGGCACAGCAGGGCTCTGGCTGCCTGTTGGCTGGTTGGAGCAGGGCCAAGTCTGAGTACAAGCTCTGCAGCCACTGCGCATAGCCAAAAGCAAAGCACTGAGTTGGCTGCCCGCTGGGGTGGGGAGGGGTGCCTGTAGGAAAGTACCATCTTGCCTGGCATGTTACCCCCATTTTTCACTGTATATATGTTGTTTTAGTTGTATGTGTCACTGGGACCCTGGTAACCCAGGGCCCCAGTGCTCATAAGTGTGCCTGAATGTGTTACCTGTGTAGTGACTAACTGTATCACTGGGGCTCTGCTAACCAGAACCTCAGTGGTTATGCTCTCTCATTTCTTTCCAAATTGTCACTGACAGGCTAGTGACCATTTTTACCAATTTACATTGGCTTACTGGAACACCCTTATAATTCCCTAGTATATGGTACTGAGGTACCCAGGGTATTGGGGTTCCAGGAGATCCCTATGGGCTGCAGCATTTCTTTTGCCACCCATAGGGAGCTCTGATAATTCTTACACAGGCCTGCCACTGCAGCCTGAGTGAAATAACGTCCACGTTATTTCACAGCCATTTTACACTGCACTTAAGTAACTTATAAGTCACCTATATGTCTAACCTTTACCTGGTAAAGGTTAGGTGCAAAGTTACTTAGTGTGAGGGCACCCTGGCACTAGCCAAGGTGCCCCCACATTGTTCAGAGCCAATTCCCTGAACTTTGTGAGTGCGGGGACACCATTACACGCGTGCACTACATATAGGTCACTACCTATATGTAGCTTCACCATGGTAACTCCGAATATGGCCATGTAACATGTCTAAGATCATGGAATTGCCCCCTCTATGCCATCCTGGCATTGTTGGTACAATTCCATGATCCCAGTGGTCTGTAGCACAGACCCTGGTACTGCCAAACTGCCCTTCCTGGGGTTTCACTGCAGCTGCTGCTGCTGCCAACCCCTCAGACAGGCAGCTGCCCTCCTGGGGTCCAGCCAGGCCTGGCCCAGGATGGCAGAACAAAGAACTTCCTCTGAGAGAGGGTGTGACACCCTCTCCCTTTGGAAAATGGTGTGAAGGCAGGGGAGGAGTAGCCTCCCCCAGCCTCTGGAAATGCTTTGTTGGGCACAGAGGTGCCCAATTCTGCATAAGCCAGTCTACACCGGTTCAGGGACCCCTTAGCCCCTGCTCTGGCGCAAAACTGGACAAAGGAAAGGGGAGTGACCACTCCCCTGACCTGCACCTCCCCTGGGAGGTGTCCAGAGCTCCTCCAGTGTGCTCCAGACCTCTGCCATCTTGGAAACAGAGGTGCTGCTGGCACACTGGACTGCTCTGAGTGGCCAGTGCCACCAGGTGACGTCAGAGACTCCTGCTGATAGGCTCCTTCAGGTGTTAGTAGCCTATCCTCTCTCCTAGGTAGCCAAACCCTCTTTTCTGGCTATTTAGGGTCTCTGTCTCTGGGGAAACTTTAGATAACGAATGCATGAGCTCAGCCGAGTTCCTCTGCATCTCTCTCTTCACCTTCTGATAAGGAATCGACCGCTGACCGCGCTGGAAGCCTGCAAACCTGCAACATAGTAGCAAAGACGACTACTGCAACTCTGTAACGCTGATCCTGCCGCCTTCTCGACTGTTTTCCTACTTGTGCATGCTGTGGGGGTAGCCTGCCTCCTCTCTGCACCAGAAGCTCCGAAGAAATCTCCCGTGGGTCGACGGAATCTTCCCCTGCAACCGCAGGCACCAAAAAGCTGCATTACCGGTCCCTTGGGTCTCCTCTCAGCACGACGAGCGAGGTCCCTCGAATCCAGCGACTCTGTCCAAGTGACCCCCACAGTCCAGTGACTCTTCAGCCCAAGTTTGGTGGAGGTAAGTCCTTGCCTCACCTCGCTGGGCTGCATTGCTGGGAACCGCGACTTTGCAGCTACTCCGGCCCCTGTGCACTTCCGGCGGAAATCCTTTGTGCACAGCCAAGCCTGGGTCCACGGCACTCTAACCTGCATTGCACGACTTTCTAAGTTGGTCTCCGGCGACGTGGGACTCCTTTGTGCAACTTTGGCGAGCACCGTTTCACGCATCCTCGTAGTGCCTGTTTCTGGCACTTCTCTAGGTGCTACCTGCTTCAGTGAGGGCTCTTTGTCTTGCTCGACGTCCCCTCTCTCTTCAGGTCCAATTTGGGACCTCCTTTCCCTCCTGGGCCCCAGCAGCGTCCAAAAACGCGAAACAAATGATTTGCGACTATCAAGGCTTGTTGGCGTCCTTCCGGCGGGAAAACACTTCTGCACGACTCTCCAAGGCAAGAGGGATCCGTCCACCAAAGGGGAAGTCTCTAGCCCTTTTCGTTCCTGCAGAAACCTCAGCTTCTTCTGTCCAGTCGAAGCTTCTTTGCACCCGCAGCTGGCATTTCCTGGGCATCTGCCCATCTCCGACTTGCTTGTGACTTTTGGACTTGGTCCCCTTGTTCCACAGGTACCCTAGATTGGAAATCCACAGTTGTTGCATTGCTGGTTTGTGTCTTTCCTGCATTATTCCTCTAACACGACTACTTTGTCCTTAGGGGAACTTTAGTGCACTTTGCACTCACTTTTCAGGGTCTTGGGGAGGGTTATTTTTCTAACTCTCACTATTTTCTAATAGTCCCAGCGACCCTCTACAAGGTCACATAGGTTTGGGGTCCATTCGTGGTTAGCATTCCACTTTTGGAGTATATGGTTTGTGTTGCCCCTATCCCTATGTTTCCCCATTGCATCCTATTGTAACTATACATTGTTTGCACTGTTTTCTAAGACTATACTGCATATTTTTGCTATTGTGTATATATATCGTGTGTATATTTCCTATCCTCTCACTGAGGGTACACTCTAAGATACTTTGGCATATTGTCATAAAAATAAAGTACCTTTATTTTTAGTATAACTGTGTATTGTGTTTTCTTATGATATTGTGCATATGACACTAAGTGGTACTGTAGTAGCTTCACACGTCTCCTAGTTCAGCCTAGGCTGCTCTGCTAAGCTACCATTATCTATCAGCCTAAGCTGCTAGACACCCTATACACTAATAAGGGATAACTGGGCCTGGTGCAAGGTGCAAGTACCCCTTGGTACTCACTACAAGCCAGTCCAGCCTCCTACGTTGGTTGTGCAGTGGTGGGATAAGTGCTTGAGACTACTTACCACTCTTGTCATTGTACTTTTCATAAGAGAAAAATATACAAAACAAGGTCAGTGTATATACACATAGCCAAAAAGTTTTGCATTTCCTCTTTTCACTCTTTTCTAAGTGCTGAAAAGTACTTCTAAACTTTCAAAAAGTTCTTAAAAGTTTAAAAAGTTTTTTCTGTCTTTCCAAAAAGTTCTGAAAACCTTTTTATCTTTTTCTATCACTTTAACTCTCTCTAAAAATGTCTGGCACAGGCCAAAGTGTTGATCTGTCCAAACTTGCATATGACAACCTTAGCTGGAAAAGAGCAAGGAGTCTCTGTATAGAGAGAGGTTTGAGTGTAGGGAAGAATCCTGCCTTGGAACTGTTACTTAACATGCTTAGAGAACAGGATAAGGCCATAGGTGCCCCATCTGTTGAAAAAGTACCTAATAGTTCCCAATCTGATTCAGGGACTCCCCCAGGAAAAGATTTAGGAAAGAAACTTCCTAGCCTGCCCATTACTAGACAATCTAGCATAGATGGTAATGATGATGAGCCACACCAAATAAATAGTGTTGTCTCACATCATAGCAAAAGCATTTATTCTCACCATACTGGTAGTAATGTTTCTGTAAACCAAGCTGTTAAGTTGGCTTCTGTAAGGGACAGGTCTCCTTCTGTTCATTCCCATCATAGCTCTGTTTCTAGAAATGTCCCTCCCACCAACCCTGATGACAGAATGTTAGAAAGGGAACTCAATAAGTTGAGGGTGGAACAAACCAGACTGAAGCTTAAAAAGCAACAGCTGGATTTGGATAGACAGTCTTTTGAATTAGAGAAGGAAAGACAGAAGTTGGGTTTAGATACCCATGGTGGCAGCAGCAGTATTCCCCATAGTCATCCTGCAAAAGAGCATGATTCCAGGAATCTGCACAAGATAGTTCCCCCTTATAAGGAGGGGGATGACATTAACAAGTGGTTTGCTGCACTTGAGAGGGCCTGTGTTGTACAGGATATCCCTCAAAGGCAGTGGGCTGCTATCCTATGGCTATCATTTAGTGGAAAAGGTAGGGATAGGCTCCTTACTGTGAAAGCAAATGATGCTAATAATTTCCAAGTTCTTAAGAATGCACTCCTGGATGGTTATGGCTTAACCACTGAACAGTACAGGATAAAGTTCAGAGAGACCAAAAAGGAGTCTTCACAAGACTGGGTTGATTTCATTGACCATTCAGTGAAGGCCTTGGAGGGGTGGTTACATGGCAGTAAAGTTACTGATTATGACAGCCTGTATAACTTAATCCTGAGAGAGCATATTCTTAATAATTGTGTGTCTGATTTGTTGCACCAGTACTTGGTGGACTCTGGTCTGACCTCTCCCCAAGAATTGGGAAAGAAGGCAGACAAATGGGTCAGAACAAGAGTGAACAGAAAAGTTCATACAGGGGGTGACAAAGATGGCAACAAAAAGAAGGATGGTAAGTCTTCTGACAAGGGTGGGGACAAATCTAAAAATGAGTCTTCATCAGGCCCACAAAAACACTCTGGTGGGGTTGGTGGGTCCAAATCCTCTTTTAATCAGAACAAGGAAAAGAAACCATGGTGCTATTTATGTAAAATAAAAGGCCATTGGACAACAGATCCCAGTTGTCCAAAGAAAGGCACCACAGCTCCTACCACTACAACCCCTACTGCTACACCTAGTGTCCCTACTAATAGCAGTGGTGGTGGGAGCAAACCTACTAATAGCCAATCTAAGGGAGTAGCTGGGCTCACTTTTGGTAATTTGGTTGGGGTTGATCTGATTAGGGAGACCACAGAGGCTACTTTAGTCTCTGAAGGGGCTATTGATTTAGCCACTTTGGTTGCTTGCCCCCATAACTTGGAGAAGTACAAGCGACTAACCCTAATAAATGGTGTTGAGGTCCAGGCCTACAGGGACACAGGTGCCAGTGTCACAATGGTGATTGAGAAACTGGTGCACCCTGAACAACACATACTTGGACACCAGTACCAAGTAACCGATGCTCACAACATAACACAAAGCCACCCCATGGCTGTTGTAAATCTCAACTGGGGGGGGGTAACTGGTCCAAAGAAAGTTGTGGTAGCTTCAGATTTACCTGTAGACTGTCTATTAGGGAATGATTTGGAGACATCAGCTTGGTCAGATGTGGAGTTGGAGGCCCATGCAGCAATGCTGGGCATCCCAGGGCATATTTTTGCTTTGACAAGGGCTCAGGCCAAAAAGCAAAAAGGACAGGGAAGCTTGGATCCTGGAACAATGGACCAAGTGCTCCCTAAAGCTAGGGCTAGTAGAAGCAAACCACTTCCTACTATCCCTCCCTCTACAGTGGATTCTAATTCTGAGGAAGAAGAATTCCCTCCCTGTGCAGAACCTACACCAGAGGAGCTGGAAGCAGACACTGCTGACCTTTTGGGTGAAGGGGGGCCTGCCAGAGAGGAGCTGAGTGTGGCACAGCAAACCTGTCCCACATTAGAGGGTCTCAGACAGCAAGCTGTCAAACAGGCTAATGGGGATGTCAGTGACTCTCACAGAGTTTACTGGGAGGACAACCTCTTGTACACTGAGCATAGGGATCCTAAACCTGGAGCTGCCAGGAGATTAGTGATTCCTCAGGAGTACAGAAAGTTCCTCCTAACACTGGCACATGACATTCCCCTAGCTGGGCACCTGGGTCAAATGAAAACTTGGGACAGATTGGTTCCATTGTTTCATTGGCCTAGGATGTCTGAGGACACAAAGGAATTTTGTAAGTCCTGTGAAACCTGTCAAGCCAGTGGCAAGACAGGTGGCACTCCAAAGGCACCCCTTATCCCACTGCCTGTGGTTGGGGTTCCCTTTGAAAGGGTAGGGGTTGACATAGTTGGCCCCCTTGACCCTCCTACTGCTTCAGGCAATAGGTTTATCTTGGTGGTAGTGGACCATGCCACAAGATATCCTGAAGCAATTCCTTTAAGGACCACTACAGCTCCTGCAGTGGCAAAGGCCCTCCTGGGAATATTTTCCAGGGTGGGCTTCCCAAAGGAAGTAGTATCAGACAGAGGAAGCAATTTCATGTCTGCATACTTAAAGGCCACGTGGAAGGAGTGTGGTGTAACTTACAAGTTCACAACACCCTATCATCCACAAACAAATGGACTGGTGGAGAGATTTAATAAAACTCTCAAAGGCATGATTATGGGACTCCCTGAAAAACTCCGCAGGAGATGGGATATCCTTCTACCATGCCTCCTTTTTGCCTACAGGGAGGTACCCCAGAAAGGAGTGGGCTTCAGCCCCTTTGAACTTCTTTTTGGACACCCTGTTAGGGGTCCACTCACACTTGTAAAGGAGGGTTGGGAACAACCTTTAAAAGCTCCTAAGCAGGATATTGTGGATTATGTACTTGGCCTCAGATCAAGGATGGCTGAGTACATGAAAAAGGCCAGTAAAAACCTTCAGGCCAGCCAAGAGCTCCAGAAGCAATGGCATGATCAGAAGGCTGTTTTGGTTCAGTACCAACCAGGGCAGAAAGTGTGGGTCTTGGAGCCTGTGGCCCCAAGAGCACTCCAAGATAAATGGAGTGGACCCCACACAATTGTTGAAAAGAAGGGTGAAGTCACCTACTTGGTTGACTTAGGCACTGCCAGGAGTCCCCTTAGGGTGCTCCATGTCAACCGCCTGAAACCCTACTATGACAGGGCTGATCTCACCCTGCTCATGGCAACTGATGAGGGACAGGAAGAAGACAGTGATCCTCTACCTGATCTCTTCTCTTCCACAGAACAAGATGCTCTTGTGGAAGGTGTAGTTTTGGCTGATTGTCTTACTGCTGAGCAGAAAGATAATTGCATAAATCTCCTAGGACAATTTTCAGAACTCTTCTCTACTGTGCCAGGCACCACTTCTTGGTGTGAGCACACTATAGATACTGGAGACAGTTTACCTGTCAAAAGTAAGATCTATAGGCAGCCTGACCATGTCAGGGACTGCATAAAGCAAGAAGTTCAGAAAATGTTGGAACTAGGAGTGGTTGAGCACTCTGACAGTCCATGGGCTTCTCCTGTGGTACTGGTACCAAAACCCAATTCTAAAGATGGAAAGAAGGAAATGAGATTTTGTGTAGACTATAGAGGTCTCAACTTGGTAACCAAAACAGATGCTCACCCTATACCCAGGGCAGATGAGCTTATAGATACACTGGCATCTGCCAAGTATCTAAGCACTTTTGATTTGACTGCAGGGTATTGGCAGATCAAATTATCAGAAGATGCTAAACCTAAGACTGCATTTTCTACCATTGGAGGACATTACCAGTTTACTGTAATGCCTTTTGGTTTGAAAAATGCACCTGCCACTTTTCAAAGGTTGGTGAACACAGTTCTGCAAGGGCTGGAAGTTTTAACTGCAGCATATTTGGACGATATAGCTGTCTTTAGCTCCAGCTGGGATGATCACCTGGTCCACCTATGGAAAGTTTTGGAGGCTCTGCAAAAGGCAGGCCTCACTATCAAGGCTTCAAAGTGCCAGATAGGGCAGGGTAAGGTGGTTTATCTGGGACACCTTGTTGGTGGGGAACAGATTGCACCACTTCAGGGGAAAATCCAAACTATTATTGATTGGGTTCCCCTACCACTCAGACTCAGGTGAGAGCCTTCCTAGGCCTCACTGGGTATTACAGGAGGTTCATTAAGAACTATGGCTCCATTGCAGCCCCTCTTAATGACCTCACATCCAAGAAAATGCCTAAAAAGGTATTATGGACAGCAAACTGTCAGAAAGCTTTTGAGGAGCTGAAGCAGGCCATGTGCTCTGCACCTGTCCTGAAAAGCCCTTGTTACTCAAAAAAATTCTATGTCCAAACTGATGCATCTGAATTAGGAGTAGGGGCAGTCCTATCACAACTTAATTCTGAGGGCCAGGATCAACCTGTTGCTTTTATTAGTAGAAGGTTGACCCCTAGAGAAAAGCGTTGGTCTGCCATTGAGAGGGAGGCCTTTGCTGTGGTCTGGGCTCTGAAGAAGTTGAGGCCATACCTGTTTGGCACTCACTTCATTGTTCAGACAGACCACAAACCTCTACTTTGGCTAAAACAAATGAAAGGTGAAAATCCTAAATTGTTGAGAACAAAGAACTTCCTCTGAGAGAGGGTGTGACACCCTCTCCCTTTGGAAAATGGTGTGAAGGCAGGGGAGGAGTAGCCTCCCCCAGCCTCTGGAAATGCTTTGTTGGGCACAGAGGTGCCCAATTCTGCATAAGCCAGTCTACACCGGTTCAGGGACCCCTTAGCCCCTGCTCTGGTGAGAAACTGGACAAAGGAAAGGGGAGTGACCACTCCCCTGACCTGCACCTCCCCTGGGAGGTGTCCAGAGCTCCTCCAGTGTGCTCCAGACCTCTGCCATCTTGGAAACAGAGGTGCTGCTGGCACACTGGACTGCTCTGAGTGGCCAGTGCCACCAGGTGACGTCAGAGACTCCTGCTGATAGGCTCCTTCAGGTGTTAGTAGCCTATCCTCTCTCCTAGGTAGCCAAACCCTCTTTTCTGGCTATTTAGGGTCTCTATCTCTGGGGAAACTTTAGATAACGAATGCATGAGCTCAGCCGAGTTCCTCTGCATCTCTCTCTTCACCTTCTGATAAGGAATCGACCGCTGACCGCGCTGGAAGCCTGCAAACCTGCAACATAGTAGCAAAGACGACTACTGCAACTCTGTAACGCTGATCCTGCCGCCTTCTCGACTGTTTTCCTGCTTGTGCATGCTGTGGGGGTAGCCTGCCTCCTCTCTGCACCAGAAGCTCCGAAGAAATCTCCCGTGGGTCGACGGAATCTTCCCCCTGCAACCGCAGGCACCAAAAAGCTGCATTACCGGTCCCTTGGGTCTCCTCTCAGCACGACGAGCGAGGTCCCTCGAATCCAGTGACTCTGTCCAAGTGACCCCCACAGTCCAGTGACTCTTCAGCCCAAGTTTGGTGGAGGTAAGTCCTTGCCTCACCTCGCTGGGCTGCATTGCTGGGAACCGCGACTTTGCAGCTACTCCGGCCCCTGTGCACTTCCGGCGGAAATCCTTTGTGCACAGCCAAGCCTGGGTCCACGGCACTCTAACCTGCATTGCACGACTTTCTAAGTTGGTCTCCGGCGACGTGGGACTCCTTTGTGCAACTTCGGCGAGCACCGTTTCACACATCCTCGTAGTGCCTGTTTCTGGCACTTCTCCGGGTGCTACCTGCTTTAGTGAGGGCTCTTTGTCTTGCTCGACGTCTCTTCTCTCTTCAGGTCCAATTTGCGACCTCCTGGTCCCTCCTGGGCCCCAGCAGCGTCCAAAAACGCCAAACGAACGATTTGCGACTAGCAAGGCTTGTTGGCGTCCTTCCGGCGGGAAAACACTTCTGCACGACTTTCCAAGGCGAGTGGGATCCGTCCACCAAAGGGAAAGTCTCTAGCCCTTTTCGTTCCTGCAGAAACCTCAGCTTCTTCTGTCCAGTCGAAGCTTCTTTGCACCCGCAGCTGGCATTTCCTGGGCATCTGCCCATCTCCGACTTGCTTGTGACTTTTGGACTTGGTCCCCTTGTTCCACAGGTACCCTAGATTGGAAATCCACAGTTGTTGCATTGCTGGTTTGTGTCTTTCCTGCATTATTCCTCTAACACGACTACTTTGTCCTTAGGGGAACTTTAGTGCACTTTGCACTCACTTTTCAGGGTCTTGGGGAGGGTTATTTTTCTAAGTCTCACTATTTTCTAATAGTCCCAGCGACCCTCTACAAGGTCACATAGGTTTGGGGTCCATTCGTGGTTCGCATTCCACTTTTGGAGTATATGGTTTGTGTTGCCCCTATCCCTATGTTTCCCCATTGCATCCTATTGTAACTATACATTGTTTGCACTGTTTTCTAAGACTATACTGCATATTTTTGCTATTGTGTATATATATCTTGTGTATATTTCCTATCCTCTCACTGAGGGTACACTCTAAGATACTTTGGCATATTGTCATAAAAATAAAGTACCTTTATTTTTAGTATAACTGTGTATTGTGTTTTCTTATGATATTGTGCATATGACACTAAGTGGTACTGTAGTAGCTTCACACGTCTCCTAGTTCAGCCTAGGCTGCTCTGCTAAGCTACCATTATCTATCAGCCTAAGCTGCTAGACACCCTATACACTAATAAGGGATAACGGCCTGGTGCAAGGTGCAAGTACCCCTTGGTACTCACTACAAGCCAGTCCAGCCTCCTACAGTGCCACTCACCGAGTCCTTCAGCTCAGGGCCTGGACAGAGATGCCATTAGTAATTACATCAATTCTGTTATTTATCATGTCAAAAGTTATGTAACAGGTGAGGTGATAAGCAATGTTTGACAGGACACAAGTTATAATTAGCACAGTAAACTGTAACTGGTGAATTTCAGTATATTTTCATTTTTATACAGTTGTTTCTATCTCATTTCAGCACATAACTATAACGTTGCTTCAACCTTTCCCTCTTATAAGCTTGTCTGTAAACGTTCAAATATGAAAAATAAATTGTATATTTGAGAAGTGCATCAATTTTGATGGATGTCATTGTCTTTTTAACTGTGCTCATCCAAAGTATGTGTGCAATAGAGGTGAGCCACGTGCAAAGAGGTGGCTGCTGAGTATCATCAAACAAAGATCCTTTGGTCAACCATTGCTGTGAAGGGCTGAAGGCTCTGCAGGTTGAGTGTTAGGAGGTCATTGAAAGGTGGGCGAAGGTCTAGTCACAGATGAGGCTCTGTACCCAACCCAAACTGTGGATGGCCAAAGGCCATTCACCACAGTGTTTGCCACATGCGGATGGTTGGCTGCAAGCCAAGGCCACCACCCTACTCCGATTGTATGTTGGATGCAGGTTCTGGTGTAACACATGCCTTGCAAATACATCCAACTGTCCATGTCCAATTTCAGTACATAGTGGTGGATAGCGGCTGGTGGAGTGGTGGGTGCAGATCATGGCCACAGGCTAAGCCCCCTGTTAAAATTGTCCTAAGCATGGCTGAAGATCATGTGCAGAGGAGGCTTGATGCTTGTGGAGGGTTAGGTTCAGGGCCTGGATAAAACCACAGCACCTATTTAAAGTCCTGATGCAGATTGGATGTAAGGTCTCACTGGACACTGTGACTAACGTGTCATGAGTGATGAATTATGTCATTTAACTTGTCATTAGTGATGTAACGTGGGAGGTCATAAGCAGTGCATGATGGTGATGCAAGTTACATATCACTACACTATAATTGGCGTATTTCAGTGTTTATTGTTTTTCTTAATGTTAGCTAGTGTCTGTTTTCAACGCCATAACCATTGTGTTTTCAGTGAATCTGTTTTTTAATATAAACTAAGGTCTTAGAAGGTAATAGCACCTAACCTAACTATAATGTCACTTTAGCCCTTGTATTTTTCAGTGAATTTCCCCATTCATTTTTCCACCAGCAAATTGAACAGCAATACTGTGAAAACAGCTGAAAGTATTTCTACAAAATTTGGCAGAAAGCTAGATTTTGGTCCATAAGGCATGCTGTTTGTGATTTGGTGTAAATCTGTTAAGTAGTTTTACAGAAATTAAGGTTGAAAAACTTTACATATCATGATGTAGTTGTTCGCGGGACTCTCATGAGAGTCCCGCAATCACGCAATTTACAAAAATAAAGCAATTTGAGTGGTCGAGGGGCTTTTTTGACTAGAGTGAGGGTACCTACTTGGACAGAGTGCGAACCACTCCCAACTAGAGGTGCCATTTCTAACAGCTCTCTATTTTTCTATCTCTTTTGGGAGTTGCGTTTTTCACTGTAGTACTGTTTGAGTGCTGCATAAATATTTATCACATTGTCTTTGTTAAGTCTGACTGATTTGTGCCAAACTACCAGATGTTTAAGCACAGGTCAATTTTGTGACTTTTGTTGCTCACCCTGACCAGGATTGTGATTGTTTTCCGATTGGGGCGTCCACCCCACTCAACTAACAACCCAATTTCTTACACTATTTTTTAAACTGCAGCCCAATTTTTGTCTTTTATAAAGGTACCCCACATAGCCAACCATGACAGAAGTCTGTTTGGCTAATTTCATTATTCCTCCTTTCAACCAATCCTTTTATTGGTGCTCCTTTGAATAAGCCTTGCCAGCACTCCCTTTGAGAAACAAGGGCGTTTATTGGACTTTCAGGACAATAAGAGATTTGGTGCCTATTCAAGACTAGCCGTTTGAGAGGAGTGACAAAGCTGGGGAAATAATGACTGTAGTCTGTCTCTATGGAATGTATGTACAAGCCCAGCTCAATTGATATTGTGTACAAGTGTGTTCACCACAAATAGAGTAATATACTGCCCACCTATGAAACTAATTTTGACCCATGTACCAAAGCCAAAGCAAATCGATCTAAGCCTGGGGGTCAACTAGAGCACAAACATGCTGTATTTATGACAAAAGTGTCACCTGATCGGCATCTTGATGGAATCAAAGCGGTAATACCAGCAGCATTTCCTACAGAACAGATGAGACAGTAGTAAAGAAACCAAATGAGGAGTTACTTTATCGTCATAGAAATTATTGTTCTATAATGCTAAATTGAGGACACATTTTTTATGAATTCTCAAACATCTGCCTCATCTATGTCATTAAATCATTCTGATGTGTAAAGTTAAACATGGACTTCCAAAACAAGTAGCAGTCTGTCAGTTAACCCCCCTAGTACTCAACTGTAGCAACACCACAGAGATTTCATGAACAACTACAGTGCTAACATTTTGTATTCAAGACACAAATCAGGCAATCATGAAGGCCATTTTGATGGAATGGGAGCTGCTGACTTTAAAACCTTTCCTGAGGAGCAGTCTGAAGTAAATGAGCATTGAGAAGTTAATGCGACCATAAAACTTGTAGGTTAAACATGTGAGCATTATGAAACATTAGGATTTCGAGACATAGTGCCAGATTTAGAGCTTGGTGGATGGGTTACTCTGTCACAAACGTGATAGCTATCCCGTCCACCATATTACGATTCCCATAGGATATAATGGTATTGTAATAAGGGGGATGGGATATATTCGTCACGTTTGTGAGAGTGTAACCTCATCTGCCAAACTCTAAATCAGGCCCATAATGTATTTTGAAAGGAGTTCAAACAGCTAAAGAGAAATCTGCATAAGTGCAACACATATATGAATATATCGTAAATGCCCAGAACGCCATAACCACTGTGCTTCTGATCATCAGCTGTGATGCACTGCACTCGCCAGCATGATAAAATAACATACCTCCTCGTCCTTTATCAGAATGAAGATCGGCCCTCTGGCAGCGTTTCACTGTATTTTATTCATCTAGCAATTTGAGCATCAAAACCACAAATGCATTTCGGCTCAGCAGAGCCTTGTTCACTATATTGTAATGCCCCTGCTGATTCTTACGTTTTTTTTAAGCACATCATTTCCCCATATATTTCAATGACATTGCCGACGGGCTGTCAATATTACAAAAAGCGATCACCATCTTAGTAGTTTTCCCAACCTTGACAGCAAATTATGCCCTATATATGATCAATGTATATCCACTTTTCACATACAGATGTTTATATCTATTTTTTAAATAAATGTTGCATATACACAAAACAAATTGTAATGCCTCATTGTTAAATATTGTCTATTCCTCTATCCTCAAATTAAGAACATTATGTAACACATATTAAATAACCCAAGTGGGTAAATATAACACTATAATTCATTCATTACTGAATTTCCTCCTGATACTGTTCATGCAAAGGATTTGCCAGTCTCTTCCTATCCCCCAGTGAGTAAGCTGTCTGCCTGCTGACAGCCACCAACTTCCAAAAAACAGTACAAAAAAAAGTTTTAATTGTAACAAAACAAATCACAGGGAAAGACAAATTATACCTATTCTATTACTGTAAACCCAGGCATCCTAGTTTCAGGAAGGCAACCCAGTTGGATCCTCACCATATCTTCATACTCTCCACATACAGTCGGGTAACTATGGCGAGGTATAATCATTGTTCCCACACATCCAATATATACTTAACTGCACTCTATTTTCTCATACCACACTCCACATACCCATTTTGTCACAAAAAAAACTATATAACTCTTCATCCGCATTTAAAACCTAGTGGCTCCCTAATGTCCATTTCCAATATAAGGGTGGCCTCCTGTCTTCTGAACTGTTCCTCTATGTTCCCCCTATCCAATATTTGGGTACATGGATTAAACCACTGTACCTCAAATTTGACATATCTTTCTGGTGTTCTTTGAGAAAATGTCCGGCCACCGACAGACAGTCTTAATATCCTTGAGATGTCGTAGGATCCTTTTGTGGAGTGGAAGTGTAGTTTTGCCAAGGTAAACCTTCGGGAAGGAACATTCTAATATGTGTACCACAAATTGTGTCTTGATATTTATATTTTCCTTGATGACAACCCTTTTCCTACATTTTGTATCATATTTCGCTCTGTTGTATCCATATACACAGGCCTTACATTTTGTATACTTCATAAAACATTTCCATGGCTTTAACCAATCCAATTGTCTTTCTTCACTCTAACTAGATGATCTCTCATGGATGCTGATCTTCTAAAACCTTCACTTAGTCTCCTGTCCATCAAATCCCCTATCATGGGGTCCCTTCTTATCAGGTGCTAGTGCTTATTCATAACTTTTCTTAATGACACTTGTTTGTTATACTTTGTGATAAACCTATACTGTACTCCTGCCTGTGCCCTTCTAGTCTCTGCAAACAGAGCCTCTTTCCTCTTGATGTTTTTTGGTCTTTCCTTTGCTGACATCAGACAGTCTTTTGTGTACCCTCATTGTTCAAATCTCTCACACATTTCCTTCTCAATCCTCATGTACTCATTCTCAATACTACACAATCTCCTGGCTCTCTACAACTCACCATAAGGAATATTCCAAATCATAAACCTAGGGTGGAAGCTATGAACATGGAAGATTGAGTTACCAGCTGTAGTTTTTCTATGTAATGTCGTGATCAACCTCTGTTCCTAAACTCTTAGTTGTACATCTGAAAATTCCATTTCATTACTACTATCTTGTGTGTAAACTACAAATTCAAATCATTGACTTTTATCTCTCTCACGAACTCCTCTGCTGACTCCAAACTTCCCTTCCAGATTATAAATAAATCATCACCACAATGTGATGCTATGTACCCACCTCTCATACTTGGGGTCACTGAACACCTGCTCCTACGACCAGCCCATTTGCAGATTCACATAGCTGGGGGTGAAGTAGGTGCCCATTGCAACCCCCTCATTTTCATAAAGCTCTCCCCATTAAAAGCAAATACCTTTTTGGTCAAACATAATTCAATCATATGAAGAAGCATCTGACTGTGGGCAAAGTATTTAACAGGTCTCATCCTTAAAAAATGTTTGATGGCTCTTAGTCCGTCTGTATGTCTAATACTAGTTTAGAGTGAAGTGACATCCGAACTAATCATAAGCATGTCATCTTTCCACCCCACATCATAGATCCTTCATAAAAAGTCTGTTGTGTCCTTTATGTATGAGGGTAGACTGTATACCAGAGGATTACAAAAGGAGTCTACTTTCTTAGACACGTTCTCAAAAATACTCTCCTGTGCGGCTATAATGGGACGGCCCAGTGGAATGCCCACGTTCTTGTGGACATTCGGTATTGAAAAAAAGATAGGTAACTTTGGGTGTCTTGTTACAAAAATCTGTACTCATCCTCAGTTAACGGACCCGTGTCTGCCCATCCTCTCAGACTTCAGTCCAGCTCACCCTTAGAATTTTTATATTCCTCTGTAGTCACTCTCTTATAGTAAGCTGCATCATTCAGTTGTTTACAGGCTTCTGTAAAATACATTTCCTTGGGTCAAACCACAACATTGCCCCCTTTATCAGGGGACCTAACAACCACAGTGTCACTCTGTTGCAATTTTTTGACCACTTCAAAATATTTTGCATTTCTACTACCACATTCCCATTTCTTTTTAACCTGTGTCCATTTCTTTTTAACCTGTTTCCTTATGGATTTCATTTCTCTGATCATAATGTCATTGAACGTATCTATATTGCTAAATTAATGCAAATAAAGTACAGTGAAACGCTGCCGGAGTGCCGATCTTCATTCTGAAAAATGATGAGCAGGTGTGTTATTTATATATATATATATATATATATATATATATATATATATATATATATATATATATATATATAAACCTAGTGAAGGTTACAACTGGGTAGTTATAGTCAGGGCCATGTTTCAATAGAAAAAGCATTTTTTGACTTGCCTATATCTTTGGCACTGTTTGACGAATTTTCACAAAATGTTCCCAAAAAAGCTTGCCAGTGAATCTTGTTGCGCACAGAAAGTTTTGGAGTGATCCGTCAAGCGGGCCGAGAAAAAGGGGGAGTCAAAAAAGTTGTGTTTCCCATGTTAATTCCCATAGGACCTTTAAACAAAGCTACAGCCAGAACCACTGAACGGAATTATTCCAAATCTGGCAGAAAGCTAGCTTTCGGTACACAGATTGTGTTTTCACTTATTTGGTGTAAATCCGTTCAGTAGTTTTTGAAATATTAAAGGAAATCCAAATTTGTATATCTGTGATTACGAAAACTTCGTGAAAAAGTTCCACAAAAAAAAGTGTAACAAAAAGGGGCCAGGGTAGAGTCACCTTGACCCCTTAGCTCTGGTGGTGGAGTCCCAGAGGGACCCCCACAGGGCTAAAAAGCATTTTCTTAAAATTTACGGCGGGAGTCACGGCAGACCCGTGGATCCACCGTGAATTGAAAATAAAATGAAGCGCGGGCTCCCACGTTTCATCTTTTTTATGCACGCAGGTGGCCATTGTTTTTTTTGCAATGGGATGCTGTCTGCTCCCCCCTGAACCCACAGGACCACTACCTCCCCAGGGCTATATTTACATTGCATGGGGGAGGCCTGTTGACCTCCCCCACAGCCCTGGTAGACTGCCACATTCCCGGGTCTATCTTGAAATTGTGTGCAGGGGGGCTGTAGAGCCCACCCGCACCGCAGCCTCTGGGCCACTACCTACCTGAGGCATTGTTGAGTTTTGGTGTGGGGGGGGGCTGGGTTGCCCCCACACAACACCAGGGACCACTACCTCTCCAGGGCAAATAGTAAAAAATGTAAAGGGAGTCTGTTTCAGCCACCTTTTCAAGCCACTGATTGCCCTGGGGACTTCCACCCCACAGGGCCGGCTCCTGCTATGTCCCGGGGTGCCCACCTCCAGGAGATAGCTGTTTGCTCTTTGTCAACTACAACCAAGTTACAGCAAAGGTAACTCTACTTTCTGACAGCTGGGCATGTCAAACATGTCCCGCTGTCAGAAAGCGGAGTTTTCATCCGTTTTCCCTGCACGCCTATGTGCATGCAGGGAAGACAGATGAAAACATTGCTCCAACAACCAGGGAGCTGCTCTTAAAAGCAGCCCCTTGCTTGTTGAAGCAGTGGGACTGCAGGGTAGGCCTTGAGGCTTCCCCTGCGGTCCCAGATAGCACATAAAGGGCAAAAAATGAAATATAATAAAATAATGTCAGGGACCACTGGGGGAGGTCTTGAGGCTCCGCCTGTGGTCTCAGAGAGCCCGTAAAGAGCCATCAAAAATGTTATTTTTTTAAATGGGGTGGGACTGCGAGGGAGGCCTTGAGGGTCCTACTGTGGTTCCAGATAGCCCACAAAGGGCAAAGAACATAGTTAAAAATGTAAAATTAAATTATAGCGTATCGATGAGGGTTTGACTCCAGCTGTAGTCATTTACCTCCTTTAATTTCTTTTCCACTGCAAATGTTTAATGCTCATGCTGAAAGATGATCATACTATTTTAAATTGACAAATACATTTTTAAAATTGTGCAGAAATATCTCATTCTAAGCAAATCATACATCAAAGTAAAAAAACTTGCTATCTCTCTATCTCTATCTCTATCTCTCTCTCTCACTCTCTTTCTCTCTCTCTTTTAATCTTTTTCTCCCACTCACGCAGACACTTATGCACCCAGTCACAGACCCACTCAGACACTCACACACCCACTCACAGACCCACTCAGACCCTCATGCACCCACTCACGGCCCCAGCCAGACCCTCACGCTGAACGCCGTGCGCGGCAGTGGTTTGATTAACTCGTACCCTAAGGTAACTATAACTCATGCATTAGCCATGCACTGCTAATTACCCAACAAATTACTGCACTCATGACATCTTTGATAACATCATTGATAAGATGAATGTAATCTTTGCAGTAACATTTTTGTCAAAAATACTGCATGGCGTGGGCACGAGTTATGGTTACCTTAGAGCACGAGTTTTAGTTGTATGAGATAACACTATCTATTACTGGTGAATTTCTATGGTTTTGTACATTTAAAATGTGTGCCTAACTATAACATCCCTATAACCTTTTTTTTTCAGTGAACATCTATCTATATATATATATATATATGTATATATATATCAGTATCAAGGCTGGTTACCAGCCAAAACACTTTGATGCTTTTACTGCTGCATATTGAGAAATAAAGCATTTTTCACTGCGATAGAGTGTCGTCCTTCTTTGACTGGGGAAGGTGCTTGGTTTTTCGGCATTGCTGCGGCGACGACATTTTCAGGCACTGTAGGAAAGGACCATCTTGCCTGGCATGTTACCCCCATTTTTACTTGTGTGTCAGTTTGATTTTGCCATTCTCACTGGGATCCTGCTAGCCAGGACCCCAGTGCTCATAAGTGTGGCCTGAATGTGTGTTCCCTGTGTGGTGCCTAACTGTGTCACTGAGGCTCTGCTAATCAGAACCTCTGTGCTTATGCTCTCTCTGCCTTTAAAATTGTCACTGCAGGCTACTGACCATTTTCACCAATTCTAATTGGCACACTGGAACACCCTTATAATTCCCTAGTATATGGTACCTAGGTACCCAGGGTATTGGGGTTCCAGGAGATCCCTTTGGGCTGCAGCATTTCTTTTGCCACCCATAGGGAGCTCAGACAATTCTTACACAGGACTGCCACTGCAGCCTGAGTGAAATAACGTCCACGTTATTTCACAGCCATATTACACTGCACTTAAGTAACTTATAAGTCACCTATATGTCTAACCCTGACTTAGTGAAGGTTAGGTGCAAAGTTACTAAGTGTGAGGGCACCCTGGCACTAGCCAAGGTGCCCCCACATAGTTCAGGGCAATTTCCCTGAACTTTTGTGAGTGCGGGGACACCATTACGCGCACGCACTCCATATAGGTCAATACCTATATGTAGCTTCACAATGGTAACTCCGAATATGGCCATATAACATGTCTAAGATCATGGAATTGTCTCCCCATGACAAATTTGGTATTGGGGTGCCAATCCCATGCTTCCCCCGGGCTCCAGCATGGACCCCGGGTACTGCCAAACCAGCTCTCTGTCTGGGGTTTTACTGCAGCTACCACTGCTGCCAACCCACAGACAGGCTTCTGCCCTCCTGGGGTCTGGGCTGCCCAGTCCCAGGAAGGCAGAACAAAGAATTCCTCTGCGAGAGGGTGTTACACCCTCTCCCTTTGGAAATAGGTGTGAAGGGCTGGGGAGGAGTAGCTTCCCCCAGCCTCTGGAAATGCTTTGAAGGGCACAGATGGTGCACTCTTTGCATAAGTCAGTCTACACCTGTTCAGGGATCCCCCAGCCCCTGCTCTGGCACAAAACTGGATGAAGGAAAGGGGAGTGACCACTCCCCTGTCCATCACCACCCCAGGGGTGGTGTCCAGAGCTCCTTCAGTGTGTCCCAGACCTCTGCCATCTTGAATGCAGAGGTGTGAGGGCACAATGTAGGCCTCTGAGTGGCCAGTACCAGCAGGTGACGTCAGAGACCCCTCCTGATAGGTGCTTACCTGACTAGGTGGACAATCCTCCTCTGAGGGCTATTTAGGGTCTCTCCTGTGGGCTTCTCTTCAGATAACGAATGCAAGAGCTCACCAGAGTTCCTCTGCATTTCCCTCTTTGACTTCTGCCAAGGATCGACCGCTGACTGTTCCAGGACGCCTGCAAAACTGCAACAAAGTAGCAAGAAGACTACCAGTGACATTGTAGCGCCCAATCCTGTGGTTTTCTCAACTGTTTCCTGGTGGTGCATGCTCTGGGGGCTGTCTGCCTTCACCCTGCACTGGAAGCCAAGAAGAAATCTCCCGTGGGTTGACGGAGTCTTCCCCCTGCTCCTGCAGGCACCAAACTCCTGCTTCATAGGTCCTCTGGGTCCCCTCTCATCATGACGAGCGTGGTCCCTGGAACACAGGAGCTGGATCCAAGTGACCCCGGCAGTCCAGTGGTCCTTCTGTCCAAATTTGGTGGAGGTAAGTCCTTGCCTGCCCACGCCAGACAGTAATCCTGTTTACTGCATGAACTGCAGCTGCTAGGGCTTCTGTGCATTCTTGCATGGATTCCTTTGTGCACAGCACAGCCCAGGTCCCCAGCACTCCGTCCTGCATTGCTGAACTCACTGAGTTGATCTCCGGCTTAGTGGGACCCTCCTTTGTAGCGTTGAGACGACCGCCGTGCTCAATTTTCTTGAACCCGTGTTCAAGTACTTCTGTGGGTTCTGCCTGCTTCTGCGTGGGCTCTCTATGTTGCTGAGCGCCCCCTCTGTCTCCTCGTCCAAGTGGCGACTGTAGGAGGCTGGACTGGCTTGTAGTGAGTACCAAGGGGTACTTGCACCTTGCACCAGGCCCAGTTATCCCTTATTAGTGTATAGGGTGTCTAGCAGCTTAGGCTGATAGATAATGGTAGCTTAGCAGAGCAGCTTAGGCTGAACTAGGAGACGTGTGAAGCTACTACAGTACCACTTAGTGTCATATGCACAATATCATAAGAAAACACAATACACAGTTAAACTAAAAATAAAGGTACTTTATTTTTATGACAATATGCCAAAGTATCTTAGAGTGTACTCTCAGTGAGAGGATAGGAAATATACACAAGATATATATATACAATAGCAAAAATATGCAGTATAGTCTTAGAAAACAGTGCAAACAATGTATAGTTACAATAGGATGCAATGGGGAAACATAGGGATAGGGGCAACACAAACCATATACTCCAAAAGTGGAATGCGAACCACGAATGGACCCCAAACCTATGTGACCTTGTAGAGGGTCGCTGGGACTATTAGAAAATAGTGAGAGTTAGAAAAATAACCCTCCCCAAGACCCTGAAAAGTGAGTGCAAAGTGCACTAAAGTTCCCCTAAGGACAAAACAGTTGTGTTAGAGGAATAATGCAGGAAAGACACAAACCAGCAATGCAACAACTGTGGATTTCCAATCTAGGGTACCTGTGGAACAAGGGGACCAAGTCCAAAAGTCACAAGCAAGTCGGAGATGGGCAGATGCCCAGGAAATGCCAGCTGCGGGTGCAAAGAAGCTTCGACTGGACAGAAGAAGCTGAGGTTAATGCAGGAACGAAAAGGGCTAGAGACTTCCCCTTTGGTGGACGGATCCCACTCGCCTTGGAGAGTCGTGCAGAAGTGTTTTCCCGCCGGAAGGACGCCAACAAGCCTTGCTAGCTGCAAATCGTGCGTTTGGCGTTTTTGGACGCTGCCGGGGCCCAGGAGGGACCAGGAGGTCGCAAATTGGACCTGAAGAGAGAGGGGACGTCGAGCAAGACAAAGAACCCTCACTGAAGCAGGTAGCACCCAGGGAAGTGCCAGAAACAGGCACTACGAGGATGCGTGAAACGGTGCTTGCCGAAGTTGCACAAAGGAGTCCCACGTCGCCGGAGACCAACTTAGAAAGTCGTGCAATGCAGGTTAGAGTGCCGTGGACGCAGGCTTGGCTGTGCACAAAGGATTTCCGCCGGAAGTGCACAGGGGCCGGAGTAGCTGCAAAGTCGCGGTTCCCAGCAATGCAGCCCAGCGAGGTGAGGCAAGGACTTACCTCCACCAAACTTGGGCTGAAGAGTCACTGGACTGTGGGGGTCACTTGGACAGAGTCACTGGATTCGAGGGACCTCGCTCGTCGTGCTGAGAGGAGACCCAAGGGACCGGTAATGCAGCTTTTTGGTGCCTGCGGTTGCAGGGGGAAGATTCCGTCGACCCACGGGAGATTTCTTCGGAGCTTCTGGTGCAGAGAGGAGGCAGGCTACCCCCACAGCATGCACAAGCAGGAAAACAGTCGAGAAGGCGGCAGGATCAGCGTTACAGAGTTGCAGTAGTCGTCTTTGCTACTATGTTGCAGGTTTGCAGGCTTCCAGCGCGGTCAGCGGTCGTTTCCTTATCAGAAGGTGAAGAGAGAGATGCAGAGGAACTCGGATGAGCTCTTGCATTCGTTATCTAAAGTTTCCCCAGAGACATAGACCCTAAATAGCCAGAAAAGAGGGTTTGGCTATTTAGGAGAGAGGATAGGCTACTAACACCTGAAGGAGCCTATCAGCAGGAGTCTCTGACGTCACCTGGTGGCACTGGCCACTCAGAGCAGTCCAGTGTGCCAGCAGCACCTCTGTTTCCAAGATGGCAGAGGTCTGGAGCACACTGGAGGAGCTCTGGACACCTCCCAGGGGAGGTGCAGGTCAGGGGAGTGGTCACTCCCCTTTCCTTTGTCCAGTTTCGCGCCAGAGCAGGGGCTAAGGGGTCCCTGAACCGGTGTAGACTGGCTTATGCAGAATTGGGCACCTCTGTGCCCAACAAAGCATTTCCAGAGGCTGGGGGAGGCTACTCCTCCCCTGCCTTCACACCATTTTCCAAAGGGAGAGGGTGTCACACCCTCTCTCAGAGGAAGTTCTTTGTTCTGCCATCCTGGGCCAGGCCTGGCTGGACCCCAGGAGGGCAGCTGCCTGTCTGAGGGGTTGGCAGCAGCAGCAGCTGCAGTGAAACCCCAGGAAGGGCAGTTTGGCAGTACCAGGGTCTGTGCTACAGACCACTGGGATCATGGGATTGTGCCAACTATGCCAGGATGGTATAGAGGGGGCAATTCCATGATCATAGACATGTTACATGGCCATATTCGGAGTTACCATGGTGAAGCTACATATAGGTAGTGACCTATATGTAGTGCACGCGTGTAATGGTGTCCCCGCACTCACAAAGTTCAGGGAATTGGCTCTGAACAATGTGGGGGCACCTTGGCTAGTGCCAGGGTGCCCTCACACTAAGTAACTTTGCACCTAACCTTTACCAGGTAAAGGTTAGACATATAGGTGACTTATAAGTTACTTAAGTGCAGTGTAAAATGGCTGTGAAATAACGTGGACGTTATTTCACTCAGGCTGCAGTGGCAGGCCTGTGTAAGAATTGTCAGAGCTCCCTATGGGTGGCAAAAGAAATGCTGCAGCCCATAGGGATCTCCTGGAACCCCAATACCCTGGGTACCTCAGTACCATATACTAGGGAATTATAAGGGTGTTCCAATAAGCCAATGTAAATTGGTAAAAATGGTCACTAGCCTGTTAGTGACAATTTGGAAAGAAATGAGAGAGCATAACCACTGAGGTTCTGATTAGCAGAGCCTCAGTGAGACAGTTAGTCACTACACAGGTAACACATTCAGGCACACTTATGAGCACTGGGGCCCTGGGTTACCAGGGTCCCAGTGACACATACAACTAAAACAACATATATACAGTGAAAAATGGGGGTAACATGCCAGGCAAGATGGTACTTTCCTACACAACCCCCCCCCAAACGAAGGACAGTAAGACTAGCCATGACCTGATGAGTCTTCATTGTCTAAGTGGAAATATCTGGAGAGTCCATCTGCATTGGAGTGGCTACTCCCAGGTCTATGTTCCACTGTATAGTCCATTCCCTGTAGGGATATGGACCACCTCAACAATTTAGGATTTTCACCTTTCATTTGTTTTAGCCAAAGTAGAGGTTTGTGGTCTGTCTGAACAATGAAGTGAGTGCCAAACAGGTATGGCCTCAACTTCTTCAGAGCCCAGACCACAGCAAAGGCCTCCCTCTCAATGGCAGACCAACGCTTTTCTCTAGGGGTCAACCTCCTACTAATAAAAGCAACAGGTTGATCCTGGCCCTCAGAATTAAGTTGTGATAGGACTGCCCCTACTCCTAATTCAGATGCATCAGTTTGGACATAGAATTTTTTAGAGTAACAAGGGCTTTTCAGGACAGGTGCAGAGCACATGGCCTGCTTCAGCTCCTCAAAAGCTTTCTGACAGCTTGCTGTCCATAATACCTTTTTAGGCATTTTCTTGGATGTGAGGTCATTAAGAGGGGCTGCAATGGAGCCATAGTTCTTAATGAACCTCCTGTAATACCCAGTGAGGCCTAGGAAGGCTCTCACCTGAGTCTGAGTGTTAGGGGGAACCCAATCAATAATAGTTTGGATTTTCCCCTGAAGTGGTGCAATCTGTTCCCCACCAACAAGGTGTCCCAGATAAACCACCTTACCCTGCCCTATCTGGCACTTTGAAGCCTTGATAGTGAGGCCTGCCTTTTGCAGGGCCTCCAAAACTTTCCATAGGTGGACCAGGTGATCATCCCAGCTGGAGCTAAAGACAGCTATATCGTCCAAATATGCTGCACTGAAAGCTTCCAGCCCTTGCAGGACTGTGTTCACCAACCTCTGAAAAGTGGCAGGTGCATTTTTCAAACCAAAAGGCATTACAGTAAACTGGTAATGTCCTCCAATGGTTGAAAATGCAGTCTTAGGTTTAGCATCTTCTGACAATTTGATCTGCCAATACCCTGCAGTCAAGTCAAAAGTGCTTAGATACTTGGCAGATGCCAGTGTATCTATGAGCTCATCTGCCCTGGGTATAGGGTGAGCATCAGTTTTGGTTACCAAGTTGACACCTCTATAGTCTACACAAAACCGCATTTCCTTCTTTCCATCTTTAGAATTGGGTTTTGGTACCAGTACCACAGGAGAAGCCCATGGACTGTCAGAGTGCTCAACCACTCCTAGTTCCAACATTTTCTGAACTTCTTGCTTTATGCAGTCCCTGACATGGTCAGGCTGCCTATAGATCTTACTTTTGACAGGTAAACTGTCTCCAGTATCTATAGTGTGCTCACACCAAGAAGTGGTGCCTGGCACAGTAGAGAAGAGTTCTGAAAATTGTCCTAGGAGATTTATGCAATTGTCTTTCTGCTCAGCAGTAAGACAATCAGCCAAAACTACACGTTCCACAAGAGCATCTTGATCTGTGGAAGAGAAGAGATCAGGTAGAGGATCACTGTCTTCTTCCTGTCCCTCATCTGTTGCCATGAGCAGGGTGAGATCAGCCCTGTCATAGTAGGGTTTCAGGCGGTTGACATGGAGCACCCTAAGGGGACTCCTGGCAGTGCCTAAGTAAACTAAATAGGTGACTTCACCCTTCTTTTCAACAATTGTGTGGGGTCCACTCCATTTATCTTGGAGTGCTCTTGGGGCCACAGGCTCCAAGACCCACACTTTCTGCCCTGGTTGGTACTGAACCAAAACAGCCTTCTGATCATGCCATTGCTTCTGGAGCTCTTGGCTGGCCTGAAGGTTTTTACTGGCCTTTTTCATGTACTCAGCCATCCTTGATCTGAGGCCAAGTACATAATCCACAATATCCTGCTTAGGAGCTTTTAAAGGTTGTTCCCAACCCTCCTTTACAAGTGTGAGTGGACCCCTAACAGGGTGTCCAAAAAGAAGGTCAAAGGGGCTGAAGCCCACTCCTTTCTGGGGTACCTCCCTGTAGGCAAAAAGGAGGCATGGTAGAAGGATATCCCATCTCCTGCGGAGTTTTTCAGGGAGTCCCATAATCATGCCTTTGAGAGTTTTATTAAATCTCTCCACCAGTCCATTTGTTTGTGGATGATAGGGTGTTGTGAACTTGTACGTTACACCACACTCCTTCCACATGGCCTTTAAGTATGCAGACATGAAATTGCTTCCTCTGTCTGATACTACTTCCTTTGGGAAGCCCACCCTGGAAAATATTCCCAGGAGGGCCTTTGCCACTGCAGGAGCTGTAGTGGTCCTTAAAGGAATTGCTTCAGGGTATCTTGTGGCATGGTCCACTACCACCAAGATAAATCTATTGCCTGAAGCAGTAGGAGGGTCAAGGGGGCCAACTATGTCAACCCCTACCCTTTCAAAGGGAACCCCAACCACAGGCAGTGGGATAAGGGGTGCCTTTGGAGTGCCACCTGTCTTGCCACTGGCTTGACAGGTTTCACAGGACTTACAAAATTCCTTTGTGTCCTCTGACATCCTAGGCCAATGAAACAATGGAACCAATCTGTCCCAAGTTTTCATTTGACCCAGGTGCCCAGCTAGGGGAATGTCATGTGCCAGTGTTAGGAGGAACTTTCTGTACTCCTGAGGAATCACTAATCTCCTGGCAGCTCCAGGTTTAGGATCCCTATGCTCAGTGTACAAGAGGTTGTCCTCCCAGTAAACTCTGTGAGAGTCACTGACATCCCCATTAGCCTGTTTGACAGCTTGCTGTCTGAGACCCTCTAATGTGGGACAGGTTTGCTGTGCCACACTCAGCTCCTCTCTGGCAGGCCCCCCTTCACCCAAAAGCTCAGCAGTGTCTGCTTCCAGCTCCTCTGGTGTAGGTTCTGCACAGGGAGGGAATTCTTCTTCCTCAGAAGTAGAATCCACTGTAGAGGGAGGGATAGTAGGAAGTGGTTTGCTTCTACTAGCCCTAGCGTTAGGGAGCACTTGGTCCATTGTTCCAGGATCCAAGCTTCCCTGTCCTTTTTGCTTTTTGGCCTGAGCCCTTGTCAAAGCAAAAATATGCCCTGGAATGCCCAGCATTGCTGCATGGGCCTCCAACTCCACATCTGACCAAGCTGATGTCTCCAAATCATTCCCTAATAGACAGTCTACAGGTAAATCTGAAGCTACCACAACTTTCTTTGGACCAGTTACCCCCCCCCCAGTTGAGATTTACAACAGCCATGGGGTGGCTTTGTGTTATGTTGTGAGCATCGGTTACTTGGTACTAGTGTCCAAGTATGTGTTGTTCAGGGTGCACCCGTTTCTCAATCACCATTGTGACACTGGCACCTGTGTCCCTGTAGGCCTGGACCTCAACACCATTTATTAGGGTTAGTTGCTTGTACTTCTCCAAGTTATGGGGGCAAGCAACCAAAGTGGCTAAATCAATAGCCCCTTCAGAGACTAAAGTAGCCTCTGTGGTCTCCCTAATCAGACCAAACCCAACTAAATTACCAAAAGTGAGCCCAGCTACTCCCTTGGATTGGCTATTAGTAGGTTTGCTCCCACCACCACTGCTATTAGTAGGGACACTAGGTGTAGCAGTAGGGGTTGTAGTGGTAGGAGCTGTGGTGCCTTTCTTTGGACAACTGGGATCTGTTGTCCAATGGCCTTTTATTTTACATAAATAGCACCATGGTTTCTTTTCCTTGTTCTGATTAAAGGAGGATTTGGACCCACCACCCCCACCAGAGTGTTTTTGTGGGCCTGATGAAGACTCATTTTTAGATTTGTCCCCACCCTTGTCAGAAGACTTACCATCCTTCTTTTTGTTGCCATCTTTGTCACCCCCTGTATGAACTTTTCTGTTCACTCTTGTTCTGACCCATTTGTCTGCCTTCTTTCCCAATTCTTGGGGAGAGGTCAGATCAGAGTCCACCAAGTACTGGTGCAACAAATCAGACACACAATTATTAAGAATATGCTCTCTCAGGATCAAGTTATACAGGCTGTCATAATCAGTAACTTTACTGCCATGTAACCACCCCTCCAAGGCCTTCACTGCCTGGTCAATGAAATCAACCCAGTCTTGTGAAGACTCCTTTTTGGTCTCTCTGAACTTTATCCTGTACTGTTCAGTGGTTAAGCCATAACCATCCAGGAGTGCATTCTTAAGAACTTGGAAATTATTAGCATCATTTTCTTTCACAGTAAGGAGCCTATCCCTACCTTTTCCACTAAATGATAGCCATAGGATAGCAGCCCACTGCCTTTGAGGGACATCCTGTACAACACAGGCCCTCTCAAGTGCAGCAAACCACTTGTTAATGTCATCCCCCTCCTTATAAGGGGGAACTATCTTGTGCAGATTCCTGGAATCATGCTCTTTTGCAGGATGACTATGGGGAATACTGCTGCTGCCACCATGGGTATCTAAACCCAACTTCTGTCTTTCTTTCTCTAATTCAAAAGACTGTCTATCCAAATCCAGCTGTTGCTTTTTAAGCTTCAGTCTGGTTTGTTCCACCCTCAACTTATTGAGTTCCCTCTCTAACATTCTGTCATCAGGGTTGGTGGGAGGGACATTTCTAGAAACAGAGCTATGATGGGAATGAACAGAAGGAGACCTGTCCCTTACAGAAGCCAACTTAACAGCTTGGTTTACAGAAACATTACTACCAGTATGGTGAGAATAAATGCTTTTGCTATGATGTGAGACAACACTATTTATTTGGTGTGGCTCATCATCATTACCATCTATGCTAGATTGTCTAGTAATGGGCAGGCTAGGAAGTTTCTTTCCTGAATCTTTTCCTGGGGGAGTCCCTGAATCAGATTGAGAACTATTAGGTACTTTTTCAACAGATGGGGCACCTATGGCCTTATCCTGTTCTCTAAGCATGTTAAGTAACAGTTCCAAGGAAGGATTCTTCCCTACACTCAAACCTCTCTCTATACAGAGACTCCTTGCTCTTTTCCAGCTAAGGTTGTCATATGCAAGTTTGGACAGATCAACACTTTGGCCTGTGCCAGACATTTTTTAGAGATAATTAAAGTGATAGAAAAAGAGAAAAAAGTTTTAGAACTTTTTGGAAAGACAGAAAAAAAAACTTTTTAAACTTTTAAGAACTTTTTGAAAGTTTAGAAGTACTTTTCAGCACTTTAGAAAAGAGTGAAAAGAGGAAATGCAAATCTTTTTGGCTATGTGTATATACACTGACCTTGTTTTGTATATTTTTCTCTTATGAAAAGTACAATGACAAGAGTGGTAAGTAGTCTCAAGCACTTATCCCACCACTGCACAACCAATGTAGGAGGCTGGACTGGCTTGTAGTGAGTACCAAGGGGTACTTGCACCTTGCACCAGGCCCAGTTATCCCTTATTAGTGTATAGGGTGTCTAGCAGCTTAGGCTGATAGATAATGGTAGCTTAGCAGAGCAGCTTAGGCTGAACTAGGAGACGTGTGAAGCTACTACAGTACCACTTAGTGTCATATGCACAATATCATAAGAAAACACAATACACAGTTATACTAAAAATAAAGGTACTTTATTTTTATGACAATATGCCAAAGTATCTTAGAGTGTACCCTCAGTGAGAGGATAGGAAATATACACAAGATATATATACACAATAGCAAAAATATGCAGTATAGTCTTAGAAAACAGTGCAAACAATGTATAGTTACAATAGGATGCAATGGGGAAACATAGGGATAGGGGCAACACAAACCATATACTCCAAAAGTGGAATGCGAACCACGAATGGACCCCAAACCTATGTGACCTTGTAGAGGGTCGCTGGGACTATTAGAAAATAGTGAGAGTTAGAAAAATAACCCTCCCCAAGACCCTGAAAAGTGAGTGCAAAGTGCACTAAAGTTCCCCTAAGGGCAAAACAGTCGTGTTAGAGGAATAATGCAGGAAAGACACAAACCAGCAATGCAACAACTGTGGATTTCCAATCTAGGGTACCTGTGGAACAAGGGGACCAAGTCCAAAAGTCACAAGCAAGTCGGAGATGGGCAGATGCCCAGGAAATGCCAGCTGCGGGTGCAAAGAAGCTTCGACTGGACAGAAGAAGCTGAGGTTTCTGCAGGAACGAAAAGGGCTAGAGACTTCCCCTTTGGTGGAAGGATCCCTCTCGCCTTGGAGAGTCGTGCAGAAGTGTTTTCCCGCCGGAAGGATGCCAACAAGCCTTGCTAGCTGCAAATCGTGCGTTTGGCGTTTTTGGACGCTGCCGGGGCCCAGGAGGGACCAGGAGGTCGCAAATTGGACCTGAAGAGAGAGGGGACGTCGAGCAAGACAAAGAACCCTCACTGAAGCAGGTAGCACCCAGAGAAGTGCCAGAAACAGGCACTACGAGGATGCGTGAAACGGTGCTCGCCGAAGTTGCACAAAGGAGTCCCACGTCGCCGGAGACCAACTTAGAAAGTCGTGCAATGCAGGTTAGAGTGCCGTGGACCTAGGCTTGGTTGTGCACAAAGGATTTCCGCCGGAAGTGCACAGGGGCCGGACTAGCTGCAAAGTCGCGGTTCCCAGCAATGCAGCCCAGCGAGGTGAGGCAAGGACTTACCTCCACCAAACTTGGGCTGAAGAGTACCTGGACTGTGGGGGTCACTTGGACAGAGTCGCTGGATTCGAGGGACCTCGCTCGTCGTGCTGAGAGGAGACCCAAGGGACCGGTAATGCAGCTTTTTGGTGCCTGCGGTTGCAGGGGGAAGATTCAGTCGACCCACGGGAGATTTCTTCGGAGCTTCTGGTGCAGAGAGGAGGCAGGCTACCCCCACAGCATGCACAAGCAGGAAAACAGTCGAGAAGGCGGCAGGATCAGCGTTACAGAGTTGCAGTAGTCGTCTTTGCTACTATGTTGCAGGTTTGCAGGCTTCCAGCGCGGTCAGCGGTCGTTTCCTTATCAGAAGGTGAAGAGAGAGATGCAGAGGAACTCGGATGAGCTCTTGCATTCGTTATCTAAAGTTTCCCCAGAGACAGAGACCCTAAATAGCCAGAAAAGAGGGTTTGGCTACTTAGGAGAGAGGATAGGCTACTAACACCTGAAGGAGCCTATCAGCAGGAGTCTCTGACGTCACCTGGTGGCACTGGCCACTCAGAGCAGTCCAGTGTGCCAGCAGCACCTCTGTTTCCAAGATGGCAGAGGTCTGGAGCACACTGGAGGAGCTCTGGACACCTCCCAGGGGAGGTGCAGGTCAGGGGAGTGGTCACTCCCCTTTCCTTTGTCCAGTTTCGCGCCAGAGCAGGGGCTAAGGGGTCCCTGAACCGGTGTAGACTGGCTTATGCAGAATTGGGCACCTCTGTGCCCAACAAAGCATTTCCAGAGGCTGGGGGAGGCTACTCCTCCCCTGCCTTCACACCATTTTCCAAAGGGAGAGGGTGTCACACCCTCTCTCAGAGGAAGTTATTTGTTCTGCCATCCTGGGCCAGGCCTGGCTGGACCCCAGGAGGGCAGCTGCCTGTCTGAGGGGTTGGCAGCAGCAGCAGCTGCAGTGAAACCCCAGGAAGGGCAGTTTGGCAGTACCAGGGTCTGTGCTACAGACCACTGGGATCATGGGATTGTGCCAACTATGCCAGGATGGTATAGAGGGGGCAATTCCATGATCATAGACATGTTACATGGCCATATTCGGAGTTACCATGGTGAAGCTACATATAGGTAGTGACCTATATGTAGTGCACGCGTGTAATGGTGTCCCCGCACTCACAAAGTTCAGGGAATTGGCTCTGAACAATGTGGGGGCACCTTGGCTAGTGCCAGGGTGCCCTCACACTAAGTAACTTTGCACCTAACCTTTACCAGGTAAAGGTTAGACATATAGGTGACTTATAAGTTACTTAAGTGCAGTGTAAAATGGCTGTGAAATAACGTGGACGTTATTTCACTCAGGCTGCAGTGGCAGGCCTGTGTAAGAATTGTCAGAGCTCCCTATGGGTGGCAAAAGAAATGCTGCAGCCCATAGGGATCTCCTGGAACCCCAATACCCTGGGTACCTCAGTACCATATACTAGGGAATTATAAGGGTGTTCCAGTAAGCCAATGTAAATTGGTAAAAATGGTCACTAGCCTGTTAGTGACAATTTGGAAAGAAATGAGAGAGCATAACCACTGAGGTTCCGATTAGCAGAGCCTCAGTGAGACAGTTAGTCACTACACAGGTAACACATTCAGGCACACTTATGAGCACTGGGGCCCTGGGTTACCAGGGTCCCAGTGACACATACAACTAAAACAACATATATACAGTGAAAAATGGGGGTAACATGCCAGGCAAGATGGTACTTTCCTACAGCGACCTTCTGGTCCTTCCTGGGCCCAGGCAGAACCCTTTTTCTTCAATCGCAACCTTTGCAGCTAGCAAGGCTTGTTTGCGGTCTTTAATTCTGAATTTTGCCTTGATCCATCAATCCATATCTATTCCTCCATCGATCTGCCAAAGACACACAGCCACACTACAGCATTCTGTTTCTTTAAGTGTATATTAATAATGCCATTTCCTCCTGCACTGCAGACAAGTCAGCAGCAAAATTAATTTATTAATGATTATTCCTTTCCCCTGGACCACCTTGCCACCATTGGTTTTTTTAAAGGATTATTCCACTTACCCATGCACCTCTCTCTGGCTTCCCCAGGTGTCCCCTTTGAAACAGACGGAGATAAAGCAAAGAGATATATCTGCATGTTGTGCTGCCTGATTTGAAATGCAATTTTATGGTGTGGTGGTGTGGTTTGACTTTAAAATGTTTGATTAAATTGGTATTTATTACATAAGTAACCAACTGCACTAAGATTGCATTTGCCTGTACTATTTCAAACTGCAACAATGCCACATTTCACTAACTATGTGTTTTTCTTACTTGGTTGATTTTAGGTGCACAACAGAAGAGACCTCACATCACCCGCAGTACTGCCAAAGAGAAGGCATTTCATTTTCTTCGGTCCTTCAAACTCTTCCGCTTGTGTATCTTAGTCGCACTGCCAACTTAGAAACTTAGAACAGCTCCAAAGAAAGTTGCTGCCAAGAAAGTGGCCAGTGAGAAGAATAAGCTTTCCACCAGTCGTGTGCCAACCCCAAACTTTTTCAGGAGACGTGTGCCTTCCACACCGGTCTCCGGCGAGGAACCTGGGAGCAGCACCCCTGCATCAACAGCACCACCCCAACCTGAGCCCCAGACCATGTCTGTCAGAGATGCAGCCACTGCAACATGCCGATGCTGAAGGGTAGTGACGTTGAATTGGATGTGTCCCTTTCACAAATTAGTATCCAATCATTTCAGGACACAGAGCAAAGTGAACAGCAGCTGCAGCCAGCAATAATAGATCTCCCTGAAGTTAGAGCAGAACAGGAGGTCAAACTTCCTGCCAAGCAAGAACCTCCTCTTTTAGAATCAATTGCTCCCAGATCTCCAGCAAGAAAAAGGATGGGTATTACTCCACCATCTTCTCCAAGCACCACTTCTGATGAAATGATAGGGACACGGAGTGGACCCTGGCAGAATCCTGGAGTCGCCAGCAGAGGCAAGGGAAAAGAAAAGCACCAGAAAGCCTTAGAATCATGGAAGGGGAAGATGATGAAGAGGATGATGATGATTAGCCAGTCATTGTGGAAGGTGGCACAGAGGAGTTCGACATTACTATCCAACCTTCTCCGAGGGATGTGGCACAGGCAGCACCACCAGCTCCCATATTTGTGATGCCCCAGCAGAGACCTGCACCAACTCTTACCTCAGCAGAAGTATGTACTGCAAAGAGGCAATCAACACACCTACCTACCACCAGTTCTTCTTCAGACATTGACAGTGGCTCAATAAGAAAGTACTTCTACCCAGTTCGGGACTTTTTACGATTAGCAAACAGGAGGAGAACATTGCGATATGCTCCATTTGCCACGCAAGTGTTCGTCGAAGTAAGCCCTATTCACACGATGGTACTGGAGGCCAGACTACCCATATGAAAAAACATCACGCAATCCAGTGGGAGGAGCACCTTAAAAACATTGCTGAATGTGGTTGTGTGGTGAAGGTGAATAGAGCCAAGAAACATTAGTTACAAAAAGTTAAATTACAGTGGAAGGTGAGGAAGATGAGGGTGACATCCTCACACAAAGCAGCCCTTACCCCAGCACTGCACCAGAATCACCCGCCGCAGCGACCTCACAATGGCACAGGAAGACTAACAGTCAGATGGAGACACCACAACGCGCATTGAGTCTGCCACCAGCTATATCTCAAAAGTCGCCTGCGTCAGTGGCCCCACAAAAGAAGAAAATCCAGGCTACAATTACGGGCATGTTTAGGCAGGAGGGGCTATACAACCTCATCCGCGTAATGGCATGCTTGTACAATAGGAAGCTGGCAAAGATGTTAGCGCTGGACCTCCTCCTTTTTTCTTTTGTGGAAAGAGAGGGATTCTTAGAGTTTGTGGTAGCCCTCTCCCCGAAATGGAAGGTTCCAAGTCAGACCTACATTGCCAGAATTGCTGTTCCAGCGCTGCCTCACGATGTGCTGCAATTGGTTGGACAAGTTTTGCAGAAAGTGTTGTCCACATTATCCAGCTGATGACAGATGTGGACCAGTTGTCAGACGAAGGATTACATGTGCATCACTGCACACTGGAACTCTTTTGAAGGAGTAAAGCAAAAGCTATCCACAGGTCTTGGCCCTGAAGAACATTTTATGAGCATTCGGCGGCAAGCAACAGTATTCATGTTCGCCATGGAGAAATCACACAGCTGCAAACATCTTGGCGGAATTTAATAGCAAGGTGTTTGAATGTCTGTGACCCAGAGGCCTCTGAATTGGATATATTGCTATGGACAATGGCAGTAACATAGTCAAGGTCATTGCAGGCAGTGGCTATTTCAGGGTCCTGTGTTTGGCACACTACATCAACCTGGTTGTGCAAGACTTTCTAAAAAAAAAAGACATAGGGCCTGATTCTAACTTTGGAGGACGGTGTTAAACCGTCCCAAAAGTGGCGGATATACCACCTACCGTATTACGAGTCCATTATATCCTATGGAACTCGTAATACGGTAGGTGGTATATCCGCCACTTTTGGGACGGTTTAACACCGTCCTCCAAAGTTAGAATCAGGCCCATAGTCAGCCAGATCACCTGCAGACAAATCTTAGAGTCCCACTCTGCAGTTCTGGGGTGCGGCCTTCAACCTCCAGAGAGGGCAGTCTTGTCTCACAGCAGCCAACACCAGCAACAAGAATATCAGCAACAACAGCATCAGAAGAATCGGACCCAACATTTGCATTGGCTTGGTTTTCAAGTGGCAGGTCTTAAGTCCAGTGCAGAGGCAAAGACAAAATAGGCAGAGCAAGCTGCAGCACCAGTGACACTTCAGAGGATGTCCCAGGAGTATCTGGATGACCCAAAGGTGGTGTATGTGGATCAAAACCCATTCCTGTAGTGGTATGGGAAGATGCGCTAATGGACAGAGCTCAGCAGGCTGGCAATGAAATATCTGGCTAGTCCTGTAGCCAGTGTGTCTGCTGAACATGTGTTCAGTGCAGCTGGTGTAATTGTTACAGTGAGAAGGACCAGTCTCTCACCTCAAAATTAGAGATGGAGAGATTAATCATGATCAAAATGAACCAGTATTTCATACCACTTGACTACACTGTTCCCGAATCACCACAGGAGGAGGAAGAGGATGACTGGTCAAAATCAAGTGTGTTTGCTGACCCACTTCTTGGTGAACCACCTGTGTTTGAGGACAAACTCTTCTTCCCAGACTGTGCCACAATAGAACTTTTTTTATTATTTCTTGTTGAGCGTCTTTCTTTCTTTAAAACAAATTGCTAGTGGAACACTATGTTTATGCCAGATTTATGCTGCCCCACCATTGTTTTGTCACATGTTATTATATAGCCAGATTGGAGTTTGACCAGTGTGCAGTGGAGAAGCCCCACATTCCCTTCAGGCCATTTGAGATGATGCCTGCCTCCCTCACATGCCACTGCCTATCCTTTGTTTTACATCACCTAGCAGGGCTGCCCCAGAGGATCATTGATTAAATGACTGCCAGTGCCAATGCCAAATTCCAATGTGTTGTTACTTGCTACTAATGGAGGAGATAATATTTTGTTCAACCACATGCTTAGATTGGAAGAGGTAACTACTAACTAATATACCAATGAGTGGTGATATATTGAGTGGTTGTGAGTGATGATTTATGATATATGTAATGGCTGACAGTGAGGGAGGGAGTTCAACAGATTTGTAAACTTGAATGTGATGGTTTGCATTGTTTACAAGCTGACAGGTGATAATCTTTTCATGAAAGTGATTGGTCTTTCAGATTTAGTGACATTTACCTGCAGGGTCTAATCCTTTTTTCTGGTTCCCCAGACCAGTCACTTTAGTTACGAAACACAAATCTACACAGAGTACGCTAGTTCTGTTTCTCCATTTGTTCTTCAACAACAGTACACTTGACTACACAGATCCACCTTGCTCGGATTAGGCCTGGGACGGAGTTCTTCAGAATCAGGAGGAGGATGATGGAAGAACTCAGGGTTGGACTACCTCCACAGCTAGAAAGATATTGACTTCAAAGAGAAACCATAATGATGGCAAAGACTCTAAGTCCTAGTACTCACTCAGCTCTGTGGACTGGAGATAAGTGTGTTGTTGGGAAATACTGCTGAGTATGTGTTTGCTGCATTGCCAGCTCAAACGTCAAACTCCTCTTATGTTCTTGTTCTGCCCCTAAGTCTTCTTGGTACACTCCTCAGTCCTCATGAAGCTTACTTTGCTTCCCTTTATCCTTCTCCCTTATGATACAGTTACTGTTTTTTCAAGACATAGACCTTCTCCTAGTCCACCCCTGCATGAACAAAACTCGGTGAAAGCTCAAGACTTCAGCTTGCTTACCTGATAGGTTCAACATTGCACCCAAGAGTGATTGACATTCCAAGAAGAATGGAGGTGCACCACCTCATTTGGCAATACAGTATCATTTTCCTTTTAACAACCATAATTTTTAGAACTGTGTGGGTTAAATAACTTCAGTCCTCCATAATTAGTATTTTTCAAACCTAGAAGACATAATACTTAGAGTTATACTATCTTGGGTCTCTCTGGAGCAGAAGGATGGTTTGCAATGCATTTAACTGAACTGTGTCATACTTGTCTCTTCATCATTTCCTTCCACAACAGATTGAGGATGGAGTGCTGCTCAACTCTCGATGAATATTGTCATGGTTTCTTTTGTGTAGTGTTTATCTTTGTCACACCTTTCCCCAAACCCCCGTTCCCTTCCATTCAATGAGCCACCTAACCCTATTTCCCCCGGCTGTGTGATTTATTGAGGTTTGACTTAATTTTACACCATAAATGGACAACACACTTGCTGGGGTGGATGTGGTGAAAGCGACACCAACTCACAGCATGACCATCTATTACCTGAGCAATATTCCACATCGGCACCATCAATATCATCATTAAGACCTGTTGTGTTATGCTTCATCTTGTCCAACCACTCTTGACTCTGAGCCAACTTCTCCTGACTCCATGATTGCATTTCCTAAGTTTAGTTTTTAAATACTACCTCCCCACCATTGCTCAGAAGAAGTTGATATTGCTAGTTTTTATTATCATATCAGGTCTTCTTTGTTGTGTGTCTAATGCTGTGATTGTGGTAGTGTAGTCTCAGTCTTCCTAAAGTTATGATATGTGACCCACTAACTCTCTGTTTTCGTTCAATTTAGTTGACAGTGATGGATAACCCTTTGATTGATCCTGCAGTTGAAGTTCACATAGGTGAGAGTGGAACCTATTGTCCTACCTGTTAGCACGCTAGCCTTCTACTAGTACTACCTACCACCCCCTTAAGATGGCACCTTGTGAAAAACCCTGCAGTATGAAGAGAAGAATTATGGTATGAAGTTAACCTGCTTAGTTAGTAATTAACTCCTACTGCAGAAGATGTCTGAGTGTAGCTAGGTTTTTGTAGGCAAATTAGGCAATGACAATCATCCCCTATTGGTCAATTTAGTTGCAGAGGGCAATAGAGTAAGGGTATAAGTAAATGACATACACCTTTTTTAGCAGATTTCAAAACAGGCTACACTAAAAGATAGCAGTGTAAACTAAAACACCAAAATATACATTTGAGGCATGAATCAGGTAAAATAAAGTATCCCCTTTTTGTTTTTAACAAATACAAAAACCCACCATTTCCAACCACAACAGGCCCACCCCTTTTCCCAAACAAATGGCCACTCCCTGAAATGTCCAACTAAAGTCCATGGTGAAACCCGATTCCAACTCCCTCCCCACCCCCTCTGCCCACAAAAAGTCCCTCACACCAAAACAAAAGAAATTAAAAAAGGCTTAGAAGAGGGCATTGTCCATGTGGGTTTGGAGTGGTCCAGGCTCTGCTCTAGGCTCCCTAGATTGCCTTCAATGCGGTTGAGCCGCTGCAGGACATGGACTTGGAATAACCTGTCTGAGCAGGAGGGGGTGGCAGCAATAGCAGTCAGGGACCCTGACCCCTGGCAGCGGTGCCACCGATGTAGTGGCTGGGAGGCTGGAGGCTGGTGCTGGTATGCTGCTGGGCTGGGTCCTGGGACCGAGGCAGCTATTTCAGTGTCTTCCTCCTCCAGGATCACAAGCCACTAGTATTCGGCCTGGATGTTCTTCAGCCTCTGCCGCCAGAGCTTCAGAGTTGGAATACAACCTTTGAATTAGTCCAGAAACCTGAGAGGACACCTTATAGCTAGCCAACACTGCGTAGAGTGTATCCCATATAACCACGTCGAATGCTTTTTCCGCATCTAATAAAAGAACGATAACAGAAGTCTTATTAGAGGCAAAAGAGTCAAGAGCCTCGTCCAAAAAATGCGTATTAGTTGCAAGTTGCCGACCAGCTGTGAACCGATTTTGATCGGGATGCACCAGTTTGTTAACAACCCCACTGAGCCTATTAGCCAAAAGTTTCGTAATAATTTTGTAATCTGTATTTAACAAAGAGAGTGGACGATAGGCATTAGGATCTTCCCTGTCCTTATTCGGTTTGAGAAAACTGACCACATTCCCTGAGTGCCAAGAATTGGGAGTCTGTTCGCCCCTAAGTAGGCCATTAATCAAAGAGAGAAAATCATCAATGAACATCTTAATAAAAGTTTTATAAAATTCAGCTGGAAAGCCATCAGGTCCACAAGCCTTCCCTGTAGGGTGGTTCTTGACAACCTCAAGGAGTTCTGGCTTCGTAAACGGCTGGATTAGAGCATCACTGTCCTCTTCTGTAAGACTAGGAATATCCAATTTCCCCAAGAATTCCTTAATTAACCTAGGGTCAATATCCGGGGCATGGCTGTAAATTTGTCTACAATGCTCTAGCATAATTTTGTCCACGGCTCTGGGGTCAGTATGTCTAACCCCAGTGATAGGGTATCTCAGGGCATGTATGATATTACCCGCAATTCGATCCCTAGCCTGCCATGCCAAAAATTTGCATGTAAAATTACTCTCCTCATGCACCTTTTGTTTAGTCTGGAATCCTTTTATCAATCTTCTTAAGGAAATTGTCGGGCAATGCCTTTTTAGCTAATTCAAAAAAATGTCTATTATTTTCTGAGGGAGCCTGTAGATAAGCAACTAAACACCTTTGCACTGCCTCTTCCAGGTCCCTGGTTTGTTGTCTCTGAGAAAATGTATCTGCTGCCTCCTTGGTGAATACCAAGCCCCTGAAGAAGGCCTTAAACGAATCCCAAATTATAGCCGGAGTTGAAGATCCCTGATAGCGTTTGAAAAATTAACTAATTTCATTCTTAGAGATCGGGACCCATCCCTCATCCTGAAGAAGCTGCTGATTGAAAACCCACCTTTTAGTTTGAAACTTGGGGACTTCTAAATAATGAAACAATTCTAGCACCAGGGAGGCATGGTCAGATAAGCCAGGGTGCCGCACCGACTGAGCCTTAAAGCACAATGTTTTAGATATCAGAAAAAAATCAATGTGAGAGGCACTTTTGAACTGGGTTGAGATACACGTATACTCTCTCTCATGGGGGGCATTCATTCTCCAAGGATCACAAAGCATCAACACTTTGACATAGTCTTTAAAGATTTTGGCAACTCTAGGCTTATTTTGTTTTTTGCCCCTAACGGTGGTATCCAAAATTGGATCCTGAAGAAAATTAAAAACCCCTCCAATAACCCCGAGCAAGCATGGCGTCGGCGTAACTGCGTTCCCGCAGTCCCGCCTACCAGGGGAGCTGAAGACACAGCGGCCGCCGCGGCCGCGGCTGAGCGGCCGAACAAGCGGCAGATTATGCCGAATTCGGCCCGTGTTTCCCTCCCACAGTTTTGCCTACCTTGGGGGATTGAAGGTGTTGCGGCCCGCGGCAGCCGCAGCGGAGCGGCGAACAAGCGGGAGAAATAGGTCGAATTTGGCCCGTTTTTTTTTTTTTTTCTCTCTTCTACCCTGCGTGGAGGAAGTGAGGAGCCTGCACTCTCGGGGCTCCAGGCTGCACAGATTCAGCGGCGCTCGGGCAAGGATGCCGAGCGCCGCATAAATATTGGAAGCAGATTTCTACAAAAGAAGCACGCGACCCCCTAAGCAGTATGGGGTTGAAAACTCCTCCTGGAGACCCATAGCAGCAGTGGCAAGGAGCAAGGTGAAAAAAACTTTCAGGATCAAACTATGCTTCCACCTGGAGGAAAAGAGGGGTGAGCAGGGCTAAAGGACTGGCAAATCACCAGGATAAAACAAAAGAAAGCAGACAGGAGAAGAGCCCGGTGAAAAGCAGGAGAAAGCAGACAGGAGGAGAGCCCGGTGTACCTCATTTCTGCAGGTAACCAAGCTGGGGCTTTTTGGTAAAAAAAATGGACGGAAAAAAATAGGGGGAAGAATCTTCGTTAAAAGTACTGTGATTCTAGAAAATTGATATCGTCCCTACCATCTAATGCTACCTTGATATATCTCCACCTCTCGCTTTGTGGAAGGGGGGGGGGGGGAAAGGAGGGGGAGAGAGAAAAGCTGTGGACAGTGGACAGAGGGGAGAGGTAATAAAAAAAGAAAGGGGAGAACTAAAATCTGAGACCTCTGATGAGACCTCTGATGTTGCCATTAGGCTCACAAGATAACCCAAGTCTGTATTTATATACCCCCTTATGGCTTTTGAAAAACCTGACAAAACAATTTATTGCAGATGCAGCCTCAGTGTCGACTGGGGTAAAAGGACTATTTAGGCTGCTGTCACATGTATTGAAAGTCAAGATGCCACCCAAACCCACCCGTAATCTTGGAGAAAAGACTGAAGGAGTGAAAGTGACACGGGTTGGTCGAGGTAAAGGAGAGCTAACGGGAGCAAACAATCGCCTGACGGCAGTTGCAGTTAAACCAGCTGTGGAAAATATGTTGAGTTTGGGGAGAGGTGCTAAGACAAGTGATAATACTATTACCCCCCCGACGGAAATCAAGGTTAAGGGCAAAAGCCAATCTACTATTATGACTTTTCTTGCAGGGGGAGCACAGGATATACGGCTTGCACATATAATCCCCCCCTCTGAAAGTAATATGGTAGGGACAGAATCTATCCCGAGCATCGGCAGTATAAAGGGGTGTACTATGAACAACGATCCCCCTCTGAACTTTAGACAAGGCATGGAGAGTATGCCAGAGTTGGAAGGCCACCATAGGGAGACAAGAGGGAAGGGGCTTGGCCCTTCTACTGAAAATAAACAGCCTCAAGCACAACAATATGACCGGTCTGAGCGATTGGTGCATCAGGATGGGGAAGGAGGTATATTTATATTAAGACCTGCAACAGAAGGAGAGAACTCACACAAGGTTCTGGCAAATACTAAAAATGTGGGCTAAATAGTAGGAAAAGACCCCCAATCTGTGGAATGGGGTAGGGACAATAGTGATAAATTTTACTCTTTGACAGAAGAGTCCGATCTCAGCAGTGGCGATCACAGTCTTGGGGGGTCTGAGGATAGTGAAACATCAGAGACTGAAGACAAAACTTCAAGTAATGAACCCACAGTGCAACAGCTGCGTCGACACCGGAAATCGGTCAAAATACGATCTTGCTCCCAGGGGTGTCCAGGAAACCCGCCATCCACGGGTAGTAGGACTTTAAAATGGGACTATTCTGGCATTGGACTTGCGGATTCTTCGTCTATAACTAACCAGGGCTCAGCTAACAGCAATAAGGAAACAGACACAGGTCCCTCCACCTGTAGCCCATCTGCAATAGGGGCTGAGGCAGGAATGCTGCAGTCAATTTACAGCTCAATCAAAGAGTTGCAAACAGAAACTAGGATTGAAAGTCGACGTGCAAGGATTGCTACAAAGAGACTACAGGGAACAGTTCGCAAAGTTGCAAAATCATGCACAGAAATCGAGACTAAGTTGTCTTAAATGGAAGAAAGGATCGTGGCGGTTGAGGAGGATGTTGCTAATCTTAAAGAACAGAATACTATGAGAGATGAACAACTGACGGATGTAATGTGGAAATTGGAAGATTTTGAGAATAGACAAAGAAGGAATAATCTCCGAATTTTGGGCATACCGGAAGGGCTAGAAGGAGGCAATATACGGACATATATGATTAACTTTTTGCGTAGTGCTTTCCCGGAATTGGGGAACTGGAACTGGGAGAATGAATTGCAGCGGGTGCACAGGTTTCCGCTAAATCGGCGGGAGGGGGCCCAACGTGCAGACTCTAAATATCCCAGAGCAGTTTTAGTTTATTTTGGGAATTATCTATTGCGACAGGAGATATTGGATAAAACCCGTCCAAATACCCCTCGTACTGTGGATGGGGTAACTTTTTTCACCCGCCCTGATTTCTGTCACGCCACTGTTGAACGGAGATGGCGGCTCCGACAACTTATTAAACCGGTCTTAGATAAAGGTGGGGAGGCGTATCTGCTGGCCCCTGCTCGCCTTAAAATAATATTGAATGGGAAAACAGAAGTGTTTACTTCGGAAATTAAAGCAAAAGAATACGTGATGGGGGTCAGATAGCGAAATAGAGCTATTTGGAAAGCAAAAGTGCTCCGGTAACTGGTGGGTGGGCCCGCACGTACACAACGCCAATACTCAGGCCATGAGTGGTCTGATTGCTCTACAGGGTGGGGGGCCAGTCTTGGGGAGGAAGGTAACAGGGGAGGGGGATGGAAGAGACTGGTCTGGGGAGGGAGGAGGGGCAGAGGATGGGGGGTGGGGAATGAGGGAGGGATTGGGGATAAGGAGAAGGAGGGGAGGAAAGGGGGGAAGGGATAGAAAACGAGGGAGTAAAATGGAAAGGAATGGAAGTAGGAATGCAACAGAAGCAGGGGCAGAGTAAAATTGAAGGAGGGGAACAAATCGAGAGGAAAATTCAAGAGAAAGTGCAGTTAGATACAAAAATCTGGGAGAGTAAAAAGAAGAAAGAAAGGAAACCAAAAATAGTAAATGGCTAGACTTCGAATCGCTTCAATTAATATATGTGGGTTAAATGACCCTCCTAAAAGAAGTAGAGTAGCGGAAGAACTAAAAACTTTTAAGGCAGACATCTACTGTTTACAGGAGACACATGTGGAATATAAAAATGCCGTAATTCTGGGTATACTCGGTATGAAAGTAATTGCTCGGTCAGAACAAGAGGCTAGAACTAAAGGGGTGGCGATATTAGATCAGACTAATAAATTAAATTTTACTAGGCAGAAGGCGGATAGGGGAGGGAGATGGGTAATTGTAGAATGTAGTTATGGGTATGGTAGCCTTACACTATGCTCTGTATATGGGGCAGTTACGGATGATCCTATAGTTTTAGATACTCTTGCTATAGAATTAACAGGATGGGCTCCCCCGTATATTTTATGTGGTGACTGCAACTTTAATGGTTCTTGGGCGGGATTCAGGATGTTTTAGCGCCTACAAAGAAGTACCAGGGGCGTAAACCTCGAGTATATGATGCAATGGTCGCTATTCAGAAAGAACTAGGATTAGTGGATGCATGGGTGAGATTATGCAAACCAGACCCTGGATATACCTTTTACTCGTCCCCTCATGCGAAATTAGCACGACTTGACTACTTTTTGATTTCTCCTGTATTATTGAACCGGGGTAGGATGGAGTCATATCCACGGGTTGTATCAGATCATAATCCCTTAGTATTAGAATTGGAATTGGATGGGTTAGAACCAAAGGTTAGGAGATGGACATTTGAAAGAGGGCTTCTTAAGGACCCGGAATATTGCACATATATGAGCAAGTGGATAGCAGAATTCTTGGGGTTCAACCAAGGGACAGCTCCGGTAGAGATAGTTTGGGATACTTTAAAAGCCGGAATACGAGGTGAAACATTGAGTTTCAGCATTAAAAAGCAAAAAAATACCCAAAGCAGAATAAAAGATTTTCAAACGAAACTAAGGGTGCTAGAAAGACAGTTGGTTATTGCGATAGAAACTGGGGGTGATATAAGAAGGGCCGAGGAGGAAGTTGTTATAGCCAAAGCAGCAATTAACGAGACTATGAAACAAAGAATAGCGGAAAAATATCTAGCGCAACGCTCACAAGGGTATGAGTACGGAGAAAAATCCGGGCGTTTACTAGCAATACGGGCAAGCCAGAAAATAGCATCCGGGATTATTAGAGAGATTAAAGATTGGCAAGGACAAACGGTGGTAGATGTGGATGGAATTAGGAAGGTTTTCCACAGATACTATACGGAATTATATGATGACACATCTATATATTCAGAGGAAGAAATGTTGAAATTTTTAAGCCCCATTAAAGGGGATAAACTACTGGAGAGTGATATTTTATATCTAGGGGAACAGATAGATATCTCGGAAATTGACAAAGCACTGGGTGATTTAGCCACTGGAAAAGCCACAGGCCCTGATTCAATTCCCTTAGAGTTTTATAAAACGTTTAAAGCTATATTGCTTCCGGTAATGATAGAGCTGTTTATTCAGGTGCAGAATGGAGGGGCAATCCCTCCGTCGTGGGATATGGCTAATGTAGTAATGTTTTTGAAGAAAGGGAAACCACCATCAAACCCGGCGTCATATCGGCCAATTACACTAATCAATAGCGACACTAAAATATATTCAAAGATATTAGCCGCTCGATTATCTCGGGTGATTAGGAAGATAGTCCTCCCTAGACAGCACGGGTTTGTGCCAGGAAGGGATGCCACTGATCATATTCGAAGGGTTATTGCACTCTTGGACGCTACGGAAGTGGCTGAGGAGCCGATGGCAGTCGCATTATTAGATGCAGAAAAGGCATTCGATCGGGTGAACTGGAAGTATTTATGGCATGTAATGGAGCATTATGGGCTAGGGAAGAAATTTATCGCAGCAATAAGGGCCCTATATAGATCACCGGAAGTGAAAATTCAACTAATGGGGGGACAATCGGAGAATGTTCAGGTTAAGAGAGGTACTAGACAGGGATGTTCATGTTCTCCGCTCCTGTTTGCTGTATATATAGATCCCTTGCTCAGACAGATCGAAGAAAATAACAAGATTCCACCGATTCATAGGCAGGGATGGGATACAAAAGTTTTAGCCTATGCAGATGATATAGCTATATTAACTCCCACCCCCGACCCAGCATTGAGAGAGGTTGAAAAGGTATCAATGATATTTGGAAGATTTTCTGGATATCTCCTAAACAGAGCTAAAACGCAGATATTGATTAATCAATATACAAACACTCAGGATACCCGAAGGGTGGATCATGCAGTATATCTGGGTATAGATATTACACCACAAGTAGGAGAAATTGTTAATTTAAATCTGGATCCCATACTTGCTAAAGCAAGACAAGATATGTGCAGATGGAATAATCTACATCTAACTATTATGGGAAGGTGTAATATGGTAAAAATGATTTTCCTCTCCAAGCTGCTGTATTTGTTTCGGGATGTACCGCTGAGCTTCACTAATCCCAGATTCAAAGAGATAGATAGGGTGGTTATGAGATTCATCTGGGCATATGGCAAGTGTAGAAGAGCAAGTAAATTCATGTCTCTTTTTCGAGAAAGAGGGGGTTGGTCCTTACCGAATATAAAATTATACCAAATGGCAGCAGCTTTTCAGTATATGCGCCCTTTATGGGGTTCTAAGAAAGAAGGGATTCCGGAAGAGGATTGTCCTAACATATATGAGCTGCAGATAGGAGCAGTAGCTAATGGGTGTCTGGTAACATTTCACGAGCCCGGGTACTACAAGAAAACTCGATATAAGGTATTGGAGGCGGCTTATAAGTGCTGGCGGTCATGGTATAAAAAGAAAGGATTTGGCAGATATAATTGCTACACCATGATTGAAAAGAACCCATCGCTCCCTGAAATATTTAAGGATAAATGTATGGCAAGCTGGGCCTCTGTAGGTATAGTGAGGCTCGGGAATTTTTTTGATAATTTTGGGGTCAAGGCATTTGGTGATTTACAGAAGTGCTATGGTTTCGTGCGTAGGGATTTTTTTAAATGCTTACAGATACGAGATTTTCTTGTAAAGAAAACAGGAGGTGTGCAGGGATTTAGAAGTGATCAATTACTGGACGATATTTTGGCTAATCCTAATATATCAATTAGGTCAATTTATCGATCACTAATGGCAGAACAGCCTGATGACCTAGAGAAGAATAGTGAAAAGTGGAACAAGAAACTGGAAGATGGGAGTAAGATCTTTTTAAGGTCATTAGAATTGGGACACACCATCCTACTTTCCTCCTCCCTCCAAGCGCAACATTATAAGACCATGTTTGATCTGTATCATACTCCAGCTCATCTTGTTAAATGGGGCAGCTTATCGGGAACAAGCTGTCCAAGATGTAGGATGTATGGAACAGATATTGTACACATGATGGCTACATGCGGGGAATTAAAGGCTTTGCGGGAGGGCATTCAATCTGTATTGAAAGGAGTTTTGGGATATGATCTAGTTCTTACCCCTGAGACGATGGTCTTAGGGGTTAGTGGTGAAACGGATAATCTACATAGAGCATTTATTTTTGTGGCTATGGCAGTATATCGACTGTGTATATCATCTGCTTGGCTTAACGTACGACCTCCATAATGGCAGCAATGGCTGGCCAGATTATTGTCTGTATATTATTTGGAGATAGCATTGTATGAACGTAAAGAGAAACAGGCTAGGAGGAAAGGGAGGTTCATATGGGGTGCATTTCAGGATTGGATTTTGGCTCATAATGATTAAATGTTTAAAACAAAATAGTATGTCACCATTTAAGTGATGGACATTTTCCTCCCAAAAGTCTATCCCCTGCGGGTTTGAACTTATTTCGTTTTTTTCATATGTATTTGTTGTATGATCCCTTTCCAAGATAAAAATATAAATTAAAAAAAAAAAAAAAAAAAAAACCCTCCAATAATAATTGTACCTGATAATTGCAAAAGGGATTGGAACATTTCTGCATAGGGAGCAGAATCATCTAACAAGGGTGCATAAAAACTCACGAAAACAAATCTTTCTTTAGCAATTAAACAGTGCACCCAACACCATCGTCCTTCTGAATCGCAACAAAAGTCAAGCGGCCGTGCATTGAGACCTCGAGCTAGAAAGACCGCAACGCCTCTATGGGCTGCTGAGGCTGCGGCAACCACCTTAAAATCAGCCATTTCTTTAAACATATGAAAGCCCGCATTTGTTTGACTGGAATATGAGTTTCCTGTAAAAGAATAACCGAGGGATTTAGGGCAGCTACCCTTTCTTCGATTGCAGACCTTTTCCTCCCATTATTGAACCCATTCACATTCCAGGAAAGTATTCTGAGTGAACGATTCAAGATTGCCATTGAGTTCTCAAGAGAATTGCCAAGAAAATACCTGATCTGAACCTAGTCCAATTAACATCACTCCCTCTATAACCTTCTCCATTCTGAAATTCACATAGCTACTATTTAGTGTGGAAAACCAGGATCCTGTGCCCCTTACCAACCCTCCCAACACCCAACCCCAACCCACTACCGACCCTTGGGGGGCCAGAGCCTGGGGCCCTCCCGCCTGAGCAATCCACAGCCACCCCCCACCCCCACCCCCAACCCCACCCTTCTTGAATCAGGTGCCTTGAAATTGCGCCCTTCACTATAGACTCGGAAAGGACTACAGTGTAAGTACCATAAAGACGCATTTGATTTTCGCTCTATGTAGCCCACCATCCTGAAGGAGCAATTCCCCCTCCCCCCCAGTGTCAGGTCCATCCTCCTATCCCCCTCTCTCAATCATCTTTCCCCCCGTGTTTCCACCCTCTGCTTCTGAATTGAATGCAACAAAGTCTGAGCAGCATCAACTGTATGAATTAAATTAGAATGTCCCTGATAAAACACTTTAAGTTTGGATTGCTGTACAAGTCCTGCCGGAGGACCTGCTTTTTGGAAAGCCAGAATCATTCCTTTCAATTCTCTCCTTCGATGTGCAGCTGCCACAGACATATCAGAATTTTTATTAAAGGCGAAATCGGCAGGAACCTGATGTATTTTGCTCTTAATTGCTTGTTGAAGAATACGTTCCTTGACCCGAAAACCACCAAAATTAACGAGGATAGTTCGAGGATACTTTGCTTGGGATGACTGCACTACTGGAACCCGATGGGCCCGCATGATCGTAAGATCCAAATGTTTATCTCCTGGTTCAGAGAGAACATGCTGCAGAATAAGGTCTGTGATTACGTTTGTGACAGTCTGTCCGTTTTCGTGCCCTTCAGGAATTCCCGTAAATCTCAAGTTTGATCTGCGTGAGTGATTCTCAGCATCATCTAGCCGGATCTGTAGGTCTAACAAATCAGCTTGACATTTTGCCACTGATGGTTCCTCAGAGACGCAAGCATCGTCCAGGTCGGATACTCGCTGTTCAATCTCCTTGATGCATGAGTTAAGTTGCTGTATATTACTCGAAATTAAATTGAGTTGTGATTCCATCTTCTGATTTGCCTCATTTTATGAGATTTTCAAGGCTTTTAACTCAGACAAGACCTGAAGAAGCAGATTTTCTGAAAGAATATCAGAGCTTGCCTTGACTCTAGGTGTGTGAGAAAAAAAGCCCATTTGAGAGTTCAGCTGATCCTGGACTGATTCAGAAGTTCCATTAACGGAGGGGCTCAGGGGGGACCCATCTGTAGCGCTTATCCCTGACGCAGCAACTGAGTCGCAGGACTTGCGAGAGAGATCAAGTAGAGAGCTGTAAGCTTGAAGAGCAGAGGCAGAGTCTGGGTTAGTAGTCAATGCGGGAGCATCGGCCTTTTGACCCTTCACTAGTTCAGAGAACAGAGGATAGAGCATTTTTGAGCCTGCAACCATATCCAGAGCCTGATTGAAAGTGGCATTGATGCTAGAGCTTAAGGTTGATTGATTCAGAGGCAGGCTAGCCTTATTCATTGATTGTAAATTTAAATCGGAATCCAAGTCCGAGCTCCTAGCCTCTGCCAGTAGAGAATCCGAACCAGCATGTGTTGCTAGAAGGTAATACAACAGTTGGTGGAGGAACAATATTAGAAGACAAATCCATGTTGAGGTGATTGTTGAGTGTGGCTGGGCACTTTGGTTTAGCCGAGCGGGCAGCTTTAGGAGCCCTAGAAGCAGGGCGTCCTTTCCCCTGGAGATAGTGCGGAGAACGGGGCATTATACAGCGCTGCTCCTTTCCCTTACACGTGTCCTGCTGCCCCCTTCATCTCCCAACCAGTGCAAAAGGCTTTGGAAAAAAAGGTGAAGCAAAAAAGGGATACCAGCCTCGTACCAATTAGCGCTTCCTTCCAACCAGCCCCTTTTCCAGTGCAAACATTTTCAAAAATGTACTACACCAACACCAAACAGTGCTCACAGCCCAGTAGCCTATTCCATGTCCAATTTAAGAAAGAGAGGGAAAACGTCCCTCAGTAGTGAGAAGTCATGCCCTCTATAGCCCCCCCTCTCATCCGTTTCCAGTTCCTCTTTTCCTGAGAGAAGAAAAGTCCAACCATGCAGTCTCGGGCCTCTTCAGGACTGCAGCTGAATTCCCTTAACAGCCAGCTAAGCCCAAGGGGAAATTCCTCCAAGGGAACGCCTCAGAAACAGTCAACACAGCAAACACGGCAAGCGGTGAGCATCAAGGGGGAGCAGGGACCCCGACTGTCTTTTCCCATGTTGCAGCGGCAAACACGACAAGCAGTGAGCAGCTGGGGGAGCAGGAATCCGAATTGTCTTTTTTCCGCGCTGTAGCGGGACGGCGCCGGCATTAACGCATCTGCCTGCGTGTGCGTCCTTCCAAGCCGGTGTTTCAGCCGCGGAGCATGACTGGAGCTCCTACACGGCCATCGTATATACCCTCCTCATTCACTGCAACTGCATACTTATAGTTCCATGACAATTTCATTGGAAGAGGGTTTTTTCTTTCAATTATAAACTTAAGGAATCTGCACAAATCTTTCCCTCAAAAAGTTCATCTACCTCAGCTCATTCCTGGAATACTTTGGGGTGATTCATCAAGCAGCGGTTAGGAATAAAGGCTATCGCAAAACACTGATTTCTCGTGTTAATTCTCATAGGAAACGTCTGATACAGCTACAAAAATGGCTAAACATAATTATACCATATTTAGCAAAAAGTTAGACTAATTCTCAGAAAGCACACTTTTCGTTATTTGGTGTAAATCTGTTTAACTATTTTCAAGGAATTTGAATTTAAAGAGGTTCTCTGAGTGGTCATGAGGGGATTAAAAAAAGGTATTTCTGTATGGTTGGTATGCAGGAGTACTGCAGAAGCTGTAGAGCACCGGAATTCTAAAAAATATGGCCCTCTGATGGGCCACAGGAGCGTTTTGTCCCATGGGCTTTTTCAATACAGCAAGGCTGGTAAAGGTCCTGTAGTGACGTGATCTGATTGACCAGCCACAACTTGGAAGCAAATGAGGTGACCATTACAGGACTCGAGAACTTGGACTCCATGTGCCGGATTTTTAAAAAAATAGTATAAAGAGGCAGGGTAGGGATACCCTGATTGCCAAGATCTTGTGGAGTAATCACCCACCCTGGACCAAAAGTTAAAAAAAAATTTGAGCCATGGGTTTTTCAGTACTCAGCCCAGCCTTTCCTCTGAGGTTCAATGGTAGCCTTCACACCAGATTCACCCCTGCAGTGCTGTGGAAGCATTATCGGGTGAAACTTGCACAGTACTGTGGTACCATAGGGATAAAGTTTTAGTGCTGGTACTATTGGAGTGCTGCGGTACCCATAGCAAAAAAATAAATACAATTAAATGTGGATTCAGTGTCTGCAAGGGAATCGGGCATCTGGAGTGGGGTTAGCTGCCGGGTATGCAACTGAGCCCTCGCAGAACACAGCCAATGGCCAGGCACAGCAGGGCTCTGTCTGCCTGCTTGGGGCAGGGCCAAGCCTGAGTACAGGCTCTGCACCCAACACCCCCACTGCGCATAGCCAAAAGCAAAGCAGTGAGTTGGCTGCTCGCTGGGGTGGGGGGCCGGGTGGGACACTCACAGTCATTCAGCTCAGGGCCCGGACAGAGATGTCATTAGTAATGCCATAAATTCTGTTATTTATCATGTCAAAAGTGATGTAACAGGTGAGGTGATAAGCAATGTGTGACAGGGCACAAGTTATAATTAGCACAGTAAACTGTAACTGGCTAATTTCAGTATATGTTCATTTTTATACATTTGTTTCTATCTCATTTCAACACCTAACTATAATGTTGCTTGAACCTTTTCCTCCTATAAGCTTGTCTGTAAGCGTTCAAATATGAAAAATACATTGTATATTTGAGAAGTGCATCAATTTTGATGGATGTCATTGTCTTTTTAACTGTGCTCATCCAAAGTATGTGTGCAATAGGGGTGAGCCACTTGCAAAGAGGTGGCTGCTGAGTATCATCAAACAAAGATCCTTTGGTCAACCATTGCTGTGAAGGGCTGAAGGCTCTGCAGGTTGAGTTTTAGGAGGTCATTGAAAGGTAGGCGAAGGTCTAGTCACAGATGAGGCTCTGTACCCAACCCAAACTGTGCATGGCCAAAAGCCATTCACCACAGTGTTTGCCACATGCGGATGGTTGGCTGCAGAACAAGCCCACCACCCTACTTCAATTGTATGTTGGATGCAGGTTCTGGTGTAACACATGCCTTGCAAATACATCCAACTGTCCATGTCAATTTCAGTACATAGTGGTGGATAGCGGCTGGTGGAGTGGTGGGTGCAGATCGTGGCCACAGGCTAAGCCCCCTATTAAAATTGTCCTAAGCATGACTGGAGATCATGTGCAGAGGAGGCTTGATGCTTGTGGAGGGTTAGGTTCAGGGCCTGGATAAAACTACAGCACCTATTCAAAGACCTGATGCAGATTGGATGTAGGGTCTCACTGGACACTGTGACTAAGGTGTCATGAGTGATGTCATGAATTATGTCATTTAACTTGTCATTAGTGATGTAACGTGGGAGGTCATAAGCAGTGCATGATGGTGATGCAAGTTACATATCACTACACTATAATTGGCGTATTTCAGTGTTTATTGTTTTTTCTTAATGTTAGCTAGTGTCTGTTTTCAACACCATAACCATTGTGTTTTCAGTGAATCCGTTTTTTAATATAAACTAAGGCCTTAGAAGGTAATAGCACCTAACCTAACTATAATGTCACTTTAGCCCTTGTATTTTTCAGTGAATTTCCCCATTCATTTTTCCACCAGCAAATTGAACAGCAATACTGTGAAAACAGCTGAAAGTATTTCCACAAAATTTGTAGAATGCTAGATTTTGGTCCATAAGGCATGCTGTTTGTGATTTGGTGTAAATCTGTTAAGTAGTTTTACAGAAATTAAGGTTGAAAAACTTTACATATCATGATGTAGTTGTTCGCGGGACTCTCATGAGAGTCCCGCAATCACGCAATTTACAAAAATAAAGAAATTTGAGTGGTCGAGGGGCTTTTTTGACTAGAGTGAGGGTACCTACTTGGACAGAGTGCGAACCACTCCCAACTAGAGGTGCCATTTCTAACAGCTCTCTATTTTTCTATCTCTTTTGGGAGTTGCGTTTTTTACTTTAGTACTGTTTGAGTGGTGCATAAATATTTATCGCTTTTTCTTTGTTAAGCCTGACTGACGTGTGCCAACCTACCAGATGTTTAAGCACAAGTCAATTTTGTGACTTTTGTCCCTCACCCTGACAAGGAATGTGATTGTTTTCCGATTGGGGCGTCCACCCCACTCAACTAACAACCCAATTTCTTACACCATTTTTTAAACTGCAGCCCAATTTTTGTCTTTTATAAAGGTACCCCATATAGCCAACCATGACAGAAGTCTGTTTGGCTAGTTTCAGTATTACTCCTTTCAACCAATCCTGTTATTGGTGCTCCTTTGAATAAGCCTTGCCAGCACTCCCTTTGAGAAACAAGGGTGTTTATTGGACTTTCAGGACAATAAGGGATTTGGTGCCTATTCAAGACTAGTCGTTTGAGAGGAGTGACAAAGCTGGGGCAATAATGACTGTAGTCTGTCTCTATGGAATGTATGTACAAGCCCAGCTCAATTGATATTGTGTACAAGTGTGTTCACCACAAATAGAGTAATATACTGCCCAGAAGTCCACCCTTAGATCTCAGTTCCAGTGATTACTTAGATTTAGGGGGGGGGGCTTACCATCCTCTAGTGGTTATCTAATTAGTCCAAGTGAATCTGTGTGCTATACTGTAGCAATTTGCTGTGGCATTTTTCTTCCCTACAGGTCTCCTTCTCCTCAGTGCACTTCCTATTTCCCCTTCCCTCATCTAGCCACTCTGATATTGTGAGAGGTTCCAACCAGAGTCAGAGCTGTTGGAAAGTGGGTTTGTGGAGGGTACTGTTCCTGAGGACCCCCACCTGACAGATGACAGAATAACAGGCCCATGTATGAGAAGATCCTCTTGAGCAGTACCTTCCATGATGGCCTCTCTGGAAGATTTGTGTGTGATGATAGCTGATTTAAAAAGAGAAATTGTTGCATCTAGGGATGAGACTGCCACCCTTACTGGGAGAGTGAACCACCTCTAGGCCAACTAGGATCCTCGGGCAGTCCAACAGAGGGCAGATTATGGGCACCACCTTAGCCGCAGTGCCAATCTCTTCTCCTACCATTTACATCAACCTTCCAACCTTAGCCCCATTTGCAGCCCCGGAGCGATTCTAGGGGGACTTGGCTAAAGTACTGTTGTGTAGCCATTTCAAGTATAGCTCCATGCACGTTAGTTTAACATACTAGGCTGCTGTGCACTTTGCCCTAGATATATTTTATTCAGTTTTGCATTGTTATTTTACAATAACCATTTTTTACGGTCTTGTTTTAATTTCTTCTATCGCACTGTTTAGCTTAGCTCAGCACTGTGTTCTCAAATAATGCATTCTTGATCATCCTGTGCTTCTGTCAAGGCTACAGTCTGGTACATTGCCTTTAAACGTGGTAGAAGTTTAGTCTCCAGCATTCGTAGAAAACACACATCCTTATGTAGGGACATTTTCCTAGAACATCTGGGTGTTAGTTATAAAAACACTTTCTAGTCCTAGTACACGTCAAGAGGGAGATTCCAGCCAGGGAACCACAACTGTATGCTGAATGCCCCGTTGCAGATGCTGATGCAGATTACAGGCCTTTGCTCAGGTATGAGGGTTGATGTCCTCCCGGGGGAACCTGAAAGGCAGGCTTAGAGCTTAACATGCTGTGCTCGAAATATAACTTAGAGAGAGAATAATCTAGCGGCACTATGATAGCCTTATTCTTGTGCTTCACTCTCATTGTTACTATTTTATTATTATTGTGTTGTTTAGTTCTGGTTATTGCAGCTCACGCTTTGTTATTCAAAATGCAGTTGTTTTATTAAACCAATCCTTAAAACTTATACTGCCTCTAGTGTCATTTATATATGAGACCGCACTGTGTATGAGAGAACCAGTTGTGACCTGAGTGACCACGACTTCCCTGAGAAGTACCGAGATGTCATGCGCTCGGCTGCCCAATTGTCTCTGCCATTTGGGAGAGATAAGGTACTGCTAGTTAGCCGGAGCAAAACCCGGATTTGGAGTAACAAGCGTCATCTACCGTGGGCCAGGCTCAGTCCCCCCACATCGTGGACGATCTTGTTGCTCAAAATCCAGTAGTCTCATTAAGATAATGAGAGCCTACGTGACAGTACAGGTGGCATTCACATGGATCCAATTATATTTCATGGTTCTTCTGTAATCATTTCCAGATGCACAGTTGCACATTGCCTACGTGATATCCTACATAAATGGGGAGACATCATGCTGGGCAGTCCCATTGGCTATTAACAATGGCCCATTGTTGTATAACTGGACTCAATTCAAAACAGAGTTTGAGAAGGTCTTTCACTGAAAGAATTTAACCAGATCTGAGAAATGTGAGTTGGTGGAACTTAAACAAGGTAATAAAGACCTCATTACATATCTCATTCAGTTCAACTAACTGGGGTCGGAAACTGGGTGGCCCGAGCAATAATGATCAGTTCTCTATTATCAAAGGCTGAAATATGAGATGAAAGATGTATTGGCTCAGCTTGACCTACAGCCTCAAAACTGCACCAACCTTGTTAACCTCACCTTACAGTTAGACCATCACCTTGCAGAAAGGGGAGTAGAACATAAGATATCAGCCAGTAAACCCATATTTAAACCCTGTGAAAACAGAACCCCTTCTGAAGACAACCCTGAATCCATGGAAATTGGATCTATACGAGGCCTGATATCAAAAGAGGAGCAAGATACTCAGTGCAAAAATGGTTGTGCCTATATTGCGGAAAAAATTGCATTTTTATCAAAGACTGTCTGAGTCTACCCAAATCCAATAGACTCAAGATTGCAGAAAACTAGAAGTCCCATTGTGCAATCAGGAGTCACCTTTGGAAAATAATATGACTCCCTGGACAACCAGTCCTCAAAGCCAATATGAAAACACCTAGTCAAGAATATATTTTTATTGAGGCAATGGTAGATTCAGGAACTAACAGTAATTTCATTGATTCAAAATATCTAGTGCAATTAGGATTATAGACTCAATGTAAAATAAGACCTGAGGTGGTTAGGGCAGTTGACGGAACCATGTTCATTTCTGGACGTATAGTATATTAATTTTCTCCATTTGTGTTTGCTTGTGGAAATAGTATGCAATGCCACCAAGAACAAATCCAGTTTAATGTGATCAATGCCCTACAATTCAAGTTAATTTTAGGTATGCAATGGCTTACCTTACACAATCTGGTCATCAATTGGAATCAACATCACATAACTTTACATTTTTTGTCTGGAAGTCTGTAGTCACATGGAGGAAGACAGTCAAATCTCATCTCATTCATATCATACTGGGGCAAGAGCGGCAGAGAAAGATATTAAACTAACATAAAATATCAAGCACAAAGGCGGAAACATTTCCAGCCCATCCTGACTATGACTGATTCTGTGAGCTAAAATCCCCTGTAGTTAGATTCATCCTCTGACTGAAAAATTTAATCTCCAGTTCCTGGAATATTTAGACAAATATTTGAATAATTTCTTCATCTGACCAACAAAGTCATCAGTAGTTTTACCCTTATCCTTCAAACCCACGACCAACGGAGTGCTGCGTACATGTATTGACTATCGGAGATTAAACAATATTACAGTGAAGATATCCCCTTCAGCTTATCTCAGTTCTTTTAGACCAAGTACACTCAGCAAAAATCTACACTTAACTGGACCTGCGTGGTGCTTACTATCTGGTCAGGATCAGAGCCAGAGATGAGTGGAAGACCATGTTCCGTACCCATTTTGGTTTATACTAGTATTGTGTAATGCCTTTTTCACCGTGCAGTGCCCTAGCAGCCTTCCATCATCTCCTAAATGATGTGGTGAGGGAATGTCTAGACCAATTTGCCATAATCTACATTGATGACATGTTCATCTATTCTCAGTCCGAAGAAACACATGCAAAACATGTCAGGCTTATCCTGAACACGTAAGTGCCAGTTCCACATCACCAATGTAGAATTCCTTGGCTTCACCCTAACAGCGTAGGTGATTACCATGGACAAAATACAAATTTGGGCCATGAAAGATTGGCTGATGCCACAAAATGTAAAAGAAATCCAATTGTTTTTGGAGTTTGGATATTTCTATCACTGGTTTAATGAAAGTTTCACTTCAACAGTGACTCTGATTATGAAGTTACTGTGAAAAAGGCAGAACAAGCACATTAAAAAAGGCCCTTATATCAGACCCCATCCAGATGTAGAAAGGCTTTTTGTAGTAGAAGCTGACACCTCTGATGAAGCCCCTCATTCTGTCCTCTCACAAAGAGACCTTGATTCTCGGTAACCATGCCCAGTGGCATACCTATCTAAACAATTTAACTAGCTCAGTTGCACATCACCGAAAAATAACTTCTGATATTTGTACAGCATTTAAAGAATCGCAGAACTATCTCCTCTGAAGTAAATTTCCAATTATGGTGTTCACCAATCACTGCAATGTGCAATTCCTAAGCTCTGCTAGGACCTTAACCCCCAGACAATTATGAAAGTAACTATTCTTCTCAGAGTTTGACTTCATAATGCCCTTCCACACAGAGGCTGAAATTGAAAGGCAGACTCATTGTCTCTTTATGAAGGAAAAGAAGATACCAAGAAAATTGCGGGTGTGCCAATCATAATACCAACCTCTCATTTGATTGGAGCCAACACCAATGTTGTAATACCGTCTTGGATGACATTTGAAAAACTCTTTCCTTGCTAGAACAGGTACATTGGCGCTCATCTGGGGAAGGTCAAAGTATTCAAGAAGAGTTTCTCATCCAAGAGTCCAAGTTGTATGTACCAACTCCATCTCTTCACGCTCATGCCTTAGATTGGTGTCATCAGACTCCCATGTTGGGCAATCTGGGAAGGGCCAAGATGCAGGAAGTAGGATCTAGACATTTTCGGTGGCCAGGAATAACACAGGCTGGGATTAGCTATTGTGAGAAATTGGGTTGTTGGTTGAATGGGTTCAAAGCCCAGGCCAAGCAGCAAACACAATTCTTGTCAAGGTAAGGCACAAGCAAACCTCAAATTAACCAATGCTCACACTCTGGTAGTTTATCACAGAGCTGTCATGCTTAACTAGAAGGCAATGTGTAAATTACTTGTGCAACCCTTCGAACAGTAAAACAGTGAACACACCATACAAAAGGATCCCACATCAGGTTAGAAAAATAGAACTTAATTTAATAAATACAACAAGACCAAAACAAAAATAAATCCAAAAAGTAGAACTTGAGTTATGAATGTGTAAAGAATAAACTTTAAAACAGCGCTTAGAAGATAAAAGTGTCAATCGGGGATATCTGGTAGCTCTGGACTGGGACAAAGTCAAATGTTCAGGCTTATCACGATGTACTTTGGGACCCAGTTGGGCCCTCTGAACCAAACTACCTTATATCAGGGTTGTGGAGCAATGCGTTGGTTCCAAACCACTCAGTAGAGGTGTTGTGTCAATGTTCTCCATGCAACAGCGGCAATGTGTCGGTTCTGAGATGCTTTGAGACTGCAGGGCAAGTTTCTGAAGCATTGACATTGAGGATGTACTGTACAGTCCAGGTGATGCATAAGTTCCAATGTCTGCAATGTGGAGTTTGGCGGTTGGGAGGTGTGTCGCTGGTGAAAGCACCATAGGCCCACTTCCAAGGGTCCAGAACTGGAGTGGCACCACTTCACAGGGCAGACACATAAATGGTATAGTCCAAGTGCAGGAGCAGGAGGGATGGAAGTCTTTTATGTACCTAAGACTTCAGATCAGGAGGCCAGGCAACTAGCCCTTTGATTCACTCTGGGTTCTTGGTTGTAGATATTCAGGTCCAATGCTTCTCATTCCTAGGCAAGAGGGCAGCAGGCATGAGTCAGCACAGCTGGGCAGAAGTCCAGCAGTGTGGCATGCCTTCAGCAGCACAGTAGTCCTTCCTCCTGGCAGGGTATCCATATTTACAGAACTGTACTGTGGGGTCAGAGGTCCAGTACTTATACCCAGTTGGGCCTTTGACGTGGGGGAGACTTCAAAGACATGCCTTTGAAGTGCACTGAGTCCCTGCCTTTCCTGCCCTGACTCCAGACTCACTACAGGGGGTTAGGCAGCCCTTTGTGTGTGGACAGGACACAGCCTATTCAGGGGTAAGTGAGGCTGTATTCAACTCCTCCCTCTCATCCTGCCCCATCAAGACCCATTAGGTTACACCTAAGCCCTATTGTGTGTGGCTGTCTAGGAGGAATAGTCAAAGCCCAGCTGTCAACCCACCCCAGACATGTGATTAGACACAGGCAGCAGGGATCAAATGGCTGAAGTAAGAAAATGACAACTTTCTAAAAGTGCTGTTTTCAGAATTACAATTTATTACAGAATTACAATTTAAAATCTGGCTTCACCATAAGCTAGGATTTAAAATTTTGATTCCAGGGACAACAAGCGTTTTGGGGTGTGGGGTTGTTATCTCTTCCCATTTGGAAATAACACTTCTATGGTGTAATAAGGTAATTTCAATGTTATCCTACGGGAGAGATAGGCTTTGAAGCAGTGAAAAATGAATTTAAGAGTTTTTCACTATTAGGACATGTAAAACTTAAAAGTACATGTCCAACTTTCTAGATACACTGCACCCTACCCTTGGGTCTGTCTAGTGCATACCATAGGGGTGACCTATATGTATTAAAAAGGAAGGTGTGGGCCTGGCAGTAGGTTGAATTTTCCAGGTCGACATGGCAGTTTAAAACTGCACACACAGGCTCTGCAGTGGTGGGTCTGAGATATGTCTATAAGGGCTACTAAGTTGGTGGTACAGTCAGTGCTGCTGAACCACTGGTAGCATTTAATTTACAAGCCCTGGGCACATGTAATGCACTCTACTAGGGACTTATCAGCAAAATAAATATGCCAACTAGGTATAAGCCAGCCATACCACATTTTAGGAGAAAAACAAAAGAACTTTAGCACTGTTTAGCAGTGGTAAAGTGTACAGCATCCTATGGCTAGCAGAACCAAAGTCAGCAAAAACAGTAGGTCTGAAGGCAAAACTTTAGGAGAAACCACACCAAGGATGCCAGGTCTAACACCTATGAAACTAATTTCGACCCATGTACCAAAGCCAAAGCAAATCGATCTAAGCCTGGGGGTCAACTAGAGCACAAACATGCTGTATTTATGACAAAAGTGTCACCTGATCGGCATCTTGATGGAATCAAAGCTGTAATACCGACAGCATTTCCTACAGAACAGATGAGACAGTAGTAAAGAAACCAAATGAGGAGTTACTTTATCGTCATAGAAATTATTGTTCTATAATGCTAAATTGAGGACACATTTTTTATGAATTCTGAAACATCTGCCTCATCTATGTCATTAAATCATTCTGATGTGTAAAGTTAAACATGGACTTCCAAAACAAGTAGCAGTCTGTCAGTTAACCCCCCTATTACTCAACTGTAGCAACACCACAGAGATTTAATGAACAACTACAGTGCTAACATTTTGTATTCAAGACACAAATCCGGCAATCGTGAAGGCCATTTTGATGGAATAGGAGCTGCTGACTTTAAAACCTTTCCTGAAGAGCAGTCTGAAGTAAATGAGCATTGAGAAGTTAATGCGACCATAAAACTAATAGGTTAAACATGTGAGCATTCTGAAACATTAGGATTTCAAGACTTAGGTGGTCATTTCGACCCTGGCTGTCCGAGACCGCCAGGGCTAATAGGACGGAAGCACCGCCAACAGGCTGGCGGTGCTTCCAGCCCTATTACGACCGCGGCGGCCGTTTAGCCCCGGTGGTGATAATACTCCAGGGCAGCGCTGCAAGCAGCGCTGCCCTGGGGATTATGACACCCCTACCGCCAGCCTGTTTCTGGCGGTTTGCACCGCCAGGAAGAGGCTGGCAGTAAGGGGCGTCCTGGGGCCCTGGGTTTCAGGAAGGGAACCCAGTTGGATCCTCACCATATCTTCATACTCTCCACATACGGTCGGGTAACTATGGCGGGGTATAATCGTTGTTCCCACACATCCAATATATACTTAACTGCACTCTATTTTCTCATACCACACTCCACATACCCATTTTGTCACAAAAAAACTATATAACTCTTCATCCGCATTTAAAACCTAGTGGCTCCCTAATGTCCATTTCCAATATAAGGGTGGCCTCCTGTCTTCTGAACTGTTCCTCTATGTTCCCCCTATCCAATATTTGGGTACATGGATTAAACCACTGTACCTCTAATTTGACATATCTTTCTGGTGTTCTTTGAGAAAATGTCCGGCGACTGACAGACAGTCTTAATATCCCTGAGATGTCGTAGGATCCTTTTGTGGAGTGGTAGTGTGGTTTTGCCAAGGTAAACCTTCGGGAAGGAACATTCTAATATGTGTACCACAAATTGTGTCTTGATATTTATATTTTCCTTGATGACAACCCTTTTCCTACATTTTGTATCATATTTCGCTCTGTTGTATCCATATACACAGGCCTTACATTTTGTACACTCCATAAAACATTTCCATGGCTTTAGCCAATCCAATTGTCTTTCTTCACTCTAACTAGATGATCTCTCATGGATGCTGATCTTCTAAAACCTTCACTTAGTCTCCTGTCCAACAAATCCCCTATCATGGGGTCCCTTCTTATCAGGTGCTAGTGCTTATTCGTAACTTTTCTTAATGACACTTGTTTGTTATACTTTGTGATAAACCTATACTGTACTCCTGCCTGTGCCCTTCTAGTCTCTGCAAACAGAGCCTCTTTCCTCTTGATGTTTTTTGGTCTTTCCTTTGCTGACATCAGACAGTCTTTTGTGTACCCCATTGTTCAAATCTCTCACACATTTCCTTCTCAATCCTCATGTACTCATTCTCAATACTACACAATCTCCTGGCTCGCTACAACTCACCATAAGGAATATTCCAAATCATAAACCTAGGGTAGAAGCTATGAACATGGAAGATTGAGTTACCAGCTGTAGTTTTTCTACAATGTCAACCTCTGTTCCTAAACTCTTAGTTGTACATCTGAAAAATTCCATTTCATTACTACTATCTTGTGTGTAAACTACAAATTCAAATCATTGACTTTTATCTCTCTCACAAACTCCTCTGCTGACTCCAAACTTCCCTTTCAGATTATAAATAAATCATCAACAAATCTCACCCACAATGTGATGCTATGTACCCACCTCTCATACTTGGGGTCACTGAACACCTCCTCCGACCACCAGCCCATTTGCAGATTCACATGGCTGGGGGTGAAGTAGGTGCTCATTGCAACCCCCTCATTTTCATAAAGCTCTCCCCATTAAAAGCAAATACCTTTTTTGTCAAACATAATTCAATCATATGAAGAAGCATCTGACTGTGGGCAAAGTATTTAACGGGTCTCATCCTTAAAAAATGTTTGATGGCTCTTAGGGCCAGATGTAGCAAGGCATTAGCACCTCGCAAACGGTGAAAAACGCTGTTTGCGAGGCGCTAATGCCCGCACGTGATGCAGAAACACATTTTGCGAGTCGGAACCGACTCGCAAAATGCGTTTCCGACTCGCAAATAGGAAGGGGTGTTCCCTTCCTATTTGCGACTCGCACCGCAATGTAAGTTGATTTGCGACCGCAAAAGCGGTCGCAAGTCAACTCGCAGTTACCATCTACTTTAAGTGGATGGTAACTCATTCGCAAACGGTAAGGGGTCCCCATGGGACCCCTTCCCCTTTGTGAATGATCACAAAATTATTTTTTCAGAGCAGGCAGTGGTCCTATGGACCACTGCCTACTCTGAAAAAAACCGAAACAAAAGGTTTCGGTATTTTTTTCTATGTGCAGCTCGTTTTCCTTTAAGGAAAACAGGCTGCAGATAGAAAAAAAAACTGCTTTATTTAAAAGCAGTCACGGACATGGTGGTCTGCTGTCTCCAGCAGGCCACCATCCCCGTGACTGCCCAGACTCGCTATGGGGTCGCAAACTGCGACCCACCTCATTAATATTAATGAAGTGGGTCTTTGCGACCCCATAGCGAGTCGCAGAAGGTGTCTGAGACACCTTGCTGCATAGCAAATTGTAGAGTCCTACATCTGGCCCTTAGTCCTTCTGTATGTCTAATACTAGTATAGAGTGAAGTGACATCCGAACTAATCATAAGCATGTCATCTTTCCACCCCACATCATAGATCCTTCATAAAAAGTCTGTTGTGTCCTTTATGTATGAGGGTAGACTGGATACCAGAGGATTACAAAAAGAGTCTACGTTCTTAGACACGTTCTCAAAAATACTCTCCTGTGCGGCTATAATGGGACAGCCCAGTGGAATGCCCACGTTCTTGTGGACATTTGGTATTGAAAAAAAGATAGGTAACTTTGGGTGGTCTTGTTACAAAAATCTGTACTCATCTTCAGTTATCGGCCCCGTGTCTGCCCATTCTCTCAGACTTCAGTCCAGCTCACCCTTAGAATTTTTATATTCCTCTGTAGTCACTCTCTTATAGTAAGCTGCATCATTCAGTTGTTTACAGGCTTCTGTAAAATACATTTCCTTGGGTCAAACCACAACATTGCCACCTTTATCAGGGGACCTAACAACCACAGTGTCACTCTGTTGCAATTTCTTGACCACTTCAAAATATTTTGCATTTCTACTACCACATTCCCATTTCTTTTTAACCTGTTTCCTTATGGATTTCATTTCTCTGATCATAATGTCATTGAACGTATCTATATTGCTAAATGAATGCAAATAAAATACAGTGAAACGCTGCCGGAGTGCCGATCTTCATTCTGAAAAATGACGAGCAGGTGTGTTTTGTATATATATATATATATATATATATATATATATACATATATATATAAACCTAGTGAAGGTTACAACTAGGGAGTTATAGTTAGGGCCATGTTTCAATAAAAAAAGCATTTTTTGACTTGCCTATATCTTTGGCACTGTTTGACGAATTTTCACAAACTTTTCCCAAAAAAGCTTGCCAGTGAATCTTGTTGCACACAGAAAGTTTTGGGGTGAATCGTCAAGCGGGCCGAGAAAAAGGGGGAGTCAAAAAAGTTGTGTTTCCCATGTTAATTCCCATAGGACCTTTAAACAAAACTACAGCCGGAACCACTCGACGGAATTATTCCAAATCTGGCGGAAAGCTAGCTTTCGGTACACAGATTGTGTTTTCACTTATTTGGTGTAAATCCGTTCAGTAGTTTTTGAAATATTAAAGGAAATCCAAATTTGTATATCTGTGATTACGAAGACTTCGTGAAAAAGGACAAACTCGTGCAGGGAAATATACAGCTCTGATTGGCTGCCAGTGTTCGTAGCCATCTTGGGACTTGGCTTGAGCCAGTTCCACAAACAAAAGTGTAAAAAACAGGGGCCAGGGTAGAGTCACCTTGACCCCTTAGCTCTGGTGATGGAGTCCCAGCGGGACCCCCACAGGGCTGAAAAGCATTTTCTTAAAATTTACGGCGGGAGTCATGGCAGACCCGTGGATCCACCGTGAATTGAAAAAATAATGAAGCGCGGGCTCCCACGTTTCATCTTTTTTATGCCTGCAGGTGGCCATTGTTTTTTTTGCAATGGGGACTGTCTGCTCCCCCCTGAACCTCCAGGACCACTACCTCCCCAGGGCTATATATAAATTGCATGGGGGAGGCCTGTTGACCTCCCCCACAGCCCTGGTAGACTGCCACAGTCCCGGGTCTATCTTGAAATTGTGTGCAGGGGGGCTGTAGAGCCCACCCGCACCGCAGTCTGTGGGCCACTACCTCCCTGGTGCATTGTTGAGTTTTGGTGTGGGGGTCTGGGTTGCCCCCACACAGAACCAGGGACCACTACCTCTCCAGGGCAAATAGTAAAAAAATGTAAAGGGAGTCTGTTTCAGCCACCACCCCAGGGGCTCTTTTGAAGCCACTGATTGCCCTGGGGACTGCCACCCCACAGGGCCGGCTCCTGCTATGTCCCGGGCTGCCCACCTCCAGGACATAGCTGTTTGCTCTTTGTCAACTACAAAAAAGTTACAGCAAAGGGAACTCTACTTTCTGACAGCTGGGCATGTCAAACAGATATGCATGCAGGGAAGACAGATTAAAACATTGCTCCAGCAACCAGGGAGCTGCTCTTATAAGCAGCCCCTTGCTTGTTGAAGCAGTGGGACTGCAGGGTAAGCCTTGAGGCTTCCCCGCGGTCCCAGATAGCACATAAAGGGCAAAAAATTAAATATATTAAAATATTGTCAGGGACCACGGGGGGAGGTCGTGAGGATCCGCCTGTGGTTTCAGAGAGCCCGTAAAGAGCCATCAAAAATGTTTTTTTTTAAATGGGGTGGGACTGCGAAGGAGGCCTTGAGGGTCCTACTGTGGTTCCAGATAGCCCGCAAAGGGCAAAGAACATAGTTAAAAATTAAAAATTAAATTATAGCGTATCGATGAAGGTGATAGACCTTCACCGTGAGAGTTGAGGGTTTGACTCCAGCTGTAGTCATTTACCTCCTTTAATTTCTTTTCCACTGCAAATGTTTAATGCGCATGCTGAAAGGTGATCATACTATTTTAAACTGACAAATACATTTAAAAAAATGTGCAGAAATATCTCATTCTAAGCAAATCGTACATCAAAGTCTAAAAAACTTGCTATCTCTCTAACTCTATCTCTCTCTCACTTTCTCTCTCTCTTTCAATCTTTTTCTCCCACTCACGCAGACACTTACGCACCCAGTCACAGACCCACTCAGACACTCACACACCCACTCACAGACCCACTCAGACCCTCATGCACCCACTCACGGCCCCAGCCAGATCCTCACGCTGAACGCTGTGCGCAGCAGTGGTTTGATTAACTCGTACCCTATGGTAACTATAACTCGTGCTTTCACCATGCACTGCTAATTACCCCACGAATTACAGCACTCATGACATCTTTGATAACATCATTGATAAGATCAATGTAATATTTGCAGTAACATTTTTGTCAAAAATACTGCATGGCGTGGGCACGAGTTATGGTTACCTTAGAGCACGAGTTTTAGTTATATGAGATAACACTATCTATAACTGGTGAATTTCTATGGTTTTGTACATTTAAAATGTGTTCCTAACTATAACATCCCTATAACCTTTTTTTTTCAGTGAACATCTATATATATATATATATATATATATATATATATATATATATATATCGTGATCAGGATCAAGGCTGGTTACCAGCCAAAACACTTTGATGCATTTACTGCTGCATATTGAGAAATAAAGCATTTTTCACTGCAATAGAGTGTCGTCCTTCTTTGACTGGGGAAGGTGCTTGGTTTTTCGGCATTGCTGCGGCGACGACATTTTCAGGCACTGTAGGAAAGGACCATCTTGCCTGGCATGTTACCCCCATTTTTACTTGTGTGTCAGTTTGATTTTGCAGTCTCACTGGGATCCTGCTAGCCAGGTCCCCAGTGCTCATAAGTATGGCCTGAATGTGTGTTCCCTGTGTGGTGCCTAACTGTGTCACTGAGGCTCTGCTAATCAGAACCTCTGTGCTTATGCTCTCTCTGCCTTTAAAATTGTCACTGCAGGCTACTGACCATTTTCACCAATTCTACTTGGCACACTGGAACACCCTTATAATTCCCTAGTATATAGTACCTAGGTACCCAGGGTATTGGGGTTCCAGAAGATCCCTTTGGGCTGCAGCATTTCTTTTGCCACCCATAGGGAGCACAGACAATTCTTACACAGGACTGCCACTGCAGCCTGAGTGAAATAATGTCCACGTTATTTCACAGCCATTTTACACTGCACTTAAGTAACTTATAAGTCACCTATATGGCTAACCCTGACTTAGTGAAGGTTAGGTGCAAAGTTACTAAGTGTGAGGGCACCCTGGCACTAGCCAAGGTGCCCCCACATAGTTCAGGGCAATTTCCCTGAACTTTTGTGAGTGCGGGGACACCATTACATGCATGCACTACATATAGGTCAATACCTATATGTAGCTTCACAATGGTAACTCCGAATATGGCCATATAACATGTTTAAGATCATGGAATTGTCTCTCCATGCCAAATTTGGTATTGGGGTGCCAATCCCATGCTTCCCCTGGGCTCCAGCATGGACGCCGGGTACTGCCAAACCAGCTCTCTGGGGTTTTACTGCAGCTACCACTGCTGCCAACCCACAGACAGGCTTCTGCCCTCCTGGGGTCTGGGCAGCCCAGTCCCAGGAAGGCAGAACAAAGAATTCCTCTGAGAGAGGGTGTTACACCCTCTCTCTTTGGAAATAGGTGTGAAGGGCTGGGGAGGAGTAGCTTCCCCCAGCCTCTGGAAATGCTTTGAAGGGCACAGATGGTGCCCTTTTTGCATAAGCCAGTCTACACCGGTTCAGGGATCCCCCAGCCCCTGCTCTGGCACAAAACTGGATGAAGGAAAGGGGAGTGACCACTCCCCTGTCCATCACCACCCCAGGGGTGGTGTCCAGAGCTCCTCCAGTGTGTCCCAGACCTCTGCCATCTTGAATGCAGAGGTGTGAGGGCACAATGTAGGCCTCTGAGTGGCCAGTACCAGCAGGTGACGTCAGAGACCCCTCCTGATAGGTGCTTACCTGAATAGGTGGACAATCCTCCTCTGAGGGCTATTTAGGGTCTCTCCTGTGGGCTTCTCTTCAGATAACGAATGCAAGAGCTCACCGGAGTTCCTCTGCATCTCCCTCTTCGACTTCTGCCAAGGATCGCCCGCTGACTGCTCCAGGACGCCTGCAAAACAGCAACAAAGTAGCAAGAAGACTACCAGCGACATTGTAGCGCCCAATCCTGCGGTTTTCTCAACTGTTTCCTAGTGGTGCATGCTCTGGGGGCTGTCTGCCTTCACCCTGCACTGGAAGCCAAGAAGAAATATCCCGTGGGTAGACGGAGTCTTCCCCCTACTACTGCAGGCACCAAACTTCTGCTTCACCGGTCCTCTGGGTCCCCTCTCATCATGACAAGCGTGGTCCCTGGAACACAGGAGCTGGATCCAAGTGACCCCGACAGTCCAGTGGTCCTTCTGTCCAAATTTGGTGGAGGTAAGTCCTTGCCTGCCCACGCCAGACAGTAATCCTGTGTACTGCATGAACTGCAGCTGCTAGTGCTTCTGTGCATTCTTGCATGGATTCCTTTGTGCACAGCACAGCCCAGGTCCCCAGCACTCCGTCCTGCATTGCTGAACTCACTGAGTTGATCTCCGGGTTCGTGGGACCCTCCTTTGTAGTGTTGAGACGACCGCCGTGCTCAATTTTCTTGAACCAGTGTTGCAGTACTTCTGTGGGTGCTGCCTGCTTCTGCATGGGCTCTCTATGTTGCTGAGCACCCCCTCTGTCTCCTCGTCCAAGTGGCGACCTTCTGGTCCTTCCTGGGCCCAGGCAGCACCCTTTTTCTTCAATCGCAACCTTTGCAGCTAGCAAGGCTTGTTTGCGGTCTTTAATTCTGAATTTTGCCTTGATCCATCAATCCATATCTATTCCTCCATTGAGCCACCAAAGACACACAGCCACACTACAGCATTCTGTTTCTTTAAGTGTATATTAATAATGCCATTTCCTCCTGCACTGCAGACAAGTCAGCAGCAAAATTCATTTATTAATTATTATTCCTTTCCCCATTGACCACCTTGCCACCATTGGTTTTTTAAAGGATTATTCTACTTACCCATGCACCTCTCTCTGCCTACCCCAGGTGTCCCCTTTAAAACAGACGGAGATAAAGCAAAGAGATATATCTGCATGTTGTGCTGCCTGATTTGAAATGCAATTTTATGGTGTGGTGTGTGTGGTTTGACTTTTAAATGTTTGATTAAATTGGTATTTATTACATAAGTAACCAACTGCACTAAGATTGCATTTGCCTGTACTATTTCAAACTGCAACAACGCCACATTTCACTATGTGTTTTTCTTACTTGGTTGATTTTAGGTGCACAACAGAAGAGACCTCACATCACCCACAGTACTGCCAAAGAGAAGGCATTTCACTTTCTTTGGTCCTTCAAACTCTTCCGCTTGTGTATCTTAGTCGCACTGCCAACTTAGAAACTTAGAACAGGTCCAAAGAAATTTGCTGCCAAGAAAGTGGCCAGTGAGAAGAATAAGCTTTCCACCAGTCGTGTGCCAACCCCAAACTTTTTCGGGAGACGTGTGCCTTCCACACCGGTCTCCGGCGAGGAACCTGGGAGCAGCATCCCCGCATCAACAGCACCACCCCAACCTAAGCCCCAGACCATGTCTGTCAGAGACGCAGCCATTGCAACATGGCAATGCTGAAGGTTAGTGACTTTGAATTGGATGTGTCCCTTTCACAAAGTAGTATCCAGTCATTTCAGGACACAGAGCAAAGTGGATAGCAGCTGCAGCCAGCAATAATAGATCTCCCTGAAGTTAGAGCAGAACAGGAGGTCAAACTTCCTGCCAAGCAAGAACCTCCTCTTTTAGAATCAATGGCTCCCAGATCTCCAGCAAGAAAAAGGACGGGTATTACTCCACCATCTTCTCCAAGCACCACTTCTGATAAAAATGATATGGACACAGAGTGGACACTGGCAGAATCCGGGAGTCGCCAGGAGAGGCAAGGGAAAAAAAAAGCGCCAGAATTCCTTAGAATCATGGAAGGGGAAGATGATGAAGAGGATGATGATGATTAGCCAGTCATTGTGGAAGGTGGCACAGAGGAGTTCGACATTACTATCCAACCTTCTCCGAGGGATGTGGCACAGGCACCACCACCAGCTCCCATATTTGTGATGCCCCAGCAGAGACCTGCACCAACTCTTACCTCAGTAGAAGTATGTACTGCAAAGAGGCAATCAACACACCTACCTACCACCAGTTCTTCTTCAGACATTGACAGTGGCTCAATAAGAAAGTACTTCTCCCCAGTTTGGGACTTTTTTACGATTAGCAAACAGGAGGAGAACATTGCGATATGCTCCATTTGCCACACAAGTGTTCGTCGAAGTAAGCCCTATTCACACTATGGTACTGGAGGCCAACGACCCATATGAAAAAACATCACGCAATCCAGTGGGAGGAGCACCTTAAAAACATTGCTGAATGTGGTTGTGTGGTGAAGGTGAGGAGAGCCAGGAAACATCAGTTACAAAAAGTTAAATTACAGTGGAAGGTGAGGGTGACATCCTCACACAAAGCAGCCCTTACCCCAGCACTGCACCAGAATCACCCACCGCAGCGACCTCACAATGGCACAGGAAGACTCACAGTCAGATGGAGACACCACAATGCACATTGAGTCTGCCACCACCTATATCTCAAAAGTCGCCTGCGTCAGTGGCCCCACAAAAGAAGAAAATCTAGGCTACAATTACGGGCATGTTTAGGCAGGAGGGGCTATACAACCGCATCCGCGTAATGGCATGCTTGTACAATAGGAAGCTGGCAAAGATGTTAGCGCTGGACCGCCTCCTTTTTTCTTTTGTGGAAAGAGAGGGATTCTTAGAGTTTGTGGTAGCCCTCTGCTCTAAATGGAAGGTTCCAAGTCAGACCTACTTTGCCAGAATTGCTGTTCCAGCGCTGCCTCACGATGTGCTGCAATTGGTTGGACAAGTATTGCAGCAAAGTGTTGTCCACAGTATCCACCTGATGACAGATGTGGACCAGTTGTCAGATGAAGGATTACATGTGCATCACTGCACACTGGATCTCTTTTGTAGGGGTAAAGCAAAAGCTATCTACAGGTCTTGGCCCTGAAGAACGTTTTATGAGCATTCGGCGGCAAGCAACAGTATTCATGTTCGCCATGGAGAAATCACACAGCTGCAAACATCTTGGCGGAATTTAATAGAAAGGTGTCTGAATGTCTGTGACCCAGAGGCCTCTGAATTGGATTTATTGCTATGGACAATGGCAGTAACATAGTCAAGGTCATTGCAGACAGTGGCTATTTCGGGGTCCTGTGTTAGGCACACTACATCAACATGATTGTGCAAGACTTTCTAAAAAAAAAAGACATAGTCAGCAAGATCACCTGCAGACAAATCTTAGAGTCCCACTCCGCAGTTCTGGGGTGCGGCCTACAACCTCCAGAGAGGGCAGTCTTGTCTCACAGCAGCCAACACCAGCAACAAGAATACCAGCAACAACAGCATCAGAAGAAACGGACCCAACATTTGCATTTGCTTGGTTTCAAGTGGCAGGTCTTAAGTCCAGTGCAGAGGCAAAGACAAAATAGGTCGAGCAAGCTGCAGCACCAGTGACACTTCAGAGGATGTCCCAGGAGTATCTGGATGACCCAAAAGTGGTGTATATGGATCAAAACCCATTCCTATAGTGGTATGGGAAGATGCGCTAATGGACAGAGCTCAGCAGGCTGGCAATGAAATATCTGGCTAGTCCTGAAGCCAGTGTGTCTGCTGAACATGTGTTCAGTGCAGCTGGTGAAATTGTTACAGTGAGAAGGACCAGTCTCTCACCTCAAAATTAGAGCTGGAGAGATTAATCATGATGAAAATTAACCAGTATTTCATACCACTTGACTACACTGTTCCCGAATCACCACAGGAGGAGGAAGAGGATGACTCGTCAGAATCAAGTGTGTTTGCTGACCAACTTCTTGGTGAACCACCTGTGTTTGAGGAGAAACTCTTCTTCCCAGACTGAGTATGCCAGTGCCACAATAGAACTTTTTTATTATTTCTTGTTGAGCGTCTTTCTTTCTTTAAAACAAAATTGCTAGTGGAACACTATGTTTATGCCAGATTTATGCTGCCCCACCAATTTTTTAGTCACATGTTATTATATAGCCGGATTGGAGTTTGACCAGTGTGCAGTGGAGAAGCCCCACATTCCCTTCAGGACTTTGGTGATGATGCCTGCCTCCCTCACATGCCACTGCCTATCCTTTGTTTTACATCACCTAGCAGGGCTGCCCCAGAGGATCATTGATTAAATGACTGCCAGTGCCAATGCCAAATTCCAATCTGTTGCTACTTGCTACTAATGGAGGAGATAATATTTTGTTCAACCACATGCTTAGATTGAAAGAGGTAACTACTAACTAATATACCAATGAGTGGTGATATATTGAGTGGTTGTGAGTGATGATTTATGATATATGTAATGGCTGACAGTGAGGGAGGGAGTTCAACAGATTTGTAAACTTGAATGTGATGGTTTGCATTGTTTACAAGCTGACAGGTGATAATCTTTTCATGAAAGGGATTGGTCTTTCAAACTTAGTGACATTTACCTGCAGGGTCCAATCCTTTTTTCTGGTTCCCCAGACCAGTAACTTTAGTTACGAAACACAAATCTACACAGAGTACGCCAGTTCTGTTTCTCTATTTGTTCTTCAACAACAGTACACTTGACTACACAGATCCACTTTGCTCGGATTAGGACTGGGACGCAGTTCCTCAGAATCAGGAGGAGGATGATGGAAGAACTCAGGGTTGGACTACCTCCACAGCTAGAAAGCTATTGACTTCAAAGAGAAACCATAATGATGGCAAAGACTCTGAGTCCTAGTACTCACTCAGCTCTGTGGACTGGAGATAAGTATGTTATTGGGAAATACTGCTGAGTGTGTGTTTGCTGCATTGCCAGCTCAAACGTCAAACTCCTCTTATGTTCTTGCTCTGCCCCTAAGTCTTCTTGGTACACTCCTCATGAAGCTTACTTTGCTTCCCTTTATCCTTCTCCCTTATGATACAGTTACTGTTTTTTCAAGACATAGACCTTCTCCTAGTCCACCCCTGCATGAACAAAACTCGGTGAAAGCTCAAGACTTCAGCTTGCTTACCTGATAGGTTCAACATGGCACCCAAGAGTGATTGACATTCCAAGAAGAATGGAGGTGCACCACCTCATTTGGCAATACAGTATCATTTTCCTTTTAACAACCATAATTTTTAGAACTGTGTGGGTTAAATAACTTCAGTCCTCCATAATTAGTATTTTTCAAACCTAGAAGACATGATACTTAGAGTTATACTATCTCTCTGGAGCAGAAGGATGGTTTGCAATGCATTTAACTGAACTGTGTCATACTTGTCCCTTCATCATTTCCTTATACAACAGATTGAGGATGGTGTGCTGCTCAGCTCCCGATGAATGTTGTCATGGTTTCTTTTGTGTAGTGTTTATCTTTGTCACACCTTTCCCCAAATCGCCGTTCCCTTCCATTCAATGAGCCGCCTAACCCTATTTCCCCCGGCTATGTGATTTATTGAGGTTTGACTTAATTTTACACCCTAAATGGACAACACACTTGCTGGGGTGGATGGGGTGAAGGCGACACCAACTCACAGCATGACCATCTATTACCTGAGCAATATTCCACACCGGCACCATCAATATCATCATTAAGACCTGTTGTGTTATGCTTCATCTTGTCAAACCACTCTTGACTCTGAGCCAACTTCTCCTGACTCCATGATTGCATTTCCTAAGTTTAGTTTTTAAATACTACCTCCCCACCATTGCTCAGAAGAAGTTGATATCGCTAGTTTTTATTATCATATCAGGTCTTCTTTGTTGTGTGTCTAATGCTGTGATTGTGGTAGTGTAGTCTCAGTCTTCCTAAAGTTATGATATGTGGCCCACTAACTCTCTGTTTTCGTTCAATTTAGTTGACAGAGATGGATAAACCTTTAATTGATCCTGCAGTTGAAGTTCACATAGTTGGGAGTGGCACCTATTGTCCTACCTGTTATCACGCTAGCCTGCTACTACAACTACCTACCACCCCCTTAAGATGCCACCTTGTGAAAAACCCTGCAGTAAGAAGACTCCCTCGGTTCATCTATTCAGGTAAGAGAAGAATGATGGTATGAAGTTAACCTGTTTAGTTAGTAATTAACTCCTACTGCAGAAGAAGTCTGAGTGTATCTAGCTTTTTGTAGGCAAATTAGGCAATGACAATCATCCCCTATTGGTCAATGTAGTTGCAGGGCAATAGACATAATAGAGTAAGGGTACAAGTAAATGACATACACCTTTTTTTAGCAGATTTCAAAACACTAAAAGATAGCAGTGTAAACTAAAACACCAAAATATACATTTGAGGCATGAATCAAGTAAAATAAATTATCCCCTTTTTATTTTTAACAAATACAAAAACCCACCACCCTTTTCCCAAACAAATGGCCACTCCCTGAAATGCCCAACTAAAGTCCATTGTGAAACCCGATTACAACTCCCTCCCTACCCTCTCTGCCCACAAAAAGTCCCTCACACCAAAACAAAAGAAATTAAAAAAGGCTTAGAAGAGGGCATTGTCCATATGGGTTTGGAGTGGTCCAGGCTCTGCTTTATGCTCCCTAGATTGCCTTCAATGCAGTTGAGCCGCTGCAAGACAGGGACCTGGAATAACCTGTCCGAGCAGGAGGGGGTGGCAGCAGTGGCAGTCAGGGACCCTGACCCCTGGGAGGCTGGAGGCTGGTGCTGGTATGCTGCTGGGCTGGGTCCTGGGACCAAGGCAGCTATTTCAGCCTCTTCCTCCTCCAGGATCACAAGCCACCAGTATTCGGCCTGGATGTTCTTCAGCCTCTGCCGCCACAGACGGGATGTTATCTCCTGCCTGGCTGGTGGTCATCCAGCAGGAGTAGCTATATCAAGAAAAGCAAAAATAAAAAACACAAATTGTAAACAATGTTCTGAACAAACACTTCTTCAAAAGCAGGTAGTGGGTGGCACAGTAGCATTACATTGCTGGTGCCCTAGGGACATTAGAATTTGATGTGATTATGATTAGGCGAGGCAAAGGGACAATTATATTTGTTTACCCATGCATGCCTCACATAAAAAGCACTCACTGTCTGATAGAAAAGAGTTAAGGCAGAATAACACCAGATTAAAAAAGCAGTGATTTCATTGTTTCCTTTTAAAGGCTTTTCCAGTAACTAAACAAAAACTTTTAGTGGGAAAAAAATAAATTATCTCTCATTTATGAGTAAGGCATTACGCCCTATGGAGTACACGTTTTTGTGCCAAATTAATGGAGGCATGCTAGCCAGAGCTTCGAGTACTTTGCTTCTGCAGCCAGGGCAGCTGTAGTTGACAATTATCTATGTTTATTTCCAATTGCCCTGCTATTCCCCTAATCCCTTTCACTTAGTTTCTACTGACTCCAAAGAGGCAGATGAATAAATAAGATGCATCACACACGTCATGTATAAAATGCGTGTGAGAGAACAGGGCTTATTGCAGAGGCCCCCTAACTTTTCTTCCCCATTTTCCACTTTTTGCTGGTGTTTTCTTGACTCTGATGGTGCCCTGGGTACTGCTAACCAGTCCCAGGGCCTGTGCTCTGTGTAAAATCAGTATGCAAATTAGGCTAATTATAATCGGCTAAGTCAACCTACCTATACGTTCCTAGTATATGGTAGGGCATGTAGGTTTAGGGACCTCAGCATAGGTAGTGCACCTATAGGTGCACTGATGAGGTGCCCAGTGTCATTTTGAAGGCAGGCCTGCCTTGCTGGCTGCTTTTAAATTAAAGTTATATGCAAATTCGACTTTGGAATTAAAAGTAGTTCCAAAGTCTTAAACTACCTTAATTTTACATATAAGTCACCCCTGAGGTGTGCCCTATGTGCCCCTAGGGCTGGGTGCCATATAACTATAAGCAGGGACCTTATAAAAATAGTTTTATAAGCCCTGGTGAGGTAAAACAGCCACATTTGTTTTTCCCTCATTGTAGTGAATGACCTCCGTAGGCTAGAATGGGGAGACTTTATTTAAATTTTTAAAATCCCCTTAATTAACAGATTCCAGATGTTTGGAATCAAATTAATTGTTATAATAAATCCCACAACTTCCAGTTGTTGGATTTAATATAACTTGTTCAGGTAAAAAGTTTTAAACTTTACCTGAAAAGTTGCCAACTTCAGACCTGCAGTGTTTTTGCTGCTGTGCTCTGACCTCGGGTCGCTCCCCACGCCGCACGGCTCCTCCTGGGTGCCCGTGTCTCACTCCTGCAGCTACCGAGGGTCCGCCACCCCTGGTGACCGTTGGTTGTACTGCTAATCTTTTTTCCCAAATTGTCTTGTAACTTGTTGTTTATATTTTGGCATTCTGCTTTTGTCTCTCATTTTTGTCTCTCTGCTAGGTGCTCCCTTTTGCGCCACTGCCCTCAGTGCCCCCCCACCCTCCACTTCCCGCCGCTGCTCCCCTGCGGCCGTCCCCTTTTACCTTCTGTCTCCCGTGCCCTCGCCCATTGGCCGCCCTGCTCCCGCCTCCCAGCTGCTCCTCCCTCCCACTTCGCCTCTTATGGAGGTTGCCGCACGGAAGCGCAGCGGACGCGCGCAACAGGCGCGCCAAAGGCAAGCCCGTTGGCGCCCGTCTGTGCCTGGACCGTGGCCAGCGCCAGGACCCCGGGACCCCGCACCCCCCGCAACGCCAGACTGCACTACGACTCCAGCACCCTCCACGCACTCAACACTGGATGAGACCACCCCTGCTACCGGGCCACCACGAAGCGCACCCAAGGGCCCTTCGCCTGCCAGAACTGCAGATTCACCAGCATACAGCCCACCAAACCACCAACCAGAGAACGCAATCACCTCCACTGCATCATCCTCAACACCTGCTCCGCTCGTAAGCACGCCATTGAACTCTGGGACCTCCTAGACACAACCACCCCGACGTCGCCTTCCTGACGGAGACCTGGCTGAACACCACCTCAGCACCAGACATCGCCATAGCCATCCCACAGGGCTACAAGATCTCCCGCAGAGACCGCACCAACGGAGTGGGAGGGGGAACCGCCATCATCCACAAGGACACCCTCCGAGTCTCGACCAACACCGATGACACCCTCACCACCGCCGAGCACATGCACTTCCAGATCCATACCAACCCCAACACCACCCTCAGAGGAACACTGGTTTACAGACCACCCGGACCACGACCACAGTTCAGGACACCATCGCTGACCTCATCAGCACCCACACCCTCGCCTCCACGGACTACATCCTCCTCGGGGACCTGAACTTCCACCTCGAGAACAACAACAATGCCAACTCCACCGCCCCGATCGACAACCTCGCCAACCTCGGACTCAAACAGCTCGTGACAACACCCACCCACGCCGCTGGACACACGCTGGACCCCATCTTCTCCACAAGCCCCCATGTGTCCTTCAGCCACACCACTGAACCCCACTGGACCGACCACAGATGCGTCCACTTCACCTTCAGGAAACCCACCACACACCACCGCACCCAACAGCTACCACGCCGTTGCTGGGGCAAGATCACCTAAGACCAACTGACTACCACCCTCGCCCTGAGACCACCCGCCGACCCCACCGACCCAGCCACGCTGCGACTAACCTCAAACAGTGGATCAACAACTGCGCCAACACCCTTGCCCCTCTCAAGACATCCACAACCAACCACACCAACAAGAAAGTCGCCTGGTTCACTGAAGAGCTCCGGATCTCCAAGCGCACCTGTCGGAAACTGGAGAAGAAATGGCTCCACGACCGACACCAGACAGCCACACAGCCCACAAGAGCGCCACCCGCAGACACCACCAACTCATCAGGACCGCTAAGAGGACCGCCTTCAAGGACTGCTTAGACAACAACGCACACAACACCAAAGAGCTCTTCAGTATCGTGTGAAAGAACTCTCCAACCCCAGCTCCAACACCAACGACATCCCACCATCACAAGACCTGTGCGACTCCCTGGCCACCTTCTTTCACCGCAAGATCACCGACATCCACGACAGCTTCAACTCTGACACCCCCGCACCCACCACCGAGACCACCACCCCTGCGACCACCACCCGCACCAGCCGCTTGACCGCCTGGTCCTACGTCAGCGACGAAGACACCATCAAAACCATGAACTACATCCACTCCGGATCCCCATCCCACCCCTGCCCTCACCAAGTCTTCAACAAAGCCAGCACAACCATCGCGCCCCACCTCTGGAAAACAATCAACAGTTCCTTCGAGACAGCAACCTTCCCGGAAAGCTGGAAGCACGCCGAGGTCAACGCCCTTCTGAAAAAGCCCAAGGCGGACCCCAAAGACCTCAAGAACTTCCGGCCCATCTCCCTGCTCCCGTTCCCGGCAAAAGTGACAGAGAAGATTGTCAACAAACAGCTAACCAGCTACCTCGAAGACAACAACATCCTGGACCCTTACCAATCTGTCTTTCGCAGCAACCACAGCACCGAGACCACCCTCATTGCCGCCACTAACGACATCAGGATCCTGATGGACAAAGGAGAAACAGCCGTCCTCATCCTCCTGGACCTATCAGCAGCCTTTGACACAGTCTGCCACCGCACCCTATCAGCACGCCTCCATGACGCCGGAATTCAAGAGAAGGCCCTGGCCTGGACCACATGCTTCCTCTCCGGTAGAACCCAGAGCATCCGCCTCCCACCCTTCCGCTCAAAAACCACCAAGATCATCTGCGGCATCCCACAGGGATCCTCCCTCAGCCCGACGCTGTTCAATATCTACATGGCACCGCTCGCCCACGTCGCACGACAACATAACCTCAACATCATCTCCTACGCCGACGACACCCAACTGATCATATCCCTCACCGAAGACCCCCACACTGCCAAAGCCAACCTCCACAGAGGAATGAAGGCCATAGCCAACTGGATGAAGGACAGCAGACTAAAGCTGAACTCATCGAAAAAAGAAAGAGGGACTGGGAGAATTATGGTCCAGTGTGCGATCTCCCAAATCCTGAACCTATAAATAGAATTTGTGCACTGTTCCAATAGATCTACATGCAGGGAAAGGAAGTGCCAGTATTATCAGTTGAGGCCTCAAGCATCGACTAGGACGCTAAGCATCATCATTGGGCAGTCTCCTCTTCAGACCGGCACTGCAATGTCTGGCGGACCACCCCACGTACTGTGGTGGTTCTCAACCGGAGATGGTATAGCAGATCCAATAAGGTCTGCAGTAAGTACCGACAACTAAGAAAAAGGAGTGTGAAAAATAGATTAAAATTGGCGCTGAGCCTCCGGCATCATGATTTAATCACTCAAAATAAGGATCAGGCCAAGATTAAAAAAGAAATAAAGGAGTTCGTGCGGGGAATAATGTCCCACTGTACTAAAAAGGAAGGAAAGAAGGTGGTGTACCTAGTCCTTACACAGTGTGGTCAACATGTTTCGCGCCTCTGTGGTCAAAAACTGATCCTCTGGCGCTTCATCAGGACCATGAACTAATACTTCTCCTATTTATATCAAAAGGTAAGTGCTAGAAAGTCACTTACTGAACGCAGACTATTTGTCACCGTCAATTGGTCAGTCGGTCGCCCATCCCATGTAGAGAAAGGGCATCATAGGACACGCAAGCCTCAAACCAAAGGAGAGTTCATTCTGTCTTCCTTCGGTACGGCAGTCACACCTACACGTGGGGTGGTCCGCCAGACATTGCAGTGCCGGTCTGACGAGGAGACTGCCCAATGATGATGCTTAGCATCCTAGTCGATGCTTGAGGGCTCTCCTGAGAATCTTGAAGCAGAACTCAGACAAAACGGAGGTCCTTATTCTCTGACCCACCCCATCAGCATGGGACGACTCTTGGTGGCCCACATCGCTAGGCACAGCCCCGGAACCCACAGACCACGCTCGCAACGTGGGGGTCATCCTCGACTCCACCCTCTCCATGACCAGGTAAGTCAACGCCGTCTCCGCGTCCTGCTTCAACACCCTGCGGATGCTCCGCAGGATCTTCAAATGGATTCCCCCTGACATGAGGAAAACCGTCACCCAGGCCCTCATCACCAGCAGACTCGACTACGTGAATGCCCTCTACTCAGGAACAACATCCAAGCTCCTGAGACGACTACAACGAATCCAGAACGCCTCGGCACGACTAATCCTCGATGTCCCCCGACACAACCACATCACACCCCACCTAAGAGGCCTGCACTGGCTCCCCGTCGACAAGAGGATCACCTTCAAACTCCTCACCAACGCACACAAAGCACTACACAACACCGGACCTACATACCTCAACAACCGACTCAGCTTCCACACCCCCACCCGAAGCCTCCGCTCAGCCAACCTCGCCCTCGCCACAATTCCCCGTATCTGGAAAACCACCACCGGTGGCAGATCCTTCTCCTACCTGGCTGCCAAGACCTGGAACACTCTCCCTACCAACCTACGACAGTCTCAGGACCTGCTGGCCTTCATAAGACTTCTCAAGACCTGGCTCTTCGATCAGTAGCGCCCCCCCCACCCCCAGCGCCTTGAGATCCTCACAGGTATGTAGCGCGCTTTAGAAATGCAGTGATTGATTGATTGATTGATTGATTGGCCAGCCTCTGGCAGCCTGGCCAGGCTGCCTTGATGAGGTGTGAAGTGGCCTGGCTCCACACAAAGAGATGTGCCTGGGGGAGGAGGTCTCCCCTCAGCAGATAGTGAAGCAGGAAGGGGGAGGGCTGCCAAACTGGTCTTCAAAGGCAGAGAAGGACATTTGGAGCAACTCTCAACACCCTCACATCCTGCAAACCCAGACAATTAGGTGCCCCCTTGATTAGATTAGGAGAGGGCAGGAGAGGGGTGTGTTTAGGATTGTTAGCCACACCAGTGGGTGGGCTCAGCCAGATGTAAACTCCAAAAATCACTTTCAGCCATGATGGATTTTTGAGGAATGTTGCTCCCTGGGATTGATTTTTGCCACACTTCCCAGGAAGTGGTCATCACAGGGGGAAGGACCCTGTACCTGATTGGAGAACCAGGACCCCCCTGTTTTTCACCCAGGAGCAAGGATAAAACTGGCAGACCTGCATCCACACCTCAGATCCCTATCAGATTCCAACAAGGAAGAACTACAGGAGAAGAAGGACTGCCCTGCTGGACCCCTGACCTGCACCTGGACACTGCACTCTGGATGACAGCACCTGCTGCACACTTGGGCTTCACCACTAAAATGACTTTACCTGTCTTCTGCTACTTCAAGAAGGGACTCCCTGTTTGCTACAGGTACAAAGGAGCTGCCCAGAGTTCCCTGCATCAAGTCCTGCAAGCAGAGCCCAGCTGACCAGCGGCTAGTTTAGGATTCTGACCAGGTGCATTCTGTGAATTGTAGTCCCAAACGCCCAAAGAACAACTCAAAGCTTCTGGAACCTTGGATCAAGTTGTGGACACTGCAAGGACACAAAAAAGACCTCTGGAAGAAGATCCAGAAGTTTGGAGACATTTGGAGCAACTCCATAAGTTGCATTGTGGGAGTTGTAGTCCCAGACCCCAAGAAGCACACCAGAGCCTCTGAACCCTTGGCTGGTGCTGTGAACCACTTTCCTGAATCAAACACTTCTGAAAGTAAGCGTGACAGTGTTACCTCATGGGTGGCCCGAACTCTGGACTTTGTTCCTTTCCAGTGTGAGCTTTTTTTTTTAACCCTTTGAGCGCTAGTGGCTTCTATGCGCTAGAAAGCATTAATTCTTTAAAAATTCATATCTCCGGTTCCCCTTATCCGATTTTATTTGTTTTGGTGTCATTTTAAAGATAAAAATATAATCTATTTTTATAAATTTATTTTGGATTTTTAAACAGTTTCCTGTGTTTTATTTTATTACTGTTTTGTGATATTTGAATGCTTTATGCTTTGTCTCCTAAGTTAAGCCTTGTCGCTCGTTGCCAAGCTACCAATGATTGAGCTAGGTTTAATTTACTGAGACCTAACTCGACCTAAGTGGAGGTTAGTGGCCTTTTGCTAAGTGTAGGTACTTACCTGCCCTTACCAATAACCCATTTTTCCAACAATGCAGATATATTATTTATCCGATCTGCTGTAAGTTGATGGTGAGGAAAACAATGCAATGCACTACAGTGAAAGGAACGAGCTATATAGATTGTATTTGGTGCCTTCATCACAGAGAATCCCTTACGCCAAACTTGAAATCAAATCAGGCACTTAGTAGTCCCATTTACTCACTGGCCTCGCCCACCACCACAAATTATTTGTAAACAAATTAATTTGCTGGGCAGTAGGAAAAGGAAACTTGACTTACTCTACTACAGAGTAAGGCAGAGGAATTAGGCAGGTAGGTAGAGCTTTTCATATAGAATAGAAGGGTGTCAACGATCACCGTTTTATCATGTGCCTAATTTTTGGCTTATTCAGTCACTTTGTAGATGAAGGTGTAAAGGGAAAAATCTGAACAGGCAAAAAAGAAATCTGTTATGGGAAACCAGGAAATGTAATTTGGAAACACTTCACATAGCCATAAAAATGTGGCAGATGCCAAGAATGCATTTTTCAATATGTTTGGTAGGCTGGGATGGAAGAACATAGGAAAGAATAAAGAAGTGATGTACTAAGATGTAACTGAGTGGGTAAAGGGAAAACAATGCATTGAAAACTTTGTAAATGCTGCATTAACTGAAGCAGACACACATTGCACAGTCAACACTGCAGGCATGAATTGAACCATACTGCACTTCTTCGGTCATCCGTAGTGAAATGCCACAGGCATGGATGGGGTTGATGAATGATGATGATGATGATGATGGGTGGGATACATATCTGCCTCGTTTAACAAAAACAGTGAGTCAAGAAATAGTCAAGAGATAGAGCATAAATTAAAATACCCCGCACTTTGAACCAAAGCTTTGATAACCATAAACAAAAAGTAAGGGAAGTAAGTGAGCAGCTTGCCCTTACAGAAGATCTCCCTCGTTTATTCATCCAAGAAATTATTCAATCATCCTTTCATCCTTCCTACTACATTCACCCATAGCCACCATGATTTAAGTTTTGCTTTCTCTCATCGATTCTTTCACCAAAATTCACAAACCAATATCCATCCATTCAGTATTCACTATCCAACCTTTCTTTTAATCATCCTTTTATCCATCCATCCATTTGCTCAATACTCACTCACACATCCTTTCACCCACCACGCATACTTTCCTTTTGCTCATTTCACCCATCCTTTCTTTTAACCTTCTGTTCTTTCCCATTTCCATCAAGCCATCATTTTTAGCATAGATTATGTGTGCTTTTGCTGAGTTGCAGATAGAAGAGGCCATAAGTAACCCAACTACTGCTGTAGCTGTAAAGCAGAGGCTTCACGATCATGACGCCCTTGTAGCTAGTCTGTAATAGTAATTGCCAATACGACTTACAGCTGCCCGTCCCTGCCGCCGCTGCTCCCTCTGCTCCATCTGGTCCTGCAGCAGAACTTGAGCCAGCTCCACTGATGGTCAGTGCGGCTAAAAAAAACATTTATATAGTTTTTAGATGTGAGGTACACCTCCCCTAATTTTTTTTAACACAAAAATGCAACTGCAATATATCGTCACAGTTTGGTTAGCACTACAGTATCTTGTATAAAAATATATAATTCTTGGTATTTTGTTGGTTCACATGTTAGAAAAGCCAGGTAGTCATGCCAACCAAACACTTTGCATAATGGAGGGGCAGAGCTATAGCCTTTGATGATGATGACTCGGAATCACTGAAGCGCAATGAAGCAGTGGAACACAAAATTGTCGACGAAAGACTGAAAAAAAAGATAATGCAGGTTAAACAAAAATTGGATAAGGGAACTGGAAAAAAGGAAACGGTATAAAAAAGTAAACTAGACAAAATTAAAAGTAAACTAGGCAAAATTAAAAGTAGCATAATAGTGGCAGAGGTTAAAGTTAGGGAAATAATAATAATATTACATAATAGGACTTACTGGGATGAGCAGAGTCCACAGCATTGGTGCTTGTAGTCGGCGCTTCACCAGCTCCTGCCGGACCCTCCTTGGTGGTGCCCCTCTTCTTGCCCTTCAGTGCTGATGTAAGAAATAAAGAAGGTAAAAAGGATTAGTGGTACAATTAATCTCCACAAAATTATTTTATCAGGCAAACGCAGTAATACTGTACTTATCTAAATCAGATCGCCTTTGGCACTAGTATGATCGACTGTAGTTGAGATGGCTATACTCCTAAAATCCATATTCCAAATTTCCTTAACAAAAAGTACATTTAGAACTAATGCACCGCAATGATTGATCTTTGATTCTATTCTCATTTCTCAACCCCCTTGATGGCCCGACTCAGTCTCCCTTTTTTGCAATGCATAGATGAATACTAGTACTATACATCACTGTGAAATTGCTTGGGACTGTACAAGCTAGATAAAGAAAGTTACAGAGAATGCTAACTCACTGATATCACTAATTCAGTATGGGATCCGGAGGACAGAAGAGTATGGATTGCAATGGTTTCTTAAATAATCAGCCAACCCGAGCATTGACAAGTACAATTAGATAGAGCCAAGCACCTGCCTAGCTTAAACTGGATCACATAATATTCTTAACGTCAACTAAATGTAATTTACTTCCGAGTTTAAGCAGCATGCTATTTGGAAAAAAAAGTTAACACTGTAGAACACAAGCACAACAAATAACTTAAATAATACTCACCGAGCCCCAGAATCTCAATGTCTAGCAGGTCGCGCAGGTCCTGCTCGTGTTTGATGATGTCCACCCGGTGGTGCTTCGGCTGCTGGGTGGTATGCTGGATCTGGGTGGTATATCAGACACAGGGGCGTACCCTAGCCCAACACGGCTGACGCTCCCACAGGGGGTAACTACACCCAGGCCTGCTGTCTGCTGCCAGCATGGACGTGAGGTTGTGCTGTACATAAAAAAAGCACTCCTCCTCACTAAAGATGGGCTCAGGCTGCACCCCTCGACAGCACTGCCCCCCATAAGGTTGGTGGCTGCTGCTGGCTGTCCAGGGGGGCCTGGTGCTGCCACTCCCCTGTTCGCTGGTGCTGCCCTGCACTGCCATGGTGCTGGATAGTGGGGTGAAGAAACTTAGAAACAGGAGGAGAAGGAAGGAAGAAAATAAATAAGGGAAAAATAAACAAAAACACAAAAAGTCACAAAAAGCAGGAAAAAATAAAAAAACGTAAAAATAGTCTGCCACAAAATGACACAATAATACAATAAATAAAAATGAGGGGTAGATTATTTAGAAGGGTGGAGGATTGAAAAGATTAATGAAGGATGAAAAAAACAGGCCCAGCACAATAAACAGATTGCAAAATGGCTGTACCCATGCGAACAGCGTAGTGCCATTCGCGTGCGATTTTGAACATAAGAATGTACTTTGTGTTGCATTTGCTGTAAAATGCAACACAAACAGGCGCAACTGGGAACTCCACACAGCCGCGGAACTCCATGTAGGGCAGCTGAGTTTTTTGCTACTTTGCGCGTAGAGTTCCGTGTAGACTCTGCCCACTCTGCCCAGGCCTACTTCTAACCCTGAGTCTTCTCGAGACTGCCCACTGTCCTTATACTGTCCTTCCCTGTCAGTTGATGTTTCAGGTATGCATTCATCCCTGACTGTTCCTTGGATGATTCAGGCCTCCTCCTTGAACATCCAGGCTCCTTCCTTTTCTGACTTTCTCATCCCTTCAGGTGATACAAGACATGGTCCCTTTATGGTTAGTGTACTATCCAATTTACCTCTGTCTGCAGGAACCTCCTTGCAAACCTCATAGCAAAGGGATGGTCAGCCTACTGCAAGGTGCTGCAATATTAATAGGAACTGGGCGTGTGGCATTCAAGGAGCTTGATCAAATGTCTTCATTGACTGCCTTGCTGCTAATTACCCCAGATATTACAGCCCTCATTACATCTTTTATAACATCATTGATAATATCACTGTAACATTTGTTGTAAAATTATTCAGAAAAAGATGTGCATGGTGAGGGCGCGAGTTATAGTTACCTTAGGACATGAGTTATGGTTATTTGCAATAATTGGTGAATTTCTAAGGTTCTGTACGAGTAAATTCAGAACCTAACTATAACATCCCTGTAACCTTTGCTTTTGAAGTGAATTTCAATGTTTTAAAAAAAAATCTATTTCCTTACTATAACATCCCTAAAATCTTTGGGTTTTTTCTGTGAATATATCTCTCTATATATATATATATATCTATGTAAGAAAGAAGTCTAGAATCTTATTTTTTTTCAGTGAATATGTATATAGTGGAGGTTGCCACTAAGTAGTTATAGTTAGGATCATGTTTCGATAGAAAAAGTGTTTTTTGACTTGCCGCTATCTTTGGCATTGTTTGAGGAATCTTCCTGAAATAAAAAATAAAAAAGTGGCCCCATGCTTCTTGTTGCACATGGAAAGTTGCAGGGTGATCCGTCAAGCGAGGACCAAGAAAAAGGGGTGCAAAAAAAATTGCGTTTCCCATGTTAATTTCCAGAGCACCTTTAGACACGACTACAGCCGAATCGCTGGACGGACTTACACCAAATGGCAGAAAGCTAGCTTTCGGTACGCAGATCACACTTTCGCTTATTTGGTGGAAATCTGTTTAGTAGTTTTGTATATATTAAAGGGAAAATACATTTTTAGATCTAGGGCCATGGATCCTTCTGGAATATATCGTGAAAATTCGCACATTTTCGCAAATACACTCGCAAACAGAAGTACTGTAATTGACTGGCCACAACCTGACTAGAAAGTTGCGGCCATCAGTTTATGTTATCGGAGAGGGTCCCCGGGGCTGAAAATAGAATTGATAAGTGGTATACAAGGTCAGGGTGGAGGTACCCTGATCCCAGAGGTGTGATTTAGGGGTGTTTTAGGGTCAAAATATGGGTTTCAAATGATTTTTTTTCACCATGCGCGATATTCACGAATATCCTTGAATATCCTTGAATATTCAAGGCTATTCAAGAATATTTGAGGATATGCAAAAAATAAATTAAAAAAGCGATCACTGGTTCATTCAGGCACTAATTCAGACTTGGGTGCAGGGCCTGGCTGCAGGCCAGGCCCGTGACCAACAACTGCCACACACAGCTGAATGCCGTGCACGGCGGGGATTGGAATAACGTGTAGTAATTAAAAATACTTTACGTTAAAAAACCATAGAAATTAACTGAAAAAAAACCAAAGGTTACAGGGGCATTATAGTTAGGTTCTGAATTTACTCTTACAAAACCATAGAAATTCAGCAGTTAGAGTTAGAGTTATTTCAAGTGACTATAACTCGCACCCTAAGAGGTACCTTGTGCCTTCGCCGTGCACACCTAATTACTCCACATATTATATAATTGATGACATTTTCAATGGCATCTTTGATATTATCACTGCAACATTTGCAATAAAAATATTGATAAGAAAACTGTTCATGGCGAGGGCGCGAGTTATAGTTACCTTAGGGTGCGAGTTATAGTTATTTGAAATAACTGAAAATATAACTGCTGAATTTCTATGGTTTTGTATAACTAAATTCATCCAGAACCTGTATAACGTCCCTGTAAACTTTGTTTTTTTCAGTGAATATACATATATATATATATATGTATGTGTATATATATATATATATATATATATATATATATATATATATATATATATATAAATATATCTCCAAGGAAGAAGTGACTCAAACACTCAAACAGATAGACTCACCAAAGAAGAAAAATATATTTCCACTACAATGTTTCGGCTTCTGCCTTCCTCGGGTAGTACAAGATGGTTTGCTCAGTGGCTGCACACTCTTAATCTACACTTTATTAGACATATCAATAAAAATTAATTGTTTTTTAGACATACAGGTCTACGTGCAGGACGGGCAGCTACATACTACACTCTATAGGACACCCACTGAGAGCATCTCGATCCTACACGCCAAAAGCCAGCATCCCTGTAGCATGATTAGAAGCATACCCTATTGCGAACTGCTATGCATTAGGCACAACTGTTCCTTGCCTGCAGACTGCCCGAGGGTAAGAAATTAAGCTCTGTTGAGGTTCAAGCAGCAAGGGTATTCTGACAGAGTATTGGGTCAGGAGATTGAAAGGGCCAATCACATAGATAGACAGCAGTTGCTACTGCATAGAACAGACACACAAGAAAGCAAAGAGGACTTGGTTAGATTGATTACTGGGTTTAGATGGATTCAGTTTCATTGACCATGTGTTAGGACCTATTTTACCACCAGCCCCACAGATGCCATAAAGGAGGAGTACGTCGATGAGGGACCTTCTGGTACACAGTCATTGCACTGAAAAGCATGCTGATTCCACTAAGATAACAGGATTTTTTTCCTGCTTGCGATGTACAGCTTGCAGGCAGAGCGGCATAGTGAAGGATTTTGAGGTGCCAGATAAAGGAGCAAAGTAATCCATTACAAAAGTATTGAACTGTAAGAGAAGTCATGTTGTGTATTGTTTGGTGTGTCCTTGCGACAAAGCGAATGTGGGCAGTACAATACAGGCTGCAAAAAAGAGGATATTGAAGCACATGCATGCAATAAGGCTTACGTGACACACCCAGTGGCTAGACATTTTCAAACCGATCGAGACTGCAACAGTTATTTACTATGATTTATTTGTATAGATCAGGTCCCTATGGACGAAAGAGTAGGTAACAGAGTGGGGAATCTGAGACAGTTAGAATCATGTTACTTCATTGAATAACAGACCAAGGTGCCCAGAGGTTTAAACAGTGATGAGGAGTTGTGGACACACATTGGCTAACTTATGAGGGATGCAAAGTGGGGATACATGGTGTGACCCTAGGGAACCAGATGGTTGTCAAGAGCGATGTTGGGCAATATTGGACAGAAGATTGTCTGTTACGAACGTGGATGTTGCAGGCTTGCACACAGTCCATCCAATGCTCAGTTAGGGCTTTTTAAGTATGCCTATTCGTGGCTCAGAAAGATTTTAAGGCATTTCATGACAACCATCTGATTAGAATTAAAGATGTTGGGTAACAATGTAATTTACCCTAGATGAGATCTCGATGGTGGGTTCTTTAAATATTTTATATACATGATAGGGAACAGTGTATAATACAGGTATTGACCCAAGGGAACCCAATGGTTTTCAAGGATGATGCTATGTAACAGAGAACAGGACATTGTCTGTTATGACCATGGAGACTGCAAGCTTGCAGGCTGCAGTACATTTTAGGGCCCATTCAGGGCTTTATAAGTCTGGCTCATTCATGGCTCACTAAGATTTTAAGTCATTCCATGGCAGCCATCTGCTTAGATTCTAAGACACAGGGGAAGAATGTAATCTAACCTAATGAGACTTCCGTGACGGGCTCTTTACATTTTTTATATATTCGATATGGGACGCTGTACAAAGCACTGGTGTACGATGGACCAGTGACAGATATCGCATTACATTTCAATATGTGAATTAAGTGATTGTTGATTTATTCTTATTTGATTTTTTTTCAAAGAATATTAGATTTTTTTTCAGATGAATTGAGTATTTTGATCAAATTGTGATCATTGAGACAATAATTGTATTGCATATGCACCAGAGCTTTGTATTTTTAAGATGGCTGCCGTGCTCCTTGTAAGTAGTTTGCAGGATCTATGAACAGTTAGTGTGTTTACTGTGTTGATTATCTCTGCCTGCTGCCCAATGAAATGTTGCTAGGACGATTCAAATGGTGAATTTCAGCCGGCGACCTTAACATTGAGAAAGGCGCTCATCCGAAACACGTTTGTCAAGACTTTTTGTTTGTGCTGGCAAATTAAATAAACACATATTCCAGTCTCTGAGAGCATGCAGATTGGCTGCTGTTTGTATATATATATATATTATCTACTGGCGACTGCCAGTAGTTAGTTATAGTTCGGACCATATTTCCATTGAAAAATTGTTTATTGGCTTGTCTATATCTTTGGCGCCATTTGATGATTCTTCACGAAAGTTTCCCAAAAAAGGTATTCCTGAGAATCTTGTTGTACATGGGAAGTTTTGGGGTGATCCATCAAGCGGGTGCCGAGAAAAAGAGAGGGAGTCAAAAAAAGTGTGTTTCCCATTATAATTCCCATGAGAATCTTAGAAACGACTACAGCCAGAACTGCTGGACGAAATTACACCAAATTTGGCAGAACAGAAGCTCTTAGTCCAAAAAAGTGTTTTTTCTTCTTTGGTGTAAATCTGTTCAGTAGTTTTTGACATATTAAAGGAAAAATAAATATATAGATATCTAGAGCCCTCAAGGGTTCGTGAATAATAACAAGCTTGTGCAGGGAAATGCAGAGCTCTGATTGGCTCCCAATACTTCAAACAGGAAGATATAGTTATAGTTACTATAACTTGTGCCCTAAAGTAACAATAACTTGCGTCCTTACCATGCACTGCTCATTACCCCAGATATTACAGCAACCATGACATCTTTTATAACATCATTGATAATATCACTGTAACATTTGTTGTAAAATTATTCATTAAAAAAATGACTGAGTACTTTAAATCTTCCAATCTGCCTGCATGCACCTCATTAATATGCCTTGCTACAGGATATGTTGCATCCCTGTTTTTTACTGCTCTCAGATGTTGCAGGATTCTTTTGTGTGCCTGGAGGGGGGTGCTTCCCACATACATTTTGAGGCACGTACATTTCAAAATATAAACTATTAGGTCACTTTTGCAGTCAAAGGACCCATTCAACATTACATTCTTGACACTCTCATCATTTGTGCACGCTTTACATTTAGTACACCTCATAAAGCCATTTCCCTTAGGCAGCCATGTTTCTTCCCTCTTTTGAGGGACATCACTTATGGCTAAAATATCTCTAGTGGATTTTCCTCTACGGAAAGTCAACATGGGTCTACATGGAAGATCCCTTCCTATCACAGGGTCATTTTTCAGGAGCTGCCAATGCTTGTTCAAAATTGCCCTCACTTTCAAATATGTACTATTGTACATAGATATAAATCTATGTTCGGAAGTCGATTTTGCTTTTGTAGAAGGTTTATTGAAAAGTAACTTTTCTCTCTTCACTGCCTCAACATTGTTGCATGCATTCACCAAAGTTTGCGCCTTATATCCTCCTTATATCCTCTTCTTTTCAATCTCCGCAACAATATCAGTTTCTCCTTATTATACATTTTGTACATGCTATAAATTCTTTTGGTTCTGAGTAACTCCTCATAAGGTATGCTTTCAATTAATGCTGAGGGGTGGAAACTGGATGCGTGTAGAATGATATTCCCTGCACTGGGTTTTCTATATAGCACTGTCTCAAGTTTCTGATATACCACACACACCTTCACATCAAGGAACTCAATATAGATATATAGATATATATATATATATACATATATATACATATATATATATATATATATATATATATATATATATATATATATATATATATATATATATATATATATATATATATATATGTGTGTGTGTTTACATTACCTACTGGCAGTAGCTAGTTATAGTTAAGACCATTTTTTCCATTGACAGAGTGTTTTTTGTTTTGCAGTAACTTTGGCGTCGCTTGACAAATCTTTGCAAAAGTTTCAAAATGTATGCTTTTGTCAGTACAGCTGCTGTGTTGAAAGTTTCAAGGCGATTTGTCAAACCGGGGCTTAGGAAAAGGGGGATCCTAAAACACTTTTCCCCATTCTATGTCAATGGATTTTTCAAACTTTTTAAACAAAACTACAGCCCGAACTGTTGGACAGAATTACACCAAATTTGGTAAAGAGCTAGCTCTTGGTGTAAATCCCTTCAGTCATTTTGGAGATATTAAAGGTAAAAAAATGTAGATAACCAGGGACAAGGATCCTCCGTAGAGCCAGCTGTCCCCGTGCTGACATCTTATTGGCTGCCAACAGTTCAACAAGGAAGTTTTGGCAGCCATCAAAAAGTGTAAGAAAAAGGAAAAGGGGCCAGGGTAGGGTCACCCTGAGCCCCTAGCCTTGGTCTAGGGGACCCATAAGGACCCAGCCAGGGCTAAAAAGCATGTTATTTTTTTAATCTCAGAAACATCAGCAGATCCGGAGCTGTGGATTTTCCCAAGATTTAAAAAAAGGGTAGTCTCCCACCATTTTCTTTGACCCCAAGGGGGGCAGATCCAGGGGGCGTTGAGAAAGGAGGGAGGCACATGGGGCCCTCCTCCTTCGGCGTGTATTAGCTCCAGGGACCACCAACTCCCCAGGTTATTATACAAATATATGTGGGCCGTGCCAACCCCCTACCCTACGGACCACTACCTCCCTGGGGCAAAATGTTTATTTTATACGAGGGGGGGCCTCCCCCAAAGCCCTGGGGTCCGCAACCTCCCCAGGGCTAAATACCACATTTGTGTGGGGGGTCCCACATGGGCCCCCTGTAGTCCCAGGGACCGCCACCTCCACGGGGCATGTTAGTACAATAGAAGGGACCAGATGGCCACCCCGCATCGCTAGGGACCGCCACCTCCCTAGGGCTATTTACTTAAACTAAGGCAGGGGTCGCACAGCCCCCCACAGCCCAGGGGACCGCCACCTCCCAGAGGGTGCAAAAAAAAGAATGAAGGGTGTATGTTGTAGACCCCAGCCCCAGAGACCACCACCTCCCCAGGGCAAATTCAACATTGAAGGGGAGCCATGCCACCCCCCTTGTGGAGCCACGGATGTCCCTGGGAACCGCCACCCCCCCAGGGCTGGCTCCTTCTATGTCCTGGGGTCCTGCTATGTCCCAGGGGGCCCACTCTGGAAATAGCTGTTAGTTCAGACTTGGGGAGTGCTTTGTCAGTTCCTACCAAGCCAGTGCAAACACTCTGCTTCCTGTGGGCGAGAGTTGTCAAACAGCAGAGGATTCCTCTGTTTCCCTGCCCACAGACATGTGGGCAGGGAAACCTAGGAAACATCTTTAGCAGCTCCTTGTCTGCAAAAGCAATGCCGGCTCCTGCAGGAGGTGGGGAGCTGGCTGGGACCGTGGGGGCCTTCAGGCTCCCACCACGGTCCCATTGCACACTGAGTGCTCTGTGGGGCACCCAGGACTGATGGTCGGGCCGTGGGGGATGGGGTCCCAGGGGCCGAGATCGGCCTGAGGAGGGGTGCCGTGAGACCCCTCTCACAAGTAATTTTTTTCTATTTAGGCTGGGTCCCGGGTAATAGGGTTCCTAGGCCCAAAATCTTCTGGGGGAGGGGAGACCACGCAGTCCCCCTCCCTCCAAAAGGTTAAATATTAAAAGGTCAGGCCAAGAGGAATGGGGGTCCCTGGGCTCAGATCGGCTGGTGAGGGGGCAGTGCGCCTTCCCAAGGAAATATACTGGCCCCCGGGGGATGGGTTCCCCAGGATTGAAATCGGCCAGGGGAGGGGGGCCACATGGCCTCTCTTCCCCACAGTGGACATTTACCCAACAAGGCAGCCCTTACTCAGGGCTAAACGAACAATTAATGCAGGAGCCGAGTGGCTCCCCCGCAGCCCCAGGGACCACCACCTCCCCTGGGCTGAATAGAGATAACGAAGGGGCCAATTGCAGGCCTCTGGCCAAGGGGACTGCCACCTACCGAGGCAATATTAAATGTGCGCCCCCCCCTTGTGGAGCCAATAATGTCCCTGGGAAACAGCACTCCCCCAGGGCCGGCTCCTGTTATGTCCAGGGGGTGCTCACCCATAGGACATAGCTATTTGCTGTGACTTGTCTGGAGCTGTCACTATAAAGGTAAAAAAGTTATTTCAAGTAACTATAACTTTTTTAACTGAAAGTCATTTTAATTACTATATATTAATCCAACCACCGACAGGCGCAGGCTTCACTGTGCGTGGTGGAAGTTGGCCACAGAACCTGGCCTGTGGCAAGGCCCTGCAGCCAACCCCCTATAACCACCAAACCCCATGCCATGCACAGCCTTCAGCCATGGACAGTGGGGTTGACCACAGAGACTGGCCTGTTGGAGACCTTATTGCCCACGGCTGATGAAAGTTGTTATGTTGTCTCTGAGTACTAAATTCGGAAATTCAGTAGAGCGCACCTGTGTGTGCATGGGGGCAGGGCTTTAAGTGGGATGAAAAAAGTGAGGGGTCTCTAAAAGGGGCATGGACTATGTAATTAAGGGTGTAACTTAAATGTGTAAACTGGATTTCTGTGATTCACATAGTGTGCCACCTGAACTGCAATTTGGTACATTCCTGAGTTTTCTTTTATTGCATCCACATAAATAATACAAAATCAGACATACACCTAAAACCAGCCATAAATATTAGATTTGTCAATGGTTGTTAGATGCACAAGCCTTGAATTTAGTGCAGCACCCCCAGAAATAATCATGCTGGAGTTTAGAAGATAAATAAGCAATAAAGATGTATACAAATGTTGTCTTTGCCCTGTCACATTTGCTGCCCTTTCAAAGACAAAGGTCCATTATCAGGCTATATCTTCTGACAAATTGCTCCTTATTAGTAAACTGTTGTGCACTTTTATTTCTCTCACTGCACAGTGAGAGGATTTTGTAGAAGTGATCCAGTTCACAATCCTGCCAGGGTACAGGAAAGGAAAGGCTGTAGCATCTCAGTTTTGTTTCTAACACACAATAACATTTAAACATCAGGAATTTAACTATATACACACAATTCAAATTACATCCGCATTTAGGAAAGGACAAGTGTTGCACTTTTTTGTAAATCTGAAGTGTGATGGAAACAAAGATTTTGATCGGATGAAAACAGATCAATACACTTTACTTGACGATGTGCAAATAAATGTTCAATGAAACCCATTGAAAACATTATTGATTTTGTGCTATATAGTTTTACCAGTATTTGCATGTCTATGCAAATTCAGAGCTAATTTCAACTGAAAACGTGCTGCCGGTAAATGACACTGCAGTACCATTCCAATGCTCCAAAATGCGCCACCACCACATACCACACCCTTACCACTCTCTAGCAAATTGGACATGATACATTTGTTGCTGTTAGAAATGGGGTCTTTGGTTGGCAGTCATGTTACACCCTGTCCAAGCAAGTACCCTCACTCTAGTGAGGGTAAAGGAGAATCACCCTCAGTTGACCCCTGCTCACCCCCTTGGTATCTTGGCACAAGCAGGTAGGCTTAACTTCAGAGTCTAGGTGTAAAGTATTTGTACCAACACACACAGTAACTCAGTGAAAACACTACACTAGTCAAATTATTAATTTTAAAAGCAAAAGAGTCTTAAATCCTTGAGAACACAGTAAAAACACTGTTAGCTTTGAAAAGTACCTGGGTAGCGTCAAAATAACACGCACGGGCAAGTGTGCGTCATAAAAGGCTAGAGATGCGTTTATTTCTTACCTGCAAGCGAGACTGTGCGTTGTTCTCCTCTTCCGGTCGGGTCAGCGTGCATCGTTTTTCCTCTACGCAGAAGAGCGATGATGCGTTGGTCCAGGCAAGCACTCGGGTCCGGGCAGGCTTCGCGTTGTTTTTCCACGCCCAGCAAGGTTTGCGGCAAAAATCCTGCCACACAGTATGAGCAAAACCAAACTATGTGGGTTGCGACGTAATCAGGCTCCGTCAGGGTGTGTTGCGCGTCGTTTCTCCAGCTGCATGTGTCGATCTTCCAGCAGCAATGCAGGTGGAGCGTCAATTTCAGCCACAAAGCCAGCGGTGCATCGTTTCTCAGCCCCGTCTCGGAAGGTGCGTCAAAATTTTCCCTGCACGGCAGTCTGTGCATGGATTTTCAGTCTTGGTCTGCCAGCTTCACCTTTCAAGGCCCCAGAAACTGTAGAGGGCACCACTTGGCAGGACAGGAGTCTCAACAGAGAGTCCAGGTGCTGGCAGGAGAAGTCTTTGATGGTCCTCAGACTTCAACAACACGAGGCAAGCTCAGGACAAGCCCTTGGAGTTTTCTTCACAAGCAGGAATGCACAACAAAGTCCATTCTCTGTCCCCTTGCACAGGCAGAAGCAGCAACTGCAGGATAGCTCCACAAAGCACAAACACAGGCAGGGCAGCACTTCTCCTCAGCTCTTCAACTCTTCTCCAGGCAGAAGTTCCTCTTGATTTCCAGAAGTGATCTAAAGTCTGTGGTTTTGGGTGCTCTTGTTATACCCATGTTGGCCTTTGAATAGGCTTACTTCAAAGGAAAGTCTCTCTTATTTGCGAAATCCTGCCTTGCCCAGACCATGCCCCAGACACACGCCACGGGGTTGGAGACGGCATTGTGTGAGGGCAGGCACAGCCCTGTCAGGTGTAAGTGACCACTCCTCCCCTCCCTCCTAGCACAGATGGCTCATCAGGATATGCAGGCTACAACCCAGCTCTCTTTGTGTCACTGTCTAGAGCGAGGTGCAAACAGCCCAACTGTCAAACTGACCCAGACAGGGAATCCACAAACAGGCAGTCTGAAAACCAACTTTACTAAAAGATGTATTTTTAAATTGGGAGCTCAGAGACCCCAAACTTCACATGTCTATCTGCTCCCAAATGGAATATACGCTTTAATCATCTTTAAAGGCAGCCCCCATGTTAACCTATGAGAGAGATAGGCCTTGCAACAGTGAAAAACAAATTTGGCAGTATTTCCCTGTCAGGACATATAGAACACATTAGTATATATCCTACATACACTCCACCCGCCCATGGGGCTACCTAGGGCCTACCTTAGGGGTGTCTTACCTGTAAGAAAAGGGAAGGTTTAGGCCTGGCACATGGGTACACTTGCCAAGTCGAATTGGCAGTTAAAATCTGCACACACAGACACTGCAGTGGCAGGTCTGAGCCATGTTTACAGGGCTACTAATGTGGGTGGCACAACCAGTGCTGCAGGCGCACTAGTAGCATTTGATTTACAGGCCCTGGGCACCTCTAGTGCACTGTACTAGGGACTTACCAATAAATCAAATATGCCAATCATGGAAATCCAACTACACATACATTTTACATAGGAGCACTTGCACTTTAGCACTGGATAGCAGTGGTAAAGTGCCCAGAGTAACAAAAACAGCAAGAACAGAGTCCAGCACACATCAACAACCTGGGAAACAGAGGCAAAAAGTTAGGAGAGACCACGCCAAGGATGCCAAGTCCAAAAGCTGCACTATTTGTTTCATACGAAAATTGGATTTTTCAGAATCCGTATGAGTTTAGTGATATAGTATTAATGCAGCACCCCTACTCTAAACCTTGTTCCAGCACCACTGGTTAGCTGTTCAAGATAAATGAGCAACACCTGGAGGCAACTCAGTTCAAAGTGTGCACTATACAAGAATAATATGCTACATGAAAAAAACAGCAACGCATCATGGAACTAACAAAACTCTTAGGTGCTGTACAATTAAGTACAACATGTGAAATGTAAACAGGAATCAAATCGTTGACATGGATTACCTTAACATTTTTGACCTTCCTTGTTCAGAAATCAATGACTGTTTTTGCTTGTAAAGCTTAAGATATGAATATAGCAGGCACCTGTTTCAATGATAGTTTATAATTACTACCTTGTCCAAGGCCCAGAGGGACCTGGACCACTTAAAGCCCTGCTTGCTGTGTGGTGCTGTCTACCTATTCTATGTGTGGAACATGCTCGCAGTACTATTCCCTGACCTATAACTATTCCACATTTGTAAGGAAGTGTGTACTGTCACTGACTGTCCAGTATCTGTTTTATGAGTGAGAGAAGCTTGTAGGGCACCCTAACCTATTCTTCTTGTGTGAGAGAAGCTTGCAGTGCACATAGCACCTATTCTTCTTGTATGACGAAAGCTTGCATTGCGCTCCCACCTATTCTTCTTGTATGTAGCAGCTATTCTTCTTGTGTGAGCGAAGCTTGCAGTGCACATAGCACCTATTTTTCTTATGTGAGAGAAGCTTGCAGTGCATGTAGCACCTATGCTTCTTCTGTGAGAGAAGCTTGCAGTGCACGCTCACCTATTCTTCTTGTGCGAGAGAAGCGTGCAGTGCACAGTCACCTATTCTACTTCTTCTGTGAGAGAAGCTTGCAGAGCATGTAGCACCTACTCTTATTGTGTGAGAGAAGCTTGCAGTGGACGTCGCACCTATTCTTCTTGTGTGAGAGAAGCTTGCTGTGCATGTAGCATCTATTCTTGTGTGAGAGAAGCTTGCAGTGCACGCTCACCTATTCTTCTTGCGTGAGAGAAGCTTGCAGTGCACAGTCACCTATTCTACTTCTTGTGTGAAGGAAGCTTGCAGTGCACGTATCACCTAATCTTCTTCTTGTGTGAGAGAAGCTTGCAGATCACGCTCACTGAAGCTTGCAGTGCACGCTCGCCTATTCTTCTTGTATAAGAGAAGCTTGCAGTGCACGCTCACCTATTCTTCTTGTGTGAGAGAAGCTTGCAGAGCACGTAGCACCTATTCTTATTGTCTGAGAGAAGCTTGCAGTGGACGTCGCACCTATTCTTCTTGTGTGAGACCAGCTTGCAGTGCACATATCACCTATTTTTCGTGTGACAGAAGCTTAACCTGCAGCCGCACCTAAGTGTAATTGATCTGCAATTATTAGCGGAGCTAGAAAGTCAGGACTATTACCTTTTACACAGATAGCATTCTATTACTATATGTCCTGCAGGGCAGATCTTCCTTCCTTGCTCACAATTCTCAGTTCTTATTACTCCCTATAGGCAGACATTGCGGTTTAGACAGAAAATAAAATGTTCAGTTTCTCCAGGTGGTGAAAGGGTTAAAGAAATATACATTAAAACGTTACAACAAGAATTGTCACAAAAATAATAGGCTTGAAAACCCCACACCATTCTGTACAGGTTGGTGTACGTGTCAACGCTCTTCAGCTGGTTCCATGGTGTAATGGTTAGCACTCTGGACTTTGAATCCAGCGATCCGAGTTCAAATCTCGGTGGGACCAAGTACGTTTTGCATTAAGAGTCTGTTGTCAGAACATCTTTTTGGGCACTAATTTAAAGTCTGTAAACCAATAAAAAGACTTCCAGACTATGTTCTAATGATTTGTGTTGTATACATTTCTTTATTTACCGAAGCTGGGGAACTTCTTGAGGTCACCCAAACACTATGTGTGTCCTTTGCTTTTTCCTACATTGACTCTTTTTAAGTGCGTGCTATCGACCCATTCATTCTCGTTCCGAAATATCACGAACTTTAGTTATTATTTTTTAATTAAGAAGGCGCACCTAGCCCGGAGAAGGACAACGGGGCTGCTCCGTGAATGTTCATTCTCATCGCATTTTACTTGCAAACCGTGTTCTCCGGACCTGATCTATTTCCCATTAGTAATTCTATCGCAATCACTTTAAAGATTTGAAATGTGTACACGTAAACACAACCTTAAAACAATAACAAAAAAGTTGACTACAAAGATATCCTCACTGGGATCCGTTAGTTCTGATGCAAATCTTAGAAACTTTCATAATTTACAAAGTACGTCAAGAAACAACAATTCTTGCTTGAAATTGCTTTACACTTATTATGGATTCGCCACTCCAAACGCCGAGCCCTTAGTAGCAGCTGTAAAGTATTCTAAACGGACTTCATGTCACGTACTGACTGCACACACTGCCTTGCCTTCTGGTCACTGCTAGACACGCCACGTTACAAAGTTTACATCTGTGAGCTCAGCAAACTTTTGCGTCCATGCATTACCTAGATTAAAAATCCAACTATAGAAATAAAATACTATAAATTGTAAATTACATTAATCCCCCACTGTCACAATGACAACTATTCTAAAAGTGTTTCCGCCCGGTTTCGAACCGGGGACCTTTCGCGTGTGAGGCGAACGTGATAACCACTACACTACGGAAACTTCAGTAATAGCATTTGAGAAAGTGCTCTGTCTTTACTATTCCGAGAGTTCTGGAGTGGTTGAAGATGAGGATGAGTCTGTGATTAGGTGAAAGAATGAGTGGATGAATGGATGCTCGAGTGAGAGTGTAGGTTGATGACTGCATGAATGGATGGAAGGGTCCAGGACAATATTTGGGAGTAAAGGCTGGATGGCGAGGTTAAGGCAGGGTGAGAGCGGTGGCCATGTACATGGTAGGATTAGAGAACAGAATAATGATTGAGTGTGTAGATGGAAGACTTAGTGGATGTGTTGCTAGATAAATTATCTGCACGAGTTTTTGGCATAAATAAAAATGTAAATACACAAAAAGTGGTTTGGATCAAGCACATGCAGCCTTTGCTTCCTTGAAGTGTCATTGGAACATCATTATCAGTTCAAGAAGCAAAATAACACCAGGTGACAATGGTCTTAACATAACTACCAAGTTTACCAGGTCCTCAAATGATGAACTCCTCCAGTCCTGGTTGTTTCTTTGAATTCTGGGACTTGTAGTCCTTGTTTATAATGGAATAATCAAGAATTCAAGTTCAGGAATTCAAGGAAAAAAGCATGGACTAGAGCAGCCCATCACATACTGACCACTTTATAATAACATGTACCACATAATAAAACAGTGCTATAGGCACCGTCACATACAAAGCATCAGCAATTGGGTAATTGGTTGAAAAGGGGTGCAAACCCCACTAAGGCATCAAATAAAATCCTTGTCACGATGAACAACAGAAGCCACTAAAGTAGCCTGTGCTTACCTCTCTGGTACACTGGTACAAAAGTAGTCAGGCTTAACTTTGAAGCAAAGTGTAAAGTATTTATGCAGCACTCAAACAGTAATAAACTGAAAACAAAACACAATAAAAATCCCAAATCAATTGTGAAAAATAGAATACATTTTAATGAATACAATGACACCATAGCAGCAGAAATCCATTCAGTAAAATCAGAGATATGCATTTTCAAAGTTTTGAGTAAGTAAAGGTCTTAAAAGCAGAAAGCGCCACTTGTGGTCATCTGGTTGTGCTACACATGGGGAAGTCACAAGTTCAGGCCGACCAAGATGGAGCACAAGTCTGATATCGGGACCAGGTTAGTTCCGCTGAAAAAATTACCTTCTCAAGTGTGGTGCAAAGAGTTTAGTTCACAGTGGAGAAAGCCATGAGGAGCAGGTAGAGTGTTGTACATGGTTCTGTAGCACGAAGAGCTTTCCTGGCGTCATGGATGGTCATTGCTGGAGCTTCACGTTGGCGGTCACCGCAGACTGCTGTTGATGTAGCATGAGGTGTAGATCTTTCATTGCCAGTTGTCGCTGGCAGACACAGTACTGCAAATAGTCTAGTCCACTAGAGTTTCACATTGGTGGTCATCATTGGTGGCAAAGTCTCGGTGCGAACAGGTTTGTTCGTGAACGTGAAGAGCCTAAACCTTCAGGATTTCTCCTTTCTTCATGGGAGGAGCTCAACTTATGGCAGCCAAGGGTCCAGGACCTGCAGAGGCACCTCTTGGGGATCAGGAAGTCAATCCAACAAAGGCCAGCAGGGCTCAGACAGGTCCACGCATGCGAAGTTGCAGTACGTCAGCTGGACAGTTGCAGTGAGTACTGCACTTATTAAATGTAATAAGGTAACCCAGGGAGGGAGGCGTTATCAAAATTAAAAATGACTTGAGGAGATTTTTACTGCAAGGACATGTAAAGCGTAAGTACACATGTCCTACTTTTTAAATACCATGCACCCTGCCCTACGAGCAATTAGACCCTACCTTAGGGGAGACTTATACGTATTATGCTGCACTGGCAGGCTAGAGACATATTTTAGTGGGTTGCACACTCAGTGCTGCGGGACCATGAGGATCATTTAATTTACATGCCTTGTGTAGACGTAGTACCATTTACTACAGACTTACTAGTAAACTTAATGTGCCAGCTAGGTGTAGTCTAATTTTACCATGTCAGAAGGAGATAGCACAAACACTTTAGCACTGGTTAGCAGTGTACAGCGGCCTAAAGGTCATCAAAACGAGGTTAACAAAGAAAGGGAGTGTAGTGAAGACTCTACACATGAGGAGGTTTCAAGGTAAGTTTATTATGAGTAGGCAGAGGCACAGCGCTCTGCCTCTACTCAGCTGACTTCCAACCGTCGATCTATTACATACTCATCCTAACTCTATAGCAACCTTCCATTGCCTGCCTATGACATTAATACGCTTTTTTGACAGACGTCAAACACTAGACACCTCCCTCCTCATAATAGAAAAAAATACTTTCCTATAATAAAATATAATATTTACAATACTACTGCTGTCTACCATGTAGAATTTATGACACTATGTAATATAGACCTATCTAATTGTTCTATACAATGTGTAACACAACATCATTTAAAATATATATCTAATAACCCTAGATGACTGTATTGACATCATTTATACTTTGGGACGTCTTGTAACTCTTCTTGATCTCTCTTCCACATTCCTACTCAAAACAGTCTCTCGAACGTTTTGAACTCTCATTAGTTATTACTACATTTCCTCTAGAACTCTCATCTTCCCGTTCTCTGTGGTTAACGCCTCGGAACGACACATCACCCCCTTGCTCTGGATCATCATTCACACAAAGTCATCTGTGGGTCCTATCATCCATCCTTCCAGAAGTGTTGAAATTTCCTTCAGAACAAGGTGCCACTCTTTTGCCATTCCAGCATCTTCCATCTTTCATCAGTACTGAGTTCTTCATGACACCCGCGATCTGTTGAGGATCCAAAACTGCACTATCACCTTTAGAGATTGTTCCAAGATTTTTCAATCTTACCCACTGTTGAACTTTAATGTTTGCCTGTTTAATTCCATATTTTTCATTGTATATTTTTTTTGTATTTATCATGTTTTTGCATAAGGTTTTCCTTAACCTTCTTAGATGACCATTCTACATTGCTGGAAGACATTAACCAATCCAGATTCCATTTTGATCTAGATCTCCTCCCCCTCATTAGCTCAAAAGGAGAACATCTAGTGGGATTGATTTCTGTAATTCTGTAAGACCACAAGGTTTTCACAACTTGCACTTCCCATTGGATATCATTCCTACATGCCAATGGAATGGAACCCTAAAAACTCTATCAAAATGTTCCAACATACCGTTTCCGCTGGGATTGTACAGTGACGTGGTTCTAAGCAAAATTCAACATTCATCTAGGTTTTTTTCATTTTGTGTGACATGAATTGTACACTGTTATCACTAACAATTATGGCAGGAGTCAAAAACACCTCTTCAAAGAACTTGTGTACAGTGTTGGTGACTAATCTTTGAATGATCAAGGAAATGTAGCTCACACCTAGGTCTGCCCCCTCAGTTATCCTGCTAGTAAGTTAGGCACCAACTGGGGTAGGGGGGGAGCTGCCCTCAGAACTGGTTTGGAGTGACCACATGAGATTTGCACATTATCATAGCCACACCTCCGGATCGGTACAAGAGGTTCAACACAGCAGAAGAACAGATTTTAGACAGAGAGGTGCACTGTGGGATAGTTCACAGTAAAACACACAGGAACTGCAGCTGAAGAGGGTAGAGTCATGCCTGGGAACCTTTACCACATGTATTATGGAGTGGCCAGGAGTTTACGCCCCCCACCTCCCGTCGTAGATGGACTCTTGCTCTAGGCAAGACTGCTGGTTTAAGGATGGCAGTACTTATGTTTGTGGGTGACTATGCCAATCCTACAAGTTGCAACTGTCATCCCAACCCTCCCGGCTCACAAGCAGCACCTCACCAAAAACCCAAACAGTAAAAGGCAATTTGTGGCAGCCTTTACGCATGGACTCAAGAGTGTGACTTCTGAGGGAGTGTGGTGGTTAAACAGAGATTACTCCTTTCTCACATGAACAACATGTCTCAATCAAACACATGCAATGAAGGAGATGCAGTAAGGTTTCAATAGGTTTTATTTCAATAAAACTACAATCTGCTATAATCTGCTATAAATTGCATGGGCTGCAATGATTAGGATAATGAATAATGCAAGAATCAGAATGGTAAAGACACAAGTCATTAACACAAAGACCCCCACTATCTTGCAATTACATGAAGTGACATGAAATGTTTAATATGTTTTAGTACCCTAATAATGTAAACCTAATCTCTAACCTAGAAGAGAGCAAGGCGTGTTAAACCTAATCTGCCAATGCCATGTCCATGAGAAGAGCCCCCCAACCCTTGTTACCTTGGAATGAGGTCTCTAGCTCAGACTCCATAGGGACAGGAAGACTGGGTCAGCGTCAAGGCGATGTGCAGCATCGATAGCAACAATGGCATCTTGTCGAAATCCGTCTGACTATCTGTCTAACAGAGGTGCATTTACTCTGATCTGCCCAGACCCCTGACGTAGGTCTGTTCCCAAACAATAGATAACAAGACATGCTTGGGATAGTAATTTATGTAAACAATTCCCTCAAAGGAGTGAAGAGGGAAAGTACCTAATGTGAACACCTACAGTTTGTTTATCTTTGTCTCTTGATATTGACGCCTTAGTGCGATGGCACTGATAACTTGAAACTAAAACATAGGCCTAACTAAAAACAAGGCAGCCATTTTAAAAGATTTAATTAAATAAATGTGCTAAAACAGAGCCTAAGCAGTGCAAGCTAAGTAGGGTACGAGTCTGCAAGCCAAAGGCTAAGCTAACTCCTGTTTCTAATTAAAGCAAACTAGGATTCACTACACCCTCCCCATTGCCTGTAACAAGTATGACGCCATAAATTTGATGTCACCAAAGGTGAATGAATCCAATGCTAAAAAGTGCTCTGGGCTAAAAGCATAAAAACTAGGTAAAAATCACATTTAAAAACGTGTTAAAAAATCAATAGCTAAAAAACATACAAAGAGATAGAATGTTGAACAAGCACAGTAGGCCAAAGTAAGGGCAATAAATGGAAACTTTGAATTTGGTATTATAACCCAGTCATCAAATCTTTGTAACAATCGTCATGATCTAGGATTCACTACACCCCCAGATAAACAAGCTGGCACTGGGCATAAATGTGGCCCCTCGCACCCTCTTCAGAAAACTGCTGGACTTGTGGAAGAAAAAAGAAGGACTGCATCTGCTGTTGTGACCAGTGAGGAGAACACTATGCTTGGACCTGCTCCCACGTATAGCTGATAGCTATTTCACTGGGTCCTGCCTGGTCCTTTTATCTGAATCGTATTCCAAACCTTACTTTTGTCAAAGTTTTGCGTGACCAGTTGCTCATGGTAGCTATTGTGTGCTTTTTGCCTTTAAATTTAATTCAAACTTAAAAAGAAAAATTATCAAGTTCCCCTTATTGGATCTTTGTTGCTTTTGTGTTATTTTGTTCATTAAGATATTCTCAATTTTTATGAATTGGAGTGTGAATTTTATTGTGTCACATTTTTTATTTTTTTTATGTTTTGGTTACTTGTAAGCGATTATACATTTTCCTAAGTTAAGCCTGTTGGCTTTGTGCCATAGCTTCCAGGGGTTGAGTTCAGGAGTAAATAACTGAAACCTTTACTGGACCTAACAAGAATAGTGGCATTATTACTTCTGGTCGACTACCATCCACCCCAAGTAATATGCAACTTTCTCACAATAATTATTAAAGTATAGACTTAGGTGCTTTCAGAGTGCACATCCCTTTGTAATTTAGCATGATGCAGATTTAGTAAACAGCTCTGAGAAATATCTCCTTTTCGCCAGAATAAAATGATTTTCCCAATTCTGCAGCACACCTGGAAGGTACATGCTCAAATAGAATTGAATGATGTTGCAAGTCTGGCTCACTAATATGCCTTTATCCTAGACCTTCACAGTGTTTAACTATGGCTAAAAAGGCCAAAGGATGGAGGCAACGTCTCCAGGGTTGCAACTGGCCAGTTTTTGTCTGGCATGGGCAGTGTTTTCATGTATAAACCAGAAGATAAATTGGGTTAAAGGAACAAACACTGATATTTTTCTATGTTTTCCATAGTATGACAAGGACTGATTTGTATATGACTAATCCTCCTCTGTAGCACAATAGGCAAAACAATGAGGGCCTAGAATTATTATTAAAATAACTATCAGGGGCCCTAATTACATCAAGCATTCTACTGCTTACATTGTTCTTCTCAGTGAATCTTACTCAATGCAGTGGTGATGCCAGATGTGGGTTCTGGAGCTCACTGTGTCTTAGAACACAATTTACACGTCACAGATCATTCTTCATAACACAGATAATTCTGGGGTTGTTTGGGTTTCCATTGAGTAGGGACATGACAAGACATGAATGGACTGTTCATTTCTTGGCAGAACCAAGAGTGGGTTTACATAATGAGTCAGAAAAACTTCCTTAGATATAGCTATATAGAATATAAAATCCTTGAGTTGCAGCCAAAAATAAAAACTCTGAAATTGGATCCCTGCAGACTATAAAGACAATGGTGATGTGTATGATATCAAATAAAGAACAGAATTTATCAGCATACCTGCCACATATACAACTAAAATAGGAAAGTAAAGAAAAGCTACTGCTCTGATTGTACCTCACAAGCAGTTACTCTGTCCTGAGAGTTATTGCATATTGAATCAGCATTATAGTCTCCTTCTTCTTCCTCAGCTAATTTACAGCATTCCGAACATCAATGTGATAAATTTAAATTCCCCTTCAACAAGATTAAACTCATGCATGATATCACCCAGGCAGAATGAAATACCTACACCTGAACACCTTTCTATGACAAATCACAACATCCAACCTGTGAGTATTTTCAACTCTTTCACATCAATTAATGAGGCTATTCTTGATGCTGCTTTTACAAACTGTTTTCAGACTGCCTTAAGCCCAGCTAAGTTCAGGAAACTTTTGTTTCCTTCTCTCAAAACTCACCTGCTGGTCTTTTTAAACTAGCCTTCACATGTAGGTATTTTCCACATCATGTGGAAAAATGCCACTGTGAAATCCATTAAAAAACACATACCCTCGCACCCCTGCCATGCACAGTGTTTGCTTAGAAGCAATCAACCCTATGCAACTCACTGCCTAAGGCAGGGCTTTGAAGGTTAAAGGGGCAACACTAAATATATACATTTAGGGGGGCTGCACGGGCCGCCCTGATCCCAGGAACCACCATCTTCTGAGGGCTACATAATAAAAATAGTTAGGGGGCTATGAGGACTGTCTCTGGGACTTGGGGACCACCACCTCCTCAGGGCTACATTAAAGAAATATAAGAGTGGGTTGCGTGGACACCCACAGACCCCAGGGACCACCACCTCGCTAGGGCTACATTCATTAAACATAAGGGTGTCAGCGCAGACCCCCGGGCCCTGGGGACCACCACCTCCTCACGGTTACATTTATTAAGTATAAGGGGAGTCCACACGGACCCAGGGACCACCACGTCCCGAGCCTAAGTTTATTAAGTATAAGGTGGGCCCCAGGCCTCTGGGACCACCACCTCCCTGTGGCAACATACTTCATTTAAAATGGGAGCGGGCACATGGCACCAATCCCTGGGTCACTTTTGGCACCAGGAACCTCATTCCCCGGGGCACGGTAACATCCTCCTGGGTGCCCTGGCCGTACCTAGAGCACCCACTATCCACTATTCATAGATGGTGCCTGTGCGGGGGGGGAGCTCAAGGCCCTGTGGTCCCAGCTGGCTTCCCGCCTCCTGAGGGAACCGGAATTGCTCCTGGGTGCAAGGAGCTGCTAAAACTGTAGCTCCCTGCATGCGAGAGCAATCTTTTCATCTCTTTCTCAATTCACTGCTAATTACCCCAGGTATTACAGCAGTCATGAAAACTTCTATAATAAAATAAAAAGACACCAAATTTTGCGGATGCTCCTGAGCTCAATACTGCAGCCCAGGCATGGGTCCGGCAACACATCCAACATAAACACACAGTATCCGATAGCCACAATATGCCTAAGCATGGCAGAGGTTCCTCAAAAGTGCTTAATGGCGGCTTCTCCTCAATGCGTTTCAGACCAGCCGGGCCTTTATCATTAGTAAAATGGCAATTCACCCACCGCCTCATAAATGTGTAAGCAGCATAAAACATAGATGAGGATCAAACATAAAATGTTCATAAACATTGATGAAGGACAAAACGAATTCACTGTTTAAAGATATACAAATATGGGTGCCATCTTACAGTGGCTGTGCAAAGTACATTAATATTAATAAATGTTGAAATCATCCTAATACCTCATGCAAATCTTAGTACTCCCTAACAATGTTAAGTAGTACATCAAAACCCCTGTTCTAAATAAATAGCACAAACAGGGCAACAGTTAAACCTGAGTCTGCAAGAAAGTCAACGAACTTTCAATTTAACGAATTGAATGCATCTCATATATCATTGCTCATCAGTACAGTGTTCATGAATGTCATCAAAAAAGTACAAGATCAATGGTCAAGCCCCACAAAATAATTGATGAAGCATAAAACACTGTAATTAAGGTCATGCCTATGCTAAAAGAGAAAATATAAACCACCATAACACATAGCGACAAGCATCATATGGTCAAATTAATAAGATGAATAAAGTAAAGACTCGCCCATGTGGTTTACTTGCAGGAACACAGACACTTGAGTGAACACACCCCTCTAGTCTACATAAAAATCATAGAGTACACATAACGTTGTAACAGTACCATGCCATGTGAATATATGTGTGCCTGAACTGAAATATTTTTTAAGCAAGTTTGGGGAGACTTTTTTTTTAATTGAATCTTTTTTTTTATTGAAAATATATGTTTTGTGTTGCTACTACCTCGTTTTTAACCAAAACCGCTTGCCGCCCACCATTACCATAATATGAGTGAGCGGTCTAGTTTTTTTGGGGGGGCGAAAGGAGGGCCTAGATAAGAAGCAAGCTGGCACAACTGCACTCTACATACCGGTAATGCCTGAACTGAAATATTTTTGCATAGAGTTTGGGGGGAACTTGTCTTTAAAAAGTGAATCTTGTATTAACTAAAATATTTGTTTTGTGTTGCTGCTACCTCATGTTTAACCAAAACTGCTTGATGGCCACCATTAAGGTCATAGTAGTGAGTAGTCTAGTTGTTTGGGGAGGGGAATAGAGGGGCTCTAAAAGAAGCAAGTTGGTGCACCAAAGGCAAGCAATGTAGGAGGCTGGACTGGCTTGTAGTGAGCACCTAGGGGTACTTGCACCTTGCACCAGGCCCAGTTATCCCTTATTAGTGTAGAGGGGTGTCTAGCAGCATAGGCTGATAGATAATGGTAGCTTAGCAGAGCAGCTTAGGCTGAACTAGGAGACGAGTGAAGCTCCTACAGTACCACAAGTGTCATATGCACAATATCATAAGAAAACACAATACACAGATATACTAAAAATAAAGGTACTTTGTTTTTATGACAATATGCCAAAGGTATCTCAGTGAGTACCCTCAGTATGAGGATAGCAAATATACACAAGATATATGTACACAATACCAAAATATGCAGTAATAGTATTAGAAAACAGTGCAAACAATGTATAGTTACAATAGGATGCAATGGAGACACATAGGGATAGGGGCAACACAAACCATATACTCCAAAAGTGGAATGCGAACCACGAATGGACCCCAAACCTATGTGACCTTGTAGAGGGTCGCTGGGACTATTAGAAAATAGTACGGGTTAGAAAAATAGCCCACCCCAAGACCCTGAAAAGTGAGTGCAAAGTGCACTAAAGTTCCCCAAAGGACATAGAAGTCGTGATAGGGGAATTCTGCAGGAAAGACACAAACCAGCAATGCAACAACGATGGATTTCCAGTCGAGGGTACCTGTGGAACAAGGGGACCAAGTCCAAAAGTCACAAGCAAGTCGGAGATGGGCAGATGCCCAGGAAATGCCAGCTGTGGGTGCAAAGATGCTGCTACTGGACAGTAGAAGCGTAGGTTTCTGCAAGAACGACAAGGGCTAGAGACTTCCCCTTTGGAGGACGGATCCGTCACGCCGTGGAGAGTCGTGCAGAAGTATTTTCCCGCCAAAAGACCGCCAACAAGCCTTGCTAGCTGCAAATCGTGCGGTAATGGTTTTTGGATGCTGCTGTGGCCCAGGAGGGACCAGGATGTCGCCAATTGCGTCAGGGGACAGAGGGGGCGTCGAGCAAGGCAAGGAGCCCTCTCAGCAGCAGGCAGCACCCGCAGAAGTGCCAGAAACAGGCACTACAAGGATGCGTGAAACAGTGCTCACCCGAAGTCGCACAAAGGAGTCCCACATCGCCGGAGAACAACTTAGGAGGTCGTGCAATGCAGGTTAGAGTGCCGTGGACCCAGGCTGGACTGTGCACAAAGGATTTCCGCCGGAAGTGCACGGAGGCCGGAGTAGCTGCAAAAGTCGCGGTTCCCAGCAATGCAGTCTGGCGTGGGGAGGCAAGGACTTACCTCCACCAAACTTGGACTGAAGAGTCACTGGACTGTGGGAGTCACTTGGACAGAGTTGCTGGATTCAAGGGACCTCGCTCGTCGTGCTGAGAGGAGACCCAAGGTACCGGTGATGCAGTTCTTTGGTGCCTGCGGTTGCAGGGGGAAGATTCCGTCGACCCACGGGAGATTTCTTCGGAGCTTCTAGTGCAGAGAGGAGGCAGACTACCCCCACAGCATGCACCACCAGGAAAGCAGTCGAGAAGGTGGCTGGATCAGCGTTACAGAGTTGCAGTAGTCGTCTTTGCTACTATGTTGCAGTTTTGCAGGTTTCCAGCGCGGTCAGCAGTCGATTCCTTGGCAGAAGGTGAAGAGAGAGATGCAGAGGAACTTGGATGAGCTCTTGCATTCGTTATCTAAGGAATCCCAAGAGACAGAGACCCTAAATAGCCAGAAAAGAGGGTTTGGCTACCTAGGAGAGAGGATAGGCTAGCAACACCTGAAGGAGCCTATCAGAAGGAGTCTCTGACGTCACCTGGTGGCACTGGCCACTCAGAGCAGTCCAGTGTGCCAGCAGCACCTCTGTTTCCAAGATGGCAGAGGTCTGGAGCACACTGGAGGAGCTCTGGGCACCTCCCAGGGGAGGTACAGGTCAGGGGAGTGTTCACTCCCCTTTCCTTTGTCCAGTTTCGCGCCAGAGCAGGGCTGAGGGGTCCCTGAACCGGTGTAGACTGGCTTATGCAGAAATGGGCACCAAATGTGCCCATGAAAGCATTTCCAGAGGCTGGGGGAGGCTACTCCTCCCCTGCCTTCACACCATTTTCCAAAGGGAGAGGGTGTAACACCCTCTCTCAGAGGAAGTCCTTTGTTCTGCCATCCTGGGCCAAGCCTGGCTGGACCCCAGGAGGGCAGAAACCTGTCTGAGGGGTTGGCAGCAGCAGCAGCTGCAGTGAAACCCCAGGAAAGGCAGTTTGGCAGTAACAGGGTCTGTGCTACAGACCACTGGGATCATGGGATTGTGCCAACCATGCCAGGATGGCATAGAGGGGGCAATTCCATGATCATAGACATGTTACATGGCCATATTCGGAGTTACCATTGTAAAGCTACATATAGGTAGTGACCTATATGTAGTGCACACGTGTAATGGTGTCCCCGCACTCACAAAGTCTGGGGAATTGGCCCTGAACAATGTGGGGGCACCTTGGCTAGTGCCAGGGTGCCCACACACTAAGTAACTGTGCACCTAACCTTTACCAGGTAAAGGTTAGACATATAGGTGACTTATAAGTTACTTAAGTGCAGTGTAAAATGGCTGTGAAATAACGTGGACGTTATTTCACTCAGGCTGCAGTGGCAGGCCTGTGTAAGAATTGTCAGAGCTCCCTATGGGTGGCAAAAGAAATGCTGCAGCCCATAGGGATCTCCTGGAACCCCAATACCCTGGGTACCTCAGTACCATATACTAGGGAATTATAAGGGTGTTCCAGTAAGCCAATGTAAATTGGTAAAATTGGTCACTAGCCTGTTAGTGACAATTTGAAAGAAATGAGAGAGCATAACCACTGAGGTTCTGGATAGCAGAGCCTCAGTGAGACAGTTAGGCACCACACAGGGAACACATACATATAGGCCACAAACTTATGAGCACTGGGGTCCTGACTAGCAGGGTCCCAGTGACACATAACAAACATACTGAAAACATAGGGTTTTCACTATGAGCACTGGGCCCTGGCAAGCAGGATCCCAGTGAGGCAGTGAAAACACCCTGACATACACTCACAAATAGGCCAAAAGTGGGGGTAACAAGGCTAGAAAGAGGCTACTTTCTCACAAAGCCCCTCTACACCCATCTGCAAACCATCCATGCCCAGCGCCATTCATGCTGCCGGTCCAGATTCAGGAACGAAGAGGCAACGGCACAGAACCGCCTACTCAAGTAAAGAGTTACTTATGCGCCTACCAAATTCAATTACGGAAAGTTAATAGGCAGGTTTATTAAAAGTGTGCACTCAGTCTCTGTCTACTAGCAAAGAACCATCTGTCTGGAAGAAAGCCTTAGTTACACCACTGCTGAAGAAGCCAATGGCGGACGTGAACGACCGCAGTAACTATCGCCCAATTTCTCTGCTTCCTTATCTAGTAAAAGTTGTGGAGAAGTATGTCAGCAATAAATTATCTAGCTATCTGGAAAACATAATATTTTGGAGAATGAAGAAACAGGCTTCAGACCAGCACTTGGCACAGAAACAGTGTTGATTGTGGCCTTGGATGAACTGAGGGTGATGGCTGACAGAGGTCAAGTTGCAGCTCTGATACCATTAGATCTGTCAGCTTCATTTGATACTATTAACCAACTACACTAATCCTCAGACTAAAAGAGATAGGGGTGAAAGGAACCTTCTTGGTGTGGATTAAATTCTAATTAAATATCATGGGATCTCGTTTGTAAACTATGGGTATAATTCGCAGTTAATTCTGTCCTTAGGCAAAAAACAGCCATACCCCGATAGAATGACCTCACACTTGCCTAAAAGAGATGGCTAGTCGGCTTAGGAAGAACTCACTAAAGTTTAATGGAGGTAAAACAGAGTTCTTATGCTGCTCTCCCTTCAAAAAGCCTTATCTGCTCCTGAGTAATTTCTGACCCTAGATAAGCTCAGAGAATCTTAAAACAGCTCAGACAGTATGAAATTTGGGACTATATGTGGATGAGAAATAATCCATGGAAACCCATATCAACAAAATGCAGCCACATAGTTTGGACTGCAGAGAAGTCTTAGAAAAATAAGCTCCACTACTACCCCAGACAGTCAGAAAATGAGTGGTACAATGCACTGTCTTAGTAGAATTGACTATAGCAATGCAGTCCTACTGGGAGCATCAGAGTACTTAATCAGGAGGTTATATAGGGTTCAAACAAAAGCATCAAAATGTGCATTGAACAAATCAAGATATGACTCTGCTTCAAGTGCCCTGAGAGAGCTACATTGGCTTCCAGTCAGAGAGAGAATTGTTTTTAAATCATTGTCTGTGGCCTATAAGGCCGGGTCCTGTGCTGCTACAAAGGAAATTCAGCCACTACAGGCCTCAGAGTAGCCTACGGTCCTCATCGGTCAAATTGGTCTGTGTGCCAAGGTTCAGGAATTGGATTTTCTTCAATTTCTCAGAAACTACTAAACGGATATACTATTGCTGCTCAAAATCCTTATGGAAAAATGCATGGGGAAAAGGTGTTTTGGGACCGCCCCTTTTTCTCTGCCCCCGCTTGACGGATCACCCTGAAACTTTCTAGACAGCAGCTGAGGTGAGTGTCTATTTTTTGGGAAAATATTGTGAAGTTTCATCAACCAGTGTCAAAGATACAAGTAAAAAAATGCTTTTTCTATAGAAACTAGGTCCTAACTATAACTACCTAGTGGCAAACGCCATGAGGTAATGTGTGTGTGTGTACATATATATATATGTACACACACACACACACATTTACGAGGCTACTCAGAAAATGGACAGGCCAGAAATGGAGATAAGACTAAACCCTTTAGTCCATCTCTACGACTATTCATATTATAGTGGAAGGGGAACGACTAAAGCACAGTTGTATCCACATTAGTCTCTGATCTTGCCTTTCCACCACATGGTTAGATGGGTTGAAGGTCACACATCTTGGCCCAGATTTAAGAGGTCCTAGCGCCTCCTTGTGCCACATTAGCACCATATTTACAGAGTGGCACAATGCATGCATTGCACCACTTTGTAACCCCTTGCACCACATTATGCCTGCGCCAGGCATAATGTATGCAAGGGGGCATTCCCCCGTTAGGGGGACCGCAGAAATGGTGCAGTGGAATCTAAGAGATTCCACTGCACCATTTTTAGCGGCTATTTTTAACGCCTGCACAGAGCAGGCGTTAAAAGGGGGCATACAATTGTTTTCAATGGGTCCCTAAGTACTCTGCAGGATTAGCTCCAACATTTTGGTGTTAATCCTGCACAGTACTTCAATAGCATCAAAAATGTTGACGCTATTGCCACTACCCTGCACCACGGTGCGCTGTATATATGAAATATTTTGCATACACGGTTGTGGTGGGGGGCGCTATGGGGCGCAAGAAAAGAGTCGATGCACTGGTTGCAGTGCTACTTTTCATTAAATTCGGGCCTTTGTCCTTTCTGCTATCCTGGCGTTTACCCACTGCATGCTTGAGGGGTGCTTTTAGAGCTGGATGGGCTGCCATGAAGCAACTTTGCCCCCCATGGAATCTGTCTAGTCTTCACACCCTGCAGTGAGGAGCTGCTTTAAACATGTTTGCCAGGGTTGAGCTTTGTTTTCTGTCTGGCCCCGCACATTTCATAAAAATAAAAAAAATTGTGCTCACTGCTACCAGTGATTTCCCGGTTACACTTTGCGTCACCCCAGCATACGGTGAAAATGTGGGAGTCACTGGTGGTGAGGCAGGCTCCAGGCTCCTCCCTCCCCCAGCGCCCCACCCCCTCCCTGCTCTCCTACATCTCAGGTCTAGTTGCAAGCGCTATGTTTCTTTGCACCTGCTAATTACCATGTGCGATAAAGCGCGCACTCTTCGTTGCAGTAGTTATCAGATTGCACAGGGTCTCGCAGGCGCCTTGAGGGGCAGGCTTCAGGGGAAGCGCTGGGGACAGACCGTGCTTGCACGTGGGGGCAGCGCTGGAGTGAAAATGCACTCACTGTTGCATTCCGTCGTGACTCACACAGTGAAACGCCGCTCAGTGACTGGTTCCAGCTTTAGTTTGTGAAACGACTGCTGTCCTGTCATCAACATCTCCGTGGATCTACCATGCGTGAGAAATGTGTTTCTATAAGTATGTCCTGTGGTGTGGGCACATTTGTATGTCAGTTGTCATAGAGACTGAGTACGTCCATATCATGGATACCAGGATGGCCGAGTGGTTAAGGCGTTGGACTTAAGATCCAATGGACATGTGTCCGCGTGGGTTCGAACCCCACTTCTGGTAGAGATATTTTATTCTTGCCCACCTACTAATGTTATTTGTTGCTTAATTATCTCACTGCTATCTTTTTACTCACTGTACCCACGATAAACGCAAGAAGTGAGCTTATTTTATCTGAAACAAATAATATTTCGTTTTGTCTTTTGAGTCCGGGAAATAAGGCGTAGCGCCTCCTGGTGGCTGTCGGCGAGGAACACCTACGGGACCATTTTTGTTTTGCAGAATTTTCAAGTCTATATCAGTCCCACTAAGGCCCCTGCTCTCCGCATCCGGGGCGAGCCTCCGCTGTGGGTTAAAATGTGCACCGGAAGCTATTCCCGGGGTCTCACAAGCCTGACCCCTGGAACTTGCAGTCTTGTTTTCGTTCAAAATTAATTCTCTAACAGTGACGTGTACTGTGTTGAAACATGCTTCAGGGCGCCAGCTTCATGCAAACGTTTACTATGAAGTGGTAGAAAAATCAAATTAAATAATTGTTGTAACTTACTTCTAAAGGGCGTTAAAAATCCCAAACACGTTTAATTTAAAAAAAAAAAAACTAAACTAAATATTTAGTAAAAAAAAATGAGGTCGCAGGTTAAAAAGTTTAAAATCACATGAACATTAAAAGCCCCCAGTCCTCGATAAGCTAAGCGTGCATGGCAGTATCAGCCACCCACACCAGATCTACTCAGAGTACACTTCGTAAAGTCAGACACACGATAAGCAGCGACTTCAGAGGACCTTTTATAGCGTTCTTGTTATTTTTTAATGTGTTTTCCATTTGCAAAATATCCCATAAAATAAGAGAGATTTAAAAATCCGTGTTGATGTGACAGCGAAAAAATTACGTGCGCCAGCCGGGAATCGAACCCGGGTCGCAAGAATGGGAATCTTGCATGATACCCCTACACCACTGGCGCCTATGAAAGTCACGGCAACATTGTTTCTTATGAGACTCACTGGGCGGACAGGCACCTCCCCAAAAACATTTTCATGTGGAGTTTTTTCATATGCAACATTGTTGAAAGGAATATCTTACTTTTTTTCAAGTAAAACAGAGTTGTGCGCTCAGGAAGGAACTCAGTTCTTGTTGAAACTTATTTTGAAAACACACAAAGAAGTACCAGAAGTTGACTCGGAGCTGTAATTGGTCACTAAACCTTTAGCCAATTAACTCTACTGGCGCCAAGGAGAACCGATGCAAGCTACAATTGACCATATTTACAAGAAAATGGCACATCACTAATGATACGCCACTTTTCTTGCAGCCCCCTTGCGTCCCCTAACGCCACCATGGTAGCGCTGTATTTACAATACGGTGCACCATGGCCCATGTTAGGGGCCTCAGTTTTAAGGCTGTTGTAATGCTATACTGGCTTGCGTAAAACAAATGACGCTAATCCAGTATAGTGTTAACAGGCCCTTTGAAATCAATGGGAGCCTCATTTCAATACCTGCTTAAGCAGGCGTTAAAAATGGCGCTAGAAATGGCACAATGGAATCCTGTATATTCCATTGCGCCATGTTTAGCGCCCCCTAATGAGGGAACGCCCCCTTTGCATAGATCATGCATATATTATGAATGATGTGACGCAAAGGGTTTACAAGGTGGCGCAAACCCAGTTTGCGCCACCTTGTAAAGATGGCATTATGGTAGTGGCCCGTTAACGTCACATTTGCGATAAAAATGTTGCTTCAAATATGGACGCAAGGGCCTTGGAAATCTGGCCCGTTGTTTCATATGAGATCTACTGGGAGGACAATTTCTCTCCCACGTTTTAGTCGAAGATTTTTCACATTCGTGACAAAGGCGTGCAGTCCTTGTAGAGGTATTTCTAGCCATGAGGTGTATAAAAATTGGGCGGGTTGAATGGCTTTGTCTCCTGGGGCAGGTGTTTCTCTCTCTCTAAGTGCGCGTGCGGAGAGATTGTAAAATAAATGTCTACCTTAGTGATGGCTCCATGAATAATCTCTGCACTTGATTCATCAAATGACTATTCAAACCTGCTTTATTTATTATCCTTCTTTGTACTTTGTTGTAACTAAGAGAAGTGCATCTGACAAACCTGCCACTGCAGAGGCATCCCCCACTACATGCCCCAGTTGCGGCTGTACAATGCACAGGTGCCGGCTGTGGGGCAACCTATCCAAGGGTCAACCGCTGTGGCTGCCTACCGGGCAATGCTTCTGCCATCACCAAAAAATGCCCATCTCCCCACGGATCAAGACAACACTACAGCAGCCCTCCTAGGTCATCCAGGGACCATGAGCAGTGCTTAATTTGTGCTTGTTGTTTCTGGTGTGTTGCCACCAGCACTTCTTTTTGAGGGCTGGTGCTTAATTTTCTGCCTCAAGCATTTATTGTGTGCAAAAGACACATATGGGAAAGATGGAGAAAGAGAAAAACAAAAAAAGCGTAACAAAGGTAGTAAGCAGAAAGCTGCAGGAGTGAGCTGAAGGGGCAGGGAGTAGCTTTAAATGTATTAAAGAGGCCTGAGATGGCTTCAGGATTATGCTGCCTCAGTATTCTGTGCTTGCACATTTAATTGCAGCAACCGCATGTTTAAGAGCAGGGCTTTGGGCACCAGCACATATTTATTTACAAATTAAGCACTGACCACGAGGACGCTACAGCAGCTCCCTTTCATCTTCCTACCTGATGTTTCTTTTGTGAGAGAGAAAACATTCTGCCAGAGGCCTCCCTAGGCCCTGTATCTACCACCAGGTGCCAACCCCTGTGAAGACCCACACACACTGGCCTCACAGAATTGTCACAAGACCCAACGCAGGGGCCACAAATAACCGACCTGAAGATGACAAGGTTCTTTCCGCCACCTGCCCAAGGTGTATTATGGGTACATAAGGGCACCAAGTGATAATCATTCCACCAGTGGCGGCTGCCACTCAACGTGGTTGGTGTGGGGGTGGCGGATGTTAGGGGACGGGGTGTCAACTTAAACACAGACAAGAAAAAGCTTATCTGTGGGAGAGACATGTTCGTCTCCCCTCCGTCCTCTTCCTGTTCCCAGTCTCCCAGCCAATCAGCAACAGCAGCGTCGTGATTGGTCCGAGCGGCCTGCTTCGTGGCTCAGACTGGGAATGGGAGCCTGGGCATGTTCTCCACTCGGCTGTGCAATATAGCCTGGTAGAAAACATGCAAAGTGTGCATGTCTGTTTGGCCGGCCCAATACGGCCGGCCAAACAGACATGTGCACTTTGTGGGCACATAGCCTTCCTCCGGCCCCCTCCCTCTAGCCCAGCCCCACCCCTTCTTCCAGGAAAAATAAAATGATAATAATGTAACATTGCTATTGTTTTAATTTTCCTTTCCCCACATTCCAGTGGAGCGACACTCCTCTGCCTTAGCGGCGGAGCCTCCCCTGCATCCCACCACACTTGTGCACAAGTGTGAGAAGGGATCATCTGCTTGGGGGGGCACCGCTTGGCATGATATGCAGTAGCTGGCCCTTGTGTTTTGGAGCATGCACTTGGAGTGTCGTGCAACACAGAGACGATTAGAGTCTTGCAACACATTTGGTATTAATAGCAACATCCTATCACAAGTTAGAGAATTATGGCGTTTTTTTCTTTTTTGCTTTTTATATACTGGGAGTGTGTCCTGAAGTTCAGACCCCATAGGCGCAACATGCAGATTCATTCATACACTATGTATTGAGTGAAGGTGGGGAAAATGTTGCTTTCGTTCTAACACCTCTGCTGCTTCACAGCATTGGTTCTGCACACATTACACTGGTCCTGTCAGATCGATAGTGATTCCATGTTGTGAGTGTGTTTGTATAGTTAAGTAAGATTACCCATTTGAACACAAAACATCAAGTATGTTGCTCAGGCCTGTTTAGCAACCCACAGACCCAGCAGAGTTTTAAATACTGGGTGTCCAGGGTAGAAGGGAAGGAGGAACACAGTAAAAAGAAAAGACGGAATACCCCATAGACCGGTTATTTAAAGGGCAATTGTTTGGATTTTAGATGCTGCCTATTAAAAATACAAGTGGATATATGAGATTTAGTTTTCTGAACACTTGCATAATTAAAAGGACTCAGTGCAGGAAGATTGGAACAAGGTTTAAAGGCATGACATAGTTTGGGTGGGAAAACAGGCATGTGCATGGGACAGCTGTTTACACTAACAATTTCTCGGTTGGTGTCAGAAAGTTACATCTAATATTGATTGTCCTTGGTTAGAACAAAAGTGCAGAACTAGGAAGTGTACATAATAGGCACAATGAAAAATGGGATTGGCAGAGAAATAGAAGTGATGACATCTCCGCTCTGTTGGTCTCTCAATAGCACACACATTACACATACACATAACTCATATTTCCCTATACTAATCCACCACTAATCCGTTTGGTTTCGGAGCAGCGTGCTACTTGCTGAAAAAGACTTCAACGCCTCGTCAGGGGTACAAGTACAATGAAGGCGCAGGGGATCGCGCCTTCCCATCCCTGGCTCCTTAAGCCTGGAACAACCTCCCACAACACATCAGAGCCTTCTTATCTACTTTTTCTTGACTTCCGCAAGAAACTGAAGACCTGGCTCTTTAAGTAAGCCCCCCAGGGCCGGACTCACACACTAGCTACATGACGCTTCACATATTCTTTACCCCGGGTGCTTTCTTCTCCCCTCCTTCGCACTTCCATCTCTTCCTGTATCCTCCTCCACTCTCAATCACTCCCGCTCCCCTCGTCCCATCCTCTCTCCCCTGGGTCCAGCCTCCTTCCTCACCACTTCCTTTTCTCATTCTTACCAAGGGGCATCGCAAGGATTTTGGGGGCCCTGGGCCAAGTGTATTTTGGGAGCCCCTGTTTGGAACAACTCTGAATTTATTATCCAATTTGAGCTGTTTTGTGTCCTTTTCGGCCAGGCCACAGACAGTGCACAGGCACACTGGGCTAATACTAAACGTGCTTACATCTAATACTCAGGGACACTGATGTGTGTTTTCAGTATTGTAACACAGCATCAGATCACTAGTATCACTGCAAATAATCTCTGTGACACTGTCTCACTTCTCATACATGAGGTCCTGTTTTGATATAAAAGAAGCTTTTTTTATGGCTCTTTCATAAACAAAAAATTTGTCTGCAAAATGTCTGGAATAGACTCCCAAATATTACTCACACTAAAAATAAATTAAAAGACAACGTGGTTTACAACAATCTGTTTAAGAATTATTCAAGGTCATCAGGGTCAAAACTCTCTGCAGAACAGAACTGACTCTATCAGGGGCCCCTGAAAGGCTGGGGCCCTGGGCCACAACTCACTTTGCCCATGCCTTCAAACATTCGTACCTCAGGACACCCCCCCGCCCAAATCTGTACACTGCAAGAAATGTCTATTATTGTGAAAAGTGCTCCATTATATGTACAACATCCCGCTCAGCGCTGACATGAGCAGGACCTGTACAGAAGCACGGTCCCCTCCACTCCTCTTCCACACTCATGTCTTTGTCGGTAATGCACAACCAAACCATGGCTAACCCAGCCAGGAGCCTGGTTTCATGGTTTCATACTCACTCAAACGTTCGCATATCTAAGGTTTTTATGCATTTTAAATATAGGCAACCGGTCCATGTGACGTTTCAGGTGCAGGAGCGAAAAATATGTCCTTGGTTTCAAGTTGCAACATCTCTTACTACCAATGTGTGCAGACAGTCTGTGCTCGTCATCTCAGAGTGAGAATTCTGGGAGATTGGAAACAAAAACCATTGTCCATCTCTACAGGACTCATCTGGCTGAGGCTAATTTGTGACACCACAACCACAGGAAAGGTCAGAACCAGCACCCCCAGGGGCGTAGCTTCGAGGGGGTGCGTATTTGCGGTGTTAGACCCCCTAATAGATGTATTTTCTGCTAAATAGTTGGGTAAAGGAGCTTTCAGCCAAGTATGGTGAAGTGTCTGTCGGATTTCACCAGGAATGTTTACATACACACAGACAAATAAACACACACTCTCTCTCTCTATTTTGAAAGTCCTCACAATGTTTTTTTTCTCCACGAAATATTGTGCTTCTACCAATCCACATTCCTCTCCCTGTTCACTGTCCCTTAGGCTCCTCTCGTGTACCCTGCTTGTCTTGTAATGTATTTTAACATCATAAGCCAGTGTGACTGGTGGAAGATCTGGAGCTCACAACCCCCACCACAATCTCACCAAGCTACGCCCCTGAGTGTGAGACTGCTTGCAGAGCTCTTTCAGTGGATGAATTGGCTCTACCGTACCCAGGGCCACTGAAATTATGCGATTGTGCAGATGCTGTGGGGCATATTTATACTCTGTTTGCACCGAATTAGTGTCATTTTTTTTTTACTCTAATTCGGTGCAAAACTAACTCCATATTTATACTTTGGTGCTAGACCCCTCTAGCACCAAATTTATGGAGTTAAAGTCATTTTTTGAAAGTGGAGACCAACTTTGCCTTAATGAGATGCAAGGTAGGTGTTCCCGGGCAAAAAATGACTCTATGGCCTTGACGCCATATTTAGGGGCATATTTATACTCTGCGGCATATTTATACTCTGTTTGCACCAAATTAGTGTCATTTTTTTTTACTCTAATTCGGTGCAAAACTAACTCCATATTTATACTTTGGTGCTAGACCCATCTAGCACCAAGGCCCTGATTTAAACTTTTTTGGCACTGCATTAACGTCATTTTATGACGCAAAAGTGGCGCAAACTTACAAAATATTGGCCCTTATTTATACTTTTTGCTGCAAAACTGCACTAACTCAGTTTTGCACCAAAAAGTTTAACACCGGCTTGCACCATTTCTGTGCACCACCCGGGCACCATATTTATGGAATGGTGCAAGCCGGTGCAAAGGGAAGGCTAGAGTTTTAAAAAAATGACTTTAGTCGGGTGGAGCTGGCAGTATAGAAGAAGAGGGTTTAGCACCAGAAAATGGCTTTAGGCAGGTTAGAGTAAAAAAAATGACTCTAACCAGATTAGCATAATTTTATGGTGCTAAACCTACCATGCCACATGACTCCTGCCTTAGAAAAGGCAGGAGTCATGCCCACCACCCTAGTGGCCAGCACAGAGGACCGGGGTCCCCTGGGCATGGCCATTGCACCCTGTGCCATGTATAGGGACCCATTTCGGGGCCCTCTATGGCACTTTCAAAAATAAAATGCACTTACCTGTACTTACCTGGGATGGGGTCCCCCATCCTCGCAGTCCCTCTAGTGTGGGTGGGGGTGCCCCTAGGGCCTAGGTAGGGCACCTCAGGGCTCATTCCATGGTGTTCCACCATGGAAATAGGGCCACAGGTCCCCTAAGGCCTGCCCAGACCCAGGTCTTAAAAAATGGGGCAAAGCAAGCTTTGCCCCATTTTTTGACCCCTCCTCCCTCCCTTGCACCATTTTTACATGGGAGTATAAATATGGTGTTAAGGCCATAGAGTCATGTTTTTGCACGGGAACGCCTACCTTGCATCTCATTAAGGCAAGGTAGGTTTCCACTTCCAAAAAATGACTTTAACTCCATAAATATGGTGCTAGACGGGTCTAGAACCAAAGTATAAATATGGAGTTAGTTTTGCACTGAATTAGAATTTTAAAAAATGACGCTAATTCAGTGGAAACAGAGTATAAATATGCCCCTTAGCGTCAAAAAATGATGCTAATCTGGTCAGAATAATTTATTTTGACTCAAAACTGCCTAACGTCACCGGCTTGCACCATTCCATAAATATGGTGCCCAGCTGGTGCTAAAATATGGTGCAAGCCGGTGCAAAACTTTTTGGGGCAAAACTGCCTTAGTGTAGTTTTGCACCAAAAAGTATAAATAAGGCCCTGTGTTTTTCGCAAAATTAGGGATCTGACGCATTTGCCACATAATCCATCATCGGCTACATAATCTGCAGATTTTAACAAAAAAAACTACATTGATTTCTAGTTTAAACGGTTCAAAAGTTACTAACAACGCCGCAACACGTGTTGTCGTGCAGTTAAAGGCATTTTGCAAAGGTGACTGGTCACCTTTCTGTTACTTATTCCTACGTCTTGGTGTTAAACTGGTACTAATGAGATGCAACATTTGCCCGTACAGTGTTGACAAGTGTAAAAATGACAAACTAATGAGCTAATAGTAAAAGAAAATATGCCACATTATGCCGCATAATTTGCCTTTTCTTGCTGTATTATTTCATCAACCGTGCCGCATAATTTGGCCTTACCCTGAGGCATAATACCAGTGGCCGTAACAATATTTATAAACAAATCAAGAGCCCAGCAGGGCGCTTTGGTGTTACTCTGCCGCCGCTTGCACCCAGTTGTACTCTAGGAAGCACTGATGTGACTTATTAAGGAGGCGCTTGTTTGGGAGTCAGAGGGTTTGAGCATCCCGGTGTTTAATGCTAACAAGTCCTAACTGGGGGTCATAGGCGGGAAGAGAACTGGTTGGCAGCGTGTTACATTTTTATATCCTGTTTAAAAGAAGAATCGAACTTAAGGCGCAACGCAATCCATATTGTCTCAAATCACAGCGGGGGCTACAGAGGTTATTCACGACTCTCCATTAAGCCCTCGGTTTAAAAAGGAGGCTGTGATCAGCTTCCAGAGTGATTAAAAATAGACTAGTGACACATGAACAGCGTTACTATTTGCTGATCATTTTCAACACTGAAATGGTGTGAAGTACATTTTATTGACAGTTTAACAAAACCCTCAGGTCCCACCGAGATTTGAACTCGGATCGCTGGATTCAGAGTCCAGAGTGCTAACCATTACACCATGGAACCGGCTGAGAGCTTGCTGGAGCGGAGGCTTTGATGTGGTGATGAAGTTACAGATCACAGGAAACTTATTGATGTAGTGATGAAGTTACAGATCACTGGAAACTTATTGCTAGAGATGTCCTGTAACTTTCCAGCCACCTGTCGGCTCATTAAATCAATGCCAAAATGGCTCTAAAACTTTACAAACCTCTGTTGTAGGAGGCTGGACTGGCTTGTAGTGAGTACCAAGGGGTACTTGCACCTTGCACCAGGCCCAGTTATCCCTTATTAGTGTATAGGGTGTCTAGCAGCTTAGGCTGATAGATAATGGTAGCTTAGCAGAGCAGCTTAGGCTGAACTAGGAGACGTGTGAAGCTACTACAGTACCACTTAGTGTCATATGCACAATATCATAAGAAAACACAATACACAGTTATACTAAAAATAAAGGTACTTTATTTTTATGACAATATGCCAAAGTATCTTAGAGTGTACCCTCAGTGAGAGGATAGGAAATATACACAAGATATATATACACAATAGCAAAAATATGCAGTATAGTCTTAGAAAACAGTGCAAACAATGTATAGTTACAATAGGATGCAATGGGGAAACATAGGGATAGGGGCAACACAAACCATATACTCCAAAAGTGGAATGTGAACCACGAATGGACCCCAAACCTATGTGACCTTGTAGAGGGTCGCTGGGACTATTAGAAAATAGTGAGAGTTAGAAAAATAACCCTCCCCAAGACCCTGAAAAGTGAGTGCAAAGTGCACCAAAGTTCCCCTAAGGACAAAATAGTCGTGTTAGAGGGAAAATGCAAGGAAAACACAAATCAGCAATGCAACAACGATGGATTCCTGACTGAGGGTACCTGTGGAACAAGGGGACCAAGTCCAAAAGTCACAAGCAACTCGGAGATGGGCAGATGCCCAAGAAATGCCAGCGGTTGGTGCAAAGAAGCTCTTACTAGGCTGAAGAACTGTGAATACTGCAGGAACGACAAGGGCTAGAGACTTCCCCTTTGGAGGATGGATCCCCCACGCCTTGGAGAGTCGGGCAGAAGTGTTTTCCCGCTGGATGGACGCCAACAAGCCTTGCTACACGCAAATCGTGCGTTTGGCGTTTTTGGACGCTGCTGGGGCCCAGGAGGGACCAGGAGGTCGCAAATTGGACCTGCAGAGAGAGGGGACGTCGAGCAAGACAAAGAGCCCTCACTGAAGCAGGTAGCACCCGGAGAAGTGCCAGAAACAGGCACTACGAGGATGCGTGAAACGGTGCTCGCCGAAGTTGCACAAAGGAGTCCCACGTCGCCGGAGACCAACTTAGAAAGTCGTGCAATGCAGGTTAGAGTGCCGTGGACCCAGGCTTGGCTGTGCACGAAGGATTTCCGCCGGAAGTGCACAGGGGCCGGAGTAGCTTGCAAAGTCGCGGTTCCCAGCAATGCAGCCCAGCGAGGTGAGGCAAGGACTTACCTCCACCAAACTTGGGCTGAAGAGTCACTGGACTGTGGGGGTCACTTGGACGGTGTCGCTGGATTCGAGGGACCTCGCTCGTCGTGCTGAGAGGAGACCCAAGGGACCGGAGATGCAGCTTTTTGGTGCCTGCGGTTGCAGGGGGAAGATTCCGTCGACCCACGGGAGATTTCTTCGGAGCTTCTGGTGCAGAGAGGAGGCAGACTACCCCCACAGCATGCACAAGCAGGAAAACAGTCGAGAAGGCGGCAGGATCAGCGTTACAGAGTTGCAGTAGTCGTCTTTGCTACTATGTTGCAGGTTTGCAGGCTTCCAGCGCGGTCAGCGGTCGATTCCTTATCAGAAGGTGAAGAGGGAGATGCAGAGGAACTCGGCTGAGCTCATGCATTCGTTATCTAAAGTTTCCCCAGAGACAGAGACCCTAAATAGCCAGAAAAGAGGGTTTGGCTACCTAGGAGAGAGGAAAGGCTACTAACACCTGAAGGAGCCTATCACAAGGAGTCTCTGACGTCACCTGGTGGCACTGGCCACTCAGAGCAGTCCAGTGTGCCAGCAGCACCTCTGTTTCCAAGATGGCAGAGGTCTGGAGCACACTGGAGGAGCTCTGGACACCTCCCAGGGGAGGTGCAGGTCAGGGGAGTGGTCACTCCCCTTTCCTTTGTCCAGTTTCGCGCCAGAGCAGGGGCTAAGGGGTCCCTGAACCGGTGTAGACTGGCTTATGCAGAATTGGGCACCTCTGTGCCCAACAAAGCATTTCCAGAGGCTGGGGGAGGCTACTCCTCCCCTGCCTTCACACCATTTTCCAAAGGGAGAGGGTGTCACACCCTCTCTCAGAGGAAGTTCTTTGTTCTGCCATCCTGGGCCAGGCCTGGCTGGACCCCAGGAGGGCAGATGCCTGTCTGAGGGGTTGGCAGCAGCAGCAGCTGCAGAGAAACCCCAGGAAGGGCAGTCTGGCAGTACCAGGGTCTGTGCTACAGACCACTGGGATCATGGAATTGTACCAACAATGCCAGGATGGCATAGAGGGGGCAATTCCATGATCATAGACATGTTACATGGCCATATTCGGAGTTACCATGGTGAAGCTACATATAGGTAGTGACCTATATGTAGTGCACGCGTGTAATGGTGTCCCCGCACTCACAAAGTTCAGTGAATTGGCTCTGAACAATGTGGGGGCACCTTGGCTAGTGCCAGGGTGCCCTCACACTAAGTAACTTTGCACCTAACCTTTACCAGGTAAAGGTTAGACATATAGGTGACTTATAAGTTACTTAAGTGCAGTGTAAAATGGCTGTGAAATAACGTGGACGTTATTTCACTCAGGCTGCAGTGGCAGGCCTGTGTAAGAATTGTCAGAGCTCCCTATGGGTGGCAAAAGAAATGCTGCAGCCCATAGGGATCTCCTGGAACCCCAATACCCTGGGTACCTCAGTACCATATACTAGGGGATTATAAGGGTGTTCCAGTAAGCCAATGTAAATTGGTAAAAATGGTCACTAGCCTGTCAGTGACAATTTGGAAAGCAATGAGAGAGCATAACCACTGAGGTTCTGATTAGCAGAGCCTCAGTGAGACAGTTAGTCACTACACAGGTAACACATACAGGCACACTTATGAGCACTGGGGCCCTGGGTTACCAGGGTCCCAGTGACACATACAACTAAAACAACATATATACAGTGAAAAATGGGGGTAACATGCCAGGCAAGATGGTACTTTCCTACACAACCCCCCCCCAAACGAAGGACAATAAGACTAGCCATTACCTGATGAGTCTTCATTGTCTAAGTGGAAATATCTGGAGAGTCCATCTGCATTGGAGTGGCTACTCCCAGGTCTATGTTCCACTGTATAGTCCATTCCCTGTAGGGATATGGACCACCTCAACAATTTAGGATTTTCACCTTTCATTTGTTTTAGCCAAAGTAGAGGTTTGTGGTCTGTCTGAACAATGAAGTGAGTGCCAAACAGGTATGGCCTCAACTTCTTCAGAGCCCAGACCACAGCAAAGGCCTCCCTCTCAATGGCAGACCAACGCTTTTCTCTAGGGGTCAACCTTCTACTAATAAAAGCAACAGGTTGATCCTGGCCCTCAGAATTAAGTTGTGATAGGACTGCCCCTACTCCTAATTCAGATGCATCAGTTTGGACATAGAATTTTTTAGAGTAACAAGGGCTTTTCAGGACAGGTGCAGAGCACATGGCCTGCTTCAGCTCCTCAAAAGCTTTCTGACAGTTTGCTGTCCATAATACCTTTTTAGGCATTTTCTTGGATGTGAGGTCATTAAGAGGGGCTGCAATGGAGCCATAGTTCTTAATGAACCTCCTGTAATACCCAGTGAGGCCTAGGAAGGCTCTCACCTGAGTCTGAGTGGTAGGGGGAATCCAATCAATAATAGTTTGGATTTTCCCCTGAAGTGGTGCAATCTGTTCCCCACCAACAAGGTGTCCCAGATAAACCACCTTACCCTGCCCTATCTGGCACTTTGAAGCCTTGATAGTGAGGCCTGCCTTTTGCAGGGCCTCCAAAACTTTCCAAAGGTGGACCAGGTGATCATCCCAGCTGGAGCTAAAGACAGCTATATCATCCAAATATGCTGCACTGAAAGCTTCCAGCCCTTGCAGGACTGTGTTCACCAACCTCTGAAAAGTGGCAGGTGCATTTTTCAAACCAAAAGGCATTACAGTAAACTGGTAATGTCCTCCAATGGTAGAAAATGCAGTTTTAGGTTTAGCATCTTCTGACATTTTGATCTGCCAATACCCTGCAGTCAAATCAAAAGTGCTTAGATACTTGGCAGATGCCAGTGTATCTATTAGCTCATCTGCCCTGGGTATAGGGTGAGCATCTGTTTTGGTTACCAAGTTGAGACCTCTATAGTCTACACAAAACCTCATTTCCTTCTTTCCATCTTTAGAATTGGGTTTTGGTACCAGTACCACAGGAGAAGCCCATGGACTGTCAGAGTGCTCAACCACTCCTAGTTCCAACATCTTCTGAACTTCTTGCTTTATGCAGTCCCTGACATGGTCAGGCTGCCTATAGATCTTACTTTTGACAGGTAAACTGTCTCCAGTATCTATAGTGTGCTCACACCAAGAAGTGGTGCCTGGCACAATGGAGAAGAGTTCTGAAAATTGTCCTAGGAGATTTATGCAATTATCTTTCTGCTCAGCAGTAAGACAATCAGCCAAAACTACCCCTTCCACAAGAGCATCTTGTTCTGTGGAAGAGAAGAGATCAGGTAGAGGATCACTGTCTTCTTCCTGTCCCTCATCTGTTGCCATGAGCAGGGTGAGATCAGCCCTGTCATAGTAGGGTTTCAGGCGGTTGACATGGAGCACCCTAAGGGGACTCCTGGCAGTGCCTAAGTCAACCAAGTAGGTGACTTCACCCTTCTTTTCAACAATTGTGTGTGGACCACTCCATTTATCTTGGAGTGCTCTTGGGGCCACAGGCTCCAAGACCCACACTTTCTGCCCTGGTTGGTACTGAACCAAAACAGCCTTCTGATCATGCCATTGCTTCTGGAGCTCTTGGCTGGCCTGAAGGTTTTTACTGGCCTTTTTCATGTACTCAGCCATCCTTGATCTGAGGCCAAGTACATAGTCCACAATATCCTGCTTAGGAGCTTTTAAAGGTTGTTCCCAACCCTCCTTTACAAGTGTGAGTGGACCCCTAACAGGGTGTCCAAAAAGAAGTTCAAAGGGGCTGAAGCCCACTCCTTTCTGGGGTACCTCCCTGTAGGCAAAAAGGAGGCATGGTAGAAGGATATCCCATCTCCTGCGGAGTTTTTCAGGGAGTCCCATAATCATGCCTTTGAGAGTTTTATTAAATCTCTCCACCAGTCCATTTGTTTGTGGATGATAGGGTGTTGTGAACTTGTAAGTTACACCACACTCCTTCCACATGGCCTTTAAGTATGCAGACATGAAATTGCTTCCTCTATCTGATACTACTTCCTTTGGGAAGCCCACCCTGGAAAATATTCCCAGGAGGGCCTTTGCCACTGCAGGAGCTGTAGTGGTCCTTAAAGGAATAGCTTCAGGATACCTTGTGGCATGGTCCACTACCACTAAGATAAACCTATTGCCTGAAGCAGTAGGAGGGTCAAGGGGGCCAACTATGTCAACCCCTACCCTTTCAAAGGGAACCCCAACCACAGGCAGTGGGATAAGGGGTGCCTTTGGAGTGCTACCTGTCTTGCCACTGGCTTGACAGGTTTCACAGGACTTACAAAAATCTTTTGTGTCCTCAGACATCCTAGGCCAATGAAACAGTGGTACCAATCTGTCCCAAGTTTTCATTTGGCCCAGGTGCCCAGCTAAGGGAATGTCATGTGCCAGTGTTAGGAGGAACTTTCTGTACTCCTGAGGAATCACTAATCTCCTGGCAGCTCCAGGTTTAGGATCCCTTTGCTCAGTGTACAAGAGGTTGTCCTCCCAGTAAACTCTGTGTGAGTCACTGACATCCCCATTAGCCTGTTTGACAGCTTGCTGTCTGAGACCCTCTAATGTGGGACAGGTTTGCTGTGCCACACTCAGCTCCTCTCTGGCAGGCCCCCCTTCACCCAAAAGCTCAGCAGTGTCTGCTTCCAGCTCCTCTGGTGTAGGTTCTGCACAGGGAGGGAATTCTTCTTCCTCAGAATTAGAATCCACTGTAGAGGGAGGGATAGTAGGAAGTGGTTTGCTTCTACTAGCCCTAGCTTTAGGGAGCACTTGGTCCATTGTTCCAGGATCCAAGCTTCCCTGTCCTTTTTGCTTTTTGGCCTGAGCCCTTGTCAAAGCAAAAATATGCCCTGGGATGCCCAGCATTGCTGCATGGGCCTCCAACTCCACATCTGACCAAGCTGATGTCTCCAAATCGTTCCCTAATAGACAGTCTACAGGTAAATCTGAAGCTACCACAACTTTCTTTGGACCAGATACCCCCCCCCAGTTGAGATTTACAACAGCCATGGGGTGGCTTTGTGTTATGTTGTGAGCATCGGTTACTTGGTACTGGTGTCCAAGTATGTGTTGTTCAGGGTGCACCAGTTTCTCAATCACCATTGTGACACTGGCACCTGTGTCCCTGTAGGCCTGGACCTCAACACCATTTATTAGGGTTAGTTGCTTGTACTTCTCCAAGTTATGGGGGCAAGCAACCAAAGTGGCTAAGTCAATAGCCCCTTCAGAGACTAAAGTAGCCTCTGTGGTCTCCCTAATCAGACCAACCCCAACTAAATTACCAAAAGTGAGCCCAGCTACTCCCTTGGATTGGCTATTAGTAGGTTTGCTCCCACCACCACTGCTATTAGTAGGGACACTAGGTGTAGCAGTAGGGGTTGTAGTGGTAGGAGCTGTGGTGCCTTTCTTTGGACAACTGGGATCTGTTGTCCAATGGCCTTTTATCTTACATAAATAGCACCATGGTTTCTTTTCCTTGTTCTGATTAGAGGAGGGTTTGGGCCCACCACCCCCACCAGAGTGTTTTTGTGGGCCTGATGAAGACTCATTTTTAGATTTGTCCCCACCCTTGTCAGAAGACTTACCATCCTTCTTTTTGTTGCCATCTTTGTCACCCCCTGTATGAACTTTTCTGTTCACTCTTGTTCTGACCCATTTGTCTGCCTTCTTTCCCAATTCTTGGGGAGAGGTCAGATCAGAGTCCACCAAGTACTGGTGCAACAAATCAGACACACAATTATTAAGAATATGCTCTCTCAGGATTAAGTTATACAGGCTGTCATAATCAGTAACTTTACTGCCATGTAACCACCCCTCCAAGGCCTTCACTGCCTGGTCAATGAAATCAACCCAGTCTTGTGAAGACTCCTTTTTGGTATCTCTGAACTTGATCCTGTACTGTTCAGTGGTTAAGCCATAACCATCCAGGAGTGCATTCTTAAGAACTTGGAAATTGTTAGCATCATTTTCTTTTACAGTAAGGAGCCTATCCCTACCTTTTCCAGTAAATGATAGCCATAGGATAGCAGCCCACTGCCTTTGAGGGACATCCTGTACAGCACAGGCCCTCTCAAGTGCAGCAAACCACTTGTTAATGTCATCCCCCTCCTTGTAAGGGGGAACTATCTTATGCAGATTCCTGGAATCATGCTCTTTTGCAGGATGACTATGGGGAATACTGCTGCTGCCACCATGGGTATCTAAACCCATTTTCTGTCTTTCCCTCTCTATTTCTAAAGACTGTCTATCCAAATCCAGCTGTTGCTTCTTGAGCTTCAGTCTGGTTTGCTCCACTCTCAATCTATTGAGCTCCCTTTCCAACAATCTGTCATCAGGGTGGGTGGGAGGGACATTTCTAGATACAGAGGTATGATGGGAATGAACAGAAGGAGACCTGTCCCTTACAGAGGGCACCCTAACAGCTTGGCTACCAGCATAATGTGAGAGCACACCATCAGTATGGTGTGATTCAACCTCTGTACCAACTATGCTAGACTGTCTAGTAATGGGCAGGCTGAGAATTTTCTTTCCTGAACCTTTTCCTGGGGGAGTCCCTGGATCAGATTGAGAACCATTAGCTACTTTTTCTACAGATTGGGCACTTATGGCCTTATCCTGTACTCTAAGCATATTAATTAACAGTTCTAAGGAAGGATTCTTCCCTACACTCAAACCTCTCTCTATGCAGAGACTCCTTGCTCCTTTCCAGCTAAGGTGATCATATGCAAGTTTGGACAGTTCAACTTTTTGGCCTGTGCCAGACATTTTTAGAGAGAGTTAAAGTGATAGATAAAGAGAAAAAAGTTTTCAGAACTTTTTGGAAAGACAGAAAAAACTTTTTAAACTTTTAAGAACTTTTTGAAAGTTTAGTAGTACTTTTCAGCACTTAGAAAAGAGTGAAAAGAGGAAATGCAAAACTTTTTGGCTATGTGTATATACACTGACCTTGTTTTGTATATTTTTCTCTTATGAAAAGTACAATGACAAGAGTGGTAAGTAGTCTCAAGCACTTATCCCACCACTGCACAACCAATGTAGGAGGCTGGACTGGCTTGTAGTGAGTACCAAGGGGTACTTGCACCTTGCACCAGGCCCAGTTATCCCTTATTAGTGTATAGGGTGTCTAGCAGCTTAGGCTGATAGATAATGGTAGCTTAGCAGAGCAGCTTAGGCTGAACTAGGAGACGTGTGAAGCTACTACAGTACCACTTAGTGTCATATGCACAATATCATAAGAAAACACAATACACAGTTATACTAAAAATAAAGGTACTTTATTTTTATGACAATATGCCAAAGTATCTTAGAGTGTACCCTCAGTGAGAGGATAGGAAATATACACAAGATATATATACACAATAGCAAAAATATGCAGTATAGTCTTAGAAAACAGTGCAAACAATGTATAGTTACAATAGGATGCAATGGGGAAACATAGGGATAGGGGCAACACAAACCATATACTCCAAAAGTGGAATGTGAACCACGAATGGACCCCAAACCTATGTGACCTTGTAGAGGGTCGCTGGGACTATTAGAAAATAGTGAGAGTTAGAAAAATAACCCTCCCCAAGACCCTGAAAAGTGAGTGCAAAGTGCACCAAAGTTCCCCTAAGGACAAAATAGTCGTGTTAGAGGGAAAATGCAAGGAAAACACAAATCAGCAATGCAACAACGATGGATTCCTGACTGAGGGTACCTGTGGAACAAGGGGACCAAGTCCAAAAGTCACAAGCAACTCGGAGATGGGCAGATGCCCAAGAAATGCCAGCGGTTGGTGCAAAGAAGCTCTTACTAGGCTGAAGAACTGTGAATACTGCAGGAACGACAAGGGCTAGAGACTTCCCCTTTGGAGGATGGATCCCCCACGCCTTGGAGAGTCGTGCAGAAGTGTTTTCCCGCTGGATGGACGCCAACAAGCCTTGCTACACGCAAATCGTGCGTTTGGCGTTTTTGGACGCTGCTGGGGCCCAGGAGGGACCAGGAGGTCGCAAATTGGACCTGCAGAGAGAGGGGACGTCGAGCAAGACAAAGAGCCCTCACTGAAGCAGGTAGCACCCGGAGAAGTGCCAGAAACAGGCACTACGAGGATGCGTGAAACGGTGCTCGCCGAAGTTGCACAAAGGAGTCCCACGTCGCCGGAGACCAACTTAGAAAGTCGTGCAATGCAGGTTAGAGTGCCGTGGACCCAGGCTTGGCTGTGCACGAAGGATTTCCGCCGGAAGTGCACAGGGGCCGGAGTAGCTTGCAAAGTCGCGGTTCCCAGCAATGCAGCCCAGCGAGGTGAGGCAAGGACTTACCTCCACCAAACTTGGGCTGAAGAGTCACTGGACTGTGGGGGTCACTTGGACGGTGTCGCTGGATTCGAGGGACCTCGCTCGTCGTGCTGAGAGGAGACCCAAGGGACCGGAGATGCAGCTTTTTGGTGCCTGCGGTTGCAGGGGGAAGATTCCGTCGACCCACGGGAGATTTCTTCGGAGCTTCTGGTGCAGAGAGGAGGCAGACTACCCCCACAGCATGCACAAGCAGGAAAACAGTCGAGAAGGCGGCAGGATCAGCGTTACAGAGTTGCAGTAGTCGTCTTTGCTACTATGTTGCAGGTTTGCAGGCTTCCAGCGCGGTCAGCGGTCGATTCCTTATCAGAAGGTGAAGAGGGAGATGCAGAGGAACTCGGCTGAGCTCATGCATTCGTTATCTAAAGTTTCCCCAGAGACAGAGACCCTAAATAGCCAGAAAAGAGGGTTTGGCTACCTAGGAGAGAGGAAAGGCTACTAACACCTGAAGGAGCCTATCACAAGGAGTCTCTGACGTCACCTGGTGGCACTGGCCACTCAGAGCAGTCCAGTGTGCCAGCAGCACCTCTGTTTCCAAGATGGCAGAGGTCTGGAGCACACTGGAGGAGCTCTGGACACCTCCCAGGGGAGGTGCAGGTCAGGGGAGTGGTCACTCCCCTTTCCTTTGTCCAGTTTCGCGCCAGAGCAGGGGCTAAGGGGTCCCTGAACCGGTGTAGACTGGCTTATGCAGAATTGGGCACCTCTGTGCCCAACAAAGCATTTCCAGAGGCTGGGGGAGGCTACTCCTCCCCTGCCTTCACACCATTTTCCAAAGGGAGAGGGTGTCACACCCTCTCTCAGAGGAAGTTCTTTGTTCTGCCATCCTGGGCCAGGCCTGGCTGGACCCCAGGAGGGCAGATGCCTGTCTGAGGGGTTGGCAGCAGCAGCAGCTGCAGAGAAACCCCAGGAAGGGCAGTCTGGCAGTACCAGGGTCTGTGCTACAGACCACTGGGATCATGGAATTGTACCAACAATGCCAGGATGGCATAGAGGGGGCAATTCCATGATCATAGACATGTTACATGGCCATATTCGGAGTTACCATGGTGAAGCTACATATAGGTAGTGACCTATATGTAGTGCACGCGTGTAATGGTGTCCCCGCACTCACAAAGTTCAGTGAATTGGCTCTGAACAATGTGGGGGCACCTTGGCTAGTGCCAGGGTGCCCTCACACTAAGTAACTTTGCACCTAACCTTTACCAGGTAAAGGTTAGACATATAGGTGACTTATAAGTTACTTAAGTGCAGTGTAAAATGGCTGTGAAATAACGTGGACGTTATTTCACTCAGGCTGCAGTGGCAGGCCTGTGTAAGAATTGTCAGAGCTCCCTATGGGTGGCAAAAGAAATGCTGCAACCCATAGGGATCTCCTGGAACCCCAATACCCTGGGTACCTCAGTACCATATACTAGGGGATTATAAGGGTGTTCCAGTAAGCCAATGTAAATTGGTAAAAATGGTCACTAGCCTGTCAGTGACAATTTGGAAAGCAATGAGAGAGCATAACCACTGAGGTTCTGATTAGCAGAGCCTCAGTGAGACAGTTAGTCACTACACAGGTAACACATACAGGCACACTTATGAGCACTGGGGCCCTGGGTTACCAGGGTCCCAGTGACACATACAACTAAAACAACATATATACAGTGAAAAATGGGGGTAACATGCCAGGCAAGATGGTACTTTCCTACATCTGTGTATTATTTTTTCTTTCAAGTGTGGCAACGAAATAATCAGCAATGAACTGGTTTATAACTGAAAGAAAACAAGCCATCCTGGGGTCCTTCAGACAGCCTGTTGTGTTTGCTGCAGTCTCATCACACGGCGGCTGGGGGGCGCTGTTTGCATGGGGGGCTCTGACCCGGGACACAAGTTCTTTATTGGGTGCACGAGGGTTTTAATCACCTGGCTTCGTTTCCGGGGAGCGCTTGTGTTTGCACATTGTGAGCTCCATGGGTGCATCTGCAATTCAATCTGAGAGGCCCTCCCCGCCCCCCCTTCACAAACTTTACAGTCCAACCAGAGGAGGGCTCTGCGTGCGACCAAGTACAATTGCAGAGCAGGGTAGGCTGTGAGGGTCAATGGAAGTTTAAACCAGGATCACTTTTCATGCAAAAAAATACATATTAAGTGTTGGAACTACACTTAGATGGGGGAGAGGAAATAAAGCTGGTAATTCACAAACTATAGTTTGTTCTGATGTTATACTACTGCCATGTAGTTCAAAGTCATAAGTGATGCCGTCAGGGCACAAGTCGGGGATACACACGAGTGGATGACGTTCACCCACTATTTTCACAGGGTGGGCGCCGACCACCCCACCACGAGGCAGCTGGGCCCGACTGTAAAATGCTGAACCTGTCTGGGTGGACACATTCTGCAGGGTCTATAGGTTGTTAGCTTTTTATCCAGTAACAATGTGCACGCGGGAGGGAGCTTTCATAATTCAAGCTCCATCTGGGGACATAACAAAGGCCAAATTTAAGGGGCCTTCAGGCCTCCTTTTGTTGGGGTGTCCTGCCTGCCCCCAATCTGGAGCATAACATCTGGATGTAAATACAATGAAGAAGTAACAAAGGCTCACAGCTTGTTAGCACTTCACAAGTTCTTAGGGGAGGCGCACTGTGACTTTGTGTAGTCCCTGTATATGAGCGATATGCATGCACGGCTGCCAGAATGTCAGATGTGTTGGTCTCTCCCTGTATTCACACAAAATAACAATGTAAACACTGTTATTTTCTTATTTCTGATATAGCGCTACTCAGCGATATGCAGGATGTCAGAGCTCTTTAAATCAAGCACTCATTACACTGACATTCAAACACGCAAGTTTGCATACCAATGTTCAGGATATGTCACATAAAACAGTGAGGGTTACAGAAGTGTAGGAGTCACATATCCTCCTTCATAGTTCACTGCGCTATATTAGAAGGAATGCAATTTATCAACTGCAAGTAACAGAAGTATCTCTGTGTTAAAAGCAGTAACCCACTTACCTATCTACGTAAAATAAAAATCTGTCCTCTGCATGGTACATGATGTGCTCTGCAGGAGGCACATTAACCATCTATGATATTTTGAGTTAAAAGGAACACTAGGCAAAAAACAGACCTTTCCAGCAAATGTGTTAACCACTAAAGTTTTCTTACCATTAATATCAGTGCTTAATTTGCAAATAAATACGTGCCGGTGCCCAAAGCCCTCCTCTTAAACACGCGGCTGCTGCATTTAAATGTGAGAGCACAGAATACTGAGGCTGCGTAATCCTGAAGCCATCCCGGGCCTCTTCAATCCATTTAAAGCCACTCTCTGCCCCTTCAGCTCACTCTGGCAGCTTTCTGCTTTCTCCCTTTGCAACACTTTTTTATTTTTCTCTTCCTCCGTCTTTCCCATGTGTGGCTTTTGCTCGCAGCAAATGCTTGAGGCAGAAGAATAAGCTCCGGCCCTCAAAAATAAGTGCCGGTGCTCAGCACCGGAAACAATATGCACAAATTAAGCACTGATTATTATTATTCTCTCAGATTTACTAGGAATCCAAAGATCTCTGCAGCAGGTGCCTTAACCCCATAAAATATTTTAAAATTCAGACTTTACAACCAATTAAGCAGAACAGATTTACTGTCCCGTTTCTCCTTGTTGCCAATTTTGTGTTAGGGTTACGTCACTTTTCTGGTTCAACCCTGATGTAAAATCTATTTTGGGATTTATAGTGCCACACAAATCCTGGGTGAGTTGATTTGTTAAAAAATACAACAAAAACACAAGGCAGGACATTGCCCTGCATTGCGTTACCTTGCGTCAGGTAGCCGTTACATGCGAGGAGTGTTGTATGTATCCTCCTAATGCACTCAAATGTACTCATGATAGACATACTAAACATATGTGTGAGGGCTTTAGAGCTAATGTCACTTCTTATGATGTCACTTCCTGCAAAGTCATCGGTTGTGATGCCACTTCCTGTGATGTCACTTCCTGTAATGCCACGTGGGATGTCACGCACTGTGATGTCACTTGCATACTGCCTAACTTGGTAGTCCCCCCTCTTCTTTTTTTAGGACTTGTGCCAAGGATGACATCGGCCATTCCTAACTTTTCAGCCAATAGCATGTTGTATCGTCGGGGTTTTAGTGCTGTTTCTAGCACTGCCATATAGTCAAAAATACAGATCTGACCAGGGCTGGTAGTTCTAAAAACCAGCTACTGAGTTGGATCCCTATTGGACACTCTATTTTTGCCTTCACCCTTGGGGAGAAAAAAATCTTAACTCAACAGCAGTACCACCCTTCACTGCCTTTGATGTAACTTCAAAGAGACTTGTTACAGTTCTTTCACAGTCTCTTTCCAGAACTGAAGGATTGTAACTATTTTATACACAGAAGCTGTTGCTTATTCATCTTATGCAACTAATAACCAGTGACAAAGCCAATAGTCCTTGCTTGTTGTAGGTTTAATGTTACTTGTTGTATTACATTTCTGGATGCAGTGACAGAAAGAAGCAGCAAAGTACCAGTCGGAGGCACGCTATGCTAAACACGGGTTTTGAGTTCACATGTTTTTAAGCCACACCCTTAATTACATTGACCACGCCCCTTTGAGAGACCCCCAGTTTGTTCATTCCCCTTAAAGCCCTGGATCTGACTGAAGGTGCCACACATGATATGAGGCACTTAGCAGTTATGTTTTAGAATTTTACAAAACGTACCAGTCAGTTTTGGAAAACTATGACAGCTTCTCTCATAGGCTAAATCAAAAGCAGACTGCTCTCACTTATTTTGTGAGTTCACGCTTGCATTCATGTCAAACTTTAAAACAAGCATTGGCTGTGCCAAATGGTATAGCAAATTTGTAATGGTATGTGTAATACCAAGCTTCACTGATACACAATATACCAAGAGCATGAATGACAGCAGCAGTACAAGCTTCCCTTCCTTGCTGCATGTGTTACAAGATGATAGCGGCTAAAGACGTTTTCCGTACTCACTGAGAGAATCCACAAGATAAGGTCCCCTTTGAAACAAAACAGATTTTGAACAACAGCAGCAGGGTAAGCTTCCATTCACTCCATTTCAAACTCCTCAAACTCCTTAAACACACATTCAAGGCACTACACAACTTAAGCCTCTCCTACCTGAACAGCCGCATTCCATCGGCCACTCAGACGCCCTGGGTCCGCAGGACTCCGATTCACCCACTCATAAACAGACCCACGTGCGCTCTTTTAAATTACTCCTAAAGTGCGGAATGACCTGTTCTACATCAAAGCTTCCTTCTCTCTTCTTGAATTCCAGAAGAAGATGAAGACCTGGCTTTTCTATTACCCAACCTACCCTAGGCAGGGTTAGGCACACGTACCTGATCAGCGCCAGGATAGACTCGCGGGTGATAGTGGGCATTGCAAATACACAGAACACATACTGCTTGTGGTGAGCCACCTAGGCTGTCTGGAGGTGGCCCCTTGCCCCGGATATGCACTTTGGACATACTCTGGCTAGGCGTGGTCAGAGGCTGTATAATAAAGGGTCGCAGACCGCATGTGCTCTTACACCCGTACTGTTTCTCCTGTGTCACAGTGTTGTCCCTGGGTGTTCTGGTGGTCCTGCACAGCATAGGACAAGTAGCTGCACTAGGCCAGCACACCCCCAACACACTGCTCAGGTTGCAGGGAGTGACATGCAGGCCTCACCTAAATATCTGTAATAGGTCCATGGTGACAACTGTGTGGATGATTTAGTGCATGTGTGAGTGCTGCTGTCACTTTCATGCAGGTGTCATTCTCTGTCTTTAAACTGCTGTCACACTTCTTCCTGTTTATACTAGTAATGCCTCTCTCAGAAATGTTTCACTGATATCCTGCAAGTCCCGCTGAAGTCACCATCTATCCTGCTTCTAACTCCTTTGGTTGTCATATTCTACATGCTTGCTATTGTGAATCAGTCTTGATGCTAGTGCTTCTGGTGCTAATATATCCTCGCAGCATCCGTACATATTTCACACATCACCTGACCTCCTGTCTCCCATCCACTCCTCTTAGCATTGCAAAGTCTCCCACAAAAGTTCCATCTCTTCTCATACTTTGTTCTCAATAATATTCAAAGGCCTTTTCCTCACTCAGACCCTGCCTTCTCTGTTTCACAAAACCACCTTTTTCTCAACTTTTGTTTTACACATGTACATTCCCTGTCTACATTTTCTGGCACCCCTACAGACACACGCATGCCAAGGATGCCTGTGTTACTTATTTTAACACTAGTGCCAATGTTGATGGAGGTGGATGCAACCCAATCTATGCCTATACACATGGTTAGATAGATGCATCCTGCCTCGGACTGAGGTGCAGATGTACATAGACTTTTGTCGCTCTCGCTGGAAACTTCAGAGAGAGACCGGGAGACTCTCTGCAGCTTGGGTCACTTCTGGCTTCCCTCCCTGCTTTCTCTTGGTGTTCCTCAGGTTAGGAACATGCTGGGCTTCTCCACGTAACTGTTTCTGCTCTTGCAGGACAGACACACTTATTCTCTCTCTCAGCAGACAAGCCGGATTCTAAGCACTTCCCAGACTCTCTGCTCCCCCAGTAAAAAGTGCAGACATAAAGTGATGTCCCTCACCTCTGGGACACGGGACGCCAAGACGACACCAGACCTGTTACGCTGCAGAAAATCAGTGCTCAGTGCAAGGTATAATTATTACACACACACTACTAAATACTGCACATTAAATTACAAAGATATACATCATGTAGATGGAGACACCATTAGAGGCACCCTCATATCACATTTCAACCCTGCTGGGTGCTGAACCCCATAATCACAATGCCCAGCAGGAGCAGATTTCCTCTCTGCTTCCATGGCTGGAGCAGTTTTCTAGTGCTGCGTCTCCCCAACTCCTCCCCAGTCACTGGCACGGAGAGTCGGGTGCATTGCCCGAGCATCTTTTGATCATTGTCCCAGGAGATGGGATCCCAGACGCACCATGACGTCTGTCCCCAGGGGTTTGAAGTTCCCTGGGCCAAAAGTTGGCTCGAGAAGTGGCCCCAGGCATGCCCCTCTCCCCAAACATTTAAATAAATAAAAGATACACTGACCCCCCAGTCCCTGTCCCACATGGGGGGGGGGGGTGTAGGAAAGTACCATCTTGCCTGGCATGTTACCCCCATATTTCACTGTATATATGTTGTTTTAGTTGTATGTGTCACTGGGACCCTGCCACCCAGGGCCCCAGTGCTCATAAGTGTGCCTGAATGTGTTACCTGTGTTATGACTCTCTCATTTCTTTCAAATTGTCACTAACAGGCTAGTGACCAATTTTACCAATTTACATTGGCTTGCTGGAACACCCTTATAATTCCCTAGTATATGGTACTGAGGTACCCAGGGTATTGGGGTTCCAGGAGATCCCTATGGGCTGCAGCATTCCTTTTGCCACCCATAGGGAGCTCTGACAATTCTTACACAGGCCTGCCACTGCAGCCTGAGTGAAATAACGTCCACGTTATTTCACAGCCATTTTACACTGCACTTAAGTAACTTATAAGTCACCTATATGTCTAACCTTTACCTGGTAAAGGTTAGGTGCAAAGTTACTTAGTGTGAGGGCACCCTGGCACTAGCCAAGGTGCCCCCACATTGTTCAGGGCCAATTCCCCGGACTTTGTGAGTGCGGGGACACCATTACACGCGTGCACTACATATAGGTCATTACCTATATGTAGCTTCACAATGGTAACTCCGAATATGGCCATGTAACATGTCTATGATCATGGAATTGCCCCCTCTATGCCATCCTGGCATAGTTGGCACAATCCCATGATCCCAGTGGTCTGTAGCACAGACCCTGGTACTGCCAAACTGCCTTTCCTGGGGTTTCACTGCAGCTGCTGCCAACCCCTCAGACAGGTTTCTGCCCCCCTGGGGTCAAGCCAGGCTTGTCCCAGGATGGCAGAACAAAGGACTTCGTCTGGGAGAGGGTGTTACACCCTCTCCCTTTGGAAAATGGTGTGAAGGCAGGGGAGGAGTAGCCTCCCCCAGCCTCTGGAAATGCTTTCTTGGGCACAGATGTGCCCAATTCTGCATAAGCCAGTCTACACCGGTTCAGGGGACCCCTTAGCCCTGCTCTGGCGCGAAACTGGACAAAGGAAAGGGGAGTGACCACTCCCCTGACCTGCACCTCCCCTGGGAGGTGTCCAGAGCTCCTCCAGTGTGCTCCAGACCTCTGCCATCTTGGAAACAGAGGTGCTGCTGGCACACTGGACTGCTCTGAGTGGCCAGTGCCACCAGGTGACGTCAGAGACTCCTGCTGATAGGCTCCTTCAGGTGTTGCTAGCCTATCCTCTCTCCTAGGTAGCCAAACCCTCTTTTCTGGCTATTTAGGGTCTCTGTCTCTGGGGAAACTTTAGATAACGAATGCAAGAGCTCATCAGAGTTCCTCTGCATCTCTCTCTTCACCTTCTGCCAAGGAATCGACTGCTGACCGTGCTGGAAGCCTGCAAAACTGCAACATAGTAGCAAAGACGACTACTGCAACTCTGTAACGCTGATCCTGCCGCCTTCTTGACTGTTTTCCTGGTGGTGCATGCTGTGGGGGTAGTCTGCCTCCTCTCTGCACTAGAAGCTCCAAAGAAATCTCCCGTGGGTCGACGGAATCTTCCCCCTGCAACCGCAGGCACCAAAAAGCTGCATTACCGGTCCCTTGGGTCTCCTCTCTGCACGACGAGCGAGGTCCCTCGAATCCAGCAACTGTGTCCAAGTGACCCCCACAGTCCAGTGACTCTTCAGCCCAAGTTTGGTGGAGGTAAGTCCTTGCCTCCCCACGCCAGACTGCATTGCTGGGAACCGCGACTTTTGCAGCTACTCCGGCCCCTGTGCACTTCCGGCGGAAATCCTTTGTGCACAGCCAAGCCTGGGTCCATGGCACTCTAACCTGCATTGCACGACTTTCTAAGTTGGTCTCCGGCGACGTGGGACTCCTTTGTGTAACTTCGGGTGAGCACTGTTTCACGCATTTTCGTAGTGCCTGTTTCTGGCACTTCTCCGGGTGCTACCTGCTGCTAAGAGGGCTCATTGTCTTGCTCGACGTCCCCTCTACCTCCTGGTCCAATTTGCGACCTCCTGGTCCCTCCTGGGCCACAGCAGCCACCAAAAATGCTAACTGCACGATTTGCAGCTAGCAAGGCTTGTTGGCGTTCTTTCGGCAGGAAAACACTTCTGCACGACTCTCCACGGCGAGAAAGATCCGTCCACCAAAGGGGAAGTCTCTAGCCCTTTTCGTTGCTCAGAAACCTCAGCTTCTTCTGTCCAGTAGAAGCTTCTTTGCACCCACAGCTGGCATTTCCTGGGCATCTGCCCATCTCCGACTTGCTTGTGACTTTTGGACTTGGTCCCCTTGTTCCACACGTACCCCAGATTGGAAATCCACTGTTGTTGCATTGTTGGTTTGTGTCTTTCCTGCATTATTCCTCTATCACGACTTCTTTGTCTTTTGGGGAACTTTAGTGCACTTTGCACTCACTTTTCAGGGTCTTGGGGAGGGCTATTTTTCTAACTCTCACTATTTTCTAATAGTCCCAGCGACCCTCTACAAGGTCACATAGGTTTGGGGTCCATTCGTGGTTCGCATTCCACTTTTGGAGTATATGGTTTGTGTTGCCCCTATCCCTATGTGTCCCCATTGCATCCTATTGTAACTATACATTGTTTGCACTGTTTTCTAAGACTATACTGCATATTTTTAGTACTGTGTACATATAACTTGTGTATATTTGCTATCTTCACTCTGAGGGTACACTCTGAGATACTTTGGCATATTGTCATAAAAATAAAGTACCTTTATTTTTAGTATAACTGTGTATTGTGTTTTCTTATGGTATTGTGCAAGTGACACTTGTGGTACTGTAGTAGCTTCACACGTCTCCTAGTTCAGCCTAAGCTGCTCTGCTAAGCTACCATTATCTATCAGCCTAAGCTGCTAGACACCCTATACACTAATAAGGGATAACTGGGCCTGGTGCAAGGTGCAAGTACCCCTTGGTACCCACTACAAGCCAGTCCAGCCTCCTACATTGGTTGTGCAGCGGTGGGATAAGTGCTTTGAGACTACTTACCACTCTTGTCATTGTACTTTTTATAAGAGAAAAATATACAAAACAAGTTCAGTGTGTGTACACATAGCTAAAAAAGTTTTGCATTTCCTCTTTTCACTCTTTTCTAAAGTGCTGAAAAGTACCTCTAAACTTTCAAAAAGTTCTTAAAAGTTTAAAAAGTTTTTTTCTGTCTTTCTAAAAAGTTCTGAAAACTTTTTTCTCTTTTTCTATCACTTTAACTCTCTCTAAAAATGTCTGGCACAGGCCAAAATGTTGATCTGTCCACAATTGCATATGATCACCTTAGCTGGAAAGGAGCAAGGAGTCTCTGCATAGAGAGAGGTTTGAGTGTAGGGAAGAATCCTTCCTTGGAATTGTTGCTTAATATGCTTTGAGAACAAGATAAGGCCAAAGGGGCCACATCTGTTGAAAAAGTAGCAAATGGTTCCCAATCTGATCCAGGGACTCCCCCAGGAAAAGATTCAGGAAATAAAGTTCCTGGCCTGCCCATTACTAGACAGTCTAGCATAGTTGGTAATGATGAAGAGCCACACCATACAAATAGTGTTGTCTCACATCAAAGCAAGAGCATTCATTCTCACCACAGTAGTAGTGATGTTTCTGTTAGCCAAGCTGTTAGGGTGGCTTCTGTAAGGGACAGGTCTCCTTCTGTTCATTCACATCATTCTTCAGTGTCTAAGAATGTCCCTCCCACCAACCCTGATGACAGAATGTTAGAAAGGGAACTCAACAAGTTGAGAGTGGAACAAACCAGACTGAAGCTTAAAAAGCAACAGCTGGATTTGGATAGACAGTCTTTTGAACTAGAGAAGGAAAGACAGAAGTTGCGTTTAGAAACCCATGGTGGCAGCAGCAGTATTCCCCATAGTCATCCTGTAAAAGAGCATGATTCCAGGAATCTGCACAAGATAGTTCCCCCTTATAAGGAGGGGGATGACATTAACAAGTGGTTTGCTGCACTTGAAAGGGCCTGTGTTGTACAGGATGTCCCTCAAAGGCAGTGGGCTGCTATCCTATGGCTATCATTTAGTGGAAAAGGTAGGGATAGGCTCCTTACTGTGAAAGAAAGTGATGCCAATAATTTTACAGTACTTAGGAATGCACTCCTGGATGGTTATGGCTTAACCACTGAACAATACAGGATAAAGTTCAGAGAGACCAAAAAGGAGTCTTCACAAGACTGGGTTGATTTCATTGACCATTCAGTGAAGGCCTTGGAGGGGTGGTTACAAGGCAGTAAAGTTACTGATTTTGAAAGCCTGTATAACTTGATCCTGAGAGAGCATATTCTTAATAATTGTGTGTCTGATTTGTTGCACCAGTACTTGGTGGACTCTGATCTGACCTCTCCCCAAGAATTGGGAAAGAAGGCAGACAAATGGGTCAGAACAAGGGTGAACAGAAAAGTTCATACAGGGGGTGACAAAGATGGCAACAAAAAGAGGGATGGTAAGTCTTCTGACAAGGGTGGGGACAAATCTAAAAATGAGTCTTCATCAGGCCCACAAAAACACTCTGGTGGGGGTGGTGGGCCCAAATCCTCTTTTAATCAAAACAAACAAAAGAAACCATGGTGCTATTTATGTAAAGTAAAAGGCCATTGGACAACAGATCCCAGTTGTCCAAAGAAAAGCACCAAGCCTCCTACCACTACAACCCCTACTGCTACCCCTAGTCTCAATACTAATAGCAGTGGTGGTGGGAGCAAACCTACTAATAGCCAATCCAAGGGAGTAGCTGGGCTCACTATTGGTAACTTAGTTGGGGTTGGTCTGGTTAGGGAGACCACAGATGCTGTGTTAGTCTCTGAGGGGGCTATTGATTTAGCCACCTTAGTTGCTTGTCCCCTTAATATGGATAAATACAAGCAGCTACCCCTAATAAATGGTGTTGAGGTTCAGGCCTACAGGGACACTGGTGCCAGTGTGACTATGGTCATAGAGAAACTGGTCCACCCTGAACAACACCTACTTGGTCACCAGTACCAAGTAACCGATGCTCACAACAACACACTTAGCCACCCCATGGCTGTTGTAAATCTCAACTGGGGGGGGGTTACTGGTCCAAAGAAAGTTGTGGTAGCCACAGATTTACCTGTAGACTGTCTACTAGGAAATGATTTGGAGACATCAGCTTGGTCAGATGTGGAGTTGGAGGCCCATGCAGCAATGCTGGGCATCCCAGGGCATATTTTTGCTTTAACCAGGGCTCAGGCCAAAAAGCAAAAAGGACAGGGAAGCTTGGATCCTGGAACAATGGACCAAGTGCTCCCTAAAGCTAGGGCTAGTAGAAGCAAACCACTTCCTACTATCCCTCCCTCTACAGTGGATTCAACTTCTGAGGAAGAAGAATTCCCTCCCTGTGCAGAACCTACACCAGAGGAGCTTGAAGCAGACACTGCTGAGCTTTTGGGTGAAGGGGGGCCTGCCAAGGAGGAGCTGAGTGTGGCACAGCATACCTGTCCCACATTAGAGGGTCTAAGACAGCAAGCTGTCAAACAAGCTAATGGGGATGTTAGTGACTCTCACAGAGTTTACTGGGAGGACAATCTCTTGTATACTGAGGCAAGGGATCCTAAACCTGGAACTGCCATGTGATTAGTGATCCCTCAGGAGTACAGAAAGTTCCTCCTAACTCTTGCCCACGACATTCCCCTAGCAGGCCATCTGGGACAAATGAAAACTTGGGACAGGCTTGTTCCCTTGTTTCATTGACCTAGGATGTCTGAGGACACAAAAGAGTTTTGTAAGTCCTGTGAAACCTGTCAAGCCAGTGGCAAGACAGGTGGAACCCCAAAGGCACCCCTTATCCCACTGCCTGTGGTTGGGGTTCCCTTTGAAAGGGTAGGGGTTGACATAGTTGGCCCCCTTGACCCTCCTACTGCTTCAGGCAATAGGTTTATCATGGTGGTAGTGGACCATGCCACAAGATATCCTGAAGCAATTCCTTTAAGGACCACTAAAGCACCTGCAGTGGCAAAGGCCCTCCTGGGAATATTTTCCAGGGTGGGCTTTCCAAAGGAAGTAGTATCAGACAGAGGAATCAATTTCATGTCTGCATACTTAAAGGCCATGTGGAAGGAGTGTGGTGTAACTTATACATTCACTACACCCTATCATCCACAAACAAATGGACTGGTGGAGAGATATAATAAAACTCTCAAAGGCATGATTATGGGTCTCCCTGAAAAACTCCGCAGGAGATGGGATATCCTTCTACAATGCCTCCTTTTTGCCTACAGGGAGGTACCCCAGAAAGGAGTGGGCTTCAGCCCCTTTGAACTTCTTTTTGGACACCCTGTTAGGGGTCCACTCACACTTGTCAAGGAGGGTTGGGAACAACCTTTAAAAGCTCCAAAACAAGATATTGTGGATTATGTACTTGGCCTCAGATCAAGGATGGCTGAGTATATGAAAAAGGCCAGTAAAAACCTTCAGGCCAGCCAGGAGCTCCAGAAGCAATGGCATGACCAGAAGGCTGTTTTGGTTCAGTACAAACCAGGGCAGAAAGTGTGGGTCTTGGAGCCTGTGGCCCCAAGAGCACTCCAAGATAAATGGAGTGGACCCCACACAATTGTTGGGAAAAAGGGTGAAGTCACTTATTTAGTTGACTTAGGCACTGCCAGGAGTCCCCTTAGGGTGCTCCATGTCAACCGCCTGAAACCCTACTATGACAGGGCTGATCTCACCCTGCTCATGGCAACAGATGAGGGACAGGAAGAAGACAGTGATCCTCTACCTGATCTCTTCTCTTCCACAGAACAAGATGCTCTTGTGGAAGGTGTAGTTTTGGCTGATTGTCTTACTGCTGAGCAGAAAGACCATTGCATAAATCTCCTAGATCAATTCTCTGAACTCTTCTCTACTGTGCCAGGTACCACTTCTTGGTGTGAGCACACTATAGATACTGGAGACAGCTTGCCTGTCAAATGTAAGATCTATAGGCAGCCTGTCCATGTCAGGGACTGCATAAAGCAAGAGGTCCAGAAAATGTTAGAACTAGGAGTGGTTGAGCACTCTGAAAGTCCATGGGCTTCTCCTGTGGTACTTGTACCAAAACCCCATTCCAAAGATGGAAAGAAGGAAATGCGGTTTTGTGTAGACTATAGAGGTCTCAACTTGGTAACCAAAACTGATGCTCACCCTATACCCAGGGCAGATGAGCTCATAGATACACTGGCATCTGCCAAGTATCTAAGCACTTTTGATTTGACTGCAGGGTATTGGCAGATCAAATTATCAGAAGATGCTAAACCTAAAACAGCATTTTCAACCATTGGAGGACATTACCAGTTCACTGTAATGCCTTTTGGATTGAAAAATGCACCTGCCACTTTTCAGAGGTTGGTGAACACAGTCCTGCAAGGGCTGAAAGCTTTCAGTGCAGCATATTTGGACGATATAGCTGTCTTTAGCTCCAGCTGGGATAATCACCTGGTCCACCTATGGAAAGTTTTGGAGGCCCTGCAAAAGGCAGGCCTCACTATCAAGGCTTCAAAGTGCCAGATAGGGCAGGGTAAGGTGGTTTATCTGGGACACCTTGTTGGTGGGGAACAGATTGCACCACTTCAGGAGAAAATCCAAACAATTATTGATTGGGTTCCCCCTACTACTCAGACTCAAGTGAGAGCCTTCCTAGGCCTCACTGGGTATTACAGGAGGTTCATTAAGAACTATGGCTCCATGGCAGCCCCTCTTAATGACCTCACATCCAAGAAGATGCCTAAAAAGGTATTATGGACAGCAAACTGTCAGAAAGCTTTTGAGGAGCTGAAGCAGGCCATGTGCTCTGCACCTGCCCTGAAAAGCCCTTGTTACTCTAAAAAATTATGAGGGTCATTCTGACCCTGTGGGCCGGTGGCCGCCAGGGCCACCGACCACGGGAGCACCGCCAACAGGCTGGCGGTGCTCCAACGAGCATTCTGACCGCGGCGGTTCAGCCGCGGTCAGAAGCGGAAAGTCAGCGGTCTCCCGCTGACTTTCCGCTGCTCGTTTGAATCCTCCATGGCTGCGGAGCGCGCTCCGCAGCCATGAGGATTCTGACCCCCCCTACCGCCATCCTGTTCATGGTGGGAAAGCCGCCATGAACAGGATGGCGGTAGGGGGGGTCGTGGGGCCCCTGGGGGCCCCTGCCGTGCCCATGCCAATGGCATGGGCACAGCAGGGGCCCCCGTAAGAGGGCCCCGCAAAGTATTTCAGTGTCTGCCTTGCAGACACTGAAATACGCGACGGGTGCCACTGCACCCGTCGCACCTTCCCACTCCGCCGGCTCGATTACGAGCCGGCATCCTCGTGGGAAGGTCGTTTTCCCCTGGGCTGGCGGGCGGTTTTTCAGCAACCGCCCGCCAGCCCAGGGGAAAACTCGTAATACCCGCCGCGGTCTTTTGACCGCTGCGCGGTATTTTGGAGGGCGGCATCCTGGCGGGCGGCCTCCGCCGCCCGCCAGGGTCATAATGAGGCCCTATATGTCCAAACTGATGCATCTGAATTAGGAGTAGGTGCAGTCCTATCACAACTTAATTCTGAGGGCCAGGATCAACCTGTTGCTTTTATTAGTAGGAGGTTGACCCCTAGAGAAAAGTGTTGGTCTGCCATTGAGAGGGAGGCCTTTGCTGTGGTCTGGGCACTGAAGAAGTTGAGGCCATACCTGTTTGGCACTCACTTCATTGTTCAGACAGACCACAAACCTCTACTTTGGCTAAAACAAATGAAAGGTGAAAATCCTAAATTGTTGAGGTGGTCCATATCCCTACAGGGAATGGACTATACAGTGGAACATAGACCTGGGAGTAGCCACTCCAATGCAGATGGACTCTCCAGATATTTCCACTTAGACAATGAAGACCCATCAGGGAATGACTAGTCTTATTGTCCTTCGTTTGGGGGGAGGGGGGGTTGTGTAGGAAAGTACCATCTTGCCTGGCATGTTACCCCCATTTTTCACTGTATATATGTTGTTTTAGTTGTATGTGTCACTGGGACCCTGTTCTCCAGGGCCCCAGTGCTCATAAGTGTGCCTGAATGTGTTACCTGTGTAGTGACTAACTGAGGCTCTGCTAATCAGAACCTCAGTGGTTATGCTCTCTCATTTCTTTCAAATTGTCACTAACAGGCTAGTGACCAATTTTACCAATTTACATTGGCTTGCTGGAACACCCTTATAATTCCCTAGTATATGGTACTGAGGTACCCAGGGTATTGGGGTTCCAGGAGATCCCTATGGGCTGCAGCATTTCTTTTGCCACCCATAGGGAGCTCTGACAATTCTTACACAGGCCTGCCACTGCAGCCTGAGTGAAATAACGTCCACGTTATTTCACAGCCATTTTACACTGCACTTAAGTAACTTATAAGTCACCTATATGTCTAACCTTTACCTGGTAAAGGTTAGGTGCAAAGTTACTTAGTGTGAGGGCACCCTGGCACTAGCCAAGGTGCCCCCACATTGTTCAGGGCCAATTCCCCTGACTTTGTGAGTGTGGGGACACCATTACACGTGTGCACTACATATAGGTCACTACCTATATGTAGCTTCACAATGGTAACTCCGAATATGGCCATGTAACATGTCTATGATCATGGAATTGCCCCCTCTATGCCATCCTGGCATAGTTGGCACAATCCCATGATCCCAGTGGTCTGTAGCACAGACCCTGGTACTGCCAAACTGCCTTTCCTGGGGTTTCACTGCAGCTGCTGCTGCTGCCAACCCCTCAGACAGGTTTCTGCCCCCCTGGGGTCAAGCCAGGCTTGTCCCAGGATGGCAGAACAAAGGACTTCCTCTGAGAGAGGGTGTTACACCCTCTCCCTTTGAAAATGGTGTGAAGGCAGGGGAGGATTAGCCTCCCCCAGCCTCTGGAAATGCTTTCTTGGGCACAGATGTGCCCAATTCTGCATAAGCCAGTCTACACTGGTTCAGGGGACCCCTTAGCCCTGCTCTGGCGTGAAACTGGACAAAGGAAAGGGGAGTGACCACTCCCCTGACCTGCACCTCCCCTGGGAGGTGTCCAGAGCTCCTCCAGTGTGCTCCAGACCTCTGCCATCTTGGAAACAGAGGTGCTGCTGGCACACTGGACTGCTCTGAGTGGCCAGTGCCACCAGGTGACGTCAGAGACTCCTTCTGATAGGCTCCTTCAGGTGTTGCTAGCCTATCCTCTCTCCTAGGTAGCCAAACCCTCTTTTCTGGCTATTTAGGGTCTCTGTCTCTGGGGAAACTTAAGATAACGAATGCAAGAGCTCATCAGAGTTCCTCTGCATCTCTCTCTTCACCTTCTGCCAAGGAATCAACTGCTGACCGCGCTGGAAGCCTGCAAAACTGCAACATAGTAGCAAAGACGACTACTGCAACTCTGTAACGCTGATCCTGCCGCCTTCTCGACTGTTTTCCTGGTGGTGCATGCTGTGGGGGTAGTCTGCCTCATCTCTGCACTAGAAGCTCCGAAGAAATCTCCAGTGGGTCGACGGAATCTTCCCCCTGCAACCGCAGGCACCAAAAAGCTGCATTACCGGTCCCTTGGGTCTCCTCTCAGCACGACGAGCAAGGTCCCTCGAATCCAGCAACTGTATCCAAGTGACCCCCACAGTCCAGTGACTCTTCAGTCCAAGTTTGGTGGAGGTAAGTCCTTGCCTCCCCACGCCAGACTGCATTGCTGGGAACCACGACTTTTGCAGCTACTCCGGCCCCTGTGCACTTCCGGCGGAAATCCTTTGTGCACATCCAAGCCTCGGTCCACGGCACTCTAACCTGCATTGCACGACTTTCTAAGTTGGTCTCCGGCGACGTGGGACTCCTTTGTGTAACTTCAGGTGAGCACCATTTCACGCATCCTCGTAGTGCCTGTTTCTGGCACTTCTCCGGGTGCTACCTGCTGCTAAGAGAGCTCCTTGTCTTGCTCGACGTCCCCTCTAAGTCCTGGTCCAATTTGCGACCTCCTGGTCCCTCCTGGGCCACAGCAGCTACCAAAAACGCTAACCGCACGATTTGCAGCTAGCAAGGCTTGTTGGCGTTCTTTCGGCGGGAAAACACTTCTGCACGACTCTCCACGGCGAGAGGGATCCGTCCACCAAAGGGGAAGTCACTAGCCCTTTTCGTTCCTGCAGAAACCTCAGCTTCTTCTGTCCAGTAGAAGCTTCTTTGCACCCACAGCTGGCATTTCCTGGGCATCTGCCCATCTCCGACTTGCTTGTGACTTTTGGACTTGGTCCCCTTGTTCCACAGGTACCCCAGATTGGAAATCCACCGTTGTTGCATTGTTGGTTTGTGTCTTTCCTGCATTATTCCTCTATCACTACTTCTTTGTCTTTTGGGGAACTTTAGTGCACTTTGCACTCACTTTTCAGGGTCTTGGGGCGGGCTATTTTTATAACTCTCACTATTTTCTAATAGTCCCAGCGACCCTCTACAAGGTCACATAGGTTTGGGGTCCATTCGTGGTTCGCATTCCACTTTTGGAGTATATGGTTTGTGTTGCCCCTATCCCTATGTGTCCCCATTGCATCCTATTGTAACTATACATTGTTTGCACTGTTTTCTAAGACTATACTCCATATTTTTAGTACTTTGTACATATAACTTGTGTATATTTGCTATCTTCACTCTGAGGGTACACTCTGAGATACTTTGGCATATTGTCATAAAAATAAAGTACCTTTATTTTTAGTATAACTGTGTATTGTGTTTTCTTATGGTATTGTGCAAGTGACACTTGTGGTACTGTAGTAGCTTCACACGTCTCCTAGTTCAGCCTAAGCTGCTCTGCTAAGCTACCATTATCTATCAGCCTAAGCTGCTAGACACCCTATACACTAATAAGGGATAACTGGGCCTGGTGCATGGTGCAAGTACCCCTTGGTACCCACTACAAGCCAGTCCAGCTTCCTACAGGGGGTTTAGAGAGAAATACTGCAGAGCTCTAGGTGTCCTTTTTGTGTTTCTTTTGGGCTAAAGGTCTAATCTTTAAAGATAAATATCTCCACTAGTTGGGCCAATATTCTCCACCATGGGCTTGCTTTGCTCCTGCTGGCGAGGTTTAACCATCAGGTGCATTTCAACAGGCCTCTTGGCTTCTGAAGGCTTGCACTCTGTGGAGAGCTGGATATGCTTATTCCCGGCACCAGCCATCTCCTCAGGCTGGTGCAGGGAACAAGGCTCTTGGTGTGTCTCAACTGTCGGTGGGAACATCTTGCACAGCCACTCCCCTACCAGCCAGCAGAACACCCTCCTGCCCCAACTACCAGGTCCGATGGCCTTCTGGTTATCTCCTCGAGTACCCGGGGGCAGTGGTGTCAAGGTATTCCCCAAACTGGTCCTCAGAGGACATAAAAGGGACAATGCCACTGGCCCTGGAGAGACGCCTCCTAGTCCTCAGGGTCAGCACATGTCAAAGTCTTTAGTTCATCTTGGCAGGACATCTGGTGGCTTCTCCTTCCAGCTGGGCATTCTTCCTCTGGTGTCATCTCCCAGGTCCTGAGACTTCTTCACTGTCTCTTCCTTGTGCAGTGTTTTTTAAGAGGAGTGGAATGTTTTCAATACCAGACACCCCGGCCAGTCCTAGGATGCCACATTATCCCTCCACCCCTGTTCCAATCCTCCTACACAGCATTCTGAGACGATTCAACACAGCAATGTCAAATTTGCTGTGGAAAGAGCTCCTCTGACGACCTCAGCGCCGCCCATTGGTGAAATCACTGAAAGTCCCCTTCCCTCCAAGACCACAAAGGTGAGCCCATCCTGTTTTGGCTCCAGACATCTGGGCTCTCTCCTTTGTCCCGATGGGCCTGGGCTTCCCCATTGCCGGGGCTGTGTAACAAGCAGAGGAGGATTCCCTCCCCCAAACCCATCTTTTTCCAGGAAGAGTTGAGGCAATCACTTATAACTGTTCCTGATTCATAGGGAGGCCTTTATTCCCTCCAATGGGGAGCAGAGTGAATAACTTAGCACAGTAAAGGGGACAGAGGCCTGGAGTCTGATTATGAGCTGAGCAAGTAATATGACAAACCCTGAAATTCCATAAGATGTGAATTTAGTGTTTTGAAAACTACAAAATCAAACTTGGCGTGCTTGTTTTACCCCAGTTTGACAGCTTTCTGGACTGTGTAGGCCTAAGTGGAGCAAAACTGCACTTTAGGGCAGATTATCCTAAACTGAGAAACAGAGAGGGATACTTGATGAAACCATCTTGGATTAGATGTCCTGCTCAAGAATAGTTAACAAATCCAGAATCTGCCAGGACCCCGCTCTGTTCAGCCACTGACCAAGACCCAGTGCGCCCACCAGTGATAACCCACAGAGGTCTCTGGTGAAACCGCCCAAGATGTCAAAGGACTACAGACACCGCGGGCCCCAAGTGCTAAGATCCCCTCAAACCCGAACAGCAATTAGTGGATGAAACCCCTCCCTGCCCAGTGCGCTCTGCACCCTCAGTGCGCGGGCGAGTGTCCTGCATCTGAGAGGGAGTCACTGACCTCAGTTTGGGCCTGTATGTGATGTATAAAGCTGGGCTCGGAAAGGCGTCATCGGGACGCTACACATAACTCCCGGTAACCCGCTGGGGAACCAAAAGCAGCTAAAATACATAGACACACACCAGCTCAGTCCCCTTCGTCTCCACCTGCAATCTCTCAAAATTCATGAATTAACTTTCCTATCATAACTTGAAATGCTGGGTTTTCAAAAACGACTCTGGTGGGATTCGAACCCACAACCTTTGAATGCCTTCACAGCCAGCCTAGAAGTCCAACGCGCTATCCATTGCGCCACAGAGCCTGTGTATAAGAAAGTGTGTTTCTGCAAACAGCCACCTGTAGGAGCTGCGCGTGTACGAGCACTAGTGACGGAAACTATGGACACTGAGTCACCGATGCTCTTATTTCATCTGTTTTTTTTATTAGTGATAACAGTGATGCAGAGGCCGTGCAAATATATATTTCTACATATGAAACGGAGAAGAACTGGATTTTCCTTCCGCCGGAAGCTTCTCTTTGCTGGGCCCTAATGTTTGTCTTCTGAACAATCCATGTGTCATTAGCACCCCCTCTGCTGCTCTCAAGAATTCCCCTTACATGTCCGCATCAGCCGAGGGTCACGTGACACATACACTAGATTTCTAAATACTCTGATTGCTAAAGCTCCAACAACTTGGCCACTTTCAGTTTCGCCTACTTTAAATACGTAACAAGCCTGACTCATCTTCTCTTCTGTTCTGACACGGTGATAGGTCAGGCCCGGTTCTAAAGGTGGAACCAGATGGGCCAGCACCGCCCCTTCCCAACCCACCAAAGTTAGCCTTGAAACCCAACGAGGACCCTTCCCAAGTTGAAAACCACGTCATCCAATCATGTAACTGTCTTGGCTTGCTCCAGCGCCTTGGGCTATTTTAGGTGCCTGGGAATGTGTGACGTCAGTGAGGATGGTGTGTGCTATGATCATGTGCACCACAGGGGCATCCGGTGACACCCCCACCGTGCGGAAGAGGCTGCAGGATCTGATCACACAGAATACAAGAGATGAATGAAACAGTCACATGGATGAATTAATCTGAAATGATTCTGCCATTTTATGAAAAGTAATTGAAAATGAGCAATCAGTATATGGCTTAATAGTGTTTTGTGCACGACCTGATTAGACTTCACTGCACACCAAAAAAGCGTGCACACACACAAACACACCCACACACACACACCCATAGGCAGCAGCAGTGAAGCTGAGGCTGACAGAGAAGGGAGAGGTGGGTAGGAGAGGCAGGGCCATTTGGGCTGGATATCCTTTTTTAGGGTCGAGCCTGCGTCGCAGGCGCTAGCGAGACACTTAAGGTATTAGAAAAGGGCTCGGAGCCCCGTCGACGTCACGTCAGTGTCTTTCATTGGCAAGTTGGCTTGCCTGTTAGAATCTGCCTCTTTTTATTAGTGGAAGGCACGCATACGTCATGCCTTTTCCGTGGTTAGCCCTCCTCGAGCGCAGCGACCAAGTACTGAAAACATGCGAGGCTCGCTGGGGTTGTGGACTACTTTTTCTCTGTTTTCGGAGCGCGATCTCGCTGAGCAGAAATCGAGAGCTTCATTAATGCACTTTTGCTGGTAAACTGTACAGCGCGATCGCGCTGTTTTTTTCTTTTAATGCAGGGAAAATCCGGTTGGGAGTTTACAACTGTGAACAGTTGTAACTCCGACAAATGCGAGACCCTAGTGCATTGCAAATGCTTGTTTTTTTTGCAGTGCCTGCAAGATTCCCATGCCTGGTGTGTGACACCCAGGCACCCTCACGCACCCATGTTACCCAATGGCGTAGCAGAACCTGAAGGGCTCCCCTGCAAAGTACATGGAGGGGGGCGCCTCCTCCACGTCCCACCACCTGCCAGTTTGATGAGAGGGCCCTTGTAGCTCGGGGGGAGGGGGCAACACCACAGGGGCTTTTGTTACGCCACTGATCGTAGCCCACTAAGGAGTCTGTGAACCTGGTGTCGGGGCGTGGACTCGGCAGATGCCTCTCAAGCTTGTCAAACGTTAGGTCCTTTGGTGCTTATAACCCACCACACTGCACACATCCAAAGGCCACACACATTTAGGGTCAGACAGTTGCAGAAGTTGGGTCACAGGCTCTCGCTGAAAGCCAGGGAAAAGCACTCCACCGCGGCTGTGCACGGCTGAAGGCTGTGTGACGCTGGGGTCAGATACCTGCGAAGGGCAGGGAGCAGGACCCGAACATGGCCTTCATCCCATTACATATACGCAAAGGGTAGCCCCAGGTGTAGGAAGTTGGCTCTGTATATACTATATCAAAATGAGATCTAGTGTGCACAGAGTCCAGGGGTTCCCCAGAGGCTTAACTGAGGCTACAGTAGATAATATTAATGCTCTTTTTTGTGGTATCGTGGTCAAGGAGTTAGGCTTATCAGAGGGTAGTGCAAAGCATTTATTGTACACACACAGGCAATATAGGAAGCACACACTCAATGACTAACTCCAGGCCAACTGTTTTTATATAGAAAAATATATTTTGTTACTTTATTTCTAGAACCACATGATTCTGATTGCAGGCAAGTACATTTACAAGTATGTAGTAAGCATATGTATCAACGCCATTTTGTTTAACTTGGCAAGTTAAACGGTTGTCAAGTAAGTAGCAATAATCTCTTTTAAAAGTTGACATAGTGCAATTTCCAAATTGGGGGGAAGAAAAGTTATTACGGTTTCGAGGTAAGTACAGGACTTACAGTTCCAGTCTCTGGGGGTTAGGATGTCCACAGGTTAGGGTTCAAGTTAGCCCCTAACACCCACCACCTGCAACACAGGGCAGGCCGGGTGCGGAGGTCATAGTTGCTGCAAGATTTAAAATGGGTTCCTATGGAGACTGGGACACCCAGAATTGGTTCTGCCAGCAGGTAAGGACCCGCTTCTTCAGAGGGCAGACCTGAGGGGTTTAGGAGAGCACTAGGGGGGCCACAGGTCAGCACCAAACACACTCCCTCAGCGGCACAGGGGTGGCCGGGTGCAGGGTGCAAACTCAGCATCGGAATCCCAATGCTTTTGTATAGGGGACCCCGGGGGTCACAAGAAGGCTGCAGGCTAGGTCCAGGAGGTTGGTTCAGGGAAACCACAGACTAGACAAAGAGGAGCGCCGCATGCTGCATGTTGCACTGGATGTTGGGTTCCCCAAGGCCCGGGTATATTTTGACATCAGGTTTCTTTGTCCGGATCTTTCACAGGCAGGGGAGTTCTCTGGATTTAGCCTGCAGGTGGTATTGTGGTGGTCAGGATGGATCAATCCTGGGTGGACACTAGGTCAGAATCACCTGGGGATCTGCCCTAGACCACAGGGCCACCTGGACATGGCCCATGGGTGTCAGGTGCAGAATGAAGAGGGCTCAGAATCCGGGGCGGTTCTGGAGTCCTTTGCTGGAGCTTCTTTGTAGACAGGGTTGCTGTTCTCCGGAGATCTTGGTCCTCTGGTGGGCATGCAGTCCTCTTGGGGCTTTTAAGAGGTCACTGGTCCTGCAGGATGTGTCGCCTTTTTGAAGCAGGGTCTTCAGAAGCTGGAGGCAGGCCGGTAGGGCTGGGGCCTAATCGGTTGGTTTCTGCAGACTTCTCTGCTGGGGGTCAGCTCAGCAATCCTTCTTTCTTCTTGTTGCCTTCTTGAGGTTGCCAGGAATCTGGTGAGCTGGATTCAAGGCGGCCCTTAAACCCTGGATTTAGGGGCGTTAAAGGGGTCAGGAGGCAGTAGCCACTGGCTACTGTCCCTGAGGGTGACTACACCCTTCCGGTGTCCACTCCCTTTGGGGAGGGGGACACAGAACTAACTCTATTGTTCCCTGTCCTCCAATCCAAGATGGAGGATTCTGCAGGGAGGAGTTCTCTTCAGCTCTGGTCCTAGCTGAAGTGGTCACTCCTCCTTGTTTTTCTTAATTTTCCTGTCAGGCTTGTTGCCAAAAGTGGGGCTTTGTTCGGTGGGCGGGCATTTTCACTACCTGAAGTGCCCTGGGGCACTGTAACAGGAGGTCTAAGCCTTTGAGGCTCACCACCAGGTGTTACAGTTCCTCAGGGGGGAGGTGTGAAGCACCTCCACCCAGCGCAGGCCTTGTTTCTGGCCTCAGAGAGCACAAAGGCTCTCACCCCATGAGGTCAGAAACGTGTCTGGAACTGGCAGGCTGGCACAGACTGGTCAATCCTGCACTAGACGTTTGGCTAAAATACAAGGGGCATCTCTAAGCTGCCCTCTGGGTGCATTGTACAATAAATCCAACACCGGCATCAGTGTGGGTTTATTGAGCTGGGAAGTTTGATACTAAACTTCCCTGTCTACAGTGAAGCCTACATGGAGCTGTGAAGTTTGTAATGACAAACTCCCAGCCCATGTACTTTATATGGCCACACTGCACTTACAATATCTAAGAATGGGCTTAGACACTATAGAGGCATATTGCTCATGCAGCTATGCCCTCACCTTAGGGCTGTAAGGCCTGCTAGAGGGGTGACTTACCTATGCCACAGGCAGTGGTTGGTGGGCATGGCATCCTGAGAGGGCTGCCATGTCGACTTCACCCTTTTCTCCCCACCAGCACACACAAGCTGCAATGGCAGTGTGCATGTGCTTGGGGAGGGGTCCCTTAGGGCGGGATAATACATGCTGCAGCCTTTAGGAACCTTCCTTGGTCACAAAGCCCTTGGTACCACTGGTACCTTTCACAAGGGACTTAGCTGCATGACAGGGGTGTCCAATTGTGGGAACAAGGGACAGTTTTAGGGAAATAACCCTGGTGCTGGGGTTTGGTTTGCAGGATCCCAGCACTCTCAGTCAAGTCAGCATCATTATCGGGCAAAAAGTGTTTGTGGGGAGGTAACCATGCCAAAAGGGGCACTTTCCTACACCAAGACTTCTATGTGTGGTATAGGGATAGTTAAACTATAAACATACCGCAAAAATCCTGTTCAACCTGTATTCCTTCTAAACAGCATGCCATTGAAAATGATCCATGATGCATACATGCAAGCAAAGGAAGAATATATATTTTATTTTTCATGCAGAAATTCTCACAGTAGTCCATTGGCATAACAGTAAATACAATTTATATTTACTTATAATTCAACATTCATATAGTTTTTATTTTTATGTAACCCAGTTAAATGTCCAATTCATTTCATTATGCTCTCTCCCCATTCATCATACAGGCTCTCATCCACACCTTAACATACTCCTTAGAAACTGGGCATTTACAGATACCTGCATCCCACACTCGCTACACACTGCCAAAGGTTGTGTACAGCAGGGTTTGAATGCCTGCAGAGGCAGGAGTGCAGGTTCTATCGACCAGGCAACTCTTCCTCCTCAACCCCACTGCACACAGCCAAAGGCCTCGTGCTACAGGTTGGAAGTACACAGAGTGTGGAGCACAGACAAGAGACCAAGCCCTGCACTCCATTCCCGCTGTGCACAGCCATGCACAGAGGAAGAACTGATGCCGACAGTCCATAGACAATCTGCCTGCCCTCAAAGTCCAACACTTTCAGAAATGTGGGTAAGCTCATAGTAAATATGAAGCCTCCCAAGTCCAACATTTCTCTTAAACTGGTAAAGTTTGGAGTGGGAATAATAAATCTGCCCCATCAAATCTCAACACTTTCCCCATGTAGTTACATTTGGAGTGGGAACAGTAAATGTCACCCAACTCTATCACTTTCCCCACTGTGGTTGTGTGGAGTGGAACTAGTAAATCTGAACCTCCCAAAGTCCAACACATTCCCTAGTAGTTTGGAGCGGGAATTGTAAACCTAACCCCCTTCAGGCCCAACACTTTCCCCAATGTGGTTCTGATTTGTTGTAAGAATAGTAAATCAGCCTATCTAAATTCCAAAACTTTCCTCAGTGTGGTTAAGTGTAGAGTGTGTATAGTAAATCTACCCCCTTCAAAGTACAACACTTTCTACAATGTGGTTACGTTTGGAGTGGGAATAGTAAATTAGAACTTCCACAAAGTACAACACTTTCTTCAATTTGACTAAGTTTTTAATGGGCATACTCAATGTGAATTACATAACGTTTTGACATTTGTTTGTATTTCGCTTTATGAATCTTAAAACATTAAAGTAATGTATAACATAAATTGTTTCTTTCTTCATTAATATAGTTTTGCTAAGTATATTTTTTATATTATTTATTGTATGCATTTTCTAAACATCTCTTTTAACCCATTCTGTGCCGCAGACGTAATGGTTATGTCCCGCAGCACAGTGCTCATGTGCCGAGGACGTAACCATTACGTCCTGGGCACTGAGCTCAGAGGGAGCGCTAGCGCTCCCTCTGTGGGCTTCCCTCCCACCCCCCCAAGGCAGGGAGGGAAGGGGAAGCCCTTCCCCTTCCACCTGACCCCCCCTGACCCTCCCTTACCCCCCAGTGACGTCTGATGACGTCAGCACACAAATGGGTGCTGACCTCATCAATGGCCACTTCCCCATTGCGCTGGAAGCTCAGCTTCCAGCGTGATCGGAAGAGAAATGCATTTCTCTTCCAATCAAGTGATGGGGCCCTGAGAGGCTTCAAAGGGAAGGAAAGGAATTTCCTTCCCTTTGAAGTCTCTCGGAGCATTTCAAAAGCCGGATCTTAAAGCGATCCGGCTTTTGAAATGCCCACTAGACACCAGGGATTTTTTTATGTATGGAAACTGGCACGAGGGGAGCGACCACTTGGGCAAGGGTCGCTCCCCAGGGGGGCAATATTTTTCAAGGCCTTTTCTGCACACCCTGGGGGACGATCGCCCTATTGTTAGGCCGATCTGCCCCCGGGGGGGGGGGGGCGGGGCAGAATCCACTAGGCACCAGGGGTCATTTTTTTAGTTTTCTTTTTTAGTTGGGGAGCGACCCCATAGGCTATTTAGGCTATTATATTTTGGCTATTTCTGCCCCCCTTGGGGGCAGATTGGCCTATTTTTATGAGGCCAGTCTGCCCCCAAGGGGGGCAGAAACCACTAGACACCAGGGATTTTCTTTTTTTAACTCCAAATTCACAGAAGGGGAGCGACCCCTTAGACAACGGTCGCCCCCGGGGGGGACACATTTATTTTAGACCATTTCTGCCCCCTCTATGCGCAGATTGGCCTATTGTTATTAGGCCAATCTGCACCGGGGGGGGGGGGGGGGGGCAGAAACCTCTAGGCGCCAGGGACATTTTTTGTTGTTTTTTTTGTTGTTGTTGTTTTTTAAAGGTGGAGAGCGACCCCTTAGGCAAGGGTCGCTCCCCTGGGGGGCACATTGTATTTAGACCATGTCTGCCCCGCTTGGGGGCAGATCGGCCGGTTTTTGTTAGGCCAATCTGCCCCCAAGGTGGACAGAAACCACTTAGGCACCAGGGATTGGGGTGTGTGTATGCGTGTGTTTTCTTTAGGGGGCAGTCTCTTGGGTAAGGGTCGCTCCCCATGGGGGCACATTACTGTTGGCCATATCTGCCCCCAAGAGGGGGGGGCAGAAAGCCCACCAGAGGCCAGGGAAGTTTTATTTTTTTTAAATAAGAGGGTGGGGGTATGGCCATACCCCAACCCCAAATAAATGGGGCCAAAGTTGTTCTGCCCACCAGTGGGCAGATGGTACAATTACCCCTGATCCACACCCCAGGGGGGCAGAAAGTCTACTAGATGCCAGGGAATAAAAAATAAATAATATATTGGGGTGGTGGCTACCAACCAGTATGGGCCTGGTTATGCCCCCACCCCAACCGAAGGGAGTAACACTCTTTCAGCTCTCCCCCGCACTCTAAAACATCTTATCCCACAGCAAGCAAGAAGACATTTGATTATTTTGGGTTTTAGTTTTACAATTGGGCCATGAGAGCTTGGCTAACTCTCAAAATCATCCCACTTGGAATGGTGAGGGCTGCACTTTATGGACTTTGGGACGCTGTCATGTAGACAAATCCACAAGACCTAGACACATCTGAAAACTAAACATCTGGGTGATTCCAGGGTGGTGTGTTTCATATGCACCCGCACCATTTTTGTACCCACAATTCCCTGCAAACCTCCAACTTTGCTGGAAATCACACATTTTTCCCACGTTTTTGTGATGGAACCTTCCGGAATCTGCAGGAATCCACAAAATTCCTACCACCCCGCATTGTCTCATCTATACCAATAAAAATTCTGCTGCACTTGTCAGCCTAAAAATGTTTTTTTGCAAACTGCCCTTTTGGACCTCCTTTAGTTCCCCCTCAATATCAACATGTTTTTGGCTCTTCCCTTTCACAAGCACTTGGCCCACCTACACAAATGAGGTATCATTTTTACTGGGAGACTGAGGGGAACATTGGGTGGTATGAAATTTGTCCCAGTGCGGTGATCCCACACGGAAATGTGGGAAGAATTTGATTTTTTTAGCTAAATTTGAGGTTTGCTGAGGATTCTGGATGAGAACACATTGGGGGATCCACGCAAGTCACACCCGACTGGACTCTCTTGGGTGTGTAGTTTTCAGAAATGTCTGGGTTTGGTAGGTTTCCCTAGAAGGCTGCTGAGCCCAGGACCAAAAGCGCAGGTGCCCCCCGCAAAAACAGGTAATTTTGTATTTGATAATTTTGATGTGTCCAGACAGTGTTTTGGGGCATTTTCTTTCGCGGGCAGTAGGCCCACCCATAAAAGTGAGGTACCATTTTTATCGGGAGACTTGGGGGAACGCTGGGTGGAAAGAAATTTGTGGCTCCTCTCAGATTCGAGAACTTTCTGTCACCGAAATGAGAGGAAAAAGTGTTTTTTAGGCCAAATTTTGAGGTTTGCAAAGGATTCTGGGTAACAGAACCTAGTGAGAGCCCAACAAGTCACCCCATCTTGGATTCCCTACGTGTCTAGTTTTCAAAACTGCACAGGTTTGCTAGGTTTCCTTAGGTGCTGGCTGAGCTAGAGGCTAAAATCCACAGCTAGGTGCTTTTAAAAAAAAAGCTCTGTTTTCTTTGTGAAAATTTGATGTGTCCACTTCTTGATTTGGGGCTTTTCCTGTCACTTGCGCTAGTCCTACCCCAACGAGTGAGGTACCATTTTTATCAGGATACTTGGGGGAACGCTGAGTGGGAGGATATTTGTGGCTCCTCTCTGATTCCAGAACTTTCTGTCACCAAAATGAGAGGAAAAAGTGTTTTTTTGGCTACATTTTGAGGTTTGCAAAAGATTCTGGGTAACAGAACCTGGTCAGAGCCCCACAAGTCACCCCATCTTGGATTCCCCTAGGTGTCTAGTTTTCAAAACTGTGCAGGTTTGCAAGGTTTCCTTAGGTGCCGGCTGAGCTAGAGGCCAAAATCCACAGCTAGGTACTTTGCAAAAAACAGCTCTGTTTTCTTTGTGAAAATGTGATGTGTCCACTTTGTGTTTTGGGGCTTTCCCTGTCGCGGGTGCTAGGCCTACCCCCACAAGTGAGGTACCATTTTTATCAGGAGACATGGGGGAACACTGTGTGTAAGGAAATTTGTGGCTCCTCTCTGACTCCAGAACTTTCTGTCACCGAAATGCGGGGAAAAAGTGTTTTTTTGGCCAAATTTTGAGGTTTGCAAAGGAGTCTGGGTAACAGAACCTGGTCAGAGCCCCACAACTCACCCCATCTTGGATTCCCTTAGGTGTCTAGTTTTCAAAACTGTGCAGGTTTGCTAGGTTTCCCTAGGTGCCGGCCGAGCTAGAGGCCAAAATCCACAGCTAAGTACTTTGCAAAAAACAGCTCTATTTTCTTTGTGAAAATGTGATGTGTTTATGTTGTGTTTTGGGGCTTTTCCTGTCGCGGGCGCTAGGCCTACCCCCACAACTGAGGTACCATTTTTATTAGGAGACTTGGGGGAACGCTGGTTGGAATGAAATTCGTGGCTCCTCTCTGATTCCAGAACTTTCCGTCACCGAAATGAGAGGAAAAAGTGTTTTTTTTGGCCAAATTTTGAGGTTTGCAAAGGATGCTGGGTAACAGAACCTGGTCAGAGCCCCACAAGTCACCCTATCTTGGATTCCCCTAGGGGTCTAGTTTTCAAAACTGTGCAGGTTTGCTAGGTTTCCCTAGGTGCCGGCTGAGCTAGAGGCCAAAATCCACAGCTGGTCACTTTGCAAAAAACAGCTCTGTTTTCTTTGTGAAAATGTGATGTGTCCACATTTTTTGGGGGGCTTTTCCTGTCGCGGGCGCTAGGCCTACCCCCACAAGTGAGGTACCATTTTTATCAAGAGACTTGGGGGAACGCTGCTTGGAAGGAAATTGATGTTTTGGGGCTTTTCCTGTCACAGGCGCTAGGCCTACCCCCACAAGTGAGGTTCCATTTTTATCGGGAGACATGGGGGAGCGCTGGGTGGAAGGAAATTTGTGGCTCCTCTCTGACTCCAGAACTTTCAGTCACCGAAATGAGAGGAAAAAGTGTTTTGTTGGCCAAATGTTGAGGTTTGCAAAGGATTCCGGGTAACAGAACCTGCTCTGAGCCCCACAACTCACCCCATCTTGGATTCACCTAGGCGTCTAGTTTTAAAAATTGTGCAGGTTTGCTAGGTTTCCCTAGGTGCCGGCTGAACTAGAGGCCAAAATCCACAGCTAGGTACTTTGCAAAAAACAGCTCCGATTTCTTTGTGAAAATGTGATGTGTCCACGTTGTGTTTTGGGGCTTTACCTGTCGCGGGCGCTAGGCCTACCCCCACAAGTGAGGTACCATTTTTATCAAGAGACTTGGGGGAACGCTGGTTGGAAGGAAATTGATGTTGTGGGGCTTTTCCTGTCGCGGGCGCTAGGCCTACCCCCACAAGTGAGGTGCCATTTTTATCGGAAGACTTGGGGGAACACTGGGTGGAAGGAAAGTTGTGGCTCCTCTCTGATTCCAGAACTTTCAGTCACCAAAATGAGAGGAAAAAGTGTTTTTTTGGCCAAATTTTGAGGTTTGCAAAGGATTCTTAGTAACAGAACTTGGTCAGAGCCCCACAAGTCACCCCATCTTGGATTCCCCTAGGTGTCTAGTTTTCAAAACTACGCAGGTTTGCTAGGTTTCCTTAGGTGCCGGCTGAGCTAGAGGCCAAACTCCACAGCTAGTCACTTTGCAAAAAACAGCTCTGTTTTCTTTGTGAAAATGTGATGTGTTCATGTTGTGTTTTGGGGCAGTTCCTGTCGCGGGTGCTAGGCCTATCCACGCAAGTGAGGTACCATTTGTATCGGGAGACATCGGGGAACACAGAATAGCAAAACAAGTGTTATTGCCCCTTGTCCTTCTCTACTTTTTTTCCTTCAAATGTAAGACAGTGTGTAAAAAAGACATTTATTTGAGAAATGCCCTGTAATTCACATGCACACCCCAGAATTCAGAGATGTGCAAATAACCACTGCTTCTCAACACCTTATCTTGTGGCCATTTTGGAAATACAAAGATTTTCTTGATACCTATTTATCATTTTTTATATTTCAGCAAATGAATTGCTGCATACCCGGTATAGAATGAAAACACATTGCAAGGTGACGCTCATTTATTGTCTCTGTGTACCTAGGGTTCTTGATGAAACTACAAGCCCTATATATCCCCGCAACCAGAAGAGGCCAGCTGATGTAACAGTATATTGCTTTAAAAAATCTGACATTGCAGGAAAAAGTTACAGAGTAAAACGTGGAGAAAAATGTCTGTTTTTTTCACCTCAATTTCAATATTCTTTTATTTCAGCTGTTATTTTCTGTAGGAAACACTTGTAGGATCTACACAAATGACCCCTGCTGAATTCAGGATTTTGTCTACTTTTCAGAAATGTTTAGCTTTCTGGGATCCAGCATTGGTTTCTCACCCATTTCTGTCACTAACTGGAAGGAGGCTGAAAGCACAAAAAATAGTAAAAATGGGGTATGTCCCAGTAAAATGTCAAAATTGTGTTGAAAAATTGGGTTTTCTAATTAAAGTCTGCTTGTTCCTGAAAGATGGGAAGATGGTGATTTTACCACCGCAAACCCTTTGTTGATGCCATTTTCAGGGGAATAACCACAAGCTTTCTTCTGCAGCCCTTTTTTCAAAATTTTTTTTTTTTAAAACGAAATTTTCACTGTATTTTGGCTAATTTCTTGGTCTCCTTCAGGGGAACCGACAAAGTCTGGGTACCTCTAGAATCCGTAGGATGTTGGAAAAAAAGGACGCAAATTTGGCGTGGGTAGCTTATGTGAACAAAAAGTTATGAGGGCCTAAGCGCGAACTGCCCCAAATAGCCGAAAAAAGGCTCTGCACAGGAGGGGAAAAGGCCTGGCAGCGAAGGGGTTAATATGTATATTTTTTTACACATTGCTTTACAATACCATGTTTTCTGTAATATTTTTTACCAAAAATATTATTTAACTACACAATAATTAAATATACACACATTGGTGTAGTTCTGGTGTGCATACATTTTCCTTTGTACTTATACACTTTTTTAAACATGTTGTATGGTCTTTTTTATCATCAAAATATTTATGTTTTTAAACATTAAAATTTAATTAAAAATAGTGAAAATGCAGTGTTTTTTATTAGTATTGTTAATGTATACACGTTTGTACATTTGTTTTGGACACAGAATACACGTTTTCTATGTTATTTATTATTGTATGAACATTAGTAAATACCATTTTTTTTATTAAGTTGACTTTTATGGGACGCAGATTGAAAACAAATTCCATCATAAGTGCAATCAAAGCAAATTTAGTTCTACAGTCTCTTTAGCTCTGCACCTTTTATGATGACAGCTGCGGGTACCAGAAGTACAAGGTGGCACTGTGCCGGCCCTGCCCTTCTTGGAGCAGGGGTTACGTTGTTACTCTGTAAGTGCTTCCGCATCCCAGTGGACGGCGTTGCATGGGCCCAAACATTGTTTGCAGTGACTGCCTGTCACATGCAGGGGCAGCTGCTCCTGTATGGCGGAGGAGCGTCACCTGCTGCTGAAAGCAGAAAAGAAAAGTGATAATGAAAGTATTTTATTATCACTTTATTTTTTCACTAAGTGAGGGTCGGACGAGGCCAGCCATCCCCACGTCACCAGGGAGGAGGAGTGGTATGTGCACTTCTAAGTGCGCATGTTAGTTTGGCGGGCCGTCTGAGTCCGGCCACACCCACATGTGCACTTAGAACTCCCCATCAGGCTGTTATGTACAGCCGGGTGGAGATCAACGGCAGGCTCCCACTCCCTCCCTGAGCGGCATTTCTGCCCGCTCCGTCCAATCCCAGCACTTCTCTCATGCTGGTAACAGCACAAGAGAAGTGTTGGGATTGGGTGGGGAGTGGAGGAAGAAGACAAGAAGAATAGAGGCGGTGGGAGTGGCGGAACACCAAGGCAGCAGGTACGTTTTTTTTATTTTTTATTACTGGTTCCCCCCCTCCACGCGGTGCCCCTCTGCCCCCCAGCCCTTTCTGGCAGCAGCCACTCTTGGTAAAAAGAAGGGCAGAAGAGTCAGCACGGGGGATGTCAGGAAGGATAGAACCAGCAAGGATGTGAGTCAGGCAAGTGAGAGGAGGAAGAGATGGAGGAAGGGAGAAAGAAAGAGTGGGAGGAAGAAAGGTAAATAAGGAAGAGAGGGGGAAAGGAATGCAGTGCCAATCTGCAGGGGGAGAAGAGCGGGCGTGGGCATTTATCATTGGGCATTTTGCGATGGGGGAGCAGACGGAGCCATTGGACACCGTTTTCTAAAGTCCCACGGTCACTAGTACTTCTGTACTGTGCTTTAAATGGGCAGGTACTGTCCAGTACCGAGTACCTGCACTTCTCCAATTTGAAATGGAGAGTACCTGCACTTCTCAGCACTCCTACAATACATTTAATGGTAGAGTACCAGCACTTCTCGACTGCAAACAGATACTCTAAGTAGTGAGTACTTGCACCTCTATGTTTCCATTTAAAGCCCTGCTTCTGTGACCACCTTGCCCCCCACCCCCACCAGGGTTTATTGCAGCAGGCAGAGCTAGGGTTGCCACCTGGCTGCTTTTGTAAAGACCTGGCCAGTATTTGTAAGTTTAGGCCAGTAAATATGATGCGAAAAACAGTGACATCTGATATTTTTTGTTTTAAGAAATATAAACCTAAAACAGCAAACAGATAAAGAAATCAAATTAAAAAGTGTTTGAGAACTGTCTATTTTTTTCCCTAAATGATCATTACAACAAGTAAAGAGATATTTGCCTGTTAGAAAGGAATCCTGACACTTGTACACTTCTTATTTTTCACCTAACAGCTCTTGACTGTTCCAGAAGAGCAACATGTAAATACAAAGCTGGTATTTTTCTCTAAGAGAGGTGGTAACCCTAGTCACAGGGGGATGATAAGTAGAGAGACAGAGAGAGAGGAGGAAATAGAAATAAAGATGAGGGTAGCAGAAGGAGAGTGAGTGTTGAGGATAGAGAGAAGGTAGAATAGAGCAGAGAGAAGGCGAGAGATGAGGACGGATGTATAAGAGAGGCGGATGAAGGGAGTGGGCTGAGATGAACATTTGGGGAGAAGAGGGGTGCAAGAAGTGCAAACAGAGTAGTTAATATGCAAGTAGATGAAATTATAAAGTATGAAAGACAAGTAATCTGCCTGAACCTAAACCTATTTTAGCAGGGGCATAGGTTTTTGGGGGGGAGTGTTTGGGGGGTTAAACTTTCTGGGTACTTTCTGATACATAGCTGGGTAAGGTGGTTTCATTCAGGTATGGTGAGGTGTCTGTCGCATTTCACCAGGAATTTTTACATACACACAGACAAATAACCACACACTCGCTCCCTACTTTGAAAGTCTTCAAAATGTTGGTTATTTTACAAAATATTGTGTTTTTCGCTCACTTTGTACTCCTACCAATCCACGTTTCTCTCCCTTTTCACAGTCCCCTAGGCGCCTGTCATGTACCCTGCCTGTCCTGTAATGTATTTTAACATCATATGCATTGAAGCTCACAACTAGGGGTGGGCAGCAAACTCGGTTCCGCCAGCGGAGTTCTCAGAGTTGTTGCTACCCCGCTTGGAGCGTAGAGTTCAGCAAAAAAAACTCCACCTACCGTTGGCGGAACAGAGTTTACTGGTGCGCTTGTGCTCACCCATGATGTCGGTCGAAGGGGAGCCTGACGCCTGTCAGACGTGGAGGGCAAGCACAGGGAGTGCTGTGTGCTCGAGCTTCAGGACAGTGCGCGAGCCTGGTAGCGCACCACGGTGGAGGGCGGAGCGCGCGGACACCTGTGGGAGCATCCCACAGAGGCCGGCAGTGACAGCCACAGTGAGAGGGCTGTGGCACCACCATGAGGAACTGAGCTGGGCCCATATTGCTTTTGTAACCCCTGCACCGCAGACCCACACAGGGTCATGGTGACGTCTGCTAGGCCTCCGCTGCCCACCATGAGCGAGAGGGATACCCCCAAGTAGGCGAGTTGGGAGCGAGGTTGACGTCTGGACAGGAAAAGGTGCACCTTCAGACCTGGTTCTCCCCCTTCTGTCCTGTGCTGCCCTCTGTACCTCAGTCTTGAGGAACCGGGTGGCTGATTTCCCCCTTTTAACTACCGGCCTGTACCCGTTATGTATATTAATGTAAAAGTATAGTCGTAGGTTATGGATTTTATTGTCCACTTTTCTGCACCATTCATTGTGGTTTTACTTCGCAGCTTACATCCTCCTTAGGTAACCTCTATTACACTCAGATTTAGATTACACAGAACCTCAGTAAATATATTTTTTGTCAGCCCACCTCATGTGCTTTCCTTTTGAGAACCATCTCCTGTATCTTTCTCATCTGTCTCCCCTTGTGGCGTAACTGCCTCCTCAGGACCCCCCCCCCCCCCGACAGTGGTGTTACTATAAGCGGATTTTAGGATGGGCCACATTGGATCACAGATAAACAAGAGGGGCAACCTACACAGGGCAATTGTAAAATGCGTCTGCTTATTCATAACGTAAGCATGTTTGCTTAAAATGTTTAAAGCTATGTCTGTCTCTATATACCTGCGTATATCTTAAGACATGCACATACACAGACATAGATGTAAACGTTTTAAGCAGAATAGCTCTGCTTTAATGTGTGTGCCAAGGCGAAAATCTGTGTTGCCTCCCGGTATATGCGATCACCCCAAGACTCCATCAGCACACAGAACTCCGCGGAATTCCACAGAGTTTTTTGATGACTGCGCGGAATTCCAAGGTGTGGCACTCTGCAAGCTTCGCCCAGCCCTACTCACAACCCCCACTCCAATCTTACTCACCAAGCTACGCCCCTGAGTTTTAAGACTGCTTGCAAAGCTCTTTCAGTGGATAAACTGGCTCTACCATGTCCAGGGTCTCTGGAATTATGTGATTGCGCGGACTCTGTGCTTTACGCAAAATTAGGGTATGACAAATTTGCCACATAATCCATCATCTGCTGCGTAATCTGCAGATTTTAACAAAAAAACTAAATTGATTTCTAGCTCAAACGGTTCAAAAGTTACTAACAACGCAGCAACAGGTGTTACCGCGCAGTTAAAGGCATTTTGCAACGGGTGACTGGTCACCTTTCTGTTACTTATTGCTACCTCTGGGTGTTAAACTTTTACTAAAGAGGTGCAACATTTGCCCATACAGTGTTAACAAGTGTAAAAATGGCAAAATAATGAGCTAATCATAATAGAAAATATGCTGCACTATGCCACATAATTTGCCTTTTCTTGCTGTATTATTTCATCAACCGTGCCGCATAATTTGACCTTACCCTGAGGCGTAATACCAGTGGCCGTAACAATATCTACAAACAAATCAAGAGCCCAGCAGGGCGCTTTGGTGTTACTCTGCCACCGCTTGCACCCAGTTGTACTCTAGGAAGCACTGATGTGACTGAATAAGGAGGCGCTTGTTTGGGAGTCAGAGGGCCGAGCATCCCGGTGTTTAATGCTAACAAGTCCTAACTGGGGGTCATAGGCGGGAAGAGAACTGGTTGGCAGCGTATTACAATTTTATATATTGTTTAAAAGGAGAAACGACCTGAAAACAGTAACCCCTGATTAACCACAAAAGCAATCGATATCGTCTCAAATCACACACGGGGGGCTACAGAGGGTCTTCACACGACTCTCCATAAAACCCTCCCTTTAAACAGGATGTCGAGTGATTAGAAATAGACAAGTGACACAAGAACAGCGCTGCTATTTGCTGATCATTGTCAACACTGTAATGGTGTAAAGTTCGTCTTATTTGCAAATAAATAAAACCCTCAGGTCCCACCGAGATTTGAACTCGGATCGCTGGATTCAGAGTCCAGAGTGCTAACCATGACACCATGGAACCGGCTGATGCGATTAACCCACGCGGAGGTTTCACTGCAGGAACAAGGTGACAGAAGGCGTGACACCCTCCTCTTTCTGCTCTCCAGGGTGCCCGTCCAATCAATCAATCAATCAATCATAGTATTTATAAAGCGCGCTATGTACCCGTTAGGGTTTCGAGGCGCTGAGGTGGGGGGGGGTGGAGAGGCTGTTTAGCGGTCGAAGAGCCAGGTCTTGAGGAGCCTTCTGAATGTGAGGAGGTCCTGGGTCTGGCGTAGCGGAGTGGGGAGAGAGTTCCAGGTTTTGGCGGCGAGGAAAGAGAAGGATCTGCCGCCGGAGGTCTTGCGCTGGATTCGGGGTACGATGGCTAGGGCGAGGTTGGCGGATCGGAGTTGGCGTGTTGGGGTGTAGAAGTTGAGTCTGGTGTTGAGGTAGGAGGGTCCGGTGTTGTGAAGCGCCTTGTGAGCGTGGGTAAGGAGTTTAAAAGTGATCCTCTTGTCTACTGGGAGCCAGTGGAGTTCCCTCAGGTGTGGGGAGATGTGGCATCGGCGGGGTATGTCGAGCAATGTGCTTGATTTAGGGGCAGGGAGCTATTGTTATTGCCACAGACATCCTGTTACTTTCCAGTCTGGAGGAACATACCTCAGGCCACCGTCGGCTCATTAAATTATCAACGCCAAAATGGCTCTAAAACTTTACAAACCTCTCTGTGCTTTTTTCCAAGTGTGGCTACGAAAATAAAACCTACAAAGAACTAGTTTCAAACTGAAAGAAAACGAGCCATCCCGGGGCCCTCCAGACAGCCTGTTGTGTTTGCTGCAGTCTCATCACATGGCGGCTGGGGGGCGCTGTTTGCATGGGGGGCTCTGACCCGGGACACAAGTTCTTTATTGGGTGCACAAGGGTTTTATCACCTGGCTTCGTTTCCGGGGAGCGCTTGTGTTTTCACATTACCAGCTCCGGGGGGGCATCTGCAATTCAATCTGAGAGGCCACCGCCCCCCACCACTCACTGTTAAACCTTTCATTGTCCCCGGACGCCCCCCACCCCGGCTCTTCTCCCCTCCTTCGCACTCCCATCTCTTCCTCCACACCCCCCACTCTCAAACCATCCCTCCCCTCGCCCCACCTCCCTCCGCTGTGTCCAGCCTCCTTCCTCACCTCTTCCTTCTCTCATTCCTTACAAGGGACATCTTAAGGAGTTTTGGGGCCCAGGGCCAAATGTGTTTTGGGGCCCTTGTTTGGAGCAGCTCTGAGTTATGATCCAATGTTAGCTTTTTCATGCCCTCTCTGGGCAGGTCACAGACAGTGCACAGGCACACTGGCCCAAATGCTTAACGTGCTTACATCTAATACTCAGGGACACTGATGTGTGTTATTAATACTGTAACACAGCATGAGCTCAGTAACATCACTGCAAATAATCTCTGTGACACTGTCTCATTTCTCATATGTGGGTCCTGATTTGATCTAAAAGAATCTTTTTTATGGCTCTTGCTTGAAACATAAACACAACATTTGCCTGCAAAATGTCTGTAACAGACTCCCACACATTACTCACATTAAAATAAATTAAAAGAAAAAGCTATTTACAACAATCTGTTTAAGAAACATTCAAGGTCATCAGGATCACAACTGTAGGAAAGTGCCATCTTGCCTGGCATGTTACCCCCATATTTCACTGTATATATGTTGTTTTAGTTGTATGTGTCACTGGGACCCTGGTAACCCAGGGCCCCAGTGCTCATAAGTGTGCCTGAATGTGTTACCTGTGTAGTGACTAACTGTCTCACTGAGGCTCTGCTAATCAGAACCTCAGTGGTTATGCTCTCTCATTTCTTTCCAAATTGTCACTAACAGGCTAGTGACCATTTTTACCAATTTACATTGGCTTACTGGAACACCCTTATAATTCCCTAGTATATGGTACTGAGGTACCCAGGGTATTGGGGTTCCAGGAGATCCCTATGGGCTGCAGCATTTCTTTTGCCACCCATAGGGAGCTCTGACAATTCTTACACAGGCCTGCCACTGCAGCCTGAGTGAAATAACGTCCACGTTATTTCACAGCCATTTTACACTGCACTTAAGTAACTTATAAGTCACCTATATGTCTAACCTTTACCTGGTAAAGGTTAGGTGCAAAGTTACTTAGTGTGTGGGCACCCTGGCACTAGCCAAGGTGCCCCCACATTGTTCAGAGCCAATTCCCTGAACTTTGTGAGTGCGGGGACACCATTACACGCGTACACTACATATAGGTCACTACCTATATGTAGCTTCACCATGGTAACTCCGAATATGGCCATGTAACATGTCTATGATCATGGAATTGCCCCCTCTATGCCATCCTGGCATAGTTGGCACAATCCCATGATCCCAGTGGTCTGTAGCACAGACCCTGGTACTGCCAAACTGCCCTTCCTGGGGTTTCACTGCAGCTGCTGCTGCTGCCAACCCCTCAGACAGGCATCTGCCCTCCTGGGGTCCAGCCAGGCCTGGCCCAGGACGGCAGAACAAAGAACTTCCTCTGAGAGAGGGTGTGACACCCTCTCCCTTTGGAAAATGGTGTGAAGGCAGGGGAGGAGTAGCCTCCCCCAGCCTCTGGAAATGCTTTGTTGGGCACAGAGGTGCCCAATTCTGCATAAGCCAGTCTACACCGGTTCAGGGGACCCCTTAGCCCTGCTCTGGCGCGAAACTGGACAAAGGAAAGGGGAGTGACCACTCCCCTGACCTGCACCTCCCCTGGGAGGTGTCCAGAGCTCCTCCAGTGTGCTCCAGACCTCTGCCATCTTGGAAACAGAGGTGCTGCTGGCACACTGGACTGCTCTGAGTGGCCAGTGCCACCAGGTGACGTCAGAAACTCCTTGTGATAGGCTCCTTCAGGTGTTGCTAGCCTATCCTCTCTCCTAGGTAGCCAAACCCTCTTTTCTGGCTATTTAGGGTCTCTGTCTCTGGGGAAACTTCAGATAACGAATGCAAGAGCTCATCCGAGTTCCTCTGCATCTCTCTCTTCACCTTCTGATAAGGAATCGACTGCTGACCGCGCTGGAAGCCTGCAAACCTGCAACATAGTAGCAAAGACGACTACTGCAACTCTGTAACGCTGATCCTGCCGCCTTCTCGACTGTTTTCCTGCTTGTGCATGCTGTGGGGGTAGTCTGCCTCCTCTCTGCACCAGAAGCTCCGAAGAAATCTCCCGTGGGTCGACGGAATCTTCCCCCTGCAACCGCAGGCACCAAAAAGCTGCATTACCGGTCCCTTGGGTCTCCTCTCAGCACAACGAGCGAGGTCCCTCGAATCCAGCAACTCTGTCCAAGTGACCCCCACAGTCCAGTGACTCTTCAGTCCAAGTTTGGTGGAGGTAAGTCCTTGCCTCACCTCGCTGGGCTGCATTGCTGGGAACCGCGACTTTGCAGCTACTCCGGCCCCTGTGCACTTCCGGCGGAAATCCTTTGTGCACAGCCAAGCCTGGGTCCACGGCACTCTAACCTGCATTGCACGACTTTCTAAGTTGGTCTCCGGCGACGTGGGACTCCTTTGTGCAACTTCGGCGAGCACCGTTTCACGCATCCTCGTAGTGCCTGTTTCTGGCATTTCTCCGGGTGCTACCTGCTTCAGAGAGGGCTCCTTGTCTTGCTCGATGTCCCCTCTCTCTGCTGGTCCAATTTGCGACCTCCTGGTCCCTCCTGGGCCTCAGCAGCGTCCAAAAACGCTAATCGCACGATTTGCAGCTAGCAAGGCTTGTTGGCGTTCTTTCGGCGGGAAAACACTTCTGCACGACTCTCCACGGCGAGAGGGATCCGTCCACCAAAGGGGAAGTCTCTAGCCCTTTTCGTTCCTGCAGAAACCTCAGCTTCTTCTGTCCAGTAGAAGCTTCTTTGCACCCGCAGCTGGCATTTCCTGGGCATCTGCCCATCTCCGACTTGCTTGTGACTTTTGGACTTGGTCCCCTTGTTCCACAGGTACCCTAGATTGGAAATCCACAGTTGTTGCATTGCTGGTTTGTGTCTTTCCTGCATTATTCCTCTAACACGACTTCTTTGTCCTTAGAGGAACTTTAGTGCACTTTGCACTCACTTTTCAGGGTCTTGGGGAGGGTTATTTTTCTAACTCTCACTATTTTCTAATAGTCCCAGCGACCCTCTACAAGGTCACATAGGTTTGGGGTCCATTCGTGGTTCGCATTCCACTTTTGGAGTATATGGTTTGTGTTGCCCCTATCCCTATGTTTCCCCATTGCATCCTATTGTAACTATACATTGTTTGCACTGTTTTCTAAGACTATACTGCATATTTTTGCTATTGTGTATATATATCTTGTGTATATTTCCTATCCTCTCACTGAGGGTACACTCTAAGATACTTTGGCATATTGTCATAAAAATAAAGTACCTTTATTTTTAGTATAACTGTGTATTGTGTTTTCTTATGATATTGTGCATATGACACTAAGTGGTACTGTAGTAGCTTCACACGTCTCCTAGTTCAGCCTAAGCTGCTCTGCTAAGCTACCATTATCTATCAGCCTAAGCTGCTAGACACCCTATACACTAATAAGGGATAACTGGGCGTGGTGCAAGGTGCAAGTACCCCTTGGTACTCACTACAAGCCAGTCCAGCCTCCTACATTGGTTGTGCAGTGGTGGGATAAGTGCTTTGAGACTACTTACCACTCTTGTCATTGTACTTTTCATAAGAGAAAAATATACAAAACAAGGTCAGTGTATATACACATAGCCAAAAAGTTTTGCATTTCCTCTTTTCACTCTTTTCTAAGTGCTGAAAAGTACTTCTAACTTTCTAAAAAGTTCTAAAAAGTTTTAAAAGTTTTTTTTCTCTGTCTTTCTAAAAGCTCTGACAAACTTTTTATCTTTTACTATCACTTTAACTCTCTCTAAAAATGTCTGGCACAGGCCAAAATGTTGATCTGTCCAAACTTGCGTATGACAACCTTAGCTGGAAAAGAGCAAGGAGTCTCTGTATAGAGAGAGGTTTGAGTGTAGGGAAGAATCCTTCCTTGGAACTGTTACTTAACATGCTTAGAGAACAGGATAAGGCCATAGGTGCCTCATCTGTTGAAAAAGTACCTAATAGTTCCCAATCTGATTCAGGGACTCCCCCAGGAAAAGATTCAGGAAAGAAACTTCCTAGCCTGCCCATTACTAGACAGTCTAGCATAGTTGGTAATGATGATGAGCCACACCATACAAATAGTGTTGTCTCACATCATAGCAAAAGCATTTATTCTCACCATACTGGTAGTAATGTTTCTGTCAGCCAAGCTGTTAGGGTGGCTTCTGTAAGGGACAGGTCTCCTTCTGTTCATTCCCATCATACCTCTGTTTCTAGGAATGTCCCTCCCACCAACCCTGATGACAGAATGTTAGAGAGGGAACTCAATAAGTTGAGGGTGGAACAAACCAGACTGAAGCTTAAAAAGCAACAGCTGGATTTGGATAGACAGTCTTTTGAACTAGAGAAGGAAAGACAGAAGTTGGGTTTAGAAACCCATGGTGGCAGCAGCAGTATTCCCCATAGTCATCCTGCAAAAGAGCATGATTCCAGGAATCTGCACAAGATAGTTCCCCCTTATAAGGAGGGGAATGACATTAACAAGTGGTTTGCTGCACTTGAGAGGGCCTGTGTTGTACAGGATGTCCCTCAAAGGCAGTGGGCTGCTATCCTATGGCTATCATTTAGTGGAAAAAGTAGGGATAGGCTCCTTACTGTAAAAGAAAATGATGCTAATAATTTCCAAGTTCTTAAGAATGCACTCCTGGATGGTTATGGCTTAACCACTGAACAGTACAGGATAAAGTTCAGAGAGACCAAAAAGGAGTCTTCACAAGACTGGGTTGATTTCATTGACCATTCAGTGAAGGCCTTGGAGGGGTGGTTACATGGCAGTAAAGTTACTGATTATGACAGCCTGTATAACTTAATCCTGAGAGAGCATATTCTTAATAATTGTGTGTCTGATTTGTTGCACCAGTACTTGGTGGACTCTGATCTGACCTCTCCCCAAGAATTGGGAAAGAAGGCAGACAAATGGGTCAGAACAAGAGTGAACAGAAAAGTTCATACAGGGGGTGACAAAGATGGCAACAAAAAGAAGGATGGTAAGTCTTCAGACAAGGGTGGGGACAAATCTAAAAATGAGTCTTCATCAGGCCCACAAAAACACTCTGGTGGGTCCAAATCCTCTTTTAATCAGAACAAGGAAAAGAAACCATGGTGCTATTTATGTAAAATAAAAGGCCATTGGACAACAGATCCCAGTTGTCCAAAGAAAGGCACCAATGCTCCTACCACTACAACCCCTACTGCTACACCTAGTGTCCCTACTAATAGCAGTGGTGGTGGGAGCAAACCTACTAATAGCCAATCCAAGGGAGTAGCTGGGCTCACTTTTGGTAATTTAGTTGGGGTTGGCCTTGTTAGGGAGGCCACAGAGGCTGTGTTAGTCTCTGAGGGGGCTATTGATTTAGCCACCTTAGTTGCTTGTCCCCTTAATATGGATAAGTACAAGCAGCTGCCCCTAATAAATGGTGTTGAGGTTCAGGCCTACAGGGACACTGGTGCCAGTGTGACTATGGTCATAGAGAAACTGGTCCACCCTGAACAACACCTACTTGGTCACCAGTACCAAGTAACCGATGCTCACAACAACACACTTAGCCACCCCATGGCTGTTGTAAATCTCAACTGGGGGGGGGTTACTGGTCCAAAGAAAGTTGTGGTAGCTTCAGATTTACCTGTAGACTGTCTATTAGGGAATGATTTGGAGACATCAGCTTGGTCAGATGTGGAGTTGGAGGCCCATGCAGCAATGCTGGGCATCCCAGGGCATATTTTTGCTTTGACAAGGGCTCAGGCCAAAAAGCAAAAAGGACAGGGAAGCTTGGATCCTGGAACAATGGACCAAGTACTCCCTAAAGCTAGGGCTAGTAGAAGCAAACCACTTCCTACTATCCCTCCCTCTACAGTGGATTCTACTTCTGAGGAAGAAGAATTCCCTCCCTGTGCAGAACCTACACCAGAGGAGCTGGAAGCAGACACTGCTGAGCTTTTGGGTGAAGGGGGGCCTGCCAGAGAGGAGCTGAGTGTGGCACAGCAAACCTGTCCCACATTAGAGGGTCTCAGACAGCAAGCTGTCAAACAGGCTAATGGGGATGTCAGTGACTCTCACAGAGTTTACTGGGAGGACAACCTCTTGTACACTGAGCATAGGGATCCTAAACCTGGAGCTGCCAGGAGATTAGTGATTCCTCAGGAGTACAGAAAGTTCCTCCTAACACTGGCACATGACATTCCCTTAGCTGGGCATCTAGGACAAATGCAAACTTGGGACAGGCTTGTTCCCCTGTTTCATTGGCCTAGAATGTCTGAGGACACAAAGGAATTTTGTAAGTCCTGTGAAACCTGTCAAGCCAGTGGCAAGACAGGTGGCACCCCAAAGGCACCCCTTATCCCACTGCCTGTGGTTGGGGTTCCCTTTGAAAGGGTAGGGGTTGACATAGTTGGCCCCCTTGACCCTTCTACTGCTTCAGGCAATAGGTTTATCTTGGTGGTAGTGGACCATGCCACAAGATATCCTGAAGCTATTCCTTTAAGGACCACTACAGCACCTGCAGTGGCAAAGGCCCTCCTGGGAATATTTTCCAGGGTGGGCTTCCCAAAGGAAGTGGTATCAGACAGAGGAAGCAATTTCATGTCTGCATACTTAAAGGCCATGTGGAAGGAGTGTGGTGTAACGTACAAGTTCACAACACCCTATCATCCACAAACAAATGGACTGGTGGAGAGATTTAACAAAACTCTCAAAGGCATGATTATGGGTCTCCCTGAAAAACTCCGCAGGAGATGGGATATCCTTCTACCATGCCTCCTTTTTGCCTACAGGGAGGTACCCCAGAAAGGAGTGGGCTTCAGCCCCTTTGAACTTCTTTTTGGACACCCTGTTAGGGGTCCACTCACACTTGTAAAGGAGGGTTGGGAACAACCTTTAAAAGCTCCTAAACAGGATATTGTGGATTATGTACTTGGCCTCAGATCAAGGATGGCTGAGTACATGAAAAAGGCCAGTAAAAACCTTCAGGCCAGCCAAGAGCTCCAGAAGCAATGGCATGATCAGAAGGCTGTTTTGGTTCAGTACCAACCAGGGCAGAAAGTGTGGGTCTTGGAGCCTGTGGCCCCAAGAGCACTCCAAGATAAATGGAGTGGTCCCCACACAATTGTTGAAAAGAAGGGAGAAGTCACCTATTTAGTTGACTTAGGCACTGCCAGGAGTCCCCTTAGGGTGCTCCATGTCAACCGCCTGAAACCCTACTATGACAGGGCTGATCTCACCCTGCTCATGGCAACAGATGAGGGACAGGAAGAAGACAGTGATCCTCTACCTGATCTCTTCTCTTCCACAGATCAAGATGCTCTTGTGGAAGGTGTAGTTTTGGCTGATTGTCTTACTGCTGAGCAGAAAGATAATTGCATAAATCTCCTAGATCAATTCTCTGAACTCTTCTCTACTGTGCCAGGTACCACTTCTTGGTGTGAGCACACTATAGATACTGGAGACAGTTTACCTGTCAAAAGTAAGATCTATAGGCAGCCTGACCATGTCAGGGACTGCATAAAGCAAGAGGTCCAGAAAATGTTAGAACTAGGAGTGGTTGAGCACTCTGACAGTCCATGGGCTTCTCCTGTGGTACTGGTACCAAAATCCCATTCCAAAGATGGAAAGAAGGAAATGCGGTTTTGTGTAGACTATAGAGGTCTCAACTTGGTAACCAAAACTGATGCTCACCCTATACCCAGGGCAGATGAGCTCATAGATACACTGGCATCTGCCAAGTATCTAAGCACTTTTGACTTGACTGCAGGGTATTGGCAGATCAAATTGTCAGAAGATGCTAAACCTAAGACTGCATTTTCTACCATTGGAGGACATTACCAGTTTACTGTAATGCCTTTTGGTTTGAAAAATGCACCTGCCACTTTTCTGAGGTTGGTGAACACAGTCCTGCAAGGGCTGGAAGCTTTCAGTGCAGCATATTTGGACGATATAGCTGTCTTTAGCTCCAGCTGGGATGATCACCTGGTCCACCTATGGAAAGTTTTGGAGGCCCTGCAAAAGGCAGGCCTCACTATCAAGGCTTCAAAGTGCCAGATAGGGCAGGGTAAGGTGGTTTATCTGGGACACCTTGTTGGTGGGGAACAGATTGCACCACTTCAGGGGAAAATCCAAACAATTATTGATTGGGTTCCCCCTACCACTCAGACTCAGGTGAGAGCCTTCCTAGGCCTCACTGGGTATTACAGGAGGTTCATTAAGAACTATGGCTCCATTGCAGCCCCTCTTAATGACCTCACATCCAAGAAAATGCCTAAAAAGGTATTATGGACAGCAAACTGTCAGAAAGCTTTTGAGGAGCTGAAGCAGGCCATGTGCTCTGCACCTGTCCTGAAAAGCCCTTGTTACTCAAAAAAATTCTATGTCCAGACTGATGCATCTGAATTAGGAGTAGGGGCAGTCCTATCACAACTTAATTCTGAGGGCCAGGATCAACCTGTTGCTTTTATTAGTAGGAGGTTGACCCCTAGAGAAAAGCGTTGGTCTGCCATTGAGAGGGAGGCCTTTGCTGTGGTCTGGGCTCTGAAGAAGTTGAGGCCATACCTGTTTGGCACTCACTTCATTGTTCAGACAGACCACAAACCTCTACTTTGGCTAAAACAAATGAAAGGCGAAAATCCTAAATTGTTGAGGTGGTCCATATCCCTACAGGGAATGGACAATACAGTGGAACATAGACCTGGGAGTAGCCACTCCAATGCAGATGGACTCTCCAGATATTTCCACTTAGACAATGAAGACTCATCAGGTCATGGCTAGTCTTATTGTCCTTCGTTTGGGGGGGGGGTTGTGTAGGAAAGTACCATCTTGCCTGGCATGTTACCACCATTTTTCACTGTATATATGTTGTTTTAGTTGTATGTGTCACTGGGACCCTGGTAACCCAGGGCCCCAGTGCTCATAAGTGTGCCTGAATGTGTTACCTGTGTAGTGACTAACTGTCTCACTGAGGCTCTGCTAATCAGAACCTCAGTGGTTATGCTCTCTCATTTCTTTCCAAATTGTCACTAACAGGCTAGTGACCATTTTTACCAATTTACATTGGCTTACTGGAACACCCTTATAATTCCCTAGTATATGGTACTGAGGTACCCAGGGTATTGGGGTTCCAGGAGATCCCTATGGGCTGCAGCATTTCTTTTGCCACCCATAGGGAGCTCTGACAATTCTTACACAGGCCTGCCACTGCAGCCTGAGTGAAATAACGTCCACGTTATTTCACAGCCATTTTAAACTGCACTTAAGTAACTTATAAGTCACCTATATGTCTAACCTTTACCTGGTAAAGGTTAGGTGCAAAGTTACTTAGTGTGTGGGCACCCTGGCACTAGCCAAGGTGCCCCCACATTGTTCAGAGCCAATTCCCTGAACTTTGTGAGTGCGGGGACACCATTACACGCGTGCACTACATATAGGTCACTACCTATATGTAGCTTCACAATGGTAACTCCGAATATGGCCATGTAACATGTCTATGATCATGGAATTGCCCCCTCTATGCCATCCTGGCATAGTTGGCACAATCCCATGATCCCAGTGGTCTGTAGCACAGACCATGGTACTGCCAAACTGCCCTTCCTGGGGTTTCACTGCAGCTGCTGCTGCTGCCAACCCCTCAGACAGGCATCTGCCCTCCTGGGGTCCAGCCAGGCCTGGCCCAGGATGGCAGAACAAAGAACTTCCTCTGAGAGAGGGTGTGACACCCTCTCCCTTTGGAAAATGGTGTGAAGGCAGGGGAGGCGTAGCCTCCCCAGCCTCTGGAAATGCTTTGTTGGGTACAGAGGTGCCCAATTCTGCATAAGCCAGTCTACACCGGTTCAGGGGACCCCTTAGCCCTGCTCTGGCGCGAAACTGGACAAAGGAAAGGGGAGTGACCACTCCCCTGACCTGCACCTCCCCTGGGAGGTGTCCAGAGCTCCTCCAGTGTGCTCCAGACCTCTGCCATCTTGGAAACAGAGGTGCTGCTGGCACACTGGACTGCTCTGAGTGGCCAGTGCCACCAGGTGACGTCAGAGACTCCTTGTGATAGGCTCCTTCAGGTGTTGCTAGCCTATCCTCTCTCCTAGGTAGCCAAACCCTCTTTTCTGGCTATTTAGGGTCTCTGTCTCTGGGGAAACTTCAGATAACGAATGCAAGAGCTCATCCGAGTTCCTCTGCATCTCTCTCTTCACCTTCTGATAAGGAATCAACTGCTGACCGCACTGGAAGCCTGCAAACCTGCAACATAGTAGCAAAGACGACTACTGCAACTCTGTAACGCTGATCCTGCCGCCTTCTCGACTGTTTTCCTGCTTGTGCATGCTGTGGGGGTAGTCTGCCTCCTCTCTGCACCAGAAGCTCCGAAGAAATCTCCCGTGGGTCGACGGAATCTTCCCCCTGCAACCGCAGGCACCAAAAAGCTGCATTACCGGTCCCTTGGGTCTCCTTTCAGCACGACGAGCGAGGTCCCTCGAATCCAGCAACTCTGTCCAAGTGACCCCCACAGTCCAGTGACTCTTCAGTCCAAGTTTGGTGGAGGTAAGTCCTTGCCTCACCTCGCTGGGCTGCATTGCTGGGAACCGCAACTTTGCAGCTACTCCGGCCCCTGTGCATTTCCGGCGGAAATCCTTTGTGCACTGCCAAGCCTGGGTCCACGGCACTCTAACCTGCATTGCACGACTTTCTAAGTTGGTCTCCGGCGACGTGGGACTCCTTTGTGCAACTTCGGCGAGCACCGTTTCACGCATCCTCGTAGTGCCTGTTTCTGGCACTTCTCCGGGTGCTACCTGCTTCAGAGAGGGCTCCTTGTCTTGCTCGATGTCCCCTCTCTCTGCTGGTCCAATTTGCGACCTCCTGGTCCCTCCTGGGCCTCAGCAGCGTCCAAAAACGCTAACCGCACGATTTGCAGCTAGCAAGGCTTGTTGGCGTTCTTTCGGCGGGAAAACACTACTGCACGACTCTCCACGGCGAGTGGGATCCGTCCACCAAAGAGGAAGTCTCTAGCCCTTTTCGTTCCTGCAGAAACCTCAGCTTCTTCTGTCCAGTAGAAGCTTCTTTGCACCCGCAGCTGGCATTTCCTGGGCATCTGCCCATCTCCGACTTGCTTGTGACTTTTGGACTTGGTCCCCTTGTTCCACAGGTACCCTAGATTGGAAATCCACAGTTGTTGCATTGCTGGTTTGTGTCTTTCCTGCATTATTCCTCTAACACAACTTCTTTGTCCTTAGAGGAACTTTAGTGCACTTTGCACTCACTTTTCAGGGTCTTGGGGAGGGTTATTTTTCTAACTCTCACTATTTTCTAATAGTCCCAGCGACCCTCTACAAGGTCACATAGGTTTGGGGTCCATTCGTGGTTCGCATTCCACTTTTGGAGTATATGGTTTGTGTTGCCCCTATCCCTATGTTTCCCCATTGCATCCTATTGTAACTATACATTGTTTGCACTGTTTTCTAAGACTATACTGCATATTTTTGCTATTGTGTATATATATCTTGTGTATATTTCCTATCCTCTCACTGAGGGTACACTCTAAGATACTTTGGCATATTGTCATAAAAATAAAGTACCTTTATTTTTAGTATAACTGTGTATTGTGTTTTCTTATGATATTGTGCATATGACACTAAGTGGTACTGTAGTAGCTTCACACGTCTCCTAGTTCAGCCTAAGCTGCTCTGCTAAGCTACCATTATCTATCAGCCTAAGCTGCTAGACACCCTATACACTAATAAGGGATAACTGGGCCTGGTGCAAGGTGCAAGTACCCCTTGGTACTCACTACAAGCCAGTCCAGCCTCCTACAACAACTCTCTGCAGAACAGAGCTGACTGTATCAGGGGCCCCTGAAAGGCTGGGGCCCTGGGTCATGCCTTCAAACATTCATACCTCAGGACGCCCCCAATCTGTGCACTGCAAGAAATGTCTATTATTCCAAAAAGTGCTCCATTATACGTACAACGAGCAGGGCCTGCACAGAAGCACGGTTCCCTCCCACCCCTCCCCCACACATTCTCTTTGTCAATAATGCACACCGAACCCATGCCTAACCCCGCCAGGAGCCTGGTTTCACACTCACTCATATGTTTGCATATTTAAGGTTTTTATATATTTTAAAATAAGCCAAAGGTGTTGCTCAGGAAACACACCTAACCAAAAACCATGTAACGTTTCAGGTGCAGGAGCGAAAACCATGTCCTTTGTTTCAAGTTGCAGCTGTGGTTGGGAGGGAAGCGGGAATGTTTCTCAGCCCCCGCTCGGTAACTCAGGCTCCCAGTGGCAGGGAGTTGACTTGGCCGCAGGCGCATATACGACGCGCACACACTACACTTGTGTTTAGTGGATACAAAAAGCCGCAAACATCTCTGCCTGGTTGTATTTGTAGCCTCAGGCGAAACTCAGCCCTCAGCGCATGACACCAGCGACAATGTATAGGAGAGCCCGAGTGGCTTTCCCTGCTTTCCAACAGCGCACTCCTCACCTTCCACAGCTGTTGTCTCAGGTCGCACTCATCCGGGGTGAATGTTTTGAACCTTTCCTGGAACAGGTACCATTGACTCTTTGATAGTGCCTCCTTAGCCCCCTGGAGGGCAACATCATCCCGGGTGGCTTCTGCAATCTGCCCGTCACTGTCAGTGCCGTTGGACGCACCATCTGCACAACCATCTGCACAAAGCATTCAGTCCCCTCTTCATCCTCATTGGTCGCTGTCTCCGCCTGAGGCTGTGGGTGCCCTGATAGTCAGCCGGGTTGTTGGCACCTGGATGATACGTGACTTGGAACCTGTAATGCTGCAGCAGCACAGCTTACCGCTCGATCGTTGGCAGTGCCCAGGAAGAGGTGCAAAGGCCGCCCCCGCAGGGGGCATAAAGGGCCGGCGCCTTAACGCCCGCCTTGGCCCGGAAGGGACCGGTTTAACTGGTTGGGCTTAAAGCGCGACACAGCGCGCCTCCATCCCAGGTACCAGCTGGGGGGGGGAGAGGGAAGGCACAGCGAAAGCAACCAATGGGGGGGGGGTTGCCATTATCCAAACCCCCCAATCACGACGTGATGCCAACCCCAGGGGTGCAAGGTGAGGTGCCCTTAAGAAGGCGCATCCTGGGGTAACCTGCAAACAGGACCGGGACGTAAGCGCGGGCACCACGGCAACGACGAGTTGTGCCTAATACAAAGAACTTGAAGCTACCCCCTCAACAACATGGTAAAACAATAACTCTATTTGAGCGAGCCCCTCCAAATAAGGAAAGTTGGGACTGCCTAAACAGTCGAACGGCAAAAGAGGCGTGACAAACGGAGGCCAGGACTTGAGGGCCCACCAGTCACTCACTGCAATTGTAAAAAAGTTTTTAATGTAGATGTGTTAAAAAATAATAAGCAGAATGTGAAAGGCATGTTTACAAACGTTGATTGACAGTGATTTTCGTCTCATGCTCAAGACATGCTATAAGGGCAGTCACACGTTGTCCATGTTAATAAAGCGGCCAAGTAATATCCACTACTTAAGGCTTTGTCAAATTCTGTTGTGCATGTTAATACAGTATAACTGTGAGAAAGTAGCCTCTTTCTAGCCTTGTTACCCCCACTTTTGGCCTGTTTGTGAGTGTATGTCAGGGTGTTTTCACTGTCTCACTGGGATCCTACTAGCCAGGGCCCAGTGCTCATAGTGAAAACCCTATGTTTTCAGTATGTTTGTTATGTGTCACTGGGACCCTGCTAGTCAGGACCCCAGTGCTCATAAGGTTGTGGCCTATATGTATGTGTTCCCTGTGTGGTGCCTAACTGTCTCACTGAGGCTCTGCTAACCAGAACCTCAGTGGTTATGCTCTCTCTTTACAATTTGTCACTAACAGGCTAGTGACCAATTTCACCAATTTACATTGGCTACTGGAACACCCTTATAATTCCCTAGTATATGGTACTGAGGTACCCAGGGTATTGGGGTTCCAGGAGATCCCTATGGGCTGCAGCATTTATTTTGCCACCCATAGGGAGCTCTGACAATTCTTACACAGGCCTTCCACTGCAGCCTGAGTGAAATAACGTCCACGTTATTTCACAGCCATTTTACACTGCACTTAAGTAACTTATAAGTCACCTATATGTCTAACCTTTACCTGGTAAAGGTTAGGTGCAAAGTTACTTAGTGTGAGGGCACCCTGGCACTAGCCAAGGTGCCCCCACATTGTTCAGGGCCAATTCCCCGGACTTTGTGAGTGCGGGGACACCATTACACGCGTGCACTACATATATACCTGTATGTAGCTTCACAATGGTAACTCCGAATATGGCCATGTAACATGTCTATAATCATGGAATTGCCCCCTCTATGCCATCCTGGCATAGTTGGCACAATCCCATGATCCCAGTGGTCTGTAGCACAGACCTTGGTACTGCCAAACTGCCCTTCCTGGGGTTTCACTGCAGCTGCTGCTGCTGCCAACCCCTCAGACAGGCGTCTGCCCTCCTGGGGTCCAGCCAGGCCTGGCCCAGGATGGCAGAACAAAGGACTTCCTCTGAGAGAGGGTGTTACACCCTCTCCCTTTGGAAAATGGTGTGAAGGCAGGGGAGGAGTAGCCTCCCCCAGCCTCTGGAAATGCTTTGTTGGGCACAGATGTGCCCAATTCTGCATAAGCCAGTCTACACCGTTTCAGGGGACCCCTTAGCCCTGCTCTGGCGCGAAACTGGACAAAGGAAAGGGGAGTGACCACTCCCCTGACCTGCACCTCCCCTGGGAGGTGTCCAGAGCTCCTCCAGTGTGCTCCAGACCTCTGCCATCTTGGAAACAGAGGTGCTGCTGGCACACTGGACTGCTCTGAGTGGCCAGTGCCACCAGGTGACGTCAGAGACTCCTTCTGATAGGCTCCTTCAGGTGTTGCTAGCCTATCCTCCCTCCTAGGTAGCCAAACCCTCTTTTCTGGCTATTTAGGGTCTCTGTCTCTGGGGAAACTTTAGATAACGAATGCAAGAGCTCAGCCGAGTTCCTCTGCATCTCTCTCTTCACCTTCTGATAAGGAATCGACTGCTGACCGCGCTGGAAGCCTGCAAAACTGCAACAAAGTAGCTAAGACGACTACTGCAACTCTGTAACGCTGATCCTGCCGCCTTCTCGACTGTTTTCCTGCTTGTGCATGCTGTGGGGGTAGTCTGCCTCCTCTCTGCACCAGAAGCTCCGAAGAAATCTCCCGTGAGTCGACGGAATCTTCCCCCTGCAACCGCAGGCACCAAAAAGCTGCATTACCGGTCCCTTGGGTCTCCTCTCAGCACGACGAGTGAGGTCCCTCGAATCCAGCGACTCTGTCCAAGTGACCCCCATAGTCCAGTGACTCTTCAGTCCAAGTTTGGTGGAGGTAAGTCCTTGCCTCACCTCGCTACACTGCATTGCTGGGAACCGCGACTTTTGCAGCTACTCCGGCCTCCGTGCACTTCCGGCGGAAATCCTTTGTGCACAGTCCAGCCTGGGTCCACGGCACTCTAACCTGCATTGCACGACCTCCTAAGTTGTTCTCCGGCGACGTGGGACTTCTTTGTGCGACTTCGGGTGAGCACTGTTTCACACATCCTCGTAGTGCCTGTTTCTGGCACTTCTCCGGGTGCTACCTGCTGCTGAGAGGGCTCCTTGTCTTGCTCGACGTCCCCTCTCTCTCCTATTCCAATTTGCGACCTCCTGGTCCCTCCTGGGCCACAGCAGCATCCAAAAACGCTAACCGCACGATTTGCAGCTAGCAAGGCTTGTTGGCGTTCTTTCGGCGGAAAAACACTTCTGCACGACTCTCCACGGTGAGTGGGATCCGTCCACCAAAGGGAAAGTCTCTAGCTCTTTTCGTTCCTGCAGAAACCTCAGCTTATTCTGTCCAGTAGAAGCTTCTTTGCACCCACAGCTGGCATTTCCTGGGCATCTGCCCATCTCCGACTTGCTTGTGACTTTTGGACTTGGTCCTCTTGTTCCACAGGTACCCTAGATTGGAAATCCATTGTTGTTGCATTGTTGGTTTGTGTCTTTCCTGCATTATTCCTCTAACACGACTTCTTTGTCCTTAGGGGAACTTTAGTGCAGTTTGCACTCACTTTTCAGGGTCTTGGGGAGGGTTATTTTTCTAACTCTCACTATTTTCTAATAGTCCCAGCGACCCTCTACAAGGTCACATAGATTTGGGGTCCATTCGTGGTTCACATTCCACTTTTGGAGTATATGGTTTGTGTTGCCCCTATCCCTATGTTTCCCCATTGCATCCTATTGTAACTATACATTGTTTGCACTGTTTTCTAAGACTATACTGCATATTTTTGGTATTGTGTACATATATCTTGTGTATATTTTCTATCCTCTCACTGAGGGTACACTCTAAGATACTTTGGCATATTGTCATAAAAATAAAGTACCTTTATTTTTAGTATAACTGTGTATTGTGTTTTCTTATGATATTGTGCATATGACACTAAGTGGTACTGTAGTAGCTTCACACGTCTCCTAGTTCAGCCTAAGCTGCTCTGCTAAGCTACCATTATCTATCAGCCTAAGCTGCTAGACACCCTATACACTAATAAGGGATAACTGGGCCTGGTGCAAGGTGCAAGTACCCCTTGGTACTCACTACAAACCAGTCCAGCCTCCTACAATAACTAAATAGTCAATTACATGAGGATGTTAACCTGCAGTGTGCCATGTGCGGGAGTTATGAGACCAACGGTTTGTGCTCAGTGACCACCCGCAACTCCTGCCCGCACACGTACAGGTACAAATGTTGGCACACCCACCGGATTGCTAGGGCCCCTCTCTCAATCTGGGCATACCTTGTTTCGTCAGCTGATATGGCCTGGCTCTCGTAGGCCACTGGTACCCACTCTTGGTCCCGTCTCTCTTGAAGTAGGACTGCCCCTAACCTGACCGGCCCAGAGTCCACCAATACCTCCGCTTTCCTGTGTTGGAGGAAGTAAGCCATTGTGCCTTTGTCCAGGAGGGCTTCTTCATAGACCTGAAAGCTGTGTGTGCATCAATGCTCCACCCCCACTGGGCATCGGCTCGGGTGAGTTGCCGGAGTGGTTCCGCCATGGTGGCCAAATTCTGAATAAATCTCCCGCAGTATGTTGCCATGCCCAGGAAACTTCTCTGTTCTGGATTACCTCAGCCTTCTTTGGGTCCACCAGCAGTCCATCTTGCAAAAAGACATCCCCAAAGAATTTCTGTAAAACAAACATTCCCTATTGTGTAGTGTCAAACTGGCTTCTACCAGTCTTCTGAGGGTCGCCCCTTGACTCTCGTGGTGTTCCTCCTTCGTCTCAGAGTATATGAGGATGTTGTTGCTCAAGTTTATGACTCCAATTATCCCTGAGAGGGTTTCACGAATGACGTTTTGGAGACTTCGGCTGCCGAGGAAATGCCAAAGCTCAGCCTTCTATAGCACCGGAGGCCCACATGGGTGGGAAATGTAGTGATGTTTCGAGTATTCAGTGTCAGCTCCGGCTGGTGGTACCCTGAATTAAGGTCCAGTTTGGTGAACCACTTAGCCCCATTCAGGTCAGCTACAATGTCATCCATGGTGGGGGTGAGGTGTTGTTTCCATTTCACTGCCCGATTCGGGAGCCTTATGTCCACGTATAGGTGTATTGCCACCAGTTGCTTCGGTTTCGGGGGCATGACCAGCGATGATACCCATGAGGTGGGACCTGTGACTCTCTCTATCACTCCCAAGTCTTCCAGGGCCTGGAGCTTCCCCTCCACCTGTGGTCTTCGATGGAAAGGCACCCATGCTGCCACAGGGCCATGGGCTGGACAGAGGGGTCGATATGGAGTTTAGACTGCTTGCCTCGTTGTATGCCTAGCCCCTCGAACAGTTGTGGGAATTCCTGCAGTACGGCCTCGGCGTGTGAGTCGTGGATCTGCCTTGCAAAGAATACCAGGCCCTCTGCTGTATGGCACCCCAGGAGGTAATCTTTGCCACCTTCGGTCACATGGAATCTTGCCTTAGTTGAGCAATTGTTGCACCACACGGTGATGTCCACGACGCCCAAGAGGGATAGCGGCTCAGTACCTCCATATGTGTATGTGTGTGTTTTGCATAGTAGGAGGGGAGAAGGCGGAGTCAGCAGGTTGTATTGCTCTGCATCTATTACGTTCACCGACGCCCCGATGTCGATGACTGCTGCCATTTTGACTCCATTAATAGTTATGTCGCACATCAGTAGTGGTCTTCTTTTGGGGATTATCCTCTCAGTGAAGAATATAACAAAGATGTCCTCCTCCGATTCATCGTCATATATTTCAGTCTTACAGGGAACTGTCTTTCTGTCCCTGTTCCATGGGTTTTTTCACCCAGGGACACATGGCGTAGCATCGCCTTGACTCTCTACAGTGGGTTGGCATTGGTTCGGGGTCTCCCGCCCCTACAATCAATCAATCAATCATTTCATTTATATAGCGCACTATGTACCCGTCAGGGTTTCGAGGCGCTGGGGGGGGAGGGGGTGAGCTGTTAGCGGTCGAAAAGCCAGGTCTTGAGGAGTCTCCTGAAGGTGAGGAGGTCCTGGGTCTGGCGTAGTGAGGTGGGGAGAGAGTTCCAGGTTTTGGCGGCGAGGAAGGAGAAGGATCTGCCGCCGGAGGTCTTGCGCTGGATCCTGGGGACGATGGCGAGGGCGAGATTGGCAGAGCGGAGTTGACGAGTGGGGGCGTAAAAGTTGAGTCTGGAGTTGAGGTAGGTAGGTCCGGTGTTGTGTAGAGCCTTGTGAGCGTGGGTGAGGAGTTTAAAGGTGATCCTCTTGTCCACGGGGAGCCAGTGGAGGTCCTTCAGGTGAGGGGAGATGTGACATCGGCGGGGTATGTCGATGCATTTTGGATACGCTGGAGTCGTTTGATGTCTTTTGTTGGGATGCCTGTGTAGAGTGCGTTGCCGTAGTCAAGTCTGCTACTGACGAGGGCTTGGGTCACCGTCTGTCTGGTTCCTGTTGGGATCCACTTGAAAATTCTGCGGAGCATTCGAAGGGTGTTGAAGCAGGAAGAGGAGACGGCGCTGACCTGTTTGGACATGGTGAGGGCGGAGTCCAGGATGAAGCCGAGGTTTCTTGCGTGGCTGGCTGGGGTGGGTGGGGGTCCGAAGTCAGTGGGCCACCAGGAGTCGTTCCAGGCCGAAGGGGTGCGCCCGAGGATGAGGACTTCCGTCTTGTCGGAGTTGAGCTTCAGGCGGCTGTCGTTCATCCACTCGGCGATGGCTTTTAGTCCCTCGTGGAGGTTGGTTTTGGCGGTGAATGGGTCTTTGGTCAGGGAGAGGACGAGCTGGGTGTCGTCGGCGTAGGAGATGATGCTGAGGTGATGTTGGCGGGCCAGTTTAGCGACGGGGGCCATGTAGACGTTGAACAACGTAGGGCTGAGGGAGGAGCCTTGGGGGACTCCGCAGATGAGGTTGGTGGCTTTGGAGCGGAAAGGGGAGAGTCGGACTCTCTGGGTTCTGTCGGAGAGGAAGGATGAGATCCAGTTGAGGGCTTTATCTTGGATGCTGGCTTCATGGAGGCGGGTCAGTAGGGTGCGGTGGCAGACTGTGTCAAAAGCGGCTGATAGGTCGAGGAGGATGAGGGCCGAGGTTTCGCCGTTGTCCATTTGAGTTCTGATGTCATCTGTGGCGGCGAGGAGTGCAGTCTCGGTGCTGTGGTTTCGTCTGAATCCGGATTGAGAGGGGTCTAGGATGGAGTTGTCTTCGAGGAAGTGGGCGAGTTGTGTGTTGACGTTCTTCTCGATGACTTTTGCTGGAAAAGGGAGGAGAGAGATCGGTCGGAAGTTTTTGAGATCGTTGGGGTCAGCCTTGGGTTTCTTGTGGAGGGGTTGGATTTCTGCGTGTTTCCAGCTGTCTGGGAAGGTGGCGGAGTCGAAGGAGAGGTTGATGATCTTGCGGAGTTTGGGGGCGATGGTGGCGTTGGCTTTGTTGAACACGTGATGTGGGCATGGGTCCGTGGGGGAGCCTGAGTGGATGGTGTTCATGGTTGTTATTGTTTCGGTGTCGTCCATGTGGGTCCAGGCGGTGAGGCGGCAGGCGTCTGTGGAGATGTCAGGGGTGGGGTCTGGCGGCGGAGTGGCGTTGAAGCTGTCGTGGATGGTTGTGATTTTCTGGTGGAAGAAGGTGGAGAGGTCGTCGCAGAGTTTCTGGGAGGGCGGGATGTCGTTGGCGTTGGGGTTTGAGAGTTCCTTCACGATCCCGAAGAGTTCTTTGCAGTCGTGGGCGTTGTTGTTGATGCGTTCAGTGAAGTGGGCGCGCTTGGCGACTCGGATCCGTTGGTGGTGTTCACAGTTGGCGTCTTTGAGGGCGGCGAGGTTGTCGGGTGTGCGCTCTAAGATCCACTTCTTCTTGAGCTTCTGGCAGAGGCTTTTGGAGGCAGTCAGTTCGTCTGTGAACCAGGCTGGTTTTTTCTTTCCTTGGTTGGCGGTGGGTTTCTTGAGTGGGGCTAAGGTGTTGGCGCAGTCGAGGATCCATTGATGGAGGTTGATGACGGCAGCGCTTGGGTCGGTTGAGTCGGGTGGTGGGTTTTTGACGAGGGTGCTGGTTAGTTGGTCTTGGGTGATTTTTCCCCAGCGGCGGTGAGGAGGTAGAGGGATGCGGTGGTGTTCGGTGATTTTCTTATAGGAAAGGTGGACGCAGTGATGGTCGGTCCAGTGGAGTTCAGAGGTGTGGCTGAAAGAGATGTGGTTGCTTGAGGTGAAGAGGGGGTCAAGAGTGTGTCCGGCGATGTGGGTGGGAGTGTTGACCAGTTAACGGAGTCCGAGGTTGAGGAGGTTGGAGGTCAGTGATGCGGTGTTGAAGTCGTTGTTATTTTCCAGATGGTAGTTTAGATCTCCCAGGAGGATGTAGTCTGGGGAAGCGAGGGCGTGGGTGCTCGCGAGGTCGGCGACGGTGTCGCTGAAGGGGGCTCTTGGTCCTGGAGGGCGGTATATGAGGGTTCCTCTGAGGGTCGTGTTGGGGTCCGTGTGGATCTGGAAGTGGAGGTGTTCGGCTGTCTTGAGGGTGTCGTCCGTGTGGGTGTGGATTTTGAGGGTAGATTTGTGGGCGATGGCTATTCCGCCGCCGATTCCGTTGGTTCGATCTCTTCTGTTGATTTTGTATCCCTCCGGTATGGCGATTGCGATGTCCGGGGCCGAGGAGTCGTTCCGCCAGGTTTCGGTCAGGAAGGCCACGTCAGGGGCGGTGGTATCGAGTAAGTCCCAGAGTTCGATGGCGTGTTTTCGTGCGGAGCGTGTGTTGATGAGGATGCAGTTCAGGTGGTTGGTGTTGGAAGTTCTTGTTGTTGGCTTCGCCGTTCTGTCGCAGGAGAAGTTGCAGGTGCGGCAGGAGAAAGGTCCTTTTGTGTGCTTCGGGGTTGCAAGGAAGCACTCTGCGGAGGGGCCGGGGTTGAGTGCGCGGAGTTCGTTGGTTGAGTAACGGACGCAGGGGATGCGGGGGGCACGAGGACCAGGGGGGGTGGCGCAGGGCGCAGTCCAGGCGCGGACGGGCGCAGACGGGCTTGCCTCTGGCGCGCCTCTGGCGGGGCCGCAGGGAGGCAGCGGCAGGGAGCGGAGAGCAAGGGGGAGCGCACAAGGGGCGAAAAACACGAAGGCACAAAAAATCGAGCAAAATTAAAGGCAGTCACAATATGAAAAATACACAATATGAAATACACTAATGGCACAGTAAACAATCGGGGAAACGGCAATCAGAGGGGCACAACGGGGGCAGAAGCGCCGGAGGCGAGGCGCTTGAAAACAGTAACACGCACTATAGGGCGGCGAAAAAGTGGCACAATCAGAAGGGGCACGGCGGGGGCAGAAGCGCAAGGAGGCAAGGTGCAGAAAAATGAGAAAACAACTTACATGACGGCGGAAAGCGGCACACGGGTCAAGTGAAGCTTGTCAGAGCCCACTAGACACCAGGGATGAGGCGCAGGAGGATGCCTGCGGGTGGAGGAGGGCCTCGAACACGCAAACAGCAGCGTGGTCGGGGGACAGAGGCAGGAGGCAGCAGGTTGGTGCTGCGGTCGTGGGGGGGCGAGCTCAGGACCTGAAACAGGTCAGACTTTAATGAAATGGTTGGCCTTTCAGCAACACAAGCAGGTCTTCCCTTTTGTTGGTCAAATGCCCGGTGTTTTGTACTCAAACCCACATTTCCTACAGCTCCGATCATCCACTTGTTCTTCCGTCACTGTAGTGGCATTGGCGTGAACCGCAGAGGCAGTTGGACGGCCTATCGCGGCGCGAATGTTGGATAGTCGTCCGATATGGATAAAATCTGGATCTCATCGAGCAAGATGCCAGACTGACGGAGAATCAGTTTTCGGAGCATGTTCAGGCGACAACCTTGTATGATTTGGGGCCCAAAATATCCTCATGTTGGTTGACATCCACACAGGAACTTGCAATTTTTCGGAGTCTAGTGTAGGACATGTTTACGGATTCCATGTCTGTCTGCTTCACCTGCCACAACTTAAACGCTCGTAATCTGGGTTTAGTTGTGGATCGAAGTATATGTTGAGGGCTGCCACTGTTGTGTCAAAATTGTCATCTGCTCCAGTGTTAGCGTTTCAAATAGCTCATAAAGTTTGTCGCCCCCAAAGTGCATCATCATCGATCTCCGTACCGTGCCATCTTCCTCCCATGTAGAACGGATGTTTTGTCGGAGTCATCCTGGCCAGTGGCACCATTGCGGTGCCGCCGTCGCGGGATCTGACAATTGACTGAGCGGTGGTAGAGGTGTCACAGACAAGTGACACCCTGGGGCACCTGCGCATGTTCACGTTGTGGTAGCGAGATCATGGTGTGATGTGGAAGCGAAGTTGCTATCTCCGTGTGGTGAGTCTACAATGTCCTCACTTCACTCACTGCGCTCAGCAGAACTCCTGGCCGTGCCCCCTAGAGAGCAGATGCGCTTGAGCTCTGGGTGAATGATACAAATGTGATGGGGTCTTCCCTGCCAGAAGAAGGAAGCTTCCAGACTGTAGCTGCCTCAGTGCTGTGAAAGGGGCGGGGTGAGTTCTGGGGTCACCTCCTCTGTGCTGCAGCCCACAGCCAGAACGTCTCTCTGAAGTGCAGCAGGCTGGGTCCGAGAGGTGGACAGTTTCTCCAGCTCTGGCCTGGCGTTGGTGGGGCGAACTCTTCATCAGCCGGCCCCGGCAGCCGAGGGCAGGTGCATTCACGTATCTCTGCAACACGGGCCGCCCAGGGAATGGAGCGCCTAGAAAGGCGATCGGCTCCCCAGCCTTCTTCTTTCCAGTCCTTAAGGACATAGCTCTAGCCAGCTGTCGGGTTATTAAATCATCAACGTGAAAGTAGCTCTAAAAGTTCACAAACCTCTGTTTATTTTTTTTCAAGTGTGGCTACAAAATAGCCAGCAGAGAACTGGTTTAAAACTTAAAGAAAACAAGCCATCCTGGGGTTCCTTAAGACAGCTTACAGTCTCATCGCAAGGTGGTGGAGTGGGCAGTGTTTGCATGTGATGCTCTGTCCCAGGGCACACATTCTTTATTCTGTTTATCACCTGTCTTTGTTTTCAGGGATCGTTCATGTTTGCACATTATCAGCACATTGCGTACATCTGAAATTCAATCTGAAAGGCCATCTCCCGCCCCTCAGCCCGCCACACCCCCCCACAGTACCAACAGCGTTCTGAATACTGTAATATGGGGGCCCTAGGCCCTCATGCTCTGGAAAGAAGTCACGCAGACACAGCCTTATGGTGGTATAAACTGGCCTCAGGCACGTGCGCCCAGCCCCTTTTATTGGCTGGGTCACCTGAGTGGTGACGCCTGTGTTGGGTGGGTGTGGGTTCACATGTAAGACCAGCCCTCAGCAGAGTGGCTGGCAGAAACACTAGAACGAGTCCAGCTGGACTCTACATCCCTCCCAAACTTTATTGAGGAACCAAACAAAAGTCCAACCTGTAAAAGAAACAATAACAAAGCACCACAATCAGTCTCTAGGCCTCGAAAAGGCAGACCGCAGAATTGCAGTGGACATGGTGCAGCTGGGAGCACCTGGACACCTCCGCACGAGTCCATAATTTAACCAGGTACAGCTGGGCACGAACACTTTGTGGATGAAGTCCAGACACTTCAGTCGCTTGTCCACGACTTCACAGTTCGCTGGATATTGTCGATCCGGTCCTGCCTGGGCTCATGTGGTCAAAGTCTATTTACAGTTTCTGATGCGGGTGCATCTGGAGCAGTGGGGAGTCCACTGTACACAGTTCGGGACGGCATTCTGACTCTGGAGATTGTCTACCTCCTAAGACTGCAGATGACGTGACGGCCTGGGGAACCTGGGAGTCCAGCGGCAGAGCAGCAGCAGTCTTCCCTCTCGTGCCAGACCTCCATCAAGCAGGAGTCTCCTCGAGGCCCTGCCACCATCGCCCTTTGGGACAGACCGCAGGTACGAAGCGGTGCGATATGGATCCACTGCAAGGATGGGCGGGGGCAGCACGGCATCAAAGAGCTCCATGCTTGTTGCCAATTTGGAGGGGAGGGGAAGCCTGAATGGTTCTTGGCCCCCGCATTGTATCTCGGGCTCCCAGTGGCAGGGAGCTGACTAGGCCGCGGGCTCATATAAGATGCAGTGGATACAAAAACACGCTAGCGACTTTGCCGCATTTTGTTTATAGCCTAGGGCAGTGGTCTCCAAACTTTTGAATGCTGTGCCCCCAGTTGAAAAATAAAAATCATTATGCTCCCCTCAGAATTTTTCACAATTATTTTATAAAGATAGCAATGTTTAAATATATCTAGACTTATTTAAACACTGCAGTTAAGTACTGTTACCTTTTTTTAAATGCAATAACATGCTTCTGTTAGCCCTGTTATCTGTATAATGCTTCTTTTGGTAAGAGCTGGTCACCTCCCCCCGATCACTTGAGGCCCCCCTATGGGGCTCTGCCGTCCAGTTTGAAGACCTCTGGCCTAGGGTGAAACTCAGCCCTCAGCACATGACAACAGCAACAATGTACAGAAGAGCCTGAGTGGCTTTCTACAGCAACATGTCTTCCTACTAACGTGTGCCGACAGCCTGTGCTTGTCATCTCCGAGAGAGAATTCTGAGAGTTTGGAAACATATGCCATTGTCCATCTCTAGAGAGCTCATCAGTCCGAGGCCAGTTTGTAAAGGTTCAAAAACAGCACCCCCAGGGGTGTGGCTTCAAGGGGGGTGCGTATTTGGGGTGTTACACTCCGCTAATAAATGTATTTGCTGTTGAATAGTTGGGTACCAGCGCCTTCAGTCGGGTATGGTGAGGCGGGTGTCGGATTTCACCTGGGATTCTTGCATGCACACACTGACAGAAACACACACACTCCCTTATCTCTGTTTTGAAAACTCTAATAATGTTGATTGTTTTACGCATTATTGTGTTTTCCTCCCTTAGTTCTCCTACCAATCTGTATTCCTCACCCCTTCCGCTGCCTTGTAGGCCCCTCTCGTGCGCCCTGCTTGTCCCATGAGATACTTTAAAATGTATATCTCAGGGTGATAGTTGGAAAATCTGAAGCTCACCTCCTGCTTAAATTGCTCTTACAGTGCTTTTAACCTGGGTCTTCCCCTATATCTGTGTGGGACATAGACCGTGAGTACATGTGTACCTTGCATAGACATGCTTGGATGAACATGGATGGAGTGTGGAAGTTTGACTGCATTGAAGCAGAAATCCATTCTGGAAAACTGTTTCCAAAAGGCCAACAACATGGAGGTCACAGGTGAGTCTTGTCAAGCAGGGATGTGATTTGGAAGGAGCGCTGGAAATCTTTCTGAGGTCCCTTTGAAATGGACCAGGCTCCACTGAAGGATACTTGGGGTCAATTTTTTTTTAGGTGTATGACGCCCCAGCCTCCGATCTGATTTGTCACTAGAGTGATTCCTCACCATAGAAGTCTAGTGGCCAGGCAGACTAGGACCTTCTTTTGTGCAATTATAATGAATCTGCGACCCCATCCTTCCTTAACCCGGATCAAAGATTTATGGCTGATCATCTCCTGAGAAGGGAGATCAACCCCTGAGATTAGAGCAGACCTCTGCAGCGCACCCTCCAGTCTCAGCCAGGTGTAAATATCAAGTAGATTCTACAGAGCAGTGTTCCAGAGGGTTCTCATCGGTGTCCAGGGGAAGCATGCGATGCCCTGGAAGAGATTTCTTGGTGCCAGGGCATGGTTTTAGCAGCCAGCCCTCTTCTCAGGATAGGAACAGATCAGTAGTCCTACAACAATCCTACTAGACGTGCTCCTAGGGCTGGAATGACCACATTCCCCCAGGACTGCTGCTCACTCCCAGTCCACCACCAAGTTTAATGGTGTTTGGCTCAGAGGATGGTGACACTAGATGTGGGTGGTGGGTGCTTTTCTCAATGATGCAGCTCAGTCACAGCTCCCCCCGCTCCCAGCCGGAATCAAGCTTCAAGAATCAGATCTGATGGGCTATTAAGGGAGGCAGTTGCATCCCTCTGAAGAATGTTGTAACTCACAGGGGAGCAGATAATGTGGACTGATGCTGCTGTGCCCTGGTGCAGTCACAACTGAGACACAAACAGGAATACTTGATGAAACCATCCTGGATTCCACATCCTTCTCAAGAATACTTAACAAATCCAGAATCTGCCTGGACCCCGCTCTGTTCCACCACTGACCAAGACCCAGTGCGCCCACCAGTGATAACCTAAAAAGGTTCTCTGGTGGAACCACCCAAGATGTGAAAAGACTACAGACACCGCGGGCACCAAGTGCCAAGGTCCCCTCAAACCCGAACAGCAATTAGTGGATGAAACACCTCCCTGCCCAGTGCGCTCTGCACCCTCAGTGCGCGGGCGAGTGCCCTGCATCTGAGAGGGAGTCACTGAGCACAGTTTGGGGCCTGTATGTGATGTATAAAGCTGGGCTCGGAAAGGCGTCATCGGGGCGCTACACAGAACTCCCGGTAACCCGCTGGGGAACCAAAAGCAGCTAAAAAACATAGACACACACCAGCCCCGCTCCCTTCGCTTCCACCTGCAATTCGTCAAAATTCATGAATTAACTTTCCTATCATAACTTGAAATGCTGGGTTTTCAAAAACGACTCTGGTGGGATTCGAACCCACAACCTTTGAATGCCTTCTCAGCCAGCCTAGAAGTCCAACGCGCTATCCATTGCGCCACAGAGCCTGTGTATAAGAAAGTGTGTTTCTGCAAACAGCCACCTGTAGGAGCTGCGCGTGTACGAGCACTAGTGACGGAAACTATGGACACTGAGTCACCGATGCTCTTATTTCATCTGTTTTTTTTATTAGTGATAACAGTGATGCAGAGGCCCTGCAAATATATTTCTACATATGAAACGGAGAAGAACTGGATTTTCCTTCCGCCGGAAGCTTCTCTTTGCTGGGCCCTAATGTTTGTCTTCTGAACAATCCATGTGTCATTAGCACCCCCTCTGCTGCTCTCATGAATCCCCCTTACATGTCCGCATCAGCCGAGGGTCACGTGACACATACACTAGATTTCTAAATACTCTGATTGCTAAAGCTCCAACAACTTGGCCACTTTCAGTTTCGCCTACTTTAAATACGTAACAAGCCTGACTCATCTTCTCTTCTGTTCTGACACGGTGATAGGTCAGGCCCGGTTCTAAAGGTGGAACCAGATGGGCCAGCACCGCCCCCTCCCAACCCACCAAAGTTAGTTTTGAAGCCCAACGAGGAGCCCCTCCCAAGTTGAAAACCACGTCATCCAATCATGTAACTGTCTTGGCTTGCTCCAGCGCCTTGGGCTATTTTAGGTGCCTGGGAATGTGTGACGTCAGTGAGGATGGTGTGTGCTATGATCATGTGCACCACAGGGGCATCCGGTGACACCCCCACCGTGCGGAAGAGGCTGCAGGATCAAACCCCACAGAATACAAGAGATGAAACACTCATAAATTAATTTTTCATCCTAAGAAAAGTAATTGAAAATGAGCAATCAGTTTATGGCTTTGTAGTATTTTGTGCACGACCTGATTAGACTTCACTGCACACCCACAGAAGTGCACAGTCACACACGTGCACCAATCCGCATTCCTCTCCCTCTCCACTGCCTCTTGAACCCCTCTTGTGCGCTTTGGCTGTTGTATATTGCGTTTTAACATCATGTGCCAGTCTGACTGTCGAGAAATCTGAAGCCAACCCCCCCGCCCCCCCAATCTTACGGACCAAGCTGCGCCCCTGACCCCAGGCAGAACACTGAGGTTGCAGCCGACAGAGGAGGGTGAGGTGGATACAAGAGGGCGAGGTGGAGAGACAGAGGAAGGAGGATGAGGAGGAATGAAACGAGGGTGATGTCATGTTGTTGGGGTTTATTGAGGGAGTAGAGACATTATTGATATTTGGGGTGCATACTCCTTTTTTTTGCAGTGGCTGCAAGACTCCCATGCCTGGCGCGTGGCACCAGGGCACCCTCATGCACCCATGTTAACTCACAAAGGGGTCTGTGTGGCTTTGGGGGCGCGGACTCGGCACATGCCTTTGAAGCTTGTCAAAAGTTAGATCCTTTGGGGCTTATACCCACCGCACTGCACACATCCGAAACCACACATATTTGGGGTCAGACAACTGCAGAAGTTGGGGTACAGGCTCTGGCTGAAAGCCAGAGAACAGGCCCTGCACCCCACCCCCACTGCGCACGGCTGAAGGCTGTGAGAGCCTGGGATCCGATACCTGCGAAGGGTAGGGAGCAGGACCCGTGCACACCGACATGCCCTTCATCCAATTATATATGCACAAGGGGTAACCCCAAGACCTCTATGTTTGGTACGGGTAATTAAACAATAAACACACAACAAAAATCCCGCTCAATCTGTATTCCTTCTAAACAGCAAGCCATCTAAAATGATGCAAACATGCAATCAAAACAAGAATATGAATTTTATTCTTCACACAAAGATTCTCTTGGTAGTTCTTTGGCATAACAGTAAATTAAATTCCTATTTATTTATAATTCAACATTCATATAGTTTTTTTTTCATTTAACAACCCAGTTACATTTCCAGTTCATTCCATTATGCTCTTTACCCCTTCAGCATCAACGCTCTCATTCATCCCCTATCATACTCCTTAAAACCTGAAGTCCTCACTATGACCCTGGCGGTCACCGGACCGCCAAAGTCCCGGTCGGACGGCCCCCAAAGTAACGGTCTGACCGTGTCATTACGACTGTGGCAAAAGCGCCATGGTCGGACTGGCGGCAACGGCACTTTTTGGCTGTCAGACGGTCTGGCGGTGCCCTGCAGTGCTGCCCTGGAGATTACGACCCCTCTCTCCGCCAGCGTTTACATGGCGGTTTTACTGCCATGTAAATGCTGGCGGGGTGCCGGGTGCCCCAGGGGGGCCCCTGCGCTGCCCATGCAGGTGATATGGGCAGTGCAGGGCCCCCCTGGCCAGCCCTGTCACGCAGACAGTGATTTGCCCGATGGGTACTCGTGCACCTGACAGACAACAGCATTGCCGCCGGCCGAATTATGAGCTGGCGTCAATGTTGTTGTACGTTTCTCGCTCGGCCAATGGGAAACTCATAATAAGGCCAGCGGGAAGGAGACCACAATGGCGGTCTTCTGATCTGTCGAAGTTTGGCGGGAGGCCTGTTCTGCCCGCCAAACTCCTAATGAGGTCCGCAGTGTTTCCAGATGCCTGCATCCCACCCTCGCTACACACTGCCAAAGGTTGTGTACTGCAAGGTTCGAATGCCTGCAGAGGCGGGAGTGCAGGTTCTGGCATAGAGGCAACCCTTGTTACCCAACCCCACTGCACACAGCCAAAGGCTGTGCTCTACGGGTCGGAACTACATGGAGTGTGGGGCACAGGCACAGACAAGAGACCAAGCCCTGCACTCCATTCCTGCTGTGCACAGCCATGCACAGAGGAGGAACTCATGCTGACAATCCATAGTCAATCTGCCTGCCCTCAAAGTCCAACACTTTCAGAAATGTGGTTAAGCTCAGAGTGGGAATAGTAAATGTGAACCCTCCTAAATCCAACATTTCCCTTAAAATGGTAAAGTTTGGAGTGGGAATAATAAATCTGCCCCATCAAAGCTGCACACTTTCCTCATATAGTTAGATTTGGAGTGGGAACAGTAAATGTCAACCCCGCCCCAAGTCTCACACTTTCCCTACTGTGGTTGTTTGGAGTGGAAATAGTAAATCTGAACCCCTCAAAGTCCAACACTTTCCCTAGTAGTTTGGAGCGGGAATCGTAAACCTAACCCCCTTCAGGCCAAACACTTTCCCCAATGTGGTTCTGATTTGTTGTGAGAATAGTAAATCAAACTTTCGATATCCCATAACTTTCCTGAACGTGGTAAAGTGTAGAGTAGGTGTAGTAAATCTCCCCCCTCCAAAGTACAACACTTTCTGCAATGTGGTTACGTTTGTGGTGGGAATATTAAATTACACCTTCCACAAAGTACAACACTTTCTCCAATGTGACTACGTTTTTAGTGGGAATACTCAATGTGATTTACATAAAGTTTTGACATTTGTTTGTATTTCGTTTTATGTATCTTAAAACATTATAGTAATGTATAATATAAATTGTTTGTTTCTTCATTAAAACAGTTTTGCTAAGTATATTTATGATATTATTTATTTTATGCGTTTGCTAAACATCTCTTTTAATATAAACTGTTTTTGTACACATTGCTTTAAAATTCCAAGTTTTCTGTAATATTTTTTTTTAACAAATATCTATTTAACTACAAAATAATAAAAAATACACACACTGATGTAGTTCTAGTGTGTACACATTTTCCTTTGCAATTATACACTTTTTTAAACATGTGGTATGGTCATTTTTATCATAAAAAATTTGTCAAAATATTTATGTTTTTAAACTTTAAAATATACTTACAAATACTGAAAATGCATTTTTTCTAATTGTACTGTTGATATATATACACGTTTGTACATTATAATAAACATTTTTTATGTTATTTATTATTGTATGAACATTTACAAATACAATTTTTTTATTACATTAACTTTTATGGGATGCAGATTTAAAAAATAAATCGATCATAAGCGCAATCAAAGCAAAATTAGTTTGTACAGTTTCTTCAGCTCAGAACCGTTTATGATGACAGCTGCGGGTAACAGAAGTACAAGGTGGAACTGTGCCACCCCTGCCCTTCTCGGAGCAGGGGTTACGTTGTTACTCTGTAAGTGCTTCTGCATCCCAGTGGATGGCGGTACATGGGCCCAAACATTGTTTGCAGTGACTGCCTGTCACATGCAGGGGTGGTCCCTCCGCTATGGCAGAGGAGCTTTGCCCCGCTGCAGAAAGCAGAAAAATAAAGTGATAATAAGAGTGAGCCACCCCCACGTCACCAAGGAGGAGGAGTGGTATGTACACTTCTAAGTGTGCATTTCAGTTTGGCCGGCCTTCCGACATTGCTACTTGGAACTCTCCACCCAGCTGTGCTGCAAAGCCGAGTGAAGACCAAGGGCAGGCTCCCACTCCCTCCCTGAGTGGCATTTCTGCCCGCTCAGTCCAATCCCAGTGCTTCTCTCATGATGGTAACAGCATGAGAGAAGCGTCAGGATTGGGTGGAAAGGAAAAAGGGATTGGAGAGAAATAAGACAATAAGAATCGAGAGAGCTGCGGAACACCGAGGCAGCAGGTATGTTTTTTTATTTTTATTATTGGTCCACTCCCACCTCCCGCTCTGCGTGCTGCCCCCACCCCTTCTTGGCAGCAGCCGCTACTGGTCACATGCCGGCTTGTGGCCAAGGGAGCTGAGGATGCAGTATACCCTGGGAAGGGAGGCACAATGTCCAGTAAATGCGGTGCAAGTTCAGTGGCTTTGTGTCACTTGGTGGCAATTGTGTCTGTCGCCTTCAGGCATCTCAATGTTGAATATTAAAACTTATTCTCAGTGTCCTGAAAAACATGTAAGGGAGGTGGTGGAAAGGAAGCTGGGAAGGAAAGGAAGGTAAGAAGAAGAGTAGGAGAGTCATCTCAGGGGACGGAAGGAAGGAGAGAACCAACAAGGGACGAGTGGGACAAGCATTGAGGAGGAAGAGATGGAGAAAGAAAGAGTGGGAGGAAGGACGTGAGGAAGGAAGAGAGGGGAGGAAGGAAGGCAGGAAGAAAGTGCCAATCTGCAGCGGGAGAAGGACGGGGATAGGAATTTATCATGGAGCATTGTGCGATGGAGGAGCAGACGGAGCCATTGGACACCGTTTTCTAAAGTCCCACGGTCACCGGTACTTCTGTACTGTGCTTTAAGTGGGCAGGTACTGTCCGGTACAGAGTACCTGCACTTCTCCAATTTGAAATGGAGAGTACCTGCACTTCTCAGCACTCCTACAATACATTTAATGGTAGAGTACCAGCACTTCTCGACTGCAAACAGATACTCTAAGTAGTGAGTACTTGCACCTCTATGTTTCCATTTAAAGCCCTGCTTCTGTAACCACCTTGCCCCCAACCCCCACCATCATTTATTGCAGCAGGCAGAGCTAGGGTTGCCACCTGGCTGCTTTTGTAAAGACCTGGCCAGTATTTGTAAGTTTAGGCCAGTAAATATGATGTGAAAAACAGTGACATCTGGTATTTTTTCTCTTATGAAACATAAACGTAAAACAGCAAACAGTTAATCTCTTAGCTGCAATGTCTGATTTTTTAAAGCAATATACCGTTACGTCTGCTGGACTCTTCTGGTTGCGAGGATATCTAGGGCTTGTAGGTTCATCAATATCCCTAGGTACCCATAGCGAATAAATGAGCTGCACCTTGCAATGGGTTTTCATTCTATACCAGGTATACAGCAATTCATTTGCTGAAATATAAAGAGTGAAAAATAGGTATCAAGAAAACCTTTGTATTTACAAAATGGGCATAAAATAAGGTGTTGAAAAGCAGTGGTTATTTGCACATCTCTGAATTACAGGCCATTTCTCAAATAGACGTCTTTTTTACACACTGTCTTATATTTAGAAGGAAAAAATGTAGAGAAAGGCAAGGGGCAATAACACTTATTGTGCTAGTCTGTGTTCCCCCAAGTCTCCCGATAAAAATGGTACCTCACTTGCATGGGTAAGCGTAATGCTCGCGACAGGAAAGGCAACATTGACACATCACATTTTTACATTGAAATCTGACGTGTTTTTTTTGCAAAGTGCCTAGCTGTAGAATTTGGCCTCTAGCTCAGCCGGCACCTAGGGAAACCCATCAAACTTGCGCATTTTTAAAAACTAGACACCTAGGGGAATCCTGGATGGGCTGACTTGTGGGGCTCTCACCAGGTTCTGTTACCCAGAATTCTTTGCAAACCTCAAAATGTGACCAAAAAAACACTTTTTCCTCACATTTCGGTGACAGAAAGTTCTGGAATCCGAGAGGAGTCACAAATTTGTTCCCCCATGTCTCCCGATACAAATGGTAGCTCACTTGTGGGGGTAGACCTAGCACCCGCGACAGGAAATGCCCCAAAACACAACAGGGACACGTCACATTTTCACAAAGAAAACAGAGCTGTTTTTTGCAAAGTGTCTAGCTGTGGATTTTGACCTCTAGCTCAGCCGGCACCTAGGGAAACCTACCAAACCTGTGCAGTTTTGAAAACTAGACACCTAGGGGAATCCAAGATGGGGTGACTGTGAGAAAGTAGCCTCTTTCTAGCCTTGTTACCCCCACTTTTGGCCTGTTTGTGAGTGTATGTCAGGGTGTTTGTCACTGTTTTCACTGTCTCACTGGGATCCTGATAGCCAGGCCTCAGTGCTCATAGTGAAAACACTATGTTTTCAGTATGTTTGTTATGTGTCACTGGGATCCTGCTGGTCAGGACCCCAGTGCTCATAGGTTTGTGGCCTATATGTATGTGTCACTGGGACCCTGTCACACAGGGCCCCAGTGCTCATAGGTGTGCATGTATATGTTCCCTGTGTGGTGCCTAACTGTCTCACTGAGGCTCTGCTAACCAGAACCTCAGTGGTTATGCTCCCTCATTACTTTCAAATTGTCACTAACAGGCTAGTGACCAATTTTACCAATTTACATTGGCTTACTGGAACACCCTTATAATTCCCTAGTATATGGTACTGAGGTACCCAGGGTATTGGGGTTCCAGAAGATCCCTATGGGCTGCAGCATTTCTTTTGCCACCCATAGGGAGCTCTGACAATTCTTACACAGGCCTGCCACTGCAGCCTGAGTGAAATAACGTCCACGTTATTTCACAGCCATTTTACACTGCACTTAAGTAACTTATAAGTCACCTATATGTCTAACCTTTACCTGGTAAAGGTTAGGTGCAAAGTTACTTAGTGTGAGGGCACCCTGGCACTAGCCAAGGTGCCCCCACATTGTTCAGAGCCAATTCCCTGAACTTTGTGAGTGCGGGGACACCATTACACGCGTGCACTACATATAGGTCACTACCTATATGTAGCTTCACAATGGTAAATCCGAATATGGCCATGTAACATGTCTATGATCATGGAATTGCCCCCTCTATGCCATCCTGGCATAGTTGGCACAATCCCATGATCCCAGTGGTCTGTAGCACAGACCCTGGTACTGCCAAACTGCCCTTCCTGGGGTTTCACTGCAGCTGCTGCTGCTGCCAACCCCTCAGACAGGCATCTGCCCTCCTGGGGTCCAGCCAGGCCTGGCCCAGGATGGCAGAACAAAGAACATCCTCTGAGAGAGGGTGTGACACCCTCTCCCTTTGGAAAATGGGGTGAAGGCAGGGGAGGAGTAGCCTCCCCCAGCCTCTGGAAATGCTTTCTTGGGCACAGATGTGCCCAATTCTGCATAAGCCAGTCTACACCGGTTCAGGGACCCCTTAGCCCCTGCTCTGGCGTGAAACTGGACAAAGGAAAGGGGAGTGACCACTCCCCTGACCTGCACCTCCCCTGGGAGGTGTCCAGAGCTCCTTCAGTGTGCTCCAGACCTCTGCCATCTTGGAAACAGAGGTGCTGCTGGCACACTGGACTGCTCTGAGTGGCCAGTGCCACCAGGTGACGTCAGAGACTCCTGCTGATAGGCTCCTTCAGGTGTTAGTAGCCTATCCTCTCTCCTAGGTAGCCAAACCCTCTTTTCTGGCTATTTAAGGTCTCTGTCTCTGGGGAAACTTTAGATAACGAATGCAAGAGCTCATCCGAGTTCCTCTGCATCTCCCTCTTCACCTTCTGATAAGGAATCGACTGCTGACCGCGCTGGAAGCCTGCAAACCTGCAACATAGTAGCAAAGACGACTACTGCAACTCTGTAACGCTGATCCTGCCGCCTTCTCTACTGTTTTCCTGCTTGTGCATGCTGTGGGGGTAGCCTGCCTCCTCTCTGCACCAGAAGCTCCGAAGAAATCTCCCGTGGGTCGACGGAATCTTCCCCCTGCAACCGCAGGCACCAAAAAGCTGCATTACCGGTCCCTTGGGTCTCCTCTCAGCACGACGAGCGAGGTCCCTCGAATCCAGCGACTCTGTCCAAGTGACCCCCACAGTCCAGTGACTCTTCAGCCCAAGTTTGGTGGAGGTAAGTCCTTGCCTCACCTCGCTGGGCTGCATTGCTGGGAACCGCGACTTTGCAGCTACTCCGGCCCCTGTGCACTTCCGGCGGAAATCCTTTGTGCAAAGCCAAGCCTGGGTCCACGGCACTCTAACCTGCATTGCACGACTTTCTAAGTTGGTCTCCGGCGACGTGGGACTCCTTTGTGCAACTTCGGCGAGCACCGTTTCACGCATCCTCGTAGTGCCTGTGTCTGGCACTTCTCCGGGTGCTACCTGCTTCAGTGAGGGCTCTTTGTCTTGCTCGATGTCCCCTCTCTCTTCAGGTCCAATTTGCGACCTCCTGGGCCCCGGCAGCATCCAAAAATGCCAAACGCACGATTTGCGACTAGCAAGGCTTGTTGGCATCCTTCCGGCGGGAAAACACTTCTGCACGACTCTCCAAGGCGAGAGGGATCCGTCCACCAAAGGGGAAGTCTCTAGCCCTTTTCGTTCCTGCAGAAACCTCAGCTTCTTCTGTCCAGTCGAAGCTTCTTTGCACCCGCAGCTGGCATTTCCTGGGCATCTGCCCATCTCCGACTTGCTTGTGACTTTTGGACTTGGTCCCCTTGTTCCACAGGTACCCTAGATTGGAAATCCATAGTTGTTGCATTGCTGGTTTGTGTCTTTCCTGCATTATTCCTCTAACACGACTACTTTGTCCTTAGGGGAACTTTAGTGCACCTTGCACTCACTTTTCAGGGTCCTGGGGAGGGTTATTTTTCTAACTCTCACTATTTTCTAATAGTCCCAGCGACCCTCTACAAGGTCACATAGGTTTGGGGTCCATTCGTGGTTCGCATTCCACTTTTGGAGTATATGGTTTGTGTTGCTCCTATCCCTATGTTTCCCCATTGCATCCTATTGTAACTATACATTGTTTGCACTGTTTTCTAAGACTATACTGCATATTTTTGCTATTGTGTATATATATCTTGTGTATATTTCCTATCCTCTCACTGAGGGTACACTCTAAGATACTTTGGCATATTGTCATAAAAATAAAGTACCTTTATTTTTAGTATAACTGTGTATTGTGTTTTCTTATGATATTGTGCATATGACACTAAGTGGTACTGTAGTAGCTTCACACGTCTCCTAGTTCAGCCTAAGCTACTCTGCTAAGCTACCATTATCTATCAGCCTAAGCTGCTAGACACCCTATACACTAATAAGGGATAACTGGGCCTGGTGCAAGGTGCAAGTACCCCTTGGTACTCCCTACAAGCCAGTTCTGCCTCCTACAGTGACTTGTGGGGCTCTGATCAGATTCTGTTATGGAGAATTCTTTGCAAACCTCAGAATGTGGCCAAAAAAACACTTTTTACTCACATTTTGGTGACAGAAAGTTCTGGAATCTGAGAGGAGCCACAAATTTCCTTCCACCTAGTGTTCTCCCAAGTCTCCCGATAAAAATGGTACCTCCCTTGTGTGGGTAGGCCCAGCGTCTGCGACAGGAATAGATCACACAATGGTCAATGTTGGTCCTTACATGAGGCAACTGTTGACCCTGGGGTGATCCATTCCTGACGCAGGCACTAGGTGTAGGCACTCAAGTGGGGTAGTGTTTTTATCAGGACAGGTGAGGAATCACTGGGTGGTAGGAATTTTGTGGATCCCAGCATATTCCTGTAGTTTGTGTGACAGAAATGCAAGACAAATTGAGTTTTTATTCAACATTTCTGCTTTGCAGGGTATTCTGGGTAAGAAAACTTTGGGGAATCCACACAAATCACACCTCTATGGACTCCCCCAGACGTCTAGTTTCCAGAAATGTTTGGGTTTAGTATACTTTTCTATATGGCCACCGAACCCAGGACCAAAAACACAGGTGCCTGCCTTACAAAACCAGTTTGTTTTGTGATAGATAATTTTGATGTCTCCACAATTTGATTTGGGCGGTGGAATTTGGGGCTGAACTAAATTGGGGAGCTCCCAAGAGAGCACCCTCTCTGTGCTTGCCGCCGCATTCACCTGCTCTCTGGGTTGGGCTAACCCACTATTGCCCCGTTGCACAGATTGTGCTTGCTAAGGGACAGCAGGACTGTCCTCATCACCTCCCTCATAATTTACTGGAAGAGGAGTTATCCAATGGGACTCCTCCGACTGAAAAATCACTCCCCGAGTTTGCGCCATTGTCCTATCCCTCAGATGCTGTCTCAGTATCTGCTGTCTCAGTCTCTGATCCTATGTCAGAGCTGTCCTCTATAACCCGAGTGACGGCGTCAGCAGCAGTCATCCATCAAGATGCCATCTCTGCTATTGGCTAAACTGTTGCTCAAAAACACTAGACTACGTAGACAGTCACAAAATTGCTGGTGTGTGTGTGATGCATGCAACACTAGAGGCCACCTTACCGGCGCTTCTTCCCTCAATCAGCACGTTCTTTCAAGATACTCAAAAAACAGCTTGTCACATACCATTCGTCACAGTCTTTAGCACCTCCTGCGCCCAGTCCAACAATCATTATTGGTGCTCCCAATCCCTCCTCCTCGGATTCCCTCATTAACAACCAGCAAAAGTGCCCTTCATCTCTCCATAGCCGCCACCCACCCGCACATAAATTTCATTTGTATTATAGAGCAGGTAATGGATGACTTTACTAATGTACTCAGCTATTTACATAAAATACAGATTTGCTCTTTGCAGTAGGTATATTACTCTTCTGCGCTTCTTTATGGCACTAAAACTCCCAGTAGACAAAAGTCTGATCCTTTTGTAGCAGAAACATAATCACAAGACTTACGTGACTTTTTTATTGCTGCCTAACAGCTACATTTGAAATGGGTCAGTTGAAGTATGTGCATTGCTTTGAAGCCGCAAGCTGCAACTGCAAGACAACTGGTGGCAAATATATAAATATATGATATATATATGTATAAATATATATTCCACAAATACAGTCATCCCGTAAATCTGAGAAATCCAGGGAAACTCAGAGAAACAAAAACGACTAGCCGTAACTCAAATTATGCCCAACAAGCGCTTGAATGCTTTTTCTTGGCAACACAAATAGCATAAAAAATGTTGCTCTTTCCTTCGTTTATGTTTATCATAGAATGAGACAGTGCAAGTGGCTATTAAACATAGTTGTAATGACGCGACTGTGGTAACCTATGATCAAGGAGCTTCTTGCGCCGAAACGCGTCAGGTTTTTTATGCTATTTGTGTTGCCAAGAAAAAGCATTAAAGGGCATACTTTGAGTTACGGCTAGTCGTTTTTGTCTCTCTGAGTTTCCCCGGATTTCTCGGATTTACGGGATGATGGTATTTGTGGAATGTGTACAAAGGGTCGCTCCCTTGCCGTTAACTCACCGCTGTGAAGTGGCCAGAATTCAGTGAGTATTTTTTACATGGATATATATATATATATATATATATATATATATATATATATATATATATATATATATATATATATATATAGAGAGAGAGAGAGAGAGAGAGAGAGAGAGAGAGAGAGAGAGAGAGGGATAGAGGGATAGAGATAGAGATATCACTTTTATATGTGGGTCTGCTTTTACAGGGGGCTGATCGCAGCCCCCACGGAAACCACACATGCATTGACAAAAGTGATCTATATATATATATATATATATATATATATAGAGAGAGAGAGAGAGAGAGAGAGAGAGAGAGAGAGAGGGATCTATCTCTATGTAGATATATCTATCTATATCTACATAGATATATCTATAGATAGATCTATATATATATATATATAGACCTATCTATAGATAAGATATATCCATGTAGCTAGATGAAGATAGATATATCTATCTACATAGATTGATATATCTATATATATATATACAGATCAATATTTTTTTTAGTAGTTGTAGGGTTTCCTTGGGGGCCAAAAATTGTTTTCTAGCTCAAACAGTTCAAAAGTTACTAACAATGCAGTAACACGTGTTGCTGGCAGTTAAAGGCATTTTGCAAAGGTTGACTGGTCACCTTCCTGTTGCTTATTCCTATGTCTGGGTGTTAAACTGGTACTAATGAGGTGCAACATTTGCCCATACAGTGTTAACAAGCGTAAAAATGGCAAAATAATGAGCTAATCCTATTAGAAAATATGCTGAAGTATGCTGCATATTTTGCCTTTTCTTGCGGCATTATTTCATCAACCCTTCCGCATAATTTGGCCCTACCCTGAGGCGTAATACCAGTGGCCCTTGCCATACCTACAAACAAATCAAGAGCCCAGCAGGGCGCTTTGGTGTTACTCTGCCACCGCTTCGCACCCAAATGGACTCTTCCCGGAAACAGGAAGCACTGATGTGAGAATAAGGAGGCGCTTGTTTGGGAGTCAGGGGGTTTGATCATCCCGGTGTTTAATGTTAGAAGTCCTAACTGGGGGTCATAGGCGGGAAGAGAACTGGTTGTCAGCGTGTTACATTTTTATATCCTGTTTAACAGAAACCAGAAACCCCCGATTAAAGACACAAGCAGTCCATAATGTCTCAAATCACACACGGTGGGCTGCAGAGGTTATTCAAGACTCTTCATAAAACACGCCGTTTTCAAAAGGATGTCGTGCTCAGCTTCAAGAGTGATTACAGACAAGTGACACAAGAACAGAGTTGCTATTTGCGGATCATTTTCAAGACTGAAATGGTCTTGACAAAGAAACAAAACCCTCAGGTCCCACCGAGATTTGAACTCGGATCGCTGGATTCAGAGTCCAGAGTGCTGACCATTACACCATGGAACCGGCTGATGCAATTAACCCACGCGGAGGTTTCACTGCAGGAACAAGGTGACAGAAGGCGTGACACCCTCCTCTTTCTGCTCTCCAGGGTGCCCGTCCAACAGCAATGTGCTTGATTTAGGGGCAGGGAGCTATTGTTATTGCCACAGACATCCTGTTACTTTCCAGTCTGGAGGAACATACCTCAGGCCACCGTCGGCTCAATAAATCATCAACGCCAAAATGGCTCTAAAACTTTACAAACCTCTCTGTGCTTTTTTTCCAAGTGTGGCTACGAAAATAAAACCTACAAAGAACTAGTTTCAAACTGAAAGAAAACGAGCCATCCTGGGGTCCTCCAGACAGCCTGTTGTGTTTGCTGCAGTCTCATCTCACGGCGGCTGGGGGCGCTGTTTGCATGGGGGGCTCTGACCCGGGACACAAGTTCTTTATTGGGTGCACGAGGGTTTTATCACCTGGCTTCGTTTCCGGGGAGCGCTTGTGTTTTCACATTACCAGCTCCGGGGGGGCATCTGCAATTCAATCTGAGAGGCCACCGCCCCCCACCACTCACTGTTAAACCTTTCATTGTCCACGGACGCCCCCCACCCCCGGCTCCTCTCCCCTCCTTCGCACTTCCATCACTTCCTCTACCCCCCCCCCACTCTCAAACCATCCCTCCCCTCGTCCCACCTCCCTCCCCTGTGCCCAACCTCCTTCCTCACCTCTTCCTTCTCTCATTCCTTACAAGGGACATTTTAAGGAGTTTTGGGGCCCAGGGCCAAATGTATTTTGGGGCCCTTGTTTGGAGCAGCTCTGAGTTATGATCCAATGTTAGCTTTTTCATGCCCTCTCTGGGCAGGTCACAGACAGTGCACAGGCACACTGGCCCAAATGCTTAACGTGCTTACATCTAATACTCAGGGATACTGATGTGTGTTTTCAGTATTGTAACACAGCATCAGATCACTAATCTCACTGCAAATAATCTCTGTGACGCTGTCTCATTTCTCATATGTACGGTCCTGTTTTGATCTAAAAGAATCTTTTTTATGGCTCTTGCTTGAAACATAAACACAACATTTGACTGCAAAATGTCTGGCATAGACTCCCACACATTACTCACATTATAATAATTTAAAAGAAAAAGCTATTTACAACAATCAATTCAAGGTCATCAGGGTCAAAACTCTCTGCAGAACAGAGCTGACTCTATCAGGGGCCCCTGAAAGGCTGGGGCCCTGGGTCATGCCTTCAAACATGCCTACCTCAGGACGCCCCCCAATCTGTGGACTGTAAGAAATGTCTATTATTCCGAAAAGTGCTCCATTATATGTGCAACATCCCGCTCAGCGCTGACACGAGCAGGGCCTGCACAGAAGCACGGTCCCCTCCCACCCCTCTCACACATTCTCTTTGTCAATAATGCACACCGAACCCATGCCTAACCCCGCCAGGAGCCTGGTTTCATACTCACTCATACGTTTGCATATTTAAGGTTTTATACATTTTAAAATTAAGCAACAGGTTCTGCTCACGAAACACACCTAACCAAAAACCATGTAACGTTTCAGGTGCAGGAGCGAAAAATATGTCAATGGTTTCAAGTTGCAAATGTGGTAGTGAGGGTGGGTGGGAAGCGGGAATGTTTCTCAGCCCCCGCTCGGTAACTCAGGCTCCCAGTGGCAGGGAGTTGACTTGGCCGCAGGCGCATATACGACGCGCACACACTACACTTGTGTTTAGTGGATACAAAAAGCCGCAAACAACTCTGCCCCGTTTGTAGCCTCAGGCGAAACTCAGCCCTCAGCGCATGACACCAGCGACAATGTATAGGAGAGCCCGAGTGGCTCTATATATCTCTCTGTTGTTTTAAATGCAATGAACATGCGGGCGTACCAAACCCAAATGAAGAACACAGAGAGAGAGAAAGAAAGAGAGAGAAAAAAGAGAAAGAGAAAAAGAGGGATATAGAGAGAAAAGAAAGAGAGAAAACATGAGTGTAGGAGGCTGGCCTGGTTTGTAGTGGGTACCTAAGGTACTTACACCTTATACCAGGTCCAGTTATCCCTTATTAGTGATGTGTAGTCAGTGTCTAGAAGCCAGGCTCTCTAGAGGTAGCTGTGGATGAGCAGCCAAGGCTCATCTAGAAGACATGCAAAGCTCATGCAATACCACTGTAGTCACACAGTACTCACACACATGAAAGTAAATACTCAGTGTTACAAAAATAAAGGTACTTTATTTTGGTGACAAAAATACCAAAAATACCATAGAGACTATACTCCCTTAGGAGGTTAAGTAATACACAAATTATATACACTAATATGCAGAAATAGCTGTAAAAAAGTTAGAAAACAGTGCAAATAGTGAAAATCACAATAGTTAGAAATGGGCCGAGGGTGAACACAAATCATATACTAAAAAAGTGGAATACTAAAGACGGTTTCCCACCTAGGCAAGTGTAGTGTGTAGAGGATCGCTGGGACTACTAGAAAACACCAAAGGTAAGTACTGTAACCCAACCCTGATCCCAGTAAAGTAGGAGTAAAACGCAGTAACTTTCCTAGAACACACACAGAAACGAAAAGAAGAATTATGCAAAAACCAGATGAGTCTGCAAGTCACCAACAGTGTCTTCCTGGACCGGAGGAACTGTGGAAGAAGGGGACTAAGACCAAGAAGCACAGAAGAATACAGGAAGAACAGGAGCCCCTGCTAACCCGGATGAAGGTGCAAAAGAAGAACCACCGGTGAAGAAGAACAGTCAGCACTGCACCCAAGAAGACGTCAGGTTCCTGGTTGGTGCAAGCAGTGTCTCATACCGGAGCAAGTATTGCCGCCTGGTTTGCATCGCTGGAGTCCTCCATCAAGCCTTGGCACTTGCAAAGCTCACGGTTAGAGGAAAATTGTGCCTCGATGGGCCAGGAAAGAACAGGTGAACTCTACCCAGGAGGGGGAGTTGAAGGGGGCTCTCAGCAACACAGGGAGTCCACAGAAGACCAGGCAGTGTGCACAGGAGTCCCACAGCCTAGGGAAAAGGAAGGTGAAAAAGAGGCCCACGCAGCACTACGACAGAGGCTCCTATGTCGCCACAGTACCACTCAGGAAGCTGAGTGTCGCAGGATAGAGTGCTGGGGGCCAAAGCTGCAAGAAGCATGAAGAACTTTGTGGAAGGATGCCAACAAGTCTTGGCAACTGCAAAACACGCAGTGCATAGTGGTACTGTCTTGCCTGGGAAGGCAAGCTCTTACCTTCACCAAAGTTGGACAGTAGGACGTCAGGACCATCAGGACCACTTCAGCCCATGAACCTTGATGCAGGATCCATGCAGCTCAGCAGAAGAGGGGATCCATGCAGCCAGTCGTCATTGCAGTAGGTGCCCGCAGAAGCAGGGGAGCGACTCCTTCATCCAGAGGGAGATTCCTTCTCTCTTCTGGTGCAGGCTGAAGATGGGCTGTCCTCAGACGATGAACGACCGGGAAACAGTTGCAGTTGCTGGCAGGAGCTGAAGATACAATGTTGCAGAAGGCGTCTTGCTTCTTTTGTTGCAGTTTGTAGAGTTCCTGGAGGGTCCAGATACAGTTTCTTCAGTGAGAAGTCGAAGTGGAGGATGCAGAGGATTCTGGCTGGAGTCTTGCAATCCGAATTTGAAGATCCATCCAAAGGAGAGACCCTAAATAGCCCTGAAAGGAGGATTGGTCAACTAACCAGGTAAGCACCTATCAGGGGAGGGCTCTGACGTCACATGCTGGCACTGGCCACTCAGATGCTCCCAGAGTTCCATGCCAACCTTGAATCCCAGAGGGCAAAATCCAGGGACCCTCTGGAGGAGCTGTGAGCACCACCCATGGGGTGGTGATGGACATGGGAGGGGTCACTCCCCTTTCCTTTGTCCAGTTTCGCGCCAGAGCAGGGGCTTGGGGTCCCTGAACTGGTGTAGTCTGAATCATGCAAGGAGGGCACCAAATGTGCCCTTCAAAGCATTTCCAGTGGCTTGGGGAGGCTACCCCTCCCAAGCCCGTAACAGCTATTTCCAAAGGGAGAGGGTGTAACACCCCTCTCTCAAAGGAAATCCTTTATTCTGCCTTCCTGGTCTTGAGTTTCCCAAGCAACAGGAGGGAAGAAACCTGTCTGTGAGGTGGCAGCAGCTGGGGCTTCCGGGAAAACCTCACAAGGTTCTAATGGCAGTACTGGGGGCCCTCTAAGGAGCCCCCAGAGTGCATGAGATCATACAACCAATGCTTGCAAAAGAATGGGGGTGTGATTCCTACCTGTTTGATACCAAACATGCCCATGTTCGGAATTACCATTATGTAGCTGGACATAGGTAGTGACCTATATCCAGTACATGTGTAAAATGGCCTCCCCGCACTCTCAAAGTCCAGGGAAACTGTCCTGGAGGTTGTAGTGGCACATCTGCTAGTGCAGGGGTGCCCTCACACACAGTTACTTTGCACCCTGCCTTCAGGGTTGAAGGGCCTGCCATAGGGGTGACTTATAAGTGACCTGGTGCAGTGTAAATGGCAGTTAAAGGGTGCTTTCACCTTTTCACGAAGGCTGCATTGGCAGTCCTGCAGAAGACTTTGCAAGGGCTCCCATTGGGTGGCAAAATATATGCTGCAGCCCATAGGGATCCCCTGGAACTCCAATGCCCTGGGTACCATATACTAGGGGCATATAAGGGGGCACCGGTATGGCAATTGTGGATGAAGTACTGTGTTAACAGTATGTAACAACCACATTTAAGGGAGAGAACATAACTACTGAGGTCCTTATTAGCAGGATTCCAGTAGACACAGTCAAACACACTGACAAACAGGCCAAAAGTGGGGGTAACCAAGCTAGAAAGAGGCTACCTTCCTACACTCTTGCAATCTCGAAATAAGTATTGCAATCCGAGCCGTAGCATTCCATCCACCACCTGGTGACAAAATATTTACCAGTGGCTTATGATCCGTTCTCAGAAGAAAATAAGATCCCTATATATAGTTGCGAAAATGCTCAGTCACCCAAACACATCCCAACAACTCTTTCTCAATTACCGCATACCTTCTCTTGGTATCATTTAGATTTTTTGATGCAAATGCCACATTCCATTCCTCTTTCCATCATCTTTGGGACAAAAGTCCTCCCAAAACCCTAATAACTTGCATCAACAGTAATTATGCATTCTTTACCCATACAAAAAGGTTTCAATGTGAGAGCTTCCACAACATCATTTTTGATTTGTTAAAACGCTTGTTGCTGTTTGTCAGTCCAGTTAAATACAATGTCCTTCCTTTTCAACTCATGCAATATTCCGTAATAGTTGCAAAGTCTCTAATAAATGTACTATAGTACTCACACATTCCTGCAAAGGAGAGTAACTTTTCCTTGGTGTATGGTGCAGGTGCCTTTACAATTGCATGATTGTTTAGTCACCACTCCATCACAAGACAATATGGGCCTGATTACAACTTTGGCAGAGGGGGTTAATCCATACCAAATGTGACGGATATCCCACCCGCCGTATTACGAGTCCATTATATCCTACGGAACCCGTAATATGGCGGGCGGGATATCCGTCACATTTGGGACAGATTAACCCCCTCCGCCAAAGGTGTAATCAGGCCCTATGTGTCCTACATACTCCACAGACCTACAGAACAGTTTAACTTTGTTTTTTTAAGGTTCGCCCATAATCTTCCAACATTTTACACACTTTTATGAGATGGTTTAAATGTTCATGATTATCCTTAGAAAATATGAGGATATTATCCTGGTAACACTTTACAAATGTATCCATTACACTCTTTCTCAATTGCAGGACATTGAGCAAATGAAGCAATATGACTGGCACTTCCACATCGATAACATGCAATATTTCTTTCTCCCTTCTTATTAGCATGCTGGAAAAGTGCACCTGCCACACTACGTACACCCTCCTCAGAACAATTAACTGTATGCACATCTTCACTACTACTATTTTTGTTTGACACTGAAGACATCCATTTTTCCGATTGCTCCAAGGCTTTTGCAGTAGCAATGGCATCTTGCAGCTTGGGATCCCTCATAATCCATAACTATTCTTGAATTTTTTGCTTTTCGCAAGTACCACAATTTGATCCCTGACCATTTCATCCGTCATGGGACCAAAATTACATGTCATAGAGAGTGCTCTCAACGCAGTGAGGAACTCATCAAACGACTCACCTTTCTTCTGTGACCTGGTATAAAATTTGAACCTGTGTAGTGCTATGCTGGTGGTGGGCTTAAATCTCAGTTCCATTCTTGAGAATGCTTCCTGGTACATATCAATGTCTTCTTGACCTTCTACTTGTGGTAAAGTCCTAAACACAACTTGACCCTCTGATCCTAAACAATAAAATAATATAATGAACTTTCTTTCCACACTCATTCGTTCACCATCAATAGCTTTCAGATAAATTATGAGTTCTTCCTTCCACCTTATCCATGGTATCACAGGTTCCCCTTTGTTTTGTAAAAACTTGGTTGGTGATCAAATTGCATGTTTCACTTCTAAAGTTACTATCAATCCTAAAATAAAATCATTGTCATTAACAAAATAACAAATTAACATAAAGTTGTCACCGTCGTCTAAATGGCGATGGTTGAACTAAATACTTTGTACTGTTTTGTTTCTGTAAAAAATATAATCCTCTATTGATGTTTATACACGTATTAGTCCTTCTTCAATGTCAATGAAGATCTGTACACCAAATAGACACTGCATACACAGCTTCATGTAAAATAAAATATATGGCCCTTTGTTGATGTTTATGCACCTATTAGTCCTTCTTCGCTGTTGATGAACCTTTGTACATCGAACACACACAGCATCTACAACTTCCTTGCATGCATCATACCGTTCCTCCCGGTCAGTGTGACTGGAGTTTTGTTGTTGAAGAGTGAACAAATGCTGACATTAAATGTGAACATGCATTCACTAATTAGCCACTCAGCAGTAGGTGTATAATTATCTGTATTCCTTGAAAGCTTATCTCCGTGGCTTGAGGTATGGCAGGGGACAATTTTATGTCAAGACCGGAGGCTCACATTATGCTTCTCTAACTTGCTTTATTTTAACAGCAGCAGTCAAGAAAACTACAATTCCCATGAGAACACAGAAAGCCAATGGGAAGTCAAAACGTAATAACCAGAGCACCAATCAGGATGTTAGGTCATATGTAATCACTAAGCTTGAATGCGACCAGCACTCTTTCTTGCTGCTCGCAGTCAAGATAAGTGACAACTTATTTCTCTCCTGTTTTATCTTTTATTCATGTTATATTTTTAATTGCTTGTGGTTTCATTCTACAGCGCTAATTCATATTTGTGTAAATGAATGCTTTGTTGCTCCTCATTTCAATCAAAACGCATGCGCGTTTATTTTTTCCCCTGGGGCTTCGCTAAGCCCGTCTGTGCTTGGTGCTCTCGTGCCTTCTGAGGCAGTTCTAACTGCCTTTGTGAACGTTAGAACGGTTGCGCTGCTTACCGTTCGGTATTTTCCCTCTCAGCGCTTCAGCATTTCACCGCTCCTGCCGCTTTTGATGTTCTCTCGGCCCGCGATGCCGCTCCTCTTCATTTCCTCCGTCCTCTAGGGATTTCCTACATGCGGACACGCCTCTGGGGGCGTGTACTACATATTGGTTTTCACGTCCTTGTTTTTCATTAACCCCTTCAGCCCGGGGTTTTTTACTCACAAACTTTGGTTTAATTTCTTCCTCCTTTTTAAAATGGAACTTCAGGATTCTTCCAATTTGCCTGATACTAATGAAATTGGAGCCTTTATTAATGAGGCTGTTGCTAAGGCTGTTTCAGCCACTATGACCAAAAAGTCCAAGAACATTGAGACCACTGTTCATAATATGGTCTACAAATCCTTTTTGGCCCATTCTGCGGGGGATAGCAGAAAGAGAAAATACAAGGATTTGTCTACACAAAAACCATCCGATGGCGCTTCATTGGCTGGTGAAGTTTCTTCACCCATGACTGAGGACGAGCTTCCTCCCAGGCCTCCTTCCCAGGAGGGGACTTCTAAAAATATTTATGGGAAATGTAAAACTAAAACAAAACATATTGTCTCTGCGCCAAAACAGATTGTGATTTTTCACATTTTGGATACCGATGATGATGTTGGTGATTGTTAGAAATGGGATCTTTGGTTGACAGTCAGGTTACCCCCTGTTCAAGCAAGGACCCTCACTCTAGTCAGGGTAAAAGAGAATCACCCTCAGCTAACCCCTGCTTACCGCCTAGGTAGCTTGGCAGAGCAGTAGGCTTAACTTCGGAGCGCTAGGTGTAAAGTATTTGTACCAACACACACAGTAACTTCATGAAAACACTACAAAATGACACAACACCGGTTTAGAAAAATAGGAAATATGTATCTAAACAAAACAAGACCAAAAGGACAAACATCCGACATACACAAGTCAAGTTATGAATTTTTAAAGATTAAACTCGAAAATAGCGCTTAGAAACAAAAATGCTTCAATGAGATGTTAACACGGCGTCGTGACGGAGTTGTTCCCAACAAGCCGACACCAGCGGTGCTGGACACGGAGTCGTGTAGACCCCCATGTACAGTACCTTTGGTGAAGAGTGAAAACAAGCCAATGCGCGAAGTCGGGGATCGTGGCGTCTGTGCGAAACGTTGAATCCGCGCACTTCGAGCGGCGTCGGTCACGACGTGGTGCGGCGACTTCCACAGAGTCGCTGACTTCAGCGGGGTGTCTGCGGCATCGGGCCTGCGAAGAGCGTCGCGTTCCAGCGAAGGTCACGGCGTCAGGTGCAGGCGGCGTTACCGGATTCAGCAGCGGCGTCGGTCCGAAGTCGTCCGAAGTTGATTTCCTTGGATTCCACCAGCTTTCCTTTCAAGGGCCCAGGGACTGGATAGGGCACCACTTGTCGGGGCAGTAGTCTCTCCAGAGACTCCAGGTGCTGGCAGAGAGAAGACTTTGCTGTCCCTGAGACTTCAAACAACAGGAGGCAAGCTCTAACTCAAGCCCTTGGAGATTTCTTCACAAGATGGAAGGCACACAAAGTCCAGTCTTTGCCCTCTTACTCTGGCAGAAGCAGCACTGCAGGAAAGCTCCACAAAGCACAGTCACAGGCAGGGCAGCACTTCTTCCTCAGCTATCAGCTCTTCTCCAGGCAGAGGTTCCTCTTGGTTCCAGAAGTGTTTCTCAAGTCTGTAGATTTGGGTGCCCTTCTTATACCCATTTTAGTCTTTGAAGTCACCTTTCTTCAAAGGGGACTCACAGCTACTTGTGAAATCCTGCCTTGCCCAGGCAAGGCCTCAGACACACACCAGGGGGTTGGAGCCGGCATTGTCAGAGGCAGGCACAGTCCTTTCAGATGAGAGTGACCACTCCACCCCTGCCTCCTAGCAGAGATGGTTAATCAGGAAATGCAGGTTACACCCCAGCCCCCTTTGTGTCACTGTCTAGTGCGAGGTGAAAAACAACCCAACTGTCAAACTGACCCAGACAGGGAATCCACAAACAAGGCAGAGTCACCGAATGGTTTAAGCAAGAAAATGCTCACTTTCTAAAAGTGGCATTTTCAAATGCACAATCTTAAAATCAACTTTACGAAAAGATGTAGTTTTAAATTGTGAGTTCAGGGACCCCAAACTCCACATGTCCATCTACTCTCTAGGGGAATCTACACTTTAATCATATTTAAAGGTAGCCCCCATATTATCCTATGAGAGAGACAGGCCTTGCAACAGTGAAAAACGAAGTTGACAGTATTTCAGTGTCAGGACATATAAATCACATTACAATATGTCCTACCTTATCCATACACTGCAACCTGCCCTTGGGGCTACCTAGGGCCTACCTTAGGGGTGCCTTACATGTAAGAAAAGGGAAGGTTTAGGCCCGGCAAGTGGGTACACTTGCCAAGTTGAATTTACAGTGTAAAAATACACACACAGACACTGCAGTGGCAGGTCTGAGACATGATTACAGAGCTACTTATGTGGGTGGCACAACCAGTGCTGCAGGCCCACTAGTAGCATTTGATGTACAGGCCCTGGCACCTCTAGTGCACCTTACTAGGGACTTACTAGTAAATCAAATAGGCCAATCATGGATAAACCAATTACATACAATTTACACGGAGAGCATATGCACTTTAGCACTGGTTAGCAGTGGTAAAGTGCTCAGAGTTGAAAAGCCAACAGCAACAGGTCAGAAAAAAATAGGAGGCAGGAGGCAAAAAGACTGGGGATGACCCTGCATAAGCAAAAGTCCAACACGACCCCCTACCAGCCTAAAGCCAGGGGAGAACAATCAATACCTTGATGTACTTCCCTGATTGGGGCGATAGAACAAGGACCCAGGCCCACAACAGCAGGGGCATGTTCCAGTTTTACGCCTTCCTGACTCCAGTTGGATCCCTCTGTCCATACTCTCAGGGCCCACTAAGCTAACCCATGGGGAACCCTTCTCCACATCTACAGACACCATCTGTGCAGCACCTAACTTTACTTTGCTCACAGATGTATTGCAATGGGCAGATAGTACCACCAGGGCCAACACAGTGGTGTTGCCCACTCCACCCCCAGGGTGTGACTCTTGTCCCCCCCCCAGGGGCAACTCTGTCCACCAGGACAGCAAGCCACAGTGGCCCCAGACAACTGTCAGGGATGAGAGCCCGACCTCAGGCCTCTCCAAGCACTGTGACTGCGGAGAGTGGGGGGCCGTAGCCCCAGGTGCCTGACACACTTTGACCACTCTCCCTTCCACCAGGTCAGAGAAGATAACCTGACCCTGGTCCTCCCCTCTGGGGCTCTGTACCCTCCTTCCAGGAGCGGCACCCCCAGAGTAAAAAATTGTCAGGGTGCTTGTAGAAGCAGTCCTGCACAATTCTTCCACCAGTGCAGGGATGTTAACCTGCAACTGATCCTCCAACCTGGGGTCTGTACCTTCAGGTTGGACCAGGGCCAGGGGTGAGGCTTCCCTCCCCCTGTCCTTTCTTCTGGGGTCCTGAACCACCCAACTAGGAGTGGCCCCCCCAGAAGACAACATGGTTGGGGCACTGTTAGCAGTAGCCCCTTCCTCCAGGTCAGGGGGAACACCCTGAACCTGGCCTTCCAATCCAGGGTCTGTACCCTTAGATTGCTCTGGGGTCAGGGGTGAGTCTTTCTCTCCCCTTCCCCTACTTTCAGGGTTCTGCACCCACCCCTCAGGGAGAGTACCCCTTGAAATCACACCAGGGGGGGGGTGATTGGGCAAACCGCCCCCCCCCCCTTCAGGTCAGGGTTTATCCCCTGCACCTGATCCTCCAGTCCAGGGTCTGTACCCACAGACTGGACCACTGCCTGGCAACCCAGGAATTCCTGGGGGGAATACCTACCCCCCACCAGGTCAGAGTTTACCCTCTGAACCTGGTCATCCAAGCCAGGGTCACCACCCTGCGGTTGACCCACTGCCTGGCACACCAGGACTTCCAGGGGGGCACACTTACCCCCCTCAAGGGACACACTGTCCCCAAGGCCCACATAAGAGTCTGGCTGGCGCAGGTCTCCTGACCTCTGCCCATCTGACAGAGTCTGGATTCCCCCCAACCCAGAAATGGTCTCACCAAGGTTATTCCTGGGGGGCTCTGCTCTCAGAGCTGACCCCTGACCCTCCAGGTTCTCCACTGGGGTCCGCAACCCCCTCTCAACCCTCTATCTGGACTTTTGCACCCCCTCACTAGGAGTGGTACTGCCAGACACCAGAACTGGTGGGACGCTGGCTACAGCCACCCCCCAAGTTCTCCTGACACTGTGGGATCTCCCTCAACAGATGGCCCTATGGTACAGGCTAGGCTCCCCTCCTGGTGTTCCCTCATGGAACCCTCCAGGACCTGGGACCGGATCTCGGGCACCTTGGACCTCAGCCCATCCCCATTCCCTCTCCTCACAGACTGGACATGGGGTCCCTCACCCATCCCACTACACTGGGACCTACCTGGGACACTACAATCCTTCCCTACCTCACCTGGTTGGGAAATACCTAGACCACTCCTCTCAGGAGCCCCCCCAAATGCCTCTTCAGACTCTCTGGTACTCACCAAGAGGTCTGCCTCCATTGTAAGCTCCCTGGGGTCAGATAACTCACACTCCACCTGGTATTGGCGTAGCTCTGGAAAATAAGGACTAGACATATGCTCTCCAGCAATTACATCACTCAGCCCCTTACATGAATTAACCAAAGTACCCTTCACCCAACCATCCAGTGACTCTGCTTTGGAAAAGCACCCCACATCACCCTCCTGAGACTGGTGAGACAGTACCTGACTGTCCCTGACACTCAACCCACACTCTTCTGGGATGTCTTCACACTCCATAACCAGGACTTTTACCTTGGGGGAACCCCTCTCCCTGTCACTCTCACCTAGAGTCAGTAGAGTGTCCCTCCCACCAGTAGGAATATGACTCCCCATGCCAGTTCTCCAATCCACCCCAGGGACCCTGTGCATCACTGGAGCTACCTCATACCCCTGAACCTTCTGGCGTGTGTTAACTCCCTCCTTCAAGTAGGGCACCACATCTCTGGGCATGTGCACTTCTTCAGCAGTACTGGATACAAGATTTTTGCTGCCACCATCTGAACTGGACTCAGCCCTCATGGCCTCCAGCTTCAGCTCTTCACAGCTCAGCTCTTGAGCTGTAATCCTTTCTTTTTCCAGGACTAAGGCTCTCTTCTCCTCAGCCCTCTCAAGCTCTGCATCTAGCTCTTCCAGACTCCGGATTCGAGCTAGGAGCCAATCATCTCTTTCTGTTCCCTCCTCAGGGCCACTGCCCTCCTCCTCAGAGTAGTCCTCCTCCTCAGAGTAGTTATCCTCCTCAGACTCATTTGGTGGTGTTGCCTGACAACGTTTCAATTCATACTGAAACAGGGCTGACTCAAGATCCTCCCTTCTGGATTTCTTGTTCACAGCCAGTCCCCTTTCCATGCAGAATGCTTTAAGCTGCCACTTTTTATACATAAATAGGTGCCAGAAATTGACTTCCATTCTGCAAAGGCTTCACAACCAAAAACCAAAGTCCAAAAATATTAGCAATACTTCCAGGAGGACATCAGAGAACAAAAAGCAGAATCACAAGACAAGTAGTATGTGGTCACGTAGTGGTCTGAACTCAAAACAGTAGTGTACACTCAATCACTGTATGTCAAGTACAAATACAAATCCAAATCCCAACCACTGATCACCAATGTTAGAAATGGGGTCTTTGGTTGACAGTCAGGTTACCCCCTGTTCAAGCAAGGACCCTCACTCTAGTCAGGGTAAAAGAGAATCACCCTCAGCTAACCCCTGCTTACCCCTTTGGTAGCTTGGCAGAGCAGTAGGCTTAACTTCAGAGCGCTAGGTGTAAAGTATTTGTACCAACACACACAGTAACTTCATGAAAACACTACAAAATGACACAACACCGGTTTAGAAAAATAGGAAATATTTATCTAAACAAAACAAGACCAAAATGACAAAAATCCGACATACACAAGTCAACTTATGAATTTTTAAAGATTAAACTCGAAAATAGCGCTTAGAAACAAAAATGCTTCGATGAGATGTTAACACGGCGTCGTGACGGAGTTGTTCCCAACAAGCTGACACCAGCGGCGCTGGACACGGAGTCGTGTAGACCCCCAAGTACAGTACCTTTGGTGAAGAGTGAAAACAAGCCGATGCGCGAAGTCAGAGATCGCGGCGTCTGTGCGAAACGATGAATCCGCGCACTTCGAGCGGCGTCGGTCACGACGTGGTGCGGCGACTTCCACAGAGTCACTGACTTCAGTGGGGCGGCTGCGGCGTCAGGCCTGCGAAGAGCGTCGCGTTCCAGCGAAGGTCACGGCGTCAGGTGCAGGCGGCATTACCGGATTCAGCAGCGGCGTCGGTCCGAAGTCGTCCGAAGTCGATTTCCTTGGATTCCACCAGCTTTCCTTTCAAGGGCCCAGGGACTTGATAGGGCACCACTTGTCGGGGCAGGAGTCTCTCCAGAGACTCCAGGTGCTGGCAGAGAGAAGTCTTTGCTGTCCCTAAGACTTCAAACAACAGGAGGCAAGCTCTAACTCAAGCCCTTGGAGATTTCTTCACAAGATGGAAGGCACACAAAGTCCAGTCTTTTCCCTTTTACTCTGGCAGAAGCAGCACTGCAGGAAAGCTCCACAAAGCACAGTCACAGGCAGGGCTTCACTTCTTCCTCAGCTATCAGCTCTTCTCCAGGCAGAGGTTCCTCTTGGTTCCAGAAGTGTTTCTCAAGTCTATAGATTTGGGTGCCCTTCTTATACCCATTTTAGTCTTTGAAGTCACCTTTCTTCAAAGGGGACTCACACCTACTTGTGAAATCCTGCCTTGCCCAGGCAAGGCCTCAGACACACACCAGGGGGTTGGAGCCGGCATTGTCAGAGGCAGGCACAGTCCTTTCAGATGAGAGTGACCACTCCACCCCTGCCTCCTAGCAGAGATGGTTAATCAGGAAATGTAGGTTACACCCCAGCCCCCTTTGTGTCACTGTCTAGTGCGAGGTGAAAAACAACCCAACTGTCAAACTGACCCAGACAGGGAATCCACAAACACGGCAGAGTCACAGAATGGTTTAAGCAAGAAAATGCTCACTTTCTAAAAGTGGCATTTTCAAATGCACAATCTTAAAATCAACTTTACGAAAAGATGTATTTTTAAATTGTGAGTTCAGGGACCCCAAACTCCACATGTCCATCTACTCTCTAGGGGAATCTACACTTTAATCATATTTAAAGGTAGCCCCCTTATTATCCTATGAGAGAGACAGGCCTTGCAACAGTGAAAAACGAAGTTGGCAGTATTTCACTGTCAGGACATATAAATTACATTACTATATGTCCTACCTTATCCATACATTGCACCCTGCCCTTGGGGCTAACTAGGGCCTACCTTAGGGGTGCCTTACATGTAAGAAAAGGGAAGGTTTAGGCTCGGCAAGTGGGTACACTTGCCAAGTCGAATTTACAGTGTAAAAATACACACACAGACACTGCAGTGGCAGGTCTGAGACATGATTACAGAGCTACTTATGTGGGTGGCACAACCAGTGCTGCAGGCCCACTAGTAGCATTTGATTTACAGACCCTGGCACCTCTAGTGCACCTTACTAGGGGCTTACTAGTAAATCAAATAGGCCAATCATGGATAAACCAATTACATACAATTTACACGGAGAGCATATGCACTTTAGCAATGGTTAGCAGTGGTAAAGTGCTCAGAGTTGAAAAGCCAACAGCAACAGGTCAGAAAAAAATAGGAGGCAGGAGGCAAAAAGACTGGGGATGACCCTGCATAAGCAAAAGTCCAACACAACCCCCTACCAGCCTAAAGCCAGGGCAGAACAATCAATACCTTGATGTACTTCCCTGATTGGGGCGATAGAACAAGGACCCAGGCCCACAACAGCAGGGGCATGTTCCAGTTCTACGCCTTCCTGACTCCAGTTGGATCCCTCTGTCCATACTCTCAGGGCCCACTAAGCTAACCCATGGGGAACCCTTCTCCACATCTACAGACACCATCTGTGCAGCACCTAACTTTACTTTGCTCACAGATGTATTGCAATGGGCAGATAGTACCACCAGGGCCAACACAGTGGTGTTACCCACTCAACCCCCGGGGTGTGACTCTTGTCCCCCCCAGGGGCAACTCTGTCCACCAGGACAGCAAGCCACAGTGGCCCCAGACAACTGTCAGGGATGAGAGCCCGACCTCAGGCCTCTCCAAGCACTGTGACTGCGGAGAGTGGGGGGCAGTAGCCCCAGGTGCCTGACACACTTTGACCACTCTCCCTTCCACCAGGTCAGAGAAGATAACCTAACCCTGGTCCTCCCCTCTGGGGCTCTGTACCCTCCCTCCAGGAGCGGCACCCCCAGAGTAAAAAATTGTCAGGGTGCTTGTAGAAGCAGTCCTGCACAATTCTTCCACCAGTGCATGGATGTTAACCTGCAACTGATCCTCCAACCTGGGGTCTGTACCTTCAGGTTGGGCCAGGGGTGAGGCTTCCCTCCCCTTGCCCTCTCTTCTGGGGTCCTGAACCACCCAACTAGGAGTGGCCCCCCCAGAAGACAACATGGTTGGGGCACTGTTAGCAGTAGCCCCTTCCTCCAGGTCAGGGGGGACACCCTGAACCTGGCCTTCCAATCCAGGGTCTGTACCCTTAGATTGCTCTGGGGTCAGGGGTGAGTCTTTCTCTTCACTTCCCCTACTTTCAGGGTTCTGCACCCACCCCTCAGGGAGAGTACCCCTTGAAATCACACCAGGGGGGGTGATTGGGCAAACCGCCCCCCCTTCAGGTCAGGGTTTATCCCCTGCACCTGATCCTCCAGTCCAGGGTCTGTACCCACAGACTGGACCACTGCCTGGCAGCCCAGGAATTCCTGGGGGGGAATACCTACCCCCCACCAGGTCAGAGTTTACCCTCTGAACCTGGTCATCCAACCCAGGGTCACCACCCTGCGGTTGAACCACTGCCTGGCACACCAGGACTTCCAGGGGGGCACACTTACCCCCCTCAAGGGACACACCGTCCCCAAGGGCCACATAAGAGTCTGGCTGGCGCAGGTCTCCTGACCTCTGCCCATCTGACAGAGTCTGGATTCCCCCCAACCCAGAAATGGTCTCACCAAGGTCATTCCTGGGGTGCTCTGCTCTCAGAGCTGACCCTCCAGGTTCTCCACTGGGGTCCGCAACCCCCTCTCAACCCTCTGTCTGGACTTTTGCACCCCCTCACTAGGAGTGGTACTGCCAGACACCAGAACTGGTGGGACGCTGGCTACAGCCACCCCCCAAGTTCTCCTGACACTGTGGGATCTCCCTCAACAGATGGCCCTATGGTACAGGCTAGGCTCCCCTCCTGGTGTTCCCTCATGGAACCCTCCAGGACCTGGGACCGGATCTCGGGCACCTTGGACCTCAGCCCATCCCCATTCCCTCTCCTCAGAGACTGGACATGGGGTACCTCACCCATCCCACTACACTGGGACCTACCGGGGACACTACAATCCTTCCCTACCTCACCTGGTTGGGAAATACCTAGACCACTCCTCTCAGGAGCCCCCCCAAATGCCTCTTCAGACTCTCTGGTACTCACCAAGAGGTCTGCCTCCATTGTAAGCTCCCTGGGGTCAGATAACTCACACTCCACCTGGTGTTGGCATAGCTCTGGAAAATAAGGACTAGACATATGCTCTCCAGCAATTACATCACTCAGCCCCTTACATGAATTAACCAAAGTACCCTTCACCCAACCATCCAGTGACTCTGCTTTGGAAAAGCACCCCACATCACCCTCCTGAGACTGGTGAGACAGTACCTGACAGTCCCTGACACTCAACCCACACTCTTCTGGGATGTCTTCACACTCCATAACCAGGACTTCTACCTTGGGGGAACCCCTCTCCCTGTCACTCTCACCTAGAGTCAGTAGAGTGTCCCTCCCACCTGTAGGAATATGACTTCCCATGCCAGTTCTCCAATCCACCTCAGGGACCCTGTGCATCACTGGAGCTACCTCATACCTCTGAACCTTCTGGTGTGTTAACTCCCTCCTTCAAGTAGGGCACCACATCTCTGGGCATGTGCACTTCTTCAGCAGTACTGGATACAAGATTTTTGCTGCCACCATCTGAACTGGACTCAGCCCTCATGGCCTCCAGCTTCAGCTCTTCACAGCTCAGCTCTTGAGCTGTAATCCTTTCTTTTTCCAGGACTAAGGCTCTCTTCTCCTCAGCCCTCTCAAGCTCTGCATCTAGCTCTTCCAGACTCCGGATTCGAGCTAGGAGCCAATCATCTCTTTCTGTTCCCTCCTCAGGGCCACTGCCCTCCTCCTCAGAGTAGTCCTCCTCCTCAGAGTAGTTATCCTCCTCAGACTCATTTGGTGGTGTTGCCTGACAACGTTTCAATTCATACTGAAACAGGGCTGACTCAAGATCCTCCCTTCTGGATTTCTTGTTCACAGCCAGTCCCCTTTCCATGCAGAATGCTTTAAGCTGCCACTTTTTATACATAAATAGGTGCCAGAAATTGACTTCCATTCTGCAAAGGCTTCACAACCAAAAACCAAAGTCCAAAAATATTAGCAATACTTCCAGGAGGACATCAGAGAACAAAAAGCAGAATCACAAGACAAGCAGTATGTGGTCACGTAGTGGTCTGAACTCAAAACAGTAGTGTACACTCAATCACTGTATGTCAAGTACAAATACAAGTCCAAATCCCAACCACTGATCACCAATGTTAGAAATGGGGTCTTTTGTTGACAGTCAGGTTACCCCCTGTTCAAGCAAGGACCCTCACTCTAGTCAGGGTAAAAGAGAATCACCCTCAGCTAACCCCTGCTTACCCCTTTGGTAGCTTGGCAGAGCAGTAGGCTTAATTTCAGAGCGCTAGGTGTAAAGTATTTGTACCAACACACACAGTAACTTCATGAAAACACTACAAAATGACACAACACTGGTTTAGTAAAATAGGAAATATTTATCTAAACAAAACAAGACCAAAACGACAAAAATCCGACATACACAAGTCAAGTTATGAATTTTTAAAGATTAAACTCGAAAATAGCGCTTAGAAACAAAAATGCTTCGATGAGATGTTAACACGGCGTCGTGACGGAGTTGTTCCCAACAAGCTGACACCAGCGGCGTGTAGTGCTTTCCTCTTATTTAATTTCTAAGCACTAACATAACACAACAGAAATGCACTTCTGAGGTCAAAGAAGACTTTTATTGTTATTTTATTCTTCCCCAACCACAATGTTTATGAATGAATGACGAATTAGTAGCTTTCAAGTCCGCGTTAATCAAACAAAATATATCAGTTTGCAATATACACAGCAGGTTATATTTATAAGATATTGAATGCAAAGCAAAACAAATACTTCACCGTGTAGGAACTATTTACAGCTACATCTTTCTAAGGTCTGCAAGCTGGGGACCCCTGTCAGCCGCGAGAAAGAGTGTCATCTACCCACACGGGATGCTGGCAACTGGCGCCAAGCTCCAGCACGAGGTCCGGCAGATTCGAATCTGACTCTCTGCAGCCTGTTACATTCGTTACAAAGGTGTGCCCCCTCCTCTCAGACCTGGGAAACTGAGCAAGCCTTTTGGAGACTGGCCAGGTCTCCAAGACTTCTCCTGTTCCCAAGCTCAAGGGAAGAGAAACGACGCCCATGTACTCTCTCTTATCAGGTCTAGTCTACTGTGAGAGCAAAACATCTTGGTTCTCTGGTGCAAAAACACAGCTTGGAAAAATACAGAACTCCACGTTAAAGGCAATGGGCAGCTAACCTAAATATCAAATGCAATGTCATGTTAAAGGCAATAGGCAGCTAACCTAAATATCAAATGCAATGTCTAGTGTCATGTCAAAGCCAATAGGCATCTAAGCTGAATACAAAATACAATGTCTAATATCATGTCAAAGCCAAAAGGCAGCGGAGCTGAATATCATGTCAAAGCCAATAGGCAGTTAAGCTGAATACAAAGTGTAATATATGATATCATGTCAAAGCCAATAGGCAGAATATCTAATAGCATGTCAAAGTCAATAGGCAGCTAAATTGAATACATCATGTCAAAGTCAATAGGCATGCAATGTCAAAGCCAATAGGCGGCTAGACTGGATACAGCATGTCAAAGCCAATAGGCAGAATACAGAATGTAATGGCTAATGCAATGTCAAAGCCCATAGGCGGCTAAACTGAATACAGAAAGCAATGGCTAATGCCATGTCAAAGCCAATAGGCACAATACAGAATGTAATGACTAATGCAATGTCAAAGCCCATAGGCGGCTAAACTGAACAAAACATACCATGTGCTACTGGTGAACATTGAGCAACTAATATGCGCAGTGGTGAAACACAAAGTCATTGGTCAAAACAAAACTCCATCAAATAGCAGGACATTCCGCCCTTTGACCAATGAATTTTTGTTTCACATATCTCATATTTCAAACAAACAAAAAAAACATTAACAGCAAATCAAATTTCAATGATCAAAGCAATCCCTGTAAAGCAATAGAAGTGAATTAACACATTGATCTCATAACCTTTCACATCAGATACATCTACATAGAAAAAGACTGGGCAATTTTTTTTTCTGAATGAGTCTCTAATTCAACAGTGTTAGCAATTTGATGTGGCATGAGTTCTGCTCATGTAAAGGTGCACGGTCCACCTGAAAGGTTTTCTGGAAGGTAAGCAAAAGTCAGAGTTCCATACGAGAGGGGAAAAAAAAAAACACAGCAAACAAGTTGAACTTGAACTGAAGGCGCAGTTTGCGCAAAATGGATCCATGGTGCTGGCACTTTACTCAGCCAGGTTCAGGTTGGGGATTCGGTCCCTTCCCCGACCCCACACGCACACACCGGAAGGGGGACCACACAGCGCACTCAGGGACAGTGGCGAAACGTGGTAGGATCTGCAAAAGAAACAAGTATGACTTTTCTTGCAAATAACATTTTTCATTTAAACTGCACCCTTCCTCTTTCTTTCCCTGTTTTATAATCAGCAGGACGTTTTTGAGGCCCTTTGTTATATTTTCTGCAGGTTCTGGAGGGTCACTTGGGGCTTCAGCCCACACATCAGCACTGAGGTTTTTATCTGCTGCGCCACAGCTTCCTTTTTCTTGCACTGTCAGAAGGGCTGGGGCAGACTCATTCTTTACCAAACCTCCATTCACTGCACTTTTGTCAATTTGGGCCATTCTGTCTCCAATTTGTATGAATGAATCAGATTCTTTTCTAGGTATCAGCATAATTTCGATTTTTCCTTGGTAATTTGCAGCAATCACTCTCCCTAAAACCTGATCAATTTGCCATTTCTGTTCTGGTAACTTTCCTCTCCCCAACTGCTCTGTGACTGCTTGCATGACAGATTGCTTTTGTGCGTGCTGCACAGTTTTTATCAAATCTAGGGGAATGGGCATCTCTCTCATCTCTGCCCACCTGTAAGTGGCCTTTTCACATTTCTGGGGCACCCACATAGCCATCCCCACTAAGGCAGAATTCTGGGTGAACACTTCTCTCTCTGAATTTTTCTGATTAACATCTGCAAGGTAATTGAACCAGTTAGGTGCTAAAACATTATCAAAGAACCAAAAATCAGCATAAAAATGACACATCTCACGTAGCTCTTGCTTTAAAATCTGACACACATTATACCACGCTGTTCCTTCTACTGTGCCAGAAAGCAACATTTCAGTCAATGAATCATTAGTAAAACAAACATGCTTTTTATCTTCAGTGGACACGAATTCAAATGGTGCACACAGTTTCATCGGTAATTCTTTTATCTGTGGTACTCTAGCCCTGTCTTGCAAGTACCAGATCCATTGTATGATTCTAGCTAGGGGCACTATTTTCCTTCCCTGTTCTTGATTTAAATGTACATAAGTATTTCCTTCTTGCACTGCGCAGAAACCTAAAGTCTGCATTATTTCATTTGCCAAATCACAAGCGCGCAACTGCATATAATTTTTCACAGTGACCATATACAAAAGTGTTAGGATTTCTCTCAAATGAGGGCTATTCTTTTTCCAAAAATCAAACAAACTAATGAAACTCGGGGTGTCTTGCTCTAAAATCCTTCGTTTTACTTGTGCATTTTGCAATGGTAACTTGTAAATCACATTCTGGTCTCTCTTGTTCATGTTATCAGTTAAGGAATGCATTTTGGCTGCCAAAAACCCTGGCTCACAGGGAAACTCAGTGCAGCTCTGAGCTGTCTTAACCCCCTCATTACTGGAATGGGACAAGAAAGATTCTTCAAAAACAGCCCTTTTATAACTTTCAGTCTTATTTTGAATTATTGTATCCTGGCTAATTTGCTCACGTAAATTCCTATTTTCATGTTCCAACTTCCTACATTTCTCCTGCATTTCTCTGTAAGCAGATAAAGGTATCCAGACCTTTCTGTCATCATTACTTCCAAAACACACGTTTTCTACATATATACAACAGGAATTATTTCTCAAAACATTATCAGGCCTTTTAGCTACACATGCATTTTCTTCTGTAATTCCCCAAACAGAAAACAATTCACAGTTTTTCTTAGCACCATCAGGCAGTTCATCAACACATGTATTCTCCGACATGGTCTGCCGTGCTACTGTGATTCTCCAAACAGAAAACAATTTCTGTAATTCTCCAAACAACAAAAAACAATTACACTTTTAAAGTGTGCACTTAGAAATCTACTAACTCGTCAAACCCCTTCTTAATCACCTCTTAATGACCGACCCCACGACTCCAGGTACCAATTGTAGTGCTTTCCTCTTATTTAATTTCTAAGCACTAACATAACACAACAGAAATGCACTTCTGAGGTCAAAGAAGACTTTTATTGTTATTTTATTCTTCCCCAACCACAATGTTTATGAATGAATGACGAATTAGTAGCTTTCAAGTCCGCGTTAATCAAACAAAATATATCAGTTTGCAATATACACAGCAGGTTATATTTATAAGATATTGAATGCAAAGCAAAACAAATACTTCACCGTGTAGGAACTATTTACAGCTACATCTTTCTAAGGTCTGCAAGCTGGGGACCCCTGTCAGCCGCGAGAAAGAGTGTCATCTACCCACACGGGATGCTGGCAACTGGCGCCAAGCTCCAGCACGAGGTCCGGCAGATTCGAATCTGACTCTCTGCAGCCTGTTACATTCGTTACAAAGGTGTGCCCCCTCCTCTCAGACCTGGGAAACTGAGCAAGCCTTTTGGAGACTGGCCAGGTCTCCAAGACTTCTCCTGTTCCCAAGCTCAAGGGAAGAGAAACGACGCCCATGTACTCTCTCTTATCAGGTCTAGTCTACTGTGAGAGCAAAACATCTTGGTTCTCTGGTGCAAAAACACAGCTTGGAAAAATACAGAACTCCACGTTAAAGGCAATGGGCAGCTAACCTAAATATCAAATGCAATGTCATGTTAAAGGCAATAGGCAGCTAACCTAAATATCAAATGCAATGTCTAGTGTCATGTCAAAGCCAATAGGCATCTAAGCTGAATACAAAATACAATGTCTAATATCATGTCAAAGCCAAAAGGCAGCGGAGCTGAATATCATGTCAAAGCCAATAGGCAGTTAAGCTGAATACAAAGTGTAATATATGATATCATGTCAAAGCCAATAGGCAGAATATCTAATAGCATGTCAAAGTCAATAGGCAGCTAAATTGAATACATCATGTCAAAGTCAATAGGCATGCAATGTCAAAGCCAATAGGCGGCTAGACTGGATACAGCATGTCAAAGCCAATAGGCAGAATACAGAATGTAATGGCTAATGCAATGTCAAAGCCCATAGGCGGCTAAACTGAATACAGAAAGCAATGGCTAATGCCATGTCAAAGCCAATAGGCACAATACAGAATGTAATGACTAATGCAATGTCAAAGCCCATAGGCGGCTAAACTGAACAAAACATACCATGTGCTACTGGTGAACATTGAGCAACTAATATGCGCAGTGGTGAAACACAAAGTCATTGGTCAAAACAAAACTCCATCAAATAGCAGGACACGGCGCTGGACACGGAGTCGTGTAGACCCCCAAGTACAGTACCTTTGGTGAAGAGTGAAAACAAGCCGATGCGCGAAGTCGGGGATCGCGGCGTCTGTGCGAAACGATGAATCCGCGCACTTCGAGCGGCGTCGGTCACGACGTGGTGCGGCGACTTCCACAGAGTCACTGACTTCAGTGGGGCGGCTGCGGCGTCAGGCCTGCGAAGAGCGTCGCGTTCCAGCGAAGGTCTCAGCGTCAGGTGCAGGCGGCATTACCGGATTCAGCAGCGGCGTCGGTCCGAAGTCGTCCGAAGTCGATTTCCTTGGATTCCACCAGCTTTCCTTTCAAGGGCCCAGGGACTGGATAGGGCACCACTTGTCGGGGCAGGAGTCTCTCCAGAGACTCCAGGTGCTGGCAGAGAGAAGTCTTTGCTGTCCCTAAGACTTCAAACAACAGGAGGCAAGCTCTAACTCAAGCCCTTGGAGATTTCTTCACAAGATGGAAGGCACACAAAGTCCAGTCTTTGCCCTCTTACTCTGGCAGAAGCAGCACTGCAGGAAAGCTCCACAAAGCACAGTCACAGGCAGGGCAGCACTTCTTCCTCAGCTATCAGCTCTTCTCCAGGCAGAGGTTCCTCTTGGTTCCAGAAGTGTTTCTCAAGTCTGTAGATTTGGGTGCCCTTCTTATACCCATTTTAGTCTTTGAAGTCACCTTTCTTCAAAGGGGACTCACACCTACTTGTGAAATCCTGCCTTGCCCAGGCAAGGCCTCAGACACACACCAGGGGGTTGGAGCCGGCATTGTCAGAGGCAGGCACAGTCCTTTCAGATGAGAGTGACCACTCCACCCCTGCCTCCTAGCAGAGATGGTTAATCAGGAAATGCAGGTTACACCCCAGCCCCCTTTGTGTCACTGTCTAGTGCGAGGTGAAAAACAACCCAACTGTCAAACTGACCCAGACAGGGAATCCACAAACACGGCAGAGTCACAGAATGGTTTAAGCAAGAAAATGCTCACTTTCTAAAAGTGGCATTTTCAAATGCACAATCTTAAAATCAACTTTACGAAAAGATGTATTTTTAAATTGTGAGTTCAGGGACCCCAAACTCCACATGTCCATCTACTCTCTAGGGGAATCTACACTTTAATCATATTTAAAGGTAGCCCCCATATTATCCTTTGAGAGAGACAGGCCTTGCAACAGTGAAAAACGAAGTTGGCAGTATTTCACTGTCAGGACATATAAATCACATTACTATATGTCCTACCTTATCCATACATTGCACCCTGCCCTTGGGGCTAACTAGGGCCTACCTTAGGGGTGCCTTACATGTAAGAAAAGGGAAGGTTTAGGCCCGGCAAGTGGGTACACTTGCCAAGTCGAATTTACAGTGTAAAAATACACACACAGACACTGCAGTGGCAGGTCTGAGACATGATTACAGAGCTACTTATGTGGGTGGCACAACCAGTGCTGCAGGCCCACTAGTAGCATTTGATTTACAGACCCTGGCACCTCTAGTGCACCTTACTAGGGACTTACTAGTAAATCAAATAGGCCAATCATGGATAAACCAATTACATACAATTTACACGGAGAGCATATGCACTTTAGCAATGGTTAGCAGTGGTAAAGTGCTCAGAGTTGAAAAGACAACAGCAACAGGTCAGAAAAAAATAGGAGGCAGGAGGCAAAAAGACTGGGGATGACCCTGCATAAGCAAAAGTCCAACAGTGATGTTGATGAGACGGATGACGTCTCGGATATTTGTGGTTCGCAGTCCCAGGTTTCCCCTTCAAAAAAGCCTAAATTGGACGTTTCTGACCCTTTTTTGGCCAAAACTGTTTTTGATTCGGATGGTAACCCTATGTTTTTTTTTTTTATTTATTTATTTTTATTGAGCTTTACATGATACAAAACAAGCAATAACACAAACGGACCCCCCATTATAGCACCAAACTGTACATACTACAACCCGCCTCAACTTCAGAATTTATCCAGGTCAACAAAACTCCAAGTATTTCTCACATTGTGCATCAATATCGGGGGCCACATCTCCGGCCCAACCCGCCGGGCCTCCAGTCGACACAGTCCGCATATTTAGTCCAGGAGTGGTTGTCATATCAAACATCGGAGTCGATATACCAACAAAAGAGGGGTGAAGCAACAAAAAGAACAACAAGAAAGGCAGGTAGGGCGCACAAACCAGACTACACCAGCTGACCTCAACTATACACATTTGTTAACCCAGTCGGGGGGGATAGGGGAAGCATCAAGCACAGGCAAACTCATATCATTCCACCTGCTCATTTCGAGACGTCAGGTACTCATGCAGCGGAGCCCAGATATTCCTCGGCCGGGAACCTTCAGGCATAAGCTCTCAAAAGACCGTCAACTGATTGTGACAAAAGGCAGCATCCCGCAGCCATTTGGATCACGCGGCGCCCGCCCCCTGCCCCAGCACATGGCAACTCTACGCTTGGCCAGTAGCAAAAGTGAGCCCACCAGCCGCCTATGCGGCGCATTAATCTCATTCACACATCCAAGCAGCGCAACCCTAGGGGAGATGGGTATCTCAGAGCCAGTTACCACAGCAATTGTATGCAAAACCTCCACCCAAAAAGCGTGAACTTCCGCACATTCCCACGCCAGGTGCAGAAAACCCGCATCCGGCGCATGACAGCGCTCACAACACGCGTCCGCGAGCAAACCCATGGAGTGGAGCCCGCTGGGCGTATAATATAAACGATGCAAAAACTTAAAGTGCAGCAGCCGTAACCTATAATTCGGGGACAGCACTCTCATGTGGGCACAGCAGCCTCGCCACATTTCCTCTGTGATAGGTTCCCCCACGTCTCTCTCCCACATGACCCTGGGGGACTCCCCAGAGCCGCCTCTCTGCTCCTGTATGCAGTTATACAGTTTGGTAACTAGCTTACTCGGCGACCGCGCGCAGCACAGCACCTCCAGAGCACGGAACTCCGTGGGCGCCTCCGGCAAGCCTGGAAATCGAGCCCACAGCAAAGCACTAACCTTGAGAGCATACATTCGCTGCAACGCCGTCCCGCCACTGTAATCTAGTACCTCTGAAAGGCTAATCAGGCGCCCATCCACAAACCAGTCCCCCAGCCTCATCAAGCCCGCATCGCGAAGAAAACCATGCACACCGCCGTCCCAGAACATCTGAGCATCAGCGACCGCTATAACAGGCAACGAAGGAGCAAACGGTGCATTCACCCCAGAACCCTGCATCAGCATCACCCACGCTCTCGCCGTACATGCCACCGTGTCGACTCCCTTAGGCTGAGACCGAGCCCGGCCCCCAAGCACACGCAGCAACCCATCCGGCCACACTGCATCACTCTCGGGCGCCAGATGCGGCAAGTATCGAATCGGATGCAACCATTAGTATGCAAAGTACGCTTGCGCACAGTTATAATATAACTCCAGATCCGGAGCAGCAAGCCCACCTAATTCAAACGGCAGCGTCAGCCTCTCCCAAGAGATGCGGGACCGGCGACCCGCCCATACCAAGCAAATCAGCGCAGAGCGCAGGCGTCGCAGGAAACCCCGCGTGAGCGGAAGTGGGAGGTTAACGAAGAGATACAGGAATTTAGGAAGAACCACTATCTTCGTAATGGCGATACGCCCAATTAATGATAATGGTAGGGCACGCCAAGTCTCAATCTTCTCCTTGAGCCACGACATTGCAGCACCGTAATTAGCCAGCCAAAGTGTATCAACATCACAGCTCAGCTGAGCTCCCAGATAGCGCACCGGGCTCTCCGCCCAAGCCATGGGGTACTGCGAATCGAACTTCGCCACACTCGGAGTCAGACGCAAGACCACCGACTTCGACCAGTTGATCGTGATGCCAGAAAAGGTGCCAAAGCGCACAATCTCGTCCAATAAAATGTCCAAGTTTCGATCGGGATTCCACACGTATAGCGCAATGTCATCAGCATACATAGATACCAAGATAGGCCTCTGTTGGAACTGCAAACCCCTATCATTATACTTCTGTCGCAGCCCCGCCGCCAGGGGTTCCATCGCCACCGCAAAAAGTAGCGGGGACAGTGGGCATCCCTGACGTGTACCGCGAGCAACAGGGAATGGGGCCGACACGCACACGTTGAGACGCAACCGAGCAGTGGGCAGGGTGTACAATAATCTAATCAACTGCACAAACCACGCGCTGAGACCAACCCGGGCGAGAAGTGCAAACATATACTCCCATGCCAGAGTCAAAAGCTTTGGCGGCATCGAGAAACACCGCCGCCGCCCTGTCCTCCGCCCCCAACGAGCCCGCCACCGCGAAAAATGTGCGCAAGTTGTGACATGTGGACCTCCCGGGGACAAATCCCGACTGATCTGGGAGCACCAGTTTGGGAAGGAGCGGCTGCAAACGTGCCACGATGATTTTTGCCAGGATTTTATTATCAATATTGATCGTAGAGAGTGGGCGATACGTGTCGCATCGAGTCGGATCCTTCCCAGCTTTAAGAATCATTACTATCAAAGCCTCCCGAAGTGAGGCAGGAAGGGACCCAGTCTCCAAGGACTCTGCGTATACCTCCAGAAGGCATGGGCGAGAATATCTGCATATTCCTTATAAAACGCTGGAGTCAGGCCGTCAGCGCCAGGAGACTTATCGCCGGGCAGGCCACGGATCGCCGCCGCCACCTCCTCCACAGAAAACGGAACATCCAGGTACGACCTGTGTGCCTCATCAAACCACACCAGTGCAATATCCGCAAAATACGTCTGCACAGCTGGCGCGTCTAGGCCCTCCGGGGCAGCATACAGCTGCGTAAAATACTCTGTAAAAACTTGCATTACACCATTCGCTCCAGTCACCTTCTCATCCTCAGTACCAACAACCTCAGTGACATAGTTACTGGCCCTGGGCCTGCGCAGCATATCAGCAAGCATGCGCCCAGCTCTCTCTCCCTCTCCATAACGGCGAGCCCACGCATGCCTCCCCGTAAAACAAACTTCTCTGAGGGAGGACACCTCTCGTCGGATCTCCGCTAGTACCTCGCCAGACCAACTCTCAGTCAGACGCCGCTCCAACTCCACAAGCCTCCCCTCTATGTCAGCCATCTCCCGCCTCAGGGCTTTCAATATTCCATGTTGCTTCAAGAGACATATTCCCCTAATGACTACCTTAAATGCCTCCCAAAATGTACCGCCCGACCTCACAGAACCCCGATTCTCAGCGAAAAACAACACAATAGCCTTGCGCACCTCTGCCCAAAAGGCCACATCACGGAGTGGCCCGCAGGGCAACCGCCACATGAACGACTGGTTCAACTCACTGGGTATCTCCACCACCAATCTAACCGGCGAGTGGTCAGATAGAGTGCGAGGAAGGTGATCTACCGATCTCGTCCAGGCCTCCACGTCTCTTGTGCCCAGCCAGCGATCAATACGGGACCAGCTACCGTGAACATAATTTACACACGTACCCTCTCTCGCATCTCCATGCTTCTGCCTCCACAGATCTACTAAAGCACCACTCTGCATCACCGCCGCCAGAGACTTCGCTGCCGCAACATGCTGCACTCTGGCCACACTCTCGTGATCCATCCTAGAATCCAGAATCACATTAAAATCGCCGCCCCAAATCACTGCACCAGCACCCAGCGATTTGACCAAGCGCCACAGCTCCAGGAAGAACTCCGGGTCATCCACATTCGGCCCGTAAACTGCAACAAGCCGGCAGGCTCTATCGGACAGCGTACCACTCAGTAGGACATATCTGCCAATTGGGTCAAGAATCATATCACGAGTACGCCACTGCAGACCCTTACGCAACAAGATTGCCACTCCATGAGCGTAACCAGAGTATGTCGAGCAGTGGGTCTCACCAGCCCACCCAGCTCTCAGTCTGCCAAGCGCAGTCGCCGCCAGATGGGTCTCCTGCAGCATACAGATATCAATTTCATGCCGTTTAACATACGCTGCAACCAACCGCGCCTTCTGCCTGTCATTGAGCCCACGCACATTCCACGTCAAGCACCGAACCGCAGTCACACCATCAGCCCCCATCTCTCTCCCACATGCATAATTCGCTTCGCCAGAAAACACGTCCCCACCTGCCAAAGACTTGAAAAAAAAACGCCAGAACAACATAGAGAACAAACGTCTCGCATCCCAATAAAGCCCGCTCCCACCCCCTCCCACTCAGGCCCCCCAATTGGACCATTTCAGAAACCCACCCACTCAACCCCGAAACCCACCCCTTGAAATCAAAGACACAACTATCAGGACTCATCCTAGGGGCGATAGCCGGCCTAACAGATCTCCACCCAGTATGAACTAGGGGAGAGGGGCACATGGGCCGAACAGCAAAGCTGAACTCCAGGCGGTCTCATGCACAGAGGTGGATCCACGCACCCCAGCAGTCTCAGCCAGTACCACCAGCCCGGCAGCGAGCCGACTAGTCATTGTCACTCAAGGCTGCACTCTCCGCTCCCGACTCCCCAGGCTCCGCAGCCCCCGGCCGCCTAGGCAATCGCCGAGCAAACCTGGCTGCCTGCTTCAGGTCTATGAATTACAGTACCTACCCCTCATGCCGCACCCTCAACTTGGCAGGATACAGCAAGGCAAACCTGACTCCAGCCTGGTTCAACAATCGTTTGGTCGGTAAAGAAGCATGTCTCACCGCCTGCATGCCCGGGGTATAATCGGTTAAGAAACTGAGTTCTGAGTTTTTGTATACCAACGGCTTCCTCTCCCTCACCAGACGAATAACAGTATCTCGATCCCGATAATTCAATAGGCGCGCTATAATTGGGCGCGGAGGAGTCCCCGGCGGAGGCCGAGGCCCCAAGGATCTGTGCGCCCTCTCAACCACCATCATCTGAGAGAGCTCGCCCACACATAGATCCGACAGCATGCTCTCCACAAAGTCCTCCATGCGGCCCATATCGGTAGCCTCCGGCAGGCCCACAATGCGAATATTGTTGAGGCGCGACCTCTCCTCCAAGTCCTCATTTTTATTCTGTATCACCTCCAAAATGCACTCCATTTGTGGAATCTGGTCTCTATCCACCCGACGTGCATCCTCCATTTCCGACGTACGCGACTCCAGAACTTCAAATCTGAAATCGTGATCATCAACCCGGGCTTTAATGCGGTCAAGTTGTTCAGTCACATGGTCCAGTTTCGCATCAATGCCAGCCAGGCTATTCTAGAGCTCTAAAAACATGGACCGCACAGACACCTCCGGGCTTCCCTCTCCGACCTCATCACCACAGAGCTCAGAGGCAGGGCCGCGTTTCTCTTTTTCCCACCCTCAAAGGTGAGCTTTGCTTGACGCTGATCAGCCTTGCCCATGATTCCAGCTCGGTCCGTAACCGACTCCTGCCTGCGCAAGAAGGGTAAGTAATATCCAGATCTGAGGGCGTCCGCAATCAGGCAACCCCTTCACAGCCACCCAGATCTCACCTCCGGCCTACCAGCCAGCACACGAGATGGCAGGCCAGCGCCAAGACACTCCACATAGCAGGCCAATCCATGCCAGCTCTACCTTGAGCCTCCGCCAGCACCAACTCCAGCACAGTAAATCTTCGGTGCACAGGACAGCGGCTGGGCCCCAGCCAAAACCCACCAGGTTCAGTTTGCCTCCACCTGCTCTCCACGCCCGTCCACCACGTCCGGCTAATCCCTCTCAGGCAGCTCATTACATGTCCGCTGACCCAGACCTGCCAAGCGATTAAGAGACGTCGCTCCCACAAGGCGCTCTTCAGCGACACTCCTCTGACACCTCCGTCCATCCACACGCCAGCAGCAGGCCTCCACTTCCAGCAGACATCCACCAGACCACCAAGCCGGTCCCACCTCCTCTCTGAGGTGATCTGCTGCCGGCTCTAACTCAGCTCCTCTCGCGCCCGCCTGCGCCACCAGGCAGCCAGGGCGCGAAGACCACCAGCAGCACCAGAGCCGCATGGCCTGCAATGCCGCGGCATCCGCAAGGCCGCGGAGTCCACGAGGGCCGCGGCTCGATCCAGCCGCGAGTAGGCCACCAAAATGTTCTCTTGCTCCCGGCACAGTATGTTCGCCGGGAGCGGCACTCCGCAAGCGCCCCGACCTCCAGAGCGCGCGCACGGACTGCGGCCCGCAGCTAGGCCTCCACCCGCGAGTCAGGGGCTTCAACACCAGCCCCGATCGCGGGCCGCCGCGGCGCCCAAAGTGACGGCAAGACTCACCCGGGACCGTGCCTCAATGCGCCTCCGCCAGCACCGCCTTTTAGGGGAAATAAACAGGATAAACGGCCCGCGGCCCGGCAGAGCCTCACATAGTGCCGGCCATCTTGCCCGGCAGCCAGGCCACGCCCCCCCATGGTAACCCTATGTTTGATCCCTCTCTCCTTCATCATCCAAATTCCACAGAATGGACCCCTTTGTCCCATGTTGGCAAATATATTGCTTCCAGGTTAAGGCTCCCCCTGGATAAGCAGACTAGAACCAAATTAAAATCGGAATGTCCCAGACTGTCTCTTTTTTCCGGTATCACCTCAACTCCAACTATCGATCAATCCCTCCTTACCTATTTCTCCAAATTTGGGAAAGACCCTCGTAAAGGGGTAGACAAGGCCTGGTCAAACTGACAGGATAAACTCCTCGATCTGGTAGGGCCCTTTGCCCGTATTTTGGATTTAGCGGAATCTGCAAAAATGGACAATGCAGAGATTGATCCTACTGAACTTTCGTTATGGACCCAAAGAGCCTTTTGTCTCCTAGGCAATGCAAACGCCGCCATTATCCATGAGAGGAGAAAAGGGTTACTCCTTAAATTAGACCCCAAATTCTCTAATCTAGCTACCATGGACCCCAGAATTAAGGCTGAAGGACGACTTTTCGGCGATTCTTTTATTAAAGATCTGGGAAAATTTGTTTCCACATTTGCCTCAATTGATAAGGCGCAACAGAACATTAAGAAGGTCTTCAACCAACGTGTTTTTGCCAGGGCCGGTACAGGCAGAAGCCGCTCTACTGGCCAATCCTTTTATCCACAAGGATACAGAGGCTCCTCATATTCCACCTATGGATCTCAATCCTACAAACCCCAGTTTTATCCCCGCAGAGGTTACAGGGGTCGTGGACAGCGTGGCTTCAGGTCCAACAACACTCAAGATAAGCCCTACTTCTGGCCTTCCTCCAATAGGGGGTCGGCTTCATTGTTTTATTAAAAAATGGCGCACTCTGACTACAGATCCATGGGTTCTGGACACAATTCAAGGTTACCAAATAGAATTGTATTCAAAACCTTACCAAGTTTATCCCCCCCTCTGAGTTTTTCAACAGAAATGTCTGTTCTCATCTCAGAGGAAGTGCGTTCCCTTCTTTCAAAACAAGCCATTCAACTCTCACCACTAGATCCCTCTGGTTTTCTCAGTTCTCTCTTCTTGGTTCAAAAGAAAAACAAGAAATTCAGACCAGTCATAAATCTCAGGCATTTCAACCAGTGTGTCGTGTATCGACATTTCAAAATGGAAACCATTCTACATCTAAGGGACATTCTTCTTCCCTTCCATTTTATGGTTTGTCTAGATCTTCAGGATGCATACCTTTCAGTTCCCAGTCATACAAGTCACAGAAAGTATCTACAGTTCCAATGGCTAGGACAGACTTACCAGTTTTCTTCCCTTCTGTCCGGCCTGTTGTCAGCACCTTGGTGTTTCCCCAAGTTAATGAAACTGGTCACAGGTCATCTCAGATCTTTGGGCATCAGACTGTTGATTTATCTGGATGACATCCTCATATTACATCAGAATCGTTACACTCTTCTATCTCATTTACAAATAACTTGTTCCCTACTTTCCCAACTAGGCTTTCTACTCAACAAAGAAAAGTCAAACACTCTCCCCTCTCAAAGAATAGATTTTTTAGGGTTTGAGATAGATTCCTCTTCCTCCACCCTCCATCTCCCTCAACAAAAAGTACATGCCATCCAGTCAGAGATTCAAGAAACGCTCCACAAATCCCAGATTTCTCTCAGAACTGTGGCCAGGATAGTGCGTCTCCTGTCTGCTTCGATTCAGGCCATTTTTCCCAGTCCACTGCATTACCGGGCACTTCAGAGGCTAAAGATCTGTCATCTAAGAAGAGGGCTTCCTAATAAGAGATAATTGTTCTCGATCAGGAATCTCGCCTAGAACTCCAATGGTGGATAGACCATTTAGATGCTTGGAACGGCAGGGCTATTTTTCCAACAGCCCCCGATCTTGTGTTAGAGTCTGATGCAAGCCTGACGGGTTAGGGCGCCCATTGTGGTCCAATCTCGACTGGAGGTACATGGTCGTTAGAGGAGTCCAAATTGCACATCAACTATTTAGAGATGCTTGTGGGGTCCTTTGCAATCAAAAGCCTGGCAAAGGACAGAGTGCAGTGTACCATCCTCCTACGGATGGACAATGTTTCGGCTGTCCGTTACATAAACCATCTAGGAGGAACCAGGTCAAAGCTGTTAGAAGACCTGGCAAAAAGCCTATGGGAATTTTGTCTTCTCAACGAGATATCTCTCTCAGCAGACTATCTCCCAGGGTCTCTCAACCAAACGGCAGATTGGCATTCCCGTTTTCTCAAAGATAACAGCGATTGGAAGCTTCACCCCTCAGTTTTCCATTCTATTCTTCACAAATGGGGTCCTTTTGGCATAGACCTCTTCGCTTCCCGCCTCAGCTCTCAGCTACCGCTCTTTTTCAGCTGGCGTTCGGATCCTTCAGCATTAGCCTTGAATGCTTTTTCTTCAGGACTGGTCCAAAGCGATCAACTATGCCTTTCCTCCATTCATAATGATCACCAGAGTTCTGGCCCAGGTCAGATGCCAGAAGGCAACCGTAGTGCTGGTGGTGCCCTTTTGGCAATCACAAATTTGGTTTCCCCCTCTCTTGGAATTAACAATCGACTTCCCTGTTCTTCTTCCTCTTTTCCCTTCCATTCTACTAGACCCGCTAGGGAACCCTGATCCCCTTGTAAGCAACAAAACACTCAATCTTTCTGCTTGGAAAGTGTTGGGACTTCCCGACCTCCCATCCCAATTTCGGAAGAAGCTGTGGATCGCATCAGTAAGGCCCGGGCTCCCCGTACCAGGAAGGCATACAATTCCGCCTGGTCTCCTTTGTCAAGCTGGTGCGTGGGAAGGGACCTCGATCCAGTTTCAACAGATATAAATTATGTAATTAACTCCTTAGCTGCGCAAGCTAGTGCAGGTAAGTCATACAGGACGATCAATTTGTATAAATCAGCTATTTCCATGCATCATGCTTATGTCAATGGAAAACCAGTGGGAGAACACCCTTTACTTTGTCGCCTATTAAAGGGAGTAAAATTTTCTATTCCTCCGTTGCCTAAATACTCAAAACTATGGGACGTCAATGTGGTATTGAATTTGTTCTTATCTTGGCAAGATAATTCCGAAATTTCTTTGAAAATGCTTTTGGACAAACTTACTATGTTGCTTTGTCTGGTTTCCATTAAACGTTTATCTGATGTTAGAGCTTTAGATATTACCTATCAACAGTTTGCCCCTACGGGGGTTTTGTTCTCCATTAACAAACGTACCAAAACTAATTTACATACAGTTTTTTTATCCATACAGTATTTCCCCAACCAATCTAAATTATGTGTAGGACGATGTCTTAAATGTTATGAAGAACGCACGGCCAATCTCAGAACGTCTTCTCTTTCCTAGCAAATTATTTCCTTTAGCAAACCCCATAAGCCCATGTATTCGGCAACTCTCGCCAGATGGGTTTGCTGGGTAATGTCCTTAGCAGGTATAGATACCTCTGGTTTTGGGGCTCATTCCTCTAGAGGGGCTATGGCTTCCAAAGCTTTCTGGGTTGGCTCCAGGTTGGAAGACATGCTGAGATTGGCTGACTGGTCCAACGATAATGTTTTCAGAATGTTTTATTGTAAGCCTGTGCATACTGAAACTTCAGTGGTGATTAAATGCTTTAAAAAGCATAATATGAGCCTCCGGTCTTGACATAAAATGTAGATTTTCCTAGTAAGTTATGACGGAAAGTCTTAATTTTATTAAAGACACGGAGGTGAGTATTATCCCACCTCAAGAAGGACACTCTCCTGATTTTGTCTTCTTCTTTCCCTCCCTCACAGCAACTTCCACGCCACCTCAATCTTCTGCCTGATCGCACAATGGTTCTACCATCTCCAGGCGTCTCTTCTGGACATTCAGCTTCTTTCCAGCGAAGTCTCCCTACTACCCCCCGGATATCTCCTTCATTCCACATTTGCCTGAACTTTATCCAAGAACTCTGTTCACTAATTTTAGCAGTTGCAATTGTTAAGGCTATTTTTCCTTTATCTTCTCATACTGATTAGCCTTCTCGCATCAAGAAAGAGGGCTGGTCGCTGTCAAGCTTAGTGATTACATATGACCTAACGTCCTGATTGGTGCTCTGGTTATTACGTTTTGACTTCCCATTGGCTTTCTGTGTTCTCAAGCCTCATGGGAACTGTAGTTTTCTTGACTGCTGCTGTTAAAATAAAGCAAGTTAGAGAAGCATGATACTCGCCTCCGTGTCTTTAATAAAATTAAGACTCTCCGTCATAACTTACTAGGAAAATCTACATTAATTGCTATTGCTGTCCTGGCCATGTTTAAATAGAAACGAGTGAGCACAAACCAGCCCTAAGTTTCTCACAAAACAATTGCATCCAGGGTGCCAACGAGACAGTTTTACAGTGCTTGAAAAACAATAGTAGAAGCACACAGTTCACTTGTCACAAGACTGAACGTGACTGAAAAGCACACCGTTTTAAGAATGTTCAAAGAATGCCACCTTAACCAACACATCAGCGCACGGAGGAGCATTCAAGTAGATAACGGTAGTAAAGAGCCAAGCAGCGATAAGTCGTAGAGTTCATAAGGGTATAAATCATCTAAATTCAAGGAAATGTTAATAGAGCGACCTTCAAACTCCTCACTTACAACAGAAGTATTACCGTTCCTGTGCTGCTGTTGAAAAAGAAGACAGGTACACTCCTGACCCTTGTCGCCAAAAAGTGTTGAATATTGTTAATGAAATCCAATAGAAGTTGAAGTATGTAATGGCTTTAATTGCACCACAGCATCCAACAGACCATAAATCCCCGCAGCGGCTAAAGATCACTCTCTCTACATTCTACATTCCAAGCAGTTGCCACTATGCAGTATGACTGGCTTGAAAATAAACAAAGGAGTAGCCTATACCTATCATATCCAGTGTGACTGGTGGAAAACCTGAAGGTCACGACCCCCACCCCAATCTTACCAAGCTACGCCCCTGAGTGTTAGACTGCTTGCAAAGCTCTTTCAGAGGATGAACTGGCTCTACCGTATCCAGGGTCACTGGAATTATGCGATTGTGCGGATGCTGTGTTTTTCGCAAAATTAGGGATCTGACGTACTTGCCACATAATCCATCATCAGATGCATAATCTGCAGATTTTAACAAAAAAACAAAATTGATTTCTAACTTAAACGGTTCAAAAGTTACTAACAATGCAGCAACATGTTTTGTCGTGCAGTTAAAGGCATTTTGCAAAGGTGACTGGTCACCTTTCTGTTGCTTATTGCTACGTCTGATTGTTAAACTGGTACTAATGAGGTGCAACATTTGCCCATACAATGTTAACAAGTGTAAAAATTACAAAATAATGAACATAATTTGCCTTTTCTTGCAGCATTATTTCATCAACCCTGCCGCATAATTTGGCCCTACCCTGAGGCATATGTGTTAACAAGTGTAAGAAACATTTGCAATGCAACGAGTCTCACGTTTGCTTGAGCTCGAGCAATTAGCACTGTAAACTCCTAAACAGGCTTTTCTTGCCAAATAAATTGAAAATGAAAATAAAGCAGTTTCACATAACTTACTGGACTTTTCTTGCCATATAAACAGAAAAGTAAAAGTTTCACATAAGCGAGCTGACGGCCACCGTCAGTGCAAAGCAGACACACAAATTAAAATAAGAGTTCACTTGTAGGGAAACATATCTGCAAAAGTGCAATTATCCATGTAACTGGCAAAAGTGCATTTATCTACGTAACCGGCAAAAGTGCAATTAACTATGCAACAGGGTCCATGTCATGCAAAGCGCTGGGCTTCTGCCAAGCGAGATCGCGCTGCGAAAAAAAGAGAAAAAGTAGTCCAGAAACCAGACGGAAAACGTGGAGCCGTGTATGTTTTCAGTACTTGGTCGCTACACTCGAGGAGGACTAAACGTCGGAAGAGGCATGATGTGTGCATGCCTTTCACTAATGAAAACAAGCTGATTTTAAAAGGCAAGCCCACGACCCAATGAAAAAGACTGACGTGACATGGGCGTGGTTTGAAGCCCAAAGAGAGATTACAACACGGGACGGAGCGCTTTGCGCTGGCCCCTAAAAATGACAAAATAATGAGCTAATTGTTTTAGAAAATATGCTGCATTATGCCGCATAATTTGCCCTTTCTTGTGGCATTATTTCTTCAATGCTGCCGCATAATTTGGCCTTAGTCTGAGGGGTAATACCAGTGGCCCTTGCCATATCTACAAACAGATCAAGAGCCCAGCAGGGCGCTTTAGTGTTACTCTGCCATCGCTTCGCAACCATATGGACTCTTCCCGGAAACAGGAAGCACTGATGTGACTTAACAAGGAGGCGCTTGTTTGGGAGTCAGAGGGCCGAGCTTCCCGGTGATTAATGTTAACAAGTCCTAACTGGGAGTAATGGGAAGAGAAATGGCAGCGTATTACATTTTTATATCATGTTTAAAAGAAGAAACGATCCGAAACCAGAAAGCCCATATTAAAGACAAAAGCAATCCATAATGTCTCAAATCACACAAGGGGTGGGGATACGGAGGGTATTCACGACTCTCCATAAAACCCTCAGTTTTAAAAAAGGATGTCGTGCTCAGCTTTCAGAGCGATTACAGACAAATGACACATGAAAAGCGTTACTATTTCCTGATCAGTGTCAACACCGAAATGATGTAAGGTACATTTTATATGTACAAAAACAAGGTATACACAGTTCCACAACGTAAGTATAATCAGGAAAACCACATTGGGTCCTGATCTAAGGAAAAGATCGTAAAAAAGAGAGAAGAAAGAAGAAAGAAAGCCAGGTCCCTGGAAAATTAATTATTTTGGAACAAGAGCCCTCACTCACCAAAGGTGACATGCTTCATCCTCGGGCTTTGCTCCACGTCAGGCCGGCGCTGCAATGCCTGACGGGCCCCTCAAGGGGGGCTCTTTGCCGGAGATCTTTTGAGATATATGCCCGGTTTAGAAAGAATAGGGTATAGGATTGGAAAAATTCTATTTAAAAATAACTAGAGGTTAGGCAAATTTTATTAAATAATCCAACCACTGTCATGATTAAAACCAAAGAGCGGGGAGAGAAAAGAACAAGGTCTACGCTCCCCAAAATATTATTCACTTCCTCACTCAATTTGAGGTTAGGAATTGTACGCACAGGATCCCCTGTACGATTCACCAGAAGGTCAACATGTTTCTCGCTATTGATGTCCTATGGATCTAACGCGATTCTTCAGGACCTAAACTACCTAATCCTATGTGTAAATATAACCTATAATAAGGAATATTAGTACAATGCAGGGACCTGAAATGAGAAGAATAACAAACAAAAAGAACAACACATTATTCACATGCACAATATCAACAGCAATGTGCTCTGTGCAAATCCACACATAGGTGAAGTATGCCCACTGTGGATCAACGTGTAAATCAATGTGAAAATAATGATGAAATAAATGCTTACCCTCCTCATACTAGTGGATGGGCCGCATCAGGTAAAGCACCAAGTAACGGAGGTCCTACTGAGCTAAATGCGTGAGTTCAATTATCAGATTGTATTTAGGGAGAAAGACAAAAACAGTAATACCGGGAAGTTGAGGGATATAGCGTTTGCCAAACATTCATGTGTCCCATAATCAAATGTAGCAGGATGGTACACATATTCTGACTGATCAGGTTTTTAAAGTTCACTTAGCTGAGAAAACATCAAATAAACGTAAAATACGTGGTGTGCTGATTGCAGATGTTGACAGCATATATAAGGAATGTCATAGACACATATATGTATAAGTATATATAACGTGCTCAAAAAAATGCTGTAGCCAAGTATGCAGCGGCAGTGTCTACACACGAGTGTTCGTGGTGGGAAATGCGTGTTAACAACAAAGGACCAAATCAAAGGGTATATAACTGCCTTTTCCCAAAGTAACGTGAAATGATCCTAAGGATTCCCATCTAAACACCCAACAATATTACCATCCACTTACTTGGGACCTGTCCGAAGTTTGCGGCATCACCTGCCCCGTCTCCGTGTTCCTGGAATAGGAAAGAGCACCCGGTAGGCTGGGCTATATATCTTCAAGCCTCAGCATAGAAAGAGGACAGAAATGGCGGCCATCTTGTGTTAGGTCCAGCAGTGGGATAGAAATTAAAGAGGGACTCCATCATGTAAGCCCCAAAAAAAAGGAAGAAAGGGGTCGGCCATCTTAGTGTTACAGAAAACCAATTTAAAAGACACAGAACTAAGGCTCAAATATATGTATCGGAAAAAAGAATGGGATTAAGAGGCAAATTGCTCAGACTTAAATAAGCATAAAATCTATGGAAAGAGATGGAATAGCCACAACCAGTAGTGAGTATACTTAAACCTGGTCAAGAGATTCCTTAATCATGATCGATGCACAAAGTCTGTCCATGGTATGTCATCATTAAGTCCTATAATATGTGTCTTAAGTCGATAGACCCAACGTTGCTCTTTTTCAAAAAGGCGGTTTGTGGATTCTCTTTGGTCTCTGATGGTCTCAAGTATAACCCACCTGAGATCATTAGGGGTGTGATGTAAATCAATGTAATGTTTCGTCAATTTTGTGGAGGACCTCTGACATCTAATAGTACTGCGATGTTCATTTATCCGAATCTTGATCATCCTAGTGGTCATCCCTATGTATCGTAGTTTACACGGGCAAGTGATCATGTAGATACAATTCTTAGTACGGCAATTGGTATGTATCCTTAACTGCCAGGTATAGGGTTCTCCCAAATCTAATTCTTGGGTGGTAGTGGTAAGTGAACAAACATTACACCCACCACAAGGATGATGTCCCCTGACCCCCAGCCAACGTGTCTTTATCAATTCTCTAGGTTTTGGCACAACAGGTCTGGTATGGACTAGTAAATCTCTAATGTTTTGAGTTCTTTTGAAAGCAAAAAGAGGACGTTCTAGGGATTCTCCCGAACTGTTCAGGATACTCCAGTGTCTCAAAATGACCTTCTTGACACGGTTACTCAGAGGAGTAAAGGTAGTGACACATGTCAGTCTGGTTAGTGGTTCTCGGACATTCCTTATATATGCTGTCAACATCTGCAATCAGCACACCACGTATTTTACGTTTATTTGATGTTTTCTCAGCTAAGTGAACTTTAAAAACCTGATCAGTCAGAATATGTGTACCATCCTGCTACATTTGATTATGGGACACATGAATGTTTGGCAAACGCTATATCCCTCAACTTCCCGGTATTACTGTTTTTGTCTTTCTCCCTAAATACAATCTGATAATTGAACTCACGCATTTAGCTCAGTAGGACCTCCGTTACTTGGTGCTTTACCTGATGCGGCCCATCCACTAGTATGAGGAGGGTAAGCATTTATTTCATCATTATTTTCACATTGATTTACACGTTGATCCACAGTGGGCATACTTCACCTATGTGTGGATTTGCACAGAGCACATTGCTGTTGATATTGTGCATGTGAATAATGTGTTGTTCTTTTTGTTTGTTATTCTTCTCATTTCAGGTCCCTGCATTGTACTAATATTCCTTATTATAGGTTATATTTACACATAGGATTAGGTAGTTTAGGTCCTGAAGAATCGCGTTAGATCCATAGGACATCAATAGCGAGAAACATGTTGACCTTCTGGTGAATCGTACAGGGGATCCTGTGCGTACAATTCCTAACCTCAAATTGAGTGAGGAAGTGAATAATATTTTGGGGAGCGTAGACCTTGTTCTTTTCTCTCCCCGCTCTTTGGTTTTAATCATGACAGTGGTTGGATTATTTAATAAAATTTGCCTAACCTCTAGTTATTTTTAAATAGAAATTTTCCAATCCTATACCCTATTCTTTCTAAACCGGGCATATATCTCAAAAGATCTCCGGCAAAGAGCCCCCCTTGAGGGGCCCGTCAGGCATTGCAGCGCCGGCCTGACGTGGAGCAAAGCCCGAGGATGAAGCATGTCACCTTTGGTGAGTGAGGGCTCTTGTTCCAAAATAATTAATTTTCCAGGGACCTGGCTTTCTTTCTTCTTTCTTCTCTCTTTTTTACGATCTTTTCCTTAGATCAGGACCCAATGTGGTTTTCCTGATTATACTTACGTTGTGGAACTGTGTATACCTTGTTTTTGTACATGTATTGGGAGCTCTATACACAGGACCAGGATTTTTCTATCCAAATCTCCCTTTTTGCAAACCCCTCTTTTAGTTGGTTTTTGAACATTTTATAGCCAAATAAAGAAAACCCTCAGGTCCCACCGAGATTTGAACTCGGATCGCTGGATTCAGAGTCCAGAGTGCTGACCATTACACCATGGAACCGGCTGCAGCCTCATCCCAGCAGAGGTTTCAATGCAGGAATAAAGTGGACAGATCACCGTTTCTGCTCTCGATGGTGTCACTGCGCCGCCCCAACAGCAAGGTGGTCGATTTGGGGTCCAGAGCCCTTGTTATTGCCAGAGAGATCCTGTTACTTTCCAGTCTGGCTCGGCTCATTAAATCAATAACGCCAAAATGGCTCTAAACCTTTTCAAAGCTCCCTGTGTTTTTTTCACCAAGTGTGGATACACAAATAGAAAACACTACAAAGAACTAGTTTCAAACTTAAAGAAAACAAGCCATCCCGGGGTCCTTCAGACAGCCTGTTGTGTTTGCTGCAGTCTCATCACACGGCGGCTGGGGGGCGCTGTTTGCATGGGGGGCTCTGACCCGGGACACAAGTTCTTTATTGGGTGCACGAGGGTTTTATCACCTGGCTTCGTTTCCGGGGAGCGCTTGTGTTTGCACATTACCAGCTCCGGGGGGGGGGGGAGGGGGCTTCTGCAATTCAATCTGAGAGCCCCTCCCATCCACTGTTAAACCTTTGATTGCCCCCTCCCCCCATCTCTTCACAACCTTTACAGTCCAACCAGAACAAGGCTCTGCATTCATTCTAACTGCACCAAGTGCGGAGCAGGGTAAATGGAGGTTTAAACCATTAGCATCTTTCGTGCAAAAAATACATATTAAGTGTTGGAATTACAGATAGTTCGGGAGAGAAAATCAAAGTGGAAAACCACAAACAATAGTTTGTTTTGATTAATTCCTGCTGGGAGCAGTCTAAGAGGGTGCAAGACTGATGTTAAAGGGCCCCTGAGAGCCCTCAGCTGAACTACAGTGACGTCACGGAGAGATAGAGAAGATGACGTCATGGACCTGCCACAAGCCCACTTCTGGTTATATATTTGTGTGCACTCCTGTGAGAATTTCATGCGTTTCATTCTCTTTCAGTTATTACCTTCTGCTGTGTGCATGCACTGCCGCACTGCACATACGTGGTTTACCAATATCAACTGGCCACAAAATGTGATTAACTCGCCGAAATAGCTCAGTTGGGAGAGCGTTAGACTGAAGATCTAAAGGTCCCTGGTTCGATCCCGGGTTTCGGCAGGTGAGGGGTTCTGTTTTTATTCTTTCATTCTCGTTCTTTTATTGTTTCCTTCTTTCGTATTCTTTCTTTCTCCGTTCAGCCTCCTTCTCTCCAGTTTATCCCTTAAATGAAAAGGTCACACGCAAGATGGATGTTTACACAGCTCTAAGGTTTAATGCACCTGATGCCCGGATCCATGATTTCTGAGGCACCTTGGGGCACAGTAGCTTATCTGGTTAATGCGCCTGCTGCAAAGCAAAACATGAACCCGGAGGTCACAGTTTTATAGTTTAGGGGCGTTACCTCAGTGGGTTAATGCTTTTATTAGAGCTTTCCGTGTTTGACCTACAGCTCGCAAGTTACTATCAGCTCAGTGCGGTATGCACCTGCTTCAAACAGCTCCATGTAAACTCCAGGACATAAGGTTGGTTAACATTGTTTCTTTGGGGTATGATGACTACTTATTAAATATTGTGTGCTACATACGTGACTAATGTTACTATAATACTTTCACCTAACATTCCTTCTTAAATGTGGCAAGTAACATGGTTTCCTTGCTCGGCGTCCATTGATATGCCAGGACTGTCCGCCTCCTGTTCATTCCAGGTACTGATAATAACGGGGGCACTTTGGGGCTTTTCACCCGTGTTCTGCGTGTCTGTTAGTCCCACAACATCTCCAAATCAATGCATTTATTTTTAAATCCAGGTATATTGCAATCACGCAGTACCAGTTCGAGCTTTGTGTAGAGAGCCACCCGGGCTCTTCTCACGTTTGTAACTAGTTGTGCGTGGCCTGATGCAACGCGGAACCGAGGTTGTCTAATAAAGCTGGGGCTGCGCTTACGCAGTTCCCCATGACACTGCATCCGTGTGTGCACGCGTTTCCTTCCACAGTGTTACACAGGATGTGGCCCGAGCCATTACAATGGCGACGAGCGGGATTCCAGTACTCCTGCGTCGCGGTTGAGCTGCCTTCAACTTTAAAAGAAAAAAAAAAGAAGAAACTCACCGGCACAGCGCTCGCCCGCTGTGCGAGGGATGAAGGAACAGCGTGCGGCCGGGACGGCGCTCAGCCGTGTGTGGAGAGGAGGCGCGCAGTGTGGAGAAGAAGGTGTGCCCCACCCCCCCCTCCAGTGAGTGCCCCGGGCCGTGTCCCGTGTTGGACAGCCTTTGACGCGGCCCGCGCACCAAGAAGAAAAAAAAAAAAAACGATCGTAGCCTCACCTTCGTTGGCGCTGAGACGCTCATAGCGTCTTACTCCAGTGCTTTCCCCAGCGGCCCTGAAGCATCAAGTGGGGCGTGCCCGCGTGCAAACAAACACAAGCGCACGCCCCTGACCCTGGCAACGACTCGCTCTCCCTGGGAGGGGAACGCAGCACAAGAGCCAGAGGGGCAGGAGCCCCGAGTGTTAAACCCTAAAAAAAAAAACTTTAAAAAAACCCTGTTGAAAAAAAAGGAACAAGGACACTGTGAACAGGAAAGAAGGGCTGAAGGCCCTAATAGTCCCTGGAAAGGACTGAAAAAAAAACAACTGTTGGGAATATAAAGACACCGTGAACAGGAAAGAAGGGCAGAAGGCCCTAGTAGTCCCTGGAAAAGGGTGGGAAAAAAAAGGAACAAGGAAAAAGAAAAGACACTGTAGAAAGGAAGAAGAGGGAAGCTTTTTTGTTTTTTTCTCTTCTCTTTTTCTCTCATCATTTTTTTGTGCTCTTTTCTTTTTTTTTTTTATAATATGCACTATAACTAAGAGTGGCCCTGGAAGAAAAGTAAGGGGGCGGACTGCATTGAGAAAAAGTAGACACCTCGAGCTTTAGAGATACACTATAAGAGAAGCACTGGCAGCATAGTAACTAAACGGCCACAGATCGTGAGACATCATGAGCGCCCCACCGCAAGAAGACCCACAGCTGCCTGTGCAAGCAGGCCCCAGTGCTCACTCCTCAGTCACTGCGCTGCCCCCATTCAGTCAACTGATTGACCCGGCCACAGCTGCGCCAAGATGGTGCCTGTGGCTAAACCGATTCGAAAACTACTTCTGTGCCACAAGAGAGACAGATGGGGCCGTGCGCAGATCTCTCATGTTGCTCATGGGGGGCGATGAACTGCAGGAACTGTTTGACGCACTCCCAAACACAGGTGATAGATGGGATTTCAATGCAGCGGTGGAAGCCCTGAACAATCATTTTGATCCACAGCTGAACACAGACTTTGAACGCTTCAAACTCCGGCAGGCTCAGCAGATGGACGTCGAGTCGATGGACATGTTCTATGTGCTAAGGCTAGCAAGCTCATGTGTAGGCCTAAATCAACAAGAGGAGGTCAGGGCACAGATTACTCAAGGGTGCCGATCGAACGCACTACGGAAGCTTATTCTACGACAGCAAGGCATGCCACTCGACATTTTGGTTTTGGCACGTTCACACGAATTATCAGCGGTGCGGGTGGATGCCATGGCAGCGGTAAGAGGACGATCACTGGCCGCTGCATCAATGTCACGTCCAGTCCAGGTGAAGGAAGAGCAGGTAGATGCCATCCAGACGCGTCAACTGCCGGGACGAAGAGCGAGTTTGGTCAGACAGGGCCAGCGCACCTGCAGGAGCTGTGGGTACGCCCACAAATCACCAATGGTGTGCCCGGCAAAAGAGAAAATGTGTAATGAGTGTGGAAAAGACAATCATTTTGCAAAAGTGTGCAGGTCAGGAACCGGCTGGCAAGGAAGCCAGAAAGGAAAGGATGCCCGGGTCAGAAGAGTGACCAAAGAGGCTGATGAATCTGGGGAAGCCACGGCTCAAGGTACTCCTGTTTTCGAGGAAGATGAGGATGAAGACATCTTTGTGATCTCGTTTACTGGGGGGAGACAGCAGAAGAAGCGACCATCACCGATGAGCAATGTGCAGATTAAAGGCAAGTCGGCGACTGTGCTTATAGATACAGGAGCGTCGGTGAATGTGATGGATGAGACTCTATTCAAGCAGTTGGCTCCGACGCCATCACTTGTCCTAACCACCACTAAAATATACAACTATGGTGGCCGTGAGCCGTTTCCTCTAAAAGGCATAGTGGAAGTGGCAGTGTCCAGCAGGCAGGTGTCAACACAGGCAAGGTTCTATGTGGTAACTGGAGACCGAGGCACTCTGTTGGGGTGCCACACAGTGGAAGAGCTGGAACTAGTTTTTTTTGCGCGTCAGATATATGACTCACACGCTGAACGCCTGGTTAATGATTTTCCGAAGCTCTTTGAAGGATTGGGGAGACTTAAAGGTAAAAGTGTCAAGCTACACATAGATCACAGCGTGATGCCCGTCGCCCTACGACACCGACGTGTTCCATTCCATTTGCGACCAGCTGTGGAGAAGGAGCTACAACTCCTTGAAGACCTAGGGGTGATTGAGAAGGAGGAAGGGCCTACTCCGTGGGTGTCGCCATTGGTGATAGCACCAAAGCCCAAGCAGCCGGGCGCTATCCGTCTCTGTGTTGATATGCGCCTTCCCAACAAGGCCATTAAAAGAGAGAGGCATATAACTCCTACGATGGATAACATCATAGAGGATCTGAATGGAGTGCAGTGGTTTTCGAAATTGGACCTAAATGCTAGATATCATCAGCTGGAGCTAGAGCCTGACAGTAGAAACATCACCACCTTTTCAACGCACGTAGGGCTTCGGCGATACAAAAGACTGAGTTTTGGGGTGTCTTCGGCCGCCGAAGTGTTTCAAAACATGATTAGGGAGACGCTGTCAGGACTACAAGGGGTGATCAGTCTAAGTGATGACATCCTCATTTACTCCAAAACCAGAGAAGAACATCATCGACATCTCAGGGCGACATTACAGAGGTTGTCAGAAGCAGGACTAACACTCCACAAGAAGAAATGCGCGTTCTATCAGACGTCGGTGGATTTTTATGGATATGTCTTTTCTAAAGATGGTCTACAGGTGGACCCTCATAAAGCTGATGCCATTCGTCAAGCACCGATTCCGAAAAACCCTACAGAAGTGAGAAGCTTCCTGGGCATGGCCACCTATTGTGGGAGGTTCATTCCGCAGCTTGCAACCATGGTGGAACCTCTCTGTCAGCTTACCAAGGTTGGGCTTCCCTGGGAGTGGAGCTCAATGGCAGACAGGGCATTTACTGACATTAAGACAGCGCTGCTAGATAAGTCAACAATGGCTTATTTCAACCCTCACAGACATATGGAGGTGGTGGTGGATGCAAGTCCAATAGGTCTTGGCACTGTTCTTCTTCAGGAGCAGAACCCGCTGGAGTGGGTTCCGGTAGCGTATGCCAGCAGGGCATTGTCTTCGGTTGAAACACGGTATGCCCAGATAGAACGAGAAGCTTTGGCAATTCGGTGGGCGTGTAAACATTTTCACCTGTATCTGTATGGCCAAGAATTCAAGGTGGTGACTGATCACAAGCCTCTGGTTGCACTATTTGCAGGGTGCCCTCACCTGGCGCCCCCGTGAATAGAGCGTTGGACTGTCCTGCTGCAACCTTATTGTTTTACCGTCGTATACCGACCAGGAGTGAACAACCCGGTGGATTATTTATCTCGCCACCCATCCCCAACCACTAGAGATGACTCTCAAGAGAAAGACGAAGAGAGCACTGAGGTGTTTGTTAACATGGTGGTGCAATCGGCATATCCCAATGCTCTAGCTGTACAAGACATTATTGACGCCACCAAAGTGGACCCAGTATTTAACCAGGTCAAAGAGGCACTAGGTTATCGGAAGTGGAAGTTTTTCCTGGAAAAGACTAAAGTGGCCAATCACGAGTGCAAATTGGCGATGCAAGGAATGTGGAGGGTGCGAGATGAGTTGTCCAGAGATAGTCAGGGGCTGGTTCTTCGAGGAAGGAGGATTGTGCTGCCTCAGAGCTTGTGGACCAGAGTAGTGGAGCTTGCACATCAGGGCCATCAAGGCACTGCAAAGACAAAGGCCAGATTGCGGGCCAAGGTGTGGTTTCCTGGTATGGACAGTCAGGTGGACGAATTGGTGGGGAGATGCCACTCATGCGTCATCACATCAGGGGAACCACCCTGTTGTCCAATAGTCACTGAGCTGGCTAGCACGAAACCATGGACAAAAGTTAGTATGGATTTTGGGAGCTTCCCGGATGGGCGGCTGACCGTCGTCCTCATTGACTCTTGCACAAAGTTCCCTGTCGTTGATGTTGTGTCATCCACGTCTTTCGAGAATGTGAGGCCAGTGCTTCAAAAGATGTTTGCTATGTTTGGGCTTCCTGACGAGGTCAGAACAGACAATGGCCCGCCGTTCAATGGTCAGGATTTTCGTTCTTACCTGGAAGGGTTAGCCATACGCCACCGCAAGGTCATGCCTTACTGGCCGCAGGCCAATGGGGACGTCGAGAGGTTTATGCGAAATTGAAACCGAACCCTCAGAATCGGCGTTGAAAAACGAGTGGACAGTGAGCAATGTCTACAACAATTTCTGGGTACTTATCGCCAGACACCTCACAGTACGACAGGGTGTGCCCCGGCTGCCCTGATGTTTAAAGTTCCACCTCGGGATTGCATCCCGTCTGGTCCTCAGTGGACACCACCCGAGCTGGATGTCGCCGCCACTCAGCAGCGCAGAGAACGCACAAATCGGAAAGCCACTGAACGACAGTGAGGTCGATACAGGGGTTTTCAAGAAGGAGATATGGTGGTAGTGAAGAGCAGCCGGCCAGGTGGAAAGTTCCTAACTCCATTTGAGCCTGAACCATGGCAGGTTATCAGTGTGCGGGGTCCAATGATAACAGCCGCACGAGGCAGGCAGAAGGTAACCAGAATCGTATCACACTTCCGGAGGGCAGGGGTGTCTGTCGCGTCTGAAGAAGAAGGAGAGATCGATGACTCGATGGTTGTTCCCCAGGAGGACGAAGTACAGAGTGAGGGGACTCAGGCATCGGTGTCCAGTGCTCTACACCCTCTGGGTGAAAACGCTGGCCAGGGAGAATTACTTTCTAGAGGTGGACGCTATCATCTATGCCCAAACCCAGTGCCGAGCAGCCAGCTCAGAGACTTTGGTGGTCATTCTGACCTCGGCGGTAAAAGGCCCCTACCGCCGGTCAGAAATCCTCCATAATTCGGCCGCGGTCGCGGTAACCCGCCACAGTCATTCTGACCCGCAGCAGCCAAACCTCCGAAAATCCGACAGCCACAACAGACCGCCAGACCAGCGGTCGGCGGAAAAGTGGAGGTGACCAAACCTCCACCGTCACGCCAACAGAAATACGCCCATGCCATTACGACCCACGAATCCACGCGGCGGTCTTTCAAACGCGGTTTTCCATTGGCGGTACACACCGCCGCGGTCAGAATACACACAAACGAACAAAACTCACCCACATTGGCCGATTTGAATTCCACACACCTGATACTCATACACACACCACTCCCACACACACAATACAATATAAAACACACACCCACATCACCCACAAACCCCTACGACAAAAAATTCAGAAAGAAGCACTGAGAGACACATCAGCGATCACAGAATACCATCACACAGAGGCACACTACACCATCACCCACACAATATCCACACACAAAACAACACACACCACCACACTCAACACACTTAACTACACATACTCCACCCCACACATCATACACACCACTCCATGGCACCCCAAAGACAGCCCCGCTTCTCAGACGAAGAACTCAGGGTCATGGTGGAGGAAATCGTTCGGGTAGAGCCCCAGCTCTACCCAGCGCAGTACACCAGCATTGCCCGGAGGACGGAGCTATGGCAGAGGATTGTCGACAGGGTCAACGCTGTGGGACAGCACCCCAGAAATCGGGAAGACATCAGGAAACGATGGAACGACCTACGGGGGAAGGTGCGTTCCATGGTATCCAGGCACAACATCGCTGTGCAGAAGACTGGCGGAGGACCCCCACCTCAACCCCCACAATTTACAACATGGGAGGAGGAAGTCTTGAACATCCTGCATCCTGACGGCCTCGCAGGAGTCGGCGGAGGAATGGACACTGGTAAGTTGAAGCTTCACTACTGCTTCCCCCCCACCTGCATGCCAAATCATACCCCAACCCTCACCCCCATCCTCGAACCCCACCCTCACCCCCACCCCCACCCTCACCCCCACCCTCACCCTCACCCCCACCACCAACCTCACCCCCACCACCATCCTCACCCCCACCACCATCCTCACCCCCACCCCCAGCACACCTATTCCCTGCCAATGTCTCACCATCACAACCCACACATCCCAAAACCTAGGCCTGCATGCGTCCACTAAGCATGGACACCCATCACCAAAGCATGCCCAATGCATATACACATCCCCCCCACAAGCCACCCTCACCAAAGCCCCCACACACGAATGCCAGCACTTGGGGACACGGGAACCCACAGATACACCCATATGCCACACATTGAAACTATAACCATACCTCTATACCCCTGCAGGACCCGACCGTCAACACACCGCCACGGAGGGCCCAGAATTCTCCACACCCCCCACCCAAGAGGCCGTCAGCGATGACAGCAGCTCTGTCGACATGGACACCGATGACCAGCCCGGACCATCGGGGACCTCTGGACAGTCAGTTCCCCTCACACAGGCCCAGGCCACTACAGACCCAAACCCCTCTGGGAACACCAGCACAGCTCCCACCCAGCGGGCCCATGCCTCTGTCTCCAGGGCGCGTCAATCTGCGGTGTGTCTACCACTACAGGGCACCCAGGATAACCCACCACCCCAACAACAACAGGGACCTGGGGGCAGTGGTAGTGGGCACACCGGCCAGGGGGCAGAGGCCCAGGGAAACAGGGCAACTCGGAGGGCAGCTGTGCGACAGGGGGGGGACGGGCCCAGGGAACCCACTCTCCACGAGGCCCTCACCACCATCATGGGAGCATACAACCGCTCCCAGGAGACGATGGCGACGGTACTGGCCCGGTTCCAGGAGATCCAGGTACTGCAGGAGGAACACTATCGGGGGTACAGGGAGGACATCACAGCCCTCACCTCCACCCTGGTTACCATGGTAGGGCTGCTGCAGGACCTCATCAACACCAGGACGGTCACTCAACAACAACAAAGGGCCCCTGCCACTAGCCTGGACCAAGAACAGCCAACCACCTCCGCCGGCGCTAGTGGACAGGAGGCCCCCGCACAACAGCAGCCCACCAGACCCCCACCTCCTGCAGGAGAAGAACCACCCCGCAAGAGGGCCCTGAGATCTCGCAAGAAGACAGAGTAGGATATCAAGACCCCCGCCAGCAAAGGATACCACCTGATGTCATCCCACTGTCCCACATTGTCACCCTGTCCATCCTTGAACTGCCCATGCTCCATCTCTCCACAGGCCTCTGGACAATGCACCTGTGTGACTGTTACTCTGGACTCTGCCATGGACATTCCTTCACCATAGCCCCCACCCACTTGAAACCACCCATCCCATTTTGAGCACTGAAATAAACACCCATTTAGCACAAAACTATCTGGAGTCTGGCTGTGATTTCAAAATATTGTAATTGACATGACAGTGCAAATATGTCCTTGTACATAGTGAAGTCAACAAACAGCTGCCACAAAGCTGTAGTCCATGGGGAAACGAAGCACAGGACTCGTAGTGGGGACCCCAGATCTGAAATAGGGAGGGAAAAGCCACAACTCAGTCATCATACATTGGGGCAAATAGACAGGCAGCAGAGATGCAGGAGAGTAGTTCACATTCACTAAATTATGTTTGAATTGTTACCTGTGTCCTATTGGAAGTACTGTTCAATGATTCTGTCCCTGTTGTCTGTTTCAGCCCCGTCGTCTTCCTCCTCGTCACTCTCCACAGGTTCCACAGCTGCCACTACACCACCGTCTCGACCATCCTCCTGCAGGAAAGGCACCTGGCGGCGCAAAGCCAGGTTGTGAAGCATGCAGCAGGCCACGATGATGTGACACACCTTCTTAGGTGAGTACATTAGGGATCCACCTGTCATATGCAGGCACCTAAACCTGGCCTTTAGGAGGCCAAAGGTGCGTTCGATCACCCTCCTAGTACGCCCATGGGCCTCATTGTACCGTTCCTCTGCCCTGGTCCGGGGATTCCTTACTGGGGTCAGTAGCCACGACAGGTTGGGGTACCCAGAGTCCCCCAATAGCCATACACGGTGTCTCTCTAGCTGTTCCATCACGTAAGGGATGCTGCTATTCCTCAGGATGTAGGCGTCATGCACTGACCCAGGGAACTTGGCATTTACATGCGAGATGTACTGGTCAGCCAAACACACCACCTGGATGTTCATGGAATGGTAACTTTTTCTGTTCCTGTACACCTGCTCCCTGTCTCTTGGGGGAACCAAAGCCACATGGGTCCCATCAATGGCACCAATGACGTTGGGAATATGTCCAAGGGCGTAGAAATCACCCTTCACTGTAGCCAATTCGCCCACCTCAGGGAAAATGATGTAGCTCCTCACGTATTTCATCAGGGCAGACAACACTCTGGATAACACCTTCGAAAACATGGGCTGAGACATCCCAGAAGCAATTCCCACTGTTGTCTGAAATGACCCACTTGCCAGGAAATGGAGTACTGACAGGACCTGCACCAGAGGGGGAATCCCTGTGGGTTGGCGGATGGGGGACATCAGGTCGGGCTCCAGCTGGGCACACAGTTCATGTATAGTGGCACGGTCAAGCCGGTAGGTCAGGATAATGTGGCGTTCTTCCATTGTCAACAGGTCCACCAGCGGTCGGTACACGCGAGGATTCATCCGTCTCCTCGCCAAACCCAGCGGACGGTGCCTAGGAAGGACAACATGGAGCACAGAGTCAAGCAACCCACAGGTACGTACTCACAGCTTGCACAGTAAACGATTCTCTATGCAGTGAATGGCGTGTCTGAGTGGCTATGCAAGGCCTAGGCCTGTGTGACGCAGTTGAAATTGAGCCATGTGGACCCTCGAAATGGCGGCTGCCTGACCTGTGAAGTGTGACAATGGGATGTGAGGTCAATGCGCTGGCGTGGCACACCGCGGCGGTCGGCGGTCGAAGACCGCGGCGCGAAGCCGCATTGGTTAACATTGAAGCCTATGGGTTTCAGGAGCCAATGGCGAAGGGCGCCGGCGGTGGCGGTACGCACCGCCGCGGACGTGACCGCCATCTCCTATCTACTTATCCACTTGCGACTTGAACTTTCACAGGAGAGGACCTCTACTGCAAGTGTTGCTGTGACCTCGGTCTGGAAGGGACAATGGCTGCTGCGACTGGGGAAAGGGCCCCTGCCTTCACTGGAGAGGAGTTGGAGAAACTTGTGGATGGGGTCCTCCCCCAGTATGCGCTACTCTACGGTCCTCCAGACCAACAAGTGAGTTTAATTCAATATGGATTTGGGGCCACTGGCTGGCTTGGGGGCCTGGCGGGGGGCCTGGCGGGGATGGGGGGCATGTTGGGCCTGGCGGGGGGCCTGGCGGGGATGGGGGGCATGTTGGGCCTGGCGGGGGGCCTGGCGGGGATGGGGGGCGTTGGGCCACTGGCAACGAAAATGCAGACAAACTTGAACGTGGTATTTCTCCCTCCCTGTACGTGTCACATAGGTCCGCGCCCATGAGAAGATCGGGATTTGGCGTGCCATCGCCAAGGAAGTCCGGACCCTGGGGGTCCACCATCGACGGGGCACCCACTGCCGCAAGAGGTGGGAGGACATCCGCCGCGGGACCAAGAAGACCGCCGAGTCTCTGCTGGGGATGGCCTCCCAACGTAGGCGGGGTGCCTGCCGTCAACTGACCCCCCTGATGTTCCGGATCCTGGCGGTGGCCTACCTTGATTTGGATGGGCGCGTGAGGGCAGCACAGCAGACACAAGGGGGTGAGTACAAGCATCATCTACTCTGTTGTCGCGCAGTGGAGGTGTCTGGGTGGGGGAGGAGGGCTGTGGGTCCCCCTAGGCCAGGGCGATATCTGTAGGCTGGGCACCCCCGTAAGCCCCTGTGTCCCCAGCCACCACCCTCAGTAGTGTGTCAGTACAGCCATCCCTGGGCCGTGTCATCCATGGGTGCAGTTGTCAACTCTAGGCGTGTAGGGCATGTTCCACGGAATGCGTAGCGGACCCCAAGTGCGCAACTTAGTGCAGGGGGCATCTGTGTCTGTCATGTCCGCTAACTGTACCGGTGATCCATGTACTCAAAATGTCTTTATTTCTCTCTCCCCCCCCCCCTTTTTGTTTGTCTTTCTGTGCTTGTGTGCATCAGCATCATCAGGCGGAGGAGAAGTGGCATCGGGGCAGGAGGGAGCTGCATCTCACATGGCCCAGGAGGGCCATGCCACAGAGTCTGACTGGACCAGTGAGACGGAGGGCGAGGGGAGCTCCACAACGGGGACGACTGGACCCTGCAGCGACACGGACACGTCCTGGGAAGGGAGCTCCCTTGCGGGGGTGGCACCATCCGTGCCCCCCGCCATTACAGGTACAGCCGCCACCCAGCGCACCATCTCCGCCCTCCCAACAGCCCCTCAGCGTTCGCCCCGTGCCCGCTCTGCCAGGAAGCCGGGCATCTCCTTCGCCCCAGGCACCTCAGGCCCTGCCCCTGTTACCCCCGCTGCCCTCAGTGAGGAGGTCATTGACCTCCTCCGAACGCTCATTGTTGGGCAGACTACCCTTTTGAATGCCATCCAGGGGGTGGAGAGGGAGGTTCATCGCAGCAATGCGTACCTGGAGGGCATTCATTCGGGTCAGGCTGCCCATCAGCGATCGTTCCAGGCTCTGGCATCAGCACTGACGGCAGCCATTGTCCCTGTCTCCTGCCTCCCTCTACTAACTCCCTCCTCCCAGTCTCCTGTTCCTCTGCCTGTCCCACCCACACCATCAGACCAGCCTGCACACACCTCAACACCCAAGAGCAGCTCATCCAAACATAAGCACCACAGATCACGCAGACATTCACACAAGCAACATTCCGATGCAGACATGCCAACAGTCACTACCACCTCTGTGACCCCCACCTCCTCGTCTCCCTCCTCCCTCCCTGTGACGTCTACACTCACACCTTCATTCACCTCACCATCAGCCAGTGTTTCCATCACCAGCATACCCTCCACTCCAGTCCGCACACGTGCAGTCACCACCCCCACTGCCATTTACACGTCCCCTGTGTCCTCTCCCACTGTGTCTGTCACCCCCTCTTCCACACCACACAAACGCAGCCACCCACCCACCCAACAGCCATCCACCTCACGACAGCCTCCCGCTCCTGCACCTGCACCCAAAGACAGCAAACTTGTCTCGCCTACAACCACATCCTCTCCCTCCACTCCCATACCCACTGTACCTACCACTCTCCATTGTCCCAAGAAAATCTATCTCTCTACTGCTACCTTCTTTCCTGACCCTGAGCCCCCCCCCTCCTTCTCGTCGGGGTAAAAAGAGCACCTCAGCCACCACCAGCCCTGCAGCCCCCTTGACAAGGGTGCAGGGGTATTGGAGCCCACCAGCCCGCAGGTCTGGATCTTCGCCCAGCAGCAAGGGGACAGCCAGCCCACCCCCTGGGAAGAGGAGCAGAAGGCGGAAGGGCCGCCGCCGGAGCCCGGATTCGATATCCCCCCAGGACACTAGCCAGCCACCGTCAACAGCCACAACTCCAAAGGGAGGAAAGGGCCACAGACTCCCGACTAAGGAGGGCAAGGGCAGCAAGGCGGAGAAGTCAGGCAGCAGGCCTGCTGCCCATGGAGGACCCGTCACAGCTGCCCAGGAGGAGCCCGCAACCCCCATAGCCGCTGCCCCGGGAGGAACCGGCACAGCTGCCCCGGGAGAGCCCACCACCCCCATAGCCGCTGCCCAGGGAGGACCCAGCCCAGCTGGCCAGGAGGGCCCCACCACCCACAGCCCAGGTGGGCATTGAAGGAGCACCATCCCCGCTGCCCAGGTGGGCACCACCAGGCAATGAGCAGTTGGCCATAGAATGGCCGCCGTCTCCAGCACCGCTCCGCTGGGGACCGCCATCTCAAGAACCGCTGAACTGGGCCCTTCAAGGCAAGAACCGCTGAACTGGGCCCCGCCGTCTCCAGCACCGCTCCGCTGGGGACCGCCGTCTCAAGAACCGCTGAACTGGGCCCTTCAAGGCAAGAACCGCTGAACTGGGCCCCGCCGTCTCCAGCACCGCTCCGCTGGGGACCGCCGTCTCAAGAACCGCTGAACTGGGGCCTTCAAGGCAAGAACCGCTGAACTGGGCCCCGCCGTCTCCAGCACCGCTCCGCTGGGGACCGCCGTCTCAAGAACCGCTGAACTGGGCCCTTCAAGGCAAGAACCGCTGAACTGGGCCCTTCAAGGCAAGAACCGCTGAACTGGGCCCTTCAAGGCAAGAACCGCTGAACTGGGCCCCGCCGTCTCCAGCACCGCTCCGCTGGGGACCGCCGTCTCAAGAACCGCTGAACTGGGCCCTTCAAGGCAAGAACCGCTGAACTGGGCCCTTCAAGGCAAGAACCGCTGAACTGGGCCCCGCCGTCTCCAGCACCGCTCCGCTGGGGACCGCCGTCTCAAGAACCGCTGAACTGGGCCCTTCAAGGCAAGAACCGCTGAACTGGGCCCTTCAAGGCAAGAACCACTGAACTGGGCCCTTCAAGGCAAGAACCGCTGAACTGGGCCCTTCAAGGCAAGAACCGCTGAACTGGGCCCTTCAATGTTACACCGCAGCGCTCGCTGCGGCCGCGGGCTCAGGTTGCCGCGGCGCGGCACGTTAATTTTGCCGCGGCCGACGCCCGGGCCGCGGTAGACGCCGAGGCAGACACCCAGGTCGCGGGGGTCGCCACGGCTCCGGCGAGGGCCATAAAGGCTCCAGGGAGCCGGTCTGGGGGTCACGGCGCTCGCCGCTCCCCCTTTTTTAAGTTCTGCCTTAAAGGCAGACGCGGCAGAGCCTGAAACCCCGAGGGGGTTTCAGGCATGGCCGCACACAGCGCATTATGCGCTTAACATTTATTTCTCTTGCATGTATTCACCTGCCCACCACCACTTACCGATGTTCCTAGGACAAACCGAACCCTTACACTGGGGGTTCTTTATACTTGCCTTTTTTCTCTTCCCAGCATGCTTACCACTTCCTCTCTACCCAGCATGCATTGTCTAACACACATACCTAATTCATTACTGTTTTCTTTTCCCCAATCCAAGATGGCGGTGTTCTACTTCCTGTTTCCTGTTTCCTGTCCAGGGGTATTTAAGGGGATTCCAACTGCCTGTTCATTGCGTTGCAACACTCCTTGGTGATAGTCACGCTCCTATTTGATATCCTTCTGCGAATCCTGTCTGTTCCTGATTTGCTTTGTTTTCCTGCCTTCCTGAACTGCGGTCCTAATACCCTGGTGTCCTCCTTTCGTTTCAGGGAGTTCCTGTGGAGGTTTTTTACCCTACTGGGGTTTTTCCTCTGGGACTCCTTCTGGAGGGCACGGACTGTAGTGGTTCGCTCATACCAAACAGCACCGTGGCTACCGGAAGGGGTCGCCCCTACCTCGGCCAGAGCAGAACCCGTTGGAACAAGGACCGTTCCCCTACGCCTCTCCGCTGCGAGGGTAAGACCGTTGAGAACCGCGACAGATTGCAACGCCCACAATTCCTGTTGCAGTCCGGAACTATGGATAACCCATTGGTAAACACGGAACCTACTAACCAGGACCTGCTGGCGACGATACAACAACAGGCTCAAGAACTCCAGCAATTACGTACTGAGAATACTGTTTATCGACAAACCTTTGCCTCCAGGACCACAGATGTCCCTGCAGTAGCCGCCTCTACACCTCGATTTTCCGGGGATCCCACCACATTAAAAGAATTCTTGGATGCCTTAACGGTGTACTTTGCCTTTCGCCCCTCGCAATTTGTACAAGATAAGACCAAGGTGGGGTATTTGATTAGTGCCTTATCAGGACCAGCCTTGGCCTGGGCCACACCTCTAGTAACCAGAAACGATCCCTGTCTATCTAATTATTCCACCTTTATCACTACTTTTAAACAGATGTTTGAACGCCCTGGACTCGAGGCGTCAGCAGAAGTGGCTCTTTGCGAAGTCCAACAAGGGAGTCAGGATGTATTACAATACATCACCCGTTTCAGACAATTAGCTGCAGAAACAACCTGGGTGGAACGTACCTTGGTGACACTCTTCCGTAGAGGTCTAAGAGAGGACATCAAAGATGAACTAGTACATTCTGCCAGGATAGAAAACCTCAAAGGGTTGATGGACCAAGCACTAACTATAGAGTATCGGTTAAATGAACGACGAATGGAGAAAAAGAAGAGTCGTTTGCCTTTTCACTCAGTACCATCTCGTCCCTTCGCCCATCGTTCCGAGGAAGCTCGCCCTGAATCCAAAGGGAATACCGAGGAAGAGCCCATGCAGATTGACACAGCTCGCGGACCTCTATCCGCCAGCGAAAGGGAACATAGACGAAGGAAGGGGCTTTGCCTATATTGTGGTGCAGCTGGTCACCTAATTCGCGCCTGCCCCATTCGTCCAACCAAGCCCTTGGGAAACGCCAACTCCCGTCCCCAGTAAGAAGGGTGAGGACGGGATATCGTGATATACCTTTTATTTGCTCTTCCAGGGAGGAAGGAACTGCTCTTTTTCTCTTACCAGTTATCCTCCATTTAACTGATGGCCGCGAAGCAAGAACTTTGGCTTTATTGGATTGCGGAGCCAGTGGCCTATATTTAGATGAAACCTGGGCCAAAGAACAACAAATAACACAAATACCCAAAGAAATACCAGAACAGGTACATACTGTTGATGGGTCACTCTTGGCCTCTGGACCGGTACAATACACCACCCCTACTTTCTGTTTACAGTTCGGTAAACATCAGGAAATTCTCTCGTTTGACTTAATCTCATCACCACACCATGTCATGATCCTGGGAATTCCATGGCTTACACGGCACAATCCTTACATCAACTGGGAAACAAAAACCATTTCGTTATCCTCCCATTTTTGTCAACACCATTGCTATCCGGCCGGGGATTATTGGTCCCCAAAAAGTCTCTCAACAGCACCTGCCCAGGTGGGAGGATCCATTAATGTTCTACAGGGAGTTCCCAGACAGTATCAGGACTATATCGATGTATTCCAGAAGCCAGAAAGACCTGAATTGCCACCCCACAGAGAATACGACTGTGCCATTTCTTTAGAGCCAGACACTGTAGTTCCTTTTGGGCGGATGTACTCCCTCACCGAACCAGAGAAACAAATTCTGAAGGAGTACCTAGATGAGAATCTACAAAGTGGGTTAATAACTCCCTCCTCTTCACCCGCCGGGGCTCCTCTTTTCTTTGTACCAAAGAAAACCAAAGACCTGCGTCCCTGTATCGACTTCAGAGGGTTAGACAGGATCACTATCAAAGACCGGTATCCGCTACCCCTCATCAAAGACATCTTAGAAGCAGTCAGAGGAGCCAAGAGGTTCACTAAGCTGGATCTCCGAGGAGCCTATCATCTGCTAAGAGTCAGAGAAGGTGATGAGTGGAAGACCGCCTTTAGAACACCTTTTGGTCACTACGAATATAGAGTAATGCCCTTCGGACTCACTAATGCCCCGTCCATCTTTCAAAGATTCATGGATTCTATCTTTTCTGATCTTTTGCAACAAACAGTGGTAGTGTATCTTGACGATATCCTAATTTATTCGGTTCATCCAGTGGAACATTCCAAACACGTCCGCCAAGTCTTAGAAAGACTCCGACAACATCATTTGTTCTGTAAGCCTGAAAAATGCGAATTTGATCAGATAGAAGTGAAATATTTGGGATACTGTATAGACCAAACCGGAATTGCCATGGACTCAGACAAAGTACAGGCTATATTGAACTGGCCATCTCCTTCTTCCATCAAGGAGACTCAATGTTTTCTGGGACTAGCCAACTTCTACCGGCAGTTCATAGCAGACTTTGCCCAGAGAACCAGCTTCATTACTCAAACCGTCAAAAAGGAACACCTAAAGAAAGGTTTTTGTTGGACACCAGGTGCTGAGTCAGCTTTTCAGGACTTAAAGAAAGCCTTTAGTCAAGCCCCTATTCTTCGACACCCAGACACTAGCAAACAATTCATTGTTGTCACAGACGCCTCAGAAAGAGCCATTGGGGCTGCCTTGTTACAAAGACAAGACGATGATGACCTAGAACACCCTGTATTCTATCTATCCCACATTCTATCTGATTCTGAGCGAAACTATTCCGTGCTAGAATGCGAATTACTCGCCTTAAAGGTCGCGTGCACTGAATGGAGACACTTTTTGATGGGATCAAAGGAGCCCTTCGAAGCCCGGACCGATCATAGAAATCTACAGTGTTTAAGAAATTTCCAGTGCCAAAATAGCCGTCAAGCTCGATGGGCCTTCTTCTTCAGCCAGTATGATTTCTATATCACCTACATCCCTGGTTCTCAGAACATCCTGGCGGATGCCCTGTCCCGACGTTATCCTGGGTGCGGTGATTCCGCGGTTCAAAACTTATTCGACAACAATAAAATCATAGGGGTAGCACAGACCTTTTTAGATCAAGTTAAGTCTGAATATGCCCGTCTACACGAAACAGAACTAAAGAGGTTACGTCCACAGCTGCACATAGATCATGACTACTATTATCATGATAAGGCCCTGTTTTTACCCACTAAAACAGTGCAAATCGAAGCCTTACACATGTGCCATGATTCTCCTATTGCGGGTCATCGAGGAGTGAAAGCGACTCAAGATCTTTTGCTTCGCTCTTTCTGGTGGCCAACTCTCAAGGCTGACACTGAGGCATATGTGTTATCCTGTCCTACATGTGCTCAAGCCAAGACACCCCGAACCAGACCTGTGGGCTTACTCCGCCCATTACCTGTTCCCCCAGGCCCATGGCTTACCATATCCACCGATTTTATGTGCGCCTTACCTTCCTCGATGGGAAACCACGTCATAATGGTAACTGTGGACTCCTTCACCAAGATGGCCCACTTCACGGCCTTGAGAAAGTTACCCACGGCAAAGGAGTTAAGTCAGGTCTTTACTCAAGAAATTTTCAGGCTACATGGGCTACCCCAAGTTATTATATCAGACAGAGGTCCCCAATATATCTCCCGTTTCTGGAACCAATTCTGCAAGATCTTGGGGATCCAGGTGGCCTTGTCATCCGGGTTCCACCCTCAAACCAATGGACAAACAGAACGACTCAATCAGGGTCTCGAGCAGTACTTACGTAGCTTCTGTAACGCTACACAAAGTAATTGGGCTCCCTACTTACCGCTTGCCGAATTCTCCTATAATAACTCTCTACACAGTGCCTCTAAAGTCTCTCCTTTCTATGGCTCCTATGGTTTCCATCCCAGGGCCTTCCCAACTCCCCTGAGAGACAACTCCAACCTTCCCGCCATCTCCTCTTTCGTTCGACAGCTACGGGGTATACAGCGAATTATCCATTCTAACCTTGTGTCCACCAAGTCCCGCATGAAGACAATAGCAGATAGGAGACGCTGTGCGGCTCCTCTATATCAAGTCCATGATAAGGTCTGGCTCTCCTCTAGATTCCTACCTCTCCGACTCACCCAAAACAAATTCAAGCCCCGCTTTTATGGTCCCTTTCTCATTCTCAAGAAGATCAACCCAGTGTCCATGCGTCTTCGCCTACCTCGGACATGGAAGATCCACCCAGTATTCCATGTCTCGCAACTGAAACCTTACCGTCCTGATCTCTTTCATAGGCAGTTGCCCTGTCCCCCTCCTTTGTTGGTTGACAATGTGCCTGAATACGAAGTGCAGGAGGTCTGTGACTCTCGATTTTTCCATGGGCGCCTCCAATACCTTATTCATTGGAAGGGGTACCCTTTGAGTGAGTGTTCCTGGGAGGATGCCTCTTCAGTCCATGCTCCTCTTTTAATCCGCCGCTTTTTTCGGCTCTTCCCTCACAAACCCGGGGCCTCGGGGAGGGGGCATACTGTTACACCGCAGCGCTCGCTGCGGCCGCGGGCTCAGGTTGCCGCGGCGCGGCACGTTAATTTTGCCGCGGCCGACGCCCGGGCCGCGGTAGACGCCGAGGCAGACACCCAGGTCGCGGGGGTCGCCGCGGCTCCGGCGAGGGCCATAAAGGCTCCAGGGAGCCGGTCTGGGGGTCACGGCGCTCGCCGCTCCCCCTTTTTAAAGTTCTGCCTTAAAGGCAGACGCGGCAGAGCCTGAAACCCCGAGGGGGTTTCAGGCATGGCCGCACACAGCGCATTATGCGCTTAACATTTATTTCTCTTGCATGTATTCACCTGCCCACCACCACTTACCGATGTTCCTAGGACAAACCGAACCCTTACACTGGGGGTTCTTTATACTTGCCTTTTTTCTCTTCCCAGCATGCTTACCACTTCCTCTCTACCCAGCATGCATTGTCTAACACACATACCTAATTCATTACTGTTTTCTTTTCCCCAATCCAAGATGGCGGTGTTCTACTTCCTGTTTCCTGTTTCCTGTCCAGGGGTATTTAAGGGGATTCCAACTGCCTGTTCATTGCGTTGCAACACTCCTTGGTGATAGTCACGCTCCTATTTGATATCCTTCTGCGAATCCTGTCTGTTCCTGATTTGCTTTGTTTTCCTGCCTTCCTGAACTGCGGTCCTAATACCCTGGTGTCCTCCTTTCGTTTCAGGGAGTTCCTGTGGAGGTTTTTTACCCTACTGGGGTTTTTCCTCTGGGACTCCTTCTGGAGGGCACGGACTGTAGTGGTTCGCTCATACCAAACAGCACCGTGGCTACCGGAAGGGGTCGCCCCTACCTCGGCCAGAGCAGAACCCGTTGGAACAAGGACCGTTCCCCTACGCCTCTCCGCTGCGAGGGTAAGACCGTTGAGAACCGCGACATTCAAGGCAAGAACCGCTGAACTGGGCCCTTCAAGGCAAGAACCACTGAACTGGGCCCTTCAAGGCAAGAACCGCTGAACTGGGCCCTTCAAGGCAAGAACCGCTGAACTGGGCCCTTCAAGGCAAGAACCGCTGAACTGGGCCCTTCAAGGCAAGAACCGCTGAACTGGGCCCTTCCAGGCAGGAACCGCTGGCCCTTTGACAGACGTGGCAGGGCAGGATCTGTCTCGGGCAGGGCTGCAGGATGTCCTCTGGCCAACATGCCTCCTCCAGTGGCAGTGGAGTCTGTTATGGACTGTTTGGACTGTGGCTTTGCTCTCCCCAGGATGGCCCAGTGGGCAGGCCACCCACTGTATGGACTGTATGGACTGTGGCTTTGCTCTCCCCAGGATGGCCCAGTGGGCAGGCCACCCACTGTATGGACTGTTTGGACTGTGGCTTTGCTCTCTCCAGGATGGCCCAGTGGGCAGGCCACCCACTGTATGGACTGTTTGGACTGTGGCTTTGCTCTCCCCAGGATGGCCCAGTGGGCAGGCCACCCACTGTATGGACTGTTTGGACTGTGGCTTTGCTCTCCCCAGGATGGCCCAGTGGGCAGGCCACCCACTGTATGGACTGTTTGGACTGTGGCTTTGCTCTCCCCAGGATGGCCCAGTGGGCAGGCCACCCACTGTATGGACTGTTTGGACTGTGGCTTTGCTCTCCCCAGGATGGGCCAGTGGTCATGGAGTCCCCTCGTGGATCTGGCGTCGTGTACTCAAGTGGCTGAGGTGCCCCCCCTTCCCTTCCCCCTGAGGTGCCTGTCCTTTTTTCTTTCTGATGCCCCTGCAGTGTTCTCTCCGTGGAGTTCTTGTCGTGGGACTGGGCCTTGCCCCTTTGCTCAGGACCCCTGTGGTCCACGGACAGTGGTTGGACTACATTTAGTAGCTGTATATATTTTGTACATAGTTTATTTATTTATTTGGATTACTGCTGTCCATTTTTCAATATATCTGCCCGTTTGAGATCTCTTCTTTTGGTCTTTGCATTATTTCGGAAGGGGGGGGTTTGTGGGTTGTGACAGTGATCTGTGGGAACGCATTGATGTGTGTGTTGTAGTGGGTGTGGGTGGGTGGGTGTGTGCCGGTAATCTTTTCCCTCCCCTGTGTCGTAGGTGCAGTACTCACCGATGTCTTCCGCGCCGCCGGGCGTGCTCCTGGTACAGGAGCAGGTATAGGAGTGCGGGGATGACCTGCAACTCGGGTTCCATACTGCCGGAATCTCGCGTGGTGTATGTGGAGGTGAGCGTTTTCCCGTTCGTAGTCTGTTTCCGCCGTGTTTTTATCGGCGGTGCTCCCACCCCGGAAAAGCTGGCGGATTGGTGGGTCGTGATAGGGTGGGCGGTACATTGTCTGCCGCCTGGCTGTTGGCGGGGACCGCCGCGCTGTTTGTTTGTTCCGCCGTGGCGGGCGGAGTGTTAATGCGGCGGGCTGTGTTGGCGGTTCCCGCCAGGGTCAGAATTGCATATTTTGGACCGCCGGCCTGTTGGCGGGTTGGCCGCCGCTTTATCACCGACCGCCAGGGTCAGAATGAGGGCCTTTGTCTGTACCATGGGTCTCTAAGAAGCAACGCTGTACTATCGCTGCATGCTCATCGGAGAGGTGTTATCTCCAGGACTTTGTATCCTTATATTCGGTTCTGTTGGTAGTACATTTTGTTTGTTTTCTAGTATATTTCTTTTTTTCTTTCCTCTTCTGTGTGAAGTAAAACATGGGAGGGATGTAGAGAGCCACCCGGGCTCTTCTCACGTTTGTAACTAGTTCTGCGTGGCCTGATGGAACGCGGAACCGAGGTTATCTAATAAATCTGGGGCTGCGCTTATGCAGTTCCCCATGACACTGCATCCGTGTGTGCACACGTTTCCTTCCACAGTGTTACACAGGGTGTGGACCCGAGCCATTACACTTTGGTCTTTACATCACTCGGGTTCACGTACATATTACATACCCTGTGTTATTACGTCATAAATAAGCAACAAATATCCTACCATGATGTACGGTCACTTGCCGAAAAGTGCAACACTTGACTCCAGGATCCCATAAACCGGTGGCCGAGGTGTGGACCCGGAAAGAGAGCGGAGTCACCGGGCAGAGCATTGCATAGCGGTGTCTGACGGTCAACTTATACATTCATTTTATAAACTCTCTGCCACAAAGACATTTACAACAAGACAATGTGATAGTAAATCTGTTCCTGCTTACTTAGTTGGAGACACGGAGGCTGCATTTTAAAATCTCCTATGACATTAAGGCACTTGCTGCAGTAATCTTTGCTGCCCAGCAACGTTCATAGGATCATAATGAGGGCAGGATCATTCTGGTGGTTAACAAACCAACTGGAGAGATCTAGGTTTTGCCTGGTCAATGATATGACTCATAAAGTAGCTGTAGGAGGCTGGACTGGCTTGTAGTGAGTACCTAGGGGTACTTGCACCTTGCACCAGGCCCAGTTATCCCTTATTAGTGTATAGGGTGTCTAGCAGCATAGGCTGATAGATAATGGTAGCTTAGCAGAGCAGCTTAGGCTGAACTAGGAGAATAGTGAAGCTCCTACAGTACCACCTAGTGTCATATGCACAATATCATAAGAAAACACAATACACTGATATACTAAAAATAAAGGTACTTTATTTTTATGACAATATGCCAAAAGTATCTCAGTGAGTACCCTCAGTATGAGGATAGCAAATATACACAAGATATATGTACACAATACCAAAATATGCAGTAATAGTATTAGAAAACAGTGCAAACAATGTATAGTTACAATAGGATGCAATGGGGACACATAGGGATAGGGGCAACACAAACCATATACTCCAAAAGTGGAATGCGAACCACGAATGGACCCCAAACCTATGTGACCTTGTAGAGGGTCGCTGGGACTATTAGAAAATAATAAGGGTTAGAAAAATAGCCCACCCCAAGACCCTGAAAAGTGAGTGCAAAGTGCACTAAAGTTCCCCTAAGGACATAGAAGTCGTGATAGGGGAATTCTGCAGGAAAGACACAAACCAACAATGCAACAACGATGGATTTCCAGTCGAGGGTACCTGTGGAACAAGGGGACCAAGTCCAAAAGTCACAAGCAAGTCGGAGATGGGCAGATGCCCAGGAAATGCCAGCTGTGGGTGCAAAGATGCTGCTACTAGACAGTAGAAGCGTAGGTTTCTGCAAGAACGACAAGGGCTAGAGAATTCCCCTTTGGAGGACGGATCCCTCACGCCGTGGAGAGTCGTGCAGAAGTCTTTTCCCGCCAAAAGACCGTCAACAAACCTTGCTAGCTGCAAATCGTGCAGTTAGTGTTTTTGGATGCTGCTGTGGCCCAGGAGGGACCAGGATGTCGCCAATTGCGTCAGGGGACAGAGGGGGCGTTGAGCAAGACAAGGAGCCCTCTCAGCAGCAGGCAGCACCCGCAGAAGTGCCAGAAACAGGCACTACGAGGATGCGTGAAACGGTGCTCACCCGAAGTCACACAAAGGAGTCCCACGTCGCCGGAGAACAACTTAGGAGGTCATGCAATGCAGGTTAGAGTGCCGTGGACCCAGGCTGGACTGTACACAAAGGATTTCCGCCGGAAGTGCAAAAGTCGCGGTTCCCAGCAATGCAGTCTGGTGTGGGGAGGCAAGGACTTACCTCCACCAAACTTGGATTGAAGAGTCACTGGACTGTGGGAGTCACTTGGACAGAGTTGTTGGATTCAAAGGACCTCGCTCGTCGTGCTGAGAGGAGAACCAAGGTACCGGTGATGCAGTTCTTTGGTGCCTGCGGTTGCAGGGGGACGATTCCGTCGACCCACGGGAGATTTCTTCGGAGCTTCTAGTGCAGAGAGGAGGCAGACTACCCCCACAGCATGCAACACCAGGAAAACAGCCGAGAAGGCGGCAGGATCAGCGTTACAGAGTTGCAGTAGTCGTCTTCGCTACTATGTTGCAGTTTTGCAGGCTTCCAGCGCGGTCAGCAGTCGATTCCTTGGCAGAAGGTGAAGAGAGAGATGCAGAGGAACTCGGATGAGCTCTTGCATTCATTATCTAAGGAATCCCAAGAGACAGAGACCCTAAATAGCCAGAAAAGAGGGTTTGGCTACCTAGGGGAGAGGATAGGCTAGCAACACCTGAAGGAGCCTATCAGAAGGAGTCTCTGACGTCACCTGGTGGCACTGGACACTCAGAGCAGTCCAGTGTGCCAGCAGCACCTCTGTTTCCAAGATGGCAGAGGTCTGGAGCACACTGGAGGAGCTCTGACCACCTCCCAGGGGAGGTACAGGTCAGGGGAGTGGTCACTCCCCTTCCCTTTGTCCAGTTTCGCGCCAGAGCAGGGCTAAGGGGTCCCTGAACCAGTGTAGACTGGCTTATGCAGAAATGGGCACCATGTGTGCCCATGAAAGCATTTCCAGAGGCTGGGGGAGGCTACTCCTCCCCTGCCTTCACACCATTTTCCAAAGGGAGAGGGTGTAACACCCTCTCTCAGAGGAAGTCCTTTGTTCTGCCATCCTGGGCCAGGCCTGGCTGGACCCCAGGAGGGCAGATGCCTGTCTGAGGGGTTGGCAGCAGCAGCAGCTGCAGTGAAACCCAGGGAAAGGCAGTTTGGCAGTACCAGGGTCTGTGCTACAGACCACTGGGATCATGGGATTGTGCCAACTATGCCAGGATGGTATAGAGGGGGCAATTCCATGATCATAGACATGTTACATTGCCATATTCGGAGTTACCATTGTGAAGCTACATATAGGTAGTGACCTATATGTAGTGCACATGTGTAATAGTGTCCCCGCATTCACAAAGTCCGGGGAATTGGCCCTGAACAATATGGGGGGCACCTTGGCTAGTGCCAGGGTGCCCACACACTAAGTAACTTAGCACCCAACCTTTACCAGGTAAAGGTTAGACATATAGGTGACTTATAAGTTACTTAAGTGTAGTGAAAAATGGCTGTGAAATAACGTGGACGTTATTTCACTCAGGCTGCAGTGGCAGGCCTGTGTAAGAATTGTCAGAGCTCCCTATGGGTGGCAAAAGAAATGCTGCAGCCCATAGGGGTCTCCTGGAACCCCAATACCCTGGGTACCTCAGTACCATATACTAGGGAATTATAAGGGTGTTCCAGTAAGCCAATGTAAATTGGTAAAATTGGTCACTGGCCTGTTAGTGACAATTTGAAAGAAATGAGAGAGCATAACCGCTGAGGTTCTGGTTAGCAGAGCCTCAGTGAGACAGTTAGTCATAACACAGGTAACACATTCAGGCACACTTATGAGCACTGGGGCCCTGACTAGCAGGGTCCCAGTGACACATACAACTAAAACAATATATATACAGTGAAAAATGGGGGTAACATGCCAGGCAAGATGGTACTTTCCTACACAACCCCCCCCCCAAACGAAGGACAATAAGACTAGCCATGACCTGATGAGTCTTCATTGTCTAAGTGGAAATATCTGGAGAGTCCATCTGCATTGGAGTGGCTACTCCCAGGTCTATGTTCCACTGTATAGTCCATTCCCTGTAGGGATATGGACCACCTCAACAATTTAGGATTTTCACCTTTCATTTGTTTTAGCCAAAGTAGAGGTTTGTGGTCTGTCTGAACAATGAAGTGAGTGCCAAACAGGTATTGCCTCAACTTCTTCAGTGCCCAGACCACAGCAAAGGCCTCCCTCACAATGGCAGACCAACGCTTTTCTCTATGGGTCAACCTCCTAATAATAAAAGCAACAGGTTGATTCTGGCCCTCAGAATTAAGTTGTGATAGGACTGCCCCTACTCCTAATTCAGATGCATCAGTTTGGACATAGAATTTTTTAGAGTAACAAGGGCTTTTCAGGACAGGTGCAGAGCACATGGCCTGCTTCAGCTCCTCAAAAGCTTTCTGACAGCTAGCTGTCCACAATACCTTTTTAGGCATCTTTTTGGATGTGAGGTCATTAAGAGGGGCTGCCATGGAGCCATAGTTCTTAATGAACCTCCTGTAATACCCAGTGAGGCCTAGGAAGGCTCTCACCTGAGTCTGAGTAGTAGGGGGAACCCAATCTATAATAGTTTGGATTTTCCCCTGAAGTGGTGCAATCTGTTCACCACCAACAAGGTGTCCCAGATAAACCACCTTCCCCTGCCCTATCTGGCACTTTGAAGCCTTGATAGTGAGGCCTGCCTTTTGCAGGGCCTCTAAAACTTTCCATAGGTGGACCAGGTGATCATCCCAACTGGAGCTAAAGACAGCTATATCGTCCAGATATGCTGCACTAAAAGCTTCCAGCCCTTGTAGGACTCTGTTCACCAACCTCTGAAAAGTGGCAGGTGCATTTTTCAATCCAAAAGGCATTACTGTGAATTGGTAATGTCCTCCAATGGTAGAAAATGCAGTCTTAGGTTTAGCATCTTCTGACAATTTGATCTGCCAATACCCTGCAGTCAAATCAAAAGTGCTTAGACACTTGGCAGATGCCAGTGTATCTATGAGCTCATCTGCCCTGGGCATAGGGTGAGCATCAGTTTTGGTTACCTGGTTGAGACCTCTATAATCTACACAAAACCACATTTCTTTCTTTCCATCCTTGGAATGAGGTTTTGGTACAAGTACCACAGGAGAAGCCCATGGACTTTCAGAGTGCTCAACCACTCCCAGTTCTAACATTTTCTGCACCTCTTGCTTTATGCAGTCTCTGACATGGTCAGGCTGCCTATAGATCTTACTTTTGACAGGCAAGCTGTCTCCAGTATCTATAGTGTGCTCACACCAAGAAGTGGTACCTGGCACAGTAGAGAAGAGTTCAGAGAACTGACCCAGGAGATTTATGCAATGGTCTTTCTGCTCAGCAGTAAGACAATCAGCCAAAACTACTCCTTCCATTAGAGCATCTTGTTCTGTGGAAGAGAAGAGATCAGGTAGAGGATCACTGTCTTCTTCCTGTCCCTCATCAGTTGCCATGAGCAGGGTGAGATTAGCCCTGTCATAGTAGGGTTTCAAGCGATTGACATGGAGCACCCTAAGGGGACTCCTGGCAGTGCCTAAGTCAACTAAGTAGGTGACTTCACCCTTCTTTTCAACAATTATGTGGGGTCCACTCCATTTATCTTGGAGTGCTCTTGGGGCCACAGGCTCCAAGACCCACACTTTCTGCCCTGGTTGGTACTGAACCAAAACAGCCTTCTGATCATGCCATTGCTTCTGGAGCTCTTGGCTGGCCTGAAGGTTTTTACTGGCCTTTTTCATATACTTAGCTATCGTTGATCTGAGGCCAAGTACATAATCCACAATATCTTGTTTTGGAGCTTTTAAAGGTTGTTCCCAACCCTCCTTGACAAGTGTTAGTGGACCCCTAACAGGGTGTCCAAAGAGGAGTTCAAAGGGGCTGAAGCCCACTCCTTCCTGGGGTACCTCCCTGTAGGCAAAAAGGAGGCATGGTAAAAGGATATCCCATCTCCTGCGGAGTTTTTCTGGGAGTCCCATAATCATGCCTTTGAGAGTTTTGTTAAATCTCTCCACCAGTCCATTTGTTTGTGGATGATAGGGTGTAATGAACTTGTAAGTTACACCACACTCCTTCCACATGGCCTTTAAGTAAGCAGACATGAAATTGCTTCCCCTGTCTGATACTACTTCCTTTGGGAAGCCCACCCTAGAAAATATTCCCAGGAGGGCCTTTGCCACTGCAGGTGCTGTAGTGGTCCTTAAAGGAATTGCTTCAGGATATCTTGTGGCATGGTCCACTACCACCAAGATAAACCTATTGCCTGAAGCAGTAGGAGGGTCAAGGGGGCCAACTATGTCAACCCCTACCCTTTCAAAGGGAACCCCAACCACAGGCAGTGGAATAAGGGGTGCCTTTGGAGTGCCACCTGTCTTGCCACTGGCTTGACAGGTTTCACAGGACTTACAAAATTCTTTTGTGTCCTCAGACATTCTAGGCCAATGAAACAAGGGAACAAGCCTGTCCCAAGTTTTCATTTGTCCTAGATGCCCAGCTAGGGGAATGTTGTGGGCTAGAGTTAGGAGGAACTTTCTGTACTCCTGAGGAATCACTAACCTCCTGGCAGTTCCAGGTTTAGGATCCCTTGCTTCAGTGTACAAGAGGTTGTCCTCCCAGTAAACTCTGTGAGAGTCACTGACATCCCCATTAGCCTGTTTGACAGCTTGCTGTCTTAGACCCTCTAGTGTGGGACAGGTATGCTGTGCCACACTCAGCTCCTCCCTGGCAGGCCCCCCTTCACCCAAAAGCTCAGCAGTGTCTGCTTCCAGCTCCTCTGGTGTAGGTTCTGCACAGGGTGGAAATTCTTCTTCCTCAGAAGTAGAATCCACTGTAGAGGGAGGGATAGTAGGAAGTGTTTTACTTCTACTAGCCCTAGCTTTAGGGAGCACTTGGTCCATTGTTCCAGGATCCAAGCTTCCCTGTCCTTTTTGCTTTTTGGCCTGAGCCCTTGTTAAAGCAAAAATATGCCCTGGGATGCCCAGCATTGCTGCATGGGCCTCCAACTCCACATCTGACCAAGCTGATGTCTCCAAATAATTTCCTAGTAGACAGTCTACAGGTAAATCTGTGGCTACCACAACTTTCTTTGGACCAGTAACCCCCCCCCCCAGTTGAGATTTACAACAGCCAAGGGGTGGCTAAGTGTGTTGTTGTGAGCATCGGTTACTTGGTACTGGTGACCAAGTAGGTGTTGTTCAGGGTGGACCAGTTTCTCTATGACCATAGTCACACTGGCTCCAGTGTCCCTGTAGGCCTGAACCTCAACACCATTTATTAGGGGTAGTTGCTTGTACTTATCCATGTTAAGGGGACAAGCAACCAAGGTGGCTAAATCAATAGCCCCCTCAGAGACTAACACAGCCTCTGTGGTCTCCCTAATCAGACCGACCCCAACTAAGTTACCAAAAGTGAGCCCAGCTACTCCCTTGGATTGGCTATTAGTAGGTTTGCTCCCACCACCACTGCTATTAGTAGGGACACTAGGTGTAGCAGTAGGGGTTGTAGTGGTAGGAGGCTTGGTGCTTTTCTTTGGACAACTGGGATCTGTTGTCCAATGGCCTTTTATTTTACATAAATAGCACCATGGTTTCTTTTCTTTGTTTTGATTAGAAGAGGATTTGGGCCCACCACCCCCACCAGAATGTTTTTGTGGGCCTGATGAAGACTCATTTTTAGATTTGTCCCCACTCTTGTCAGAAGACTTACCATCCTTCTTCGTGTTGCCATCTTTGTCACCCCCTGTATGAACTTTTCTGTTCACCCTTGTTCTGATCCATTTGTCTGCCTTCTTTCCCAATTCTTGGGGAGAGGTCAGATCAGAGTCCACCAAGTACTGGTGTAACAAATCAGACACACAATTATTAAGAATATGCTCTCTCAGGATCAAGTTATACAGGCTGACATAATCAGTAACTTTACTGCCATGTAACCACCCCTCCAAGGCCTTCACTGAATGGTCAATGAAATCAACCCAGTCTTGTGAAGACTCCTTTTTGGTCTCTCTGAACTTTATCCTGTATTGTTCAGTGGTTAAGCCATAACCATCCAGGAGTGCATTCTTAAGAACTGTAAAATTATTGGCATCACTTTCTTTCACAGTAAGGAGCCTATCCCTACCCTTTCCACTAAATGATAGCCATAGGATAGCAGCCCACTGCCTTTGAGGGACATCCTATACAACACAGGCCCTCTCAAGTGCAGCAAACCACTTGTTAATGTCATCCCCCTCCTTATAAGGGGGAACTATCTTGTGCAGATTCCTAGAATCATGCTCTTTTGCAGGATGACTATTGGGAATTCTGCTGCTGCCACCATGGGTTTCTAAACCCAGTTTCTGTCTCTCCTTCTCTACTTCTAAGGACTGTCTGACCAAATCCAGCTGTTGCTTCATGAGCTTCAGTCTGGTTTGTTCCACTCTCAATCTATTGAGCTCCCTTTCTAACAATCTGTCATCAGGGTGAGTGGGAGGGACATGTCTTGAAACAGAAGTATGGTAAGAATGGACAGAAGGAGACCTGTCCCTTACAGAGGGCACCCTAACAGCTTGGTTAACAGAAACATCACTTCTACTGTGGTGAGAATGAATGCTCTTGTTATGATGTGAGACAACACTATCTGTATGATGTGACTCAACATCAGTACCAACTATGCTAGACTGTCTAGTAATGGGCAGGCTCTGAAGTTTCTTTCCTGAATCTTTTTCTAGGGGTGTCCCTGGATCAGATTGGGAACCATTAGCTACTTTTTCAACAGATGGGGCCCTTTTGGCCTTATCTTGTTCTCTAAGCATGTTAAGCAATAATTCCAAGGAAGGATTCTTCCCTACACTCAAACCTCTTTCTACACAGAGACTCCTTGCTCCTCTCCAGCTAAGGTGGTCATATGCAAGGTTGGACAGATCAACATTTTGGCCTGTGCCAGACATTTTAGAAAGAGTCTAAGTGACAGAAAAAGTGATAAAAAAGTTTTTAGAGCTTTTAGAAAGACAGAAAAAAAAACTTTTAAACTTTTAAGAACTTTTAGAAAGTTTAGAAGTACTTTTCAGCACTTTAGAAAAGAGTGAAAAGAGGAAATGCAAAACTTTTTAGTTATGTGTACATACACTGAACTTGTTTTGTATATTTTTCTCTTATGAAAAGTACAATGACAAGAGTGGTAAGTAGTCTCAAAGCACTTATCCCACCGCTGCACAACCAATGTAGGAGGCTGGACTGGCTTGTAGTGAGTACCTAGGGGTACTTGCACCTTGCACCAGGCCCAGTTATCCCTTATTAGTGTATAGGGTGTCTAGCAGCATAGGCTGATAGATAATGGTAGCTTAGCAGAGCAGTTTAGGCTGAACTAGGAGACGAGTGAAGCTCCTACAGTACCACCTAGTGTCATATGCACAATATCATAAGAAAACACAATACACAGATATACTAAAAATAAAGGTACTTTATTTTTATGACAATATGCCAAAAGTATCTCAGTGAGTACCCTCAGTATGAGGGTAGCAAATATACACAAGATATATGTACACAATACCAAAATATGCAGTAATAGTATTAGAAAACAGTGCAAACAATGTATAGTTACAATAGGATGCAATGGGGACACATAGGGATAGGGGCAACACAAACCATATACTCCAAAAGTGGAATGCGAACCACGAATGGACCCCAAACCTATGTGACCTTGTAGAGGGTCGCTGGGACTATTAGAAAATAGTAAGGGTTAGAAAAATAGCCCACCCCAAGACCCTGAAAAGTGAGTGCAAAGTGCACTAAAGTTCCCCAAAGGACATAGAAGTCGTGATAGGGGAATTCTGCAGGAAAGACACAAACCAACAATGCAACAATGATGGATTTCCAGTCGAGGGTACCTGTGGAACAAGGGGACCAAGTCCAAAAGTCACAAGCAAGTCGGAGATGGGCAGATGCCCAGGAAATGCCAGCTGTGGGTGCAAAGATGCTGCTACTGGACAGTAGAAGCATAGGTTTCTGCAAGAACGACAAGGGCTAGAGACTTTCCCTTTGGAGGACGGATCCCTCACGCCGTGAAGAGTCGTGCAGAAGTGTTTTCCCGCCGAAAGACCGCCAACAAACCTTTCTAGCTGCAAATCGTGCGCTTAGTATTTTTGGATGCTGCTGTGGTCCAGGAGGGACCAGGATGTCGCCAATTGCGTCAGGGGACAGAGGGGTGTCAAGCAAGACAAGGAGCCCTCTCAGCAGCAGCCAATACCCGCAGAAGTGCCAGAAACAGGCACTACAAGGATGTGTGAAACGGTGCTCACCCGAAGTCGCACAAAGGAGTCCCACGTCGCCGGAGAACAACTTAGGAGGTCGTGCAATGCAGGTTAGAGTGCCGTGGACCCAGGCTGGACTGTGCACAAAGGATTTCCGCCAGAAGTGCACGGAGGCCGGAGTAGCTGCAAAAGTCGCGGTTCCTAGCAATGCAGTCTGGCGTGGGGAGGCAAGGACTTACCTCCACCAAACTTGGACTGAAGAGTCACTGGACTGTGGGAGTCACTTGGACAGAGTTGCTGGATTCAAGGGACCTCGCTCGTCATGCTGAGAGGAGACCCAAGGTACAGGTGATGCAGTTCTTTGGTGCCTGCGGTTGCAGGGGGACGATTCCGTCGACCCACGGGAGATATCTTCGGAGCTTCTAGTGCAGAGAGGAGGCAGACTACCGCCACAGCATGCACCACCAGGAAAACAGTCGAGAAGGCGGCAGGATCAGCGTTACAGAGTTGCAGTAGTCGTCTTTGCTACTATGTTGCAGTTTTGCAGGCTTCCAGCGCGGTCAGCAGTCGATTCCTTGGCAGAAGGTGAAGAGAGAGATGCAGAGGAACTCGGATGAGCTCTTGCATTCGTTATCTAAGGAATCCCAAGAGACAGAGACCCTAAATAGCCAGAAAAGAGGGTTTGGCTACCTAGAGGAGAGGATAGGCTAGCAACACCTGAAGGAGCCTATCAGAAGGAGTCTCTGACGTCACCTGGTGGCACTGGCCACTCAGAGCAGTCCAGTGTGCCAGCAGCACCTCTGTTTCCAAGATGGCAGAGGTCTGGAGCACACTGGAGGAGCTCTGAGCACCTCCCAGGGGAGGTACAGGTCAGGGGAGTGGTCACTCCCCTTCCCTTTGTCCAGTTTCGCGCCAGAGCAGGGCTAAGGGGTCCCTGAACCGGTGTAGACTGGCTTATGCAGAAATGGGCACCATGTGTGCCCATGAAAGCATTTCCAGAGGCTGGGGGAGGCTACTCCTCCCCTGCCTTCACACCATTTTCCAAAGGGAGAGGGTGTAACACCCTCTCTCAGAGGAAGTCCTTTGTTCTGCCATCCTGGGCCAGGCCTGGCTGGACCCCAGGAGGGCAGATGCCTGTCTGAGGGGTTGGCAGCAGCTGCAGTGAAACCCAGGGAAAGGCAGTTTGGCAGTACCAGGGTCTGTGCTACAGACCACTGGGATCATGGGATTGTGCCAACTATGCCAGGATGGTATAGAGGGGGCAATTCCATGATCATAGACATGTTACATGGCCATATTCGGAGTTACCATTGTGAAGCTACATATAGGTAGTGACCTATATGTAGTGGACGCGTGTAATGGTGTCCCCGCACTCACAAAGTCCGGGGAATTGGCCCTGAACAATGTGGGGGCACCTTGGCTAGTGCCAGGGTGCCCACACACTAAGTAACTTAGCACCCAACCTTTACCAGGTAAAGGTTAGACATATAGGTGACTTATAAGTTACTTAAGTGCAGTGAAAAATGGCTGTGAAATAACGTGGACGTTATTTCACTCAGGCTGCAGTGGCAGGCCTGTGTAAGAATTGTCAGCGCTCCCTATGGGTGGCAAAAGAAATGCTGCAGCCCATAGGGATCTCCTGGAACCCCAATACCCTGGGTACCTCAGTACCATATACTAGGGAATTATAAGGGTGTTCTAGTAAGCCAATGTAAATTGGTAAAATTGGTCACTAGCCTGTTAGTGACAATTTGAAAGAAATGAGAGAGCATAACCACTGAGGTTCTGGTTAGCAGAGCCTCAGTGAGACAGTTAGTCACTACACAGGTAACACATTCAGGCACACTTATGAGCACTGGGGCCCTGGGTTGCAGGGTCCCAGTGACACATACACTAAAACAACATATATACAGTGAAAAATGGGGGTAACATGCCAGGCAAGATGGTACTTTCCTACAGTAGCAAAGAAGGTTAATGTGCCTGCTGGAAAGTACATTGTGTAACATCAGATCACAAATGTGCATGTTATGTGGAGAAGTAACTGCTTTTGACACAGAGATCCTTTTCTTGCTTCTGGTACATAAGTTCCAATTTTTCTGATAAAGCACAGAGAGCTATTAATCAGCACCAAGGAGCTCCTTGCAAAAAGCAACCAAATGTTTAGATTTTTCTTTCTCGTTCTGCTGTTATTCCAAGAAGATTTCTAAAAATTTGAACCCAGGCCCCCAGGTTGCAAACGCAGTAGCTCGAGACATTCGGCCAGATCTCTCCCCCATTTTTCCTTTCCACCTGTATGGTTTATTGGCCTAATCTCCTTCTCCTTCCCACTTGTATGATGTCTTTGCCTAATGTGTGTGTGATGTAAAACACTCTGAGACCCTACACTGGGATGAGTAGTGTACAAAAGAAATGAAAAAGAAAAATTAATTAGTGCTATTTTAATCGCTATTAGTGTAATTTCTCCTCCACACTGATACATTTGACGTTCTCACAGTGCATTCATCTGTCACACACACAGGCGTTTAACCAAGTCAAAAACCTGCCTCCAAATCATATTTTCCATTAAGTACTTGTGAAGTGATAAGCTGTGTATCTTTTTTTTCCCTGAGTCTAGACAATAGGCCCCAGTTAGCTCCCAGCCAGGGTCACACTGCAACAAAAGCAGGGCTGATAGCCCTTTAAATGAAGCCTTTGTTTTGGCCCAGCTGAAAGTGAAAATACGAAAGGCCTCTCAGCCTACAGTTTGCTGCTCTGAAGGAAAAGGAAGCATGTGTTCTGCATGTGTTCTGATGTTGGCAAATTACGCTGAAGAAACTCATTATACTTCTCTGGGGCCAGTCCAGATCCCCAATATGGCTCAACAATAGCTGCCAGATCCAGGATCTTGCGGATCTCTTTCATTTCCTGTACTCGGTTGATCATACATAAAGCTATACCTTTATCTCTTCACATCTTGTGTGATGGCACCGGAGGTGGCAGGGCCACCCCCTTGGTTTTTAGTTTGTTCCAACTGTGATTTAGTGTATAATCGGTGGATACGTGCCAGGGGAGGAAGGGTAAACTTTTGGAAGTGAGTTTTGAAGGTAAATGAGAATCTGATAATGGGGAAAAGAAAACACTCAGCGTGGGGGCGTGAAGGCACAGGATCCTGATTAAATTATATAATAGGGGCAATGGGAGCAATTGAGAAACAAATGATCACTGTTGAGGAATCCCTATCCACACATAAGAAGGCAGTATTAGACTCCACCCACTGTGTATCTGTTATCCCTAGAGGACCTCTGATAGATAGGACCGCTGCTCACTCAAGTGTTAAATGCATGCTGTAAAATTGGCCTACTGGAGTCTTGGTCGGAAGCCCTTATTGTGTCAGTCTTTAAAAAGGGGGACAGGCATAGTGCAACTTGCTATCGGCTAATCTCTCTATTAGATTAAAGGGTGAAAGTGGTGGGACATATCGTATTGGAGAGATTGAAGGATTGTCCCATCAGAATAGCGTGCTATCTGACCTACATTGTGGGTTTTGTGAAGGGGTGGGGACCATCCAGCAGTGCCTTAACCTAAAGATGCTGGTTGAGAAATATTGTATCATCAAACAAGTAGACTATATTTGGCCTTTGGTGATTTGTCAGTAAATTGAGGATTACTATGAAGAACCCTAGGGTGGATCCAGCGATCATACATTTCATCAGGCAAATGTACAAGGGTAGTAGGGCCAGAGTCCGGTACGGATTACAGGGCGAGTGTACCCAGTCATTTAGAATATAGAGGGGGTTAAGGCAAGGGTATGGTTTGGCTCCTTTTCTTTTCTCCTTATATATTAACAGCCTAGGCAGCACGTTAAGTGCGAATTGTAAAAGTCTGCCCCAAATAGGACACCGCCCTGTCCCCATCCTGCTTTACGCAGATGATGCCATGCTTATGGCACGTACACCTTGAGCACTTCAGCAGCTACTAACAAGCTTTGTATCGAACAAGGAGGAGCTAGGATTACTAGTCAATCAGAGCAAGGCTTTTGACTCGAGGTGTGGAAAGGCGCTATCAAACTCTTATAGTCCAACGATAAATGGCACCAAAATTGATTATGTTAAGTCGTTGTCATACCTGGGGGTTATTTTTGACCGCAATGGTTCTTAGTCAACGGCTATCAAGACTAGGGGGCTACACTTCCAGAAAACGATTTTGACATTGAGAAGTTTCACAAGTAAGCTTTGGAAAAAAAACTAGGGTAATATTGTCAGTATATAAAGCTAAATGTGTGTCTACTGCCCTGTGTGGGGGAGGCCTCTGGGGCCATGCAAACAGCAAACCTTTGCAGATCTCCGAAAATGCTTTTTTGAAGTACCTTCTTTCTCTCCCGCTGGGTAGTTCATCCTTCGTATGCCATGCTGAATTAGGGGTTTCTTTTATCTCAAGTTTAGTAAAGATCCAGCCGATTCTGCTGTGGCATAAAATATGGTCCTCTGAGCATACTGAACTGAATCAGGACATTATTGTTGACTGCCTTAGATCCACCCAAGCAGGAAGAGTAAGGTGGTTACAATATGTAAAGATCTTCCTGAGTGACTTGGGGCATCAAGATTATTTCCCTAAACCTGAAATGCTAAAGTCAGTTTCAAGGAAATCTCTGAAGCAGGAGTGCTTGAACCACATAGAAGAGCTAAGGTTATCTGTTGAGCTGCTCAAACCAAGTGTGGTAAAAAATCAGTTGATTTTAAACTAATTCGACATGCAAGTGCATCTCAGTGAAGTAAGCAACTATCAGCATAGATTTGTGTTGACCAGGTTTAGATTGGCATCTTTCATCACTTGGTGAGCTTTCCAAATATGAACAACTGGTCGCGACCCTTGGAATGATGCCCGTGTGATAATGTGTATGATCAAAATACCTCTCATGTAATTCTTTTTTGTAATTTGTACAACCTAAAATGACAGAGATTTTTATTGCCGTTGTTGAAAGCTATGAATATGCCCAGTGTCACTCAGCTAACATGTTTTTACAATCTTTGCCGACTATATATGTCTGCAATGTTATGTACACATTTTTATGGGCCATTGGTACACATAGAAAGTCGGCCCTTTTTAAGGAGAACGGGAGCCAGTCTTCATCTTAGCTGTATATGATTTCTATGCAATGATGTTATATTGTGCTTTTATGATTTTTACAAAAATTTTATAAAGCCGATTTTGATTTGATCTGTGTACAATGGGTGTGATGAGCATGGATGCAATTCTGGCTGTGACATCGAACCACTCACAGCCAGTCCACCGCTTTGACAAGAAGAATAAGGTTGCCTGAATTAGTATACCGCCAGCCACAATGGAAAGAAGTACTAGAGCCCTCCGCAGTTCACCCAGAACACAGATCCAGCTGCCAGAGTGGGCACAGGTAGTTCCTGTTAGAATCCAGCAGTGTGTTATGGGCACTGATGTTGCTGGTTCAGGAATAGAGGGGAGCGAGCCAGGAAGGAGAAGCTGGACCATGACAGGTAGATATTTGGGCACTCATTACAACATTGGCGGTAACTACCGCCTACCGCCACGGCGACGACCGCCAACATACCGCCGCCGTGGCTACCAGCCATCTACGCATATCATGACCGCCAAAGGTATTCAGCCAGAATGCTGGCGGAACACCGCCAACAGTTATGGCGGCTCACAGCGGTAAGGCAGTGCTGCTGACAGCAACATCGCCACACCAGCAAAACACCGCCGACCGTATCATGAGCAATGATACGGCCTGGCGGTATTTTCCTGGCGGACGCTGCTGCTGACAGCAGCGCCACAGACCGTCTCCAGCTGGCGGACCCCCTGCAAGCAGGTAAGTCAGGTTCCCTGACAGGAGAGGGGGGTGTTGTGTGTATGTTGAGGGTGTGTGTGTATGTTTTGGAATGCGTACATGTGGGTATGAGTCGCGTTGAATGCGTGCATGAATGACTGATTGTGAGTGTTGTGAATGTATGTGTGTGACAAGGTATGTTGGTGTGTGTTGCGGTGTGTGGGTATGTATGTGTGCATGCGTGGGTGGTGGTGGGTATGCATGTGTGTAAATGGGTATGCTTGTAGGTGTGTATATGTGCGGGGAGCAGGAGAGGGAGGGGAACGGTGGGGGAGAACTCTGGAGAGGAGGAGGGGGGCAGGGGAGACCCCTATCAGTGCCAGGGAAGCGATTCCCTGACACTGATAGTGCCTACCACCATGGTTTTCGTGGAGGTAAGTTTGGCATGAAAACCATGGCGGTAGGCCGGGTGTAATCCAGAGGGTGGGATTGTGACAACCGCCGGGCTGGAGAACGAAGTCCCCAGCCCAGCGGCCATTACCACCCTGGCGGTCAGTGTGTTAAAGTGGCAGTCTTTGATGGCAGTTACTGCCAGGTGACAAAATCCAATTTTTTTTACCACTGGCCTGTTGGCAGTATTAACGCCGCTTTAACACCGACCGCCAGGGTTGTAATGAGGGCCTTGGTGTTCACATCACCAAATGGAGAAACATGTTAAAAAAAAAATCTAATCCTCATAATTCCTATTCACAAATAGATTCTTTGTTAATATCCCCTCAATTAATCTAGTCATTTTCTGATCCTATAGTTCATAATATTGATATTTCTGATCATGCATTCATTTCAGGTGTTTTACAGCTTAACTCTACTCAACAATCCCAATCTCGATGGCGTATAAATAAGAATATTGTCTTTAATGAAAAATATAAATCTAAATTCAGCAATACATGATTATTTTTCTTTCAGTCCAGAAGGATCTACTTCACTTGTACATCTTTGGGATGCATTGAAGGCTTATATTAGTGAGGTAACCATACTTATTATGGCACACAATAAAAAACAAATAAGAAAAAACTCTGTTATGAATTAAACCCCCTCTTAAGTAAAAAGGGCTGGCACACACATTTCTAATAATAAGGCTACATTTTGTCTCAATGCTAATAGATCTGGGAGACTGCTAATAGATCATGGGTTATTTAAATGTGTGGCATAATCAGTGCTGTAGGCCAACTAGTAGTATTTAATTGACAGGCACATGTAGTGCACTTAACTAGGGGCTTATAAGTAAATTAACTATGTTAAAGTAGGGATACACCAATTGAACCAGTTTTTAGGGAGAGAGCACATGCGTTTTAGCAATGGTTAGCAGTGGTATAGTCCTAAGGCCAACACAACAAAAATAAATCAGTAAAAATGTGAGGCAAACAGGAAAACTTTGGGGGAAGGCCACCCTAAGGTGTCAGGTCTAACACATGGTCCCCCTCCCCCAGCTTAGTGCACTTTACTAGGGTCTTACTTACATTACATATGCACATTTGGTAGAATCCAGTGTTACTATGGTTTAGGGAAAAAAGCACAAGCACTTTAGTACTGGTTTGCAGTGATAAAGTGTGTAGAATCCAAAGGCCAGCAAAAACAAAGTCGGAAAAAACAGAGGCTCTGAAGGCAAAAAGTCAAGGGAAACCACTCCAAGGATGCCAGGTCTGACACCTACCCTATAGCTATTTCATTTTGGAAATGTCATTCATGGAATACGGAATAATGCTTGGTGCAGTAGAGAAGGATTCCACATAGGAAATGGTAGTCTCTGTTCTCCACAGTCAGTGCTTTCAGGCTTATGACATCATAACATCAATGTCTCACATGGGTTTTCTGTAAAAGCTGCTGACCCAGAGTTTTACAGCTGCGGAGTGGGAAGCATCTGAAGCCCGAGACTCTACAATGGTCACTGATCTAGCTATTAGGAGTGGAATTGTACTGCAATAAATATAATTCTCATCATAGTCTCCTAGCCCCTACTTTCCTTGGAATGGTTCAATGTTGCACTACCCTTCCTATGATGCTGTGAGTCGCCTCTCATGTCACATGCATAGTCTAGAAGTAAGAATGACGTCTCTCTGCAGGGTCGTGTCAGTGCGATCACAGTACAGGGTGACCTGGCTGAGCAACAGGACGGGCAGTGACTGACCATCTGAGGGTCTGCAGCTAGCTGCCCAGCTTGGGAAGGCAGGAGGATACCAGCGTGTCAAACTACAGAGAGGACCACTAGGATTATGCGATTGTGTGGCTGTGGCGATTTTCACATAATTGTAGATTTGCCACACTTGCCACATAATCAAGCATCTGCCGCATAATCTGCAGATTTTAACAAAAAACATTTTTGTTTCTAGCTCAAATGATTCAAAAGTTAGTAAAAACACAGCAGCACGTGTTGCTACAGTGGAAAGATTGGCTGGTCACCTTTTTGTGGCTTATTGCTATAATTGGATGCCAAACTGGTACTAAAGAGGCACAACCAATGCCCAGTTTAAAAATGATAAAATAATGAAGTAATAATATCACAGAGAGTGCCACATTGTTAGTTCGGCGCACGGAGCGTCCAAGAGGAAGAGAGAAGTCTTTTTGGTCCTGAGACTTCAGGGAACAGGAGGCAAGCTCTATCCAAGCCCTTGGAGAGCACTTTCACAGCCAGACAAGAGTTCAGCAAGGCAGCAGGCCAACAGCAAGGCAGCAGTCCTTTGGAGAAAGCAGACAGGTGAGTCCTTTGAGCAGCCAGGCAGTTCTTCTTGGCAGGATGTAGTTTCTGGTTCAGGTTTCTTCTCCAGCAAGTGTCTGATGAGGTAGGGCAGAGGCCCTGTTTTATACTAAGTTGTGCCTTTGAAGTGGGGGTGACTTCAAAGAGTGGCTAAGAAGTGCACCAGGTCCCCTTTCAGTTCAATCCTGTCTGCCAGGGTCCCAGTAGGGTGTGTGGCAGTCCTTTGTGTGAGAGCAGGCCCTCCACCCTCCCAGCCCAGGAAGACCCATTCAAAATGCAGATGTATGCAAGTGAGGCTGAGTACCCTGTGTTTGGGATGTGTCTGAGTGAATGCACAAGGAGCTGTCAACTAAACCTAGCCAGACGTGGATTGTAAGGCACAGAAGGATTTAAGTGCAAAGAAATGCTCACTTTCTAAAAGTGGCATTTCTAGAATAGTAATATTAAATCCGACTTCACCAGTCAGCAGGACTTTATATTACCATTCTGGCCATACTAAATATGACCTTCCTGCTCCTTTCAGATCAGCAGCTGCCACTTCAACAGTGTATGAGGGCAGCCCCAATGTTAGCCTATGAAGGGAGCAGGCCTCACAGTAGTGTAAAAACGAATTTAGGAGTTTTACACTACCAGGACATATAACTACACAGGTACATGTCCTGCCTTTTACCTACACAGCACCCTGCTCTAGGGGTTACCTAGGGCACACATTAGGGATGACTTATATGTAGAAAAAGGGGAGTTCTAGGCTTGGCAAGTACTTTTAAATGCCAAGTCGAAGTGGCAGTGAAACTGCACACACAGGCCTTGCAATGGCAGGCCTGAGACAGGGTTAAGGGGCTACTGAAGTGGGTGGCACAACCAGTGCTGCAGGCCCACTAGTAGCATTTAATCTACCTGCCCTAGGCACGTGTAGTGCACTCTACCAGGGACTTACAAGTAAATTAAATAGTCAATCATGGACAAACCAATCAATAGTACAATTTATACAGAGAGCATATGCACTTTAGCACTGGTTAGCAGTGGTAAAGTGCCCAGAGGTCAAAAGCCAACAACAACAGGTCAGAAAAAATAGGAGGAAGGAGGCAAAAAGTTTGGGGATGTCCCTGTCAAAAAGCCAGATCCAACATGACCCCCTACCAGCCTAAAGCCAGGGGAGAACAATCACTATCCTGATGTACTTCCCTGTTTGAGGCGACAGAACAAGGACCCAGGCCCACAACAGCAGGGGCATGCTCCAGTTCTTCGCTTTCCTGACTCCAATTGGATCCCTCTGTCCATACTCTCAGGGCCCACCAAGCCAACCCATGGGGAACCTTTCTCCTTACCTGCGGATCCCATCTGTGCAGCACCCAACCTTACTTTGCTCACAGATGTATCCCAGGAGCAGGATAGTACCACCATGACCAACACAGTGGTTTTGCCCACTCTACCCCCGGGGTGTGACACTTGTCTCCTCCCCAGGGATAACTCTGTCCACCCGGACAACAAGCCACAGTGATTACTGACAGCTGCCAGGGATGAGAGCCAGGCCCCAGGCCTCTCAAAGCTCTCCAACCACTGTGGCTGTGGAGAGTGGGGGGCGGTAGCCCCAGGTGCTGGGCACCCTTTAACCACTCTCCCTTCCACCAGGTCAGGGATGACAGCCTGAACCTGGTCCTCCCCTCTGGGGCTCTGTACCCTCCCTCCTGGAGTGGTACCCCCAGAGTCCAACATGGTCAGGGTGCTTACAGAAGTCGCCCTGTACCATTCCTCCACCAGTGCAGGGCTGTTAACCTGCAACTGGCCCTCCAACCTGGGGTCTGTACCTTCAGGTTGGAATAGGGCCCGGGGTGAGGCTTCCCTCCCCCTGTCCTCCCTTCTGGGGTCCAGCACCCTCCAACTAGGAGTGGCCTCCTCAGAAGACAACATGGTAGGGGCACTGTTATCAGTAGCCCCTCCCTCCAGGTCCGGGGGGACACCCTGAACCTGGTCTTCCAGCCCAGGGTCTGTACCCTCAGACTGGATCACTGCCTGGCAAACCAGGACTTTCTGGGAGGCACACCTACCCCCCACCAGGTCAGAGTTTAACCTCTGCACCTGACCATTCAACTCCGAGTCACCACCCTGAAGATGAACAATTGCCTGGCACGCCAGGACTTCCTGGAGGGCACACTGACCCTCCACCAGGTCAGAGTTTAACCTCTGAACTTGGCCATTCAACTCAGAGTCACCACCCTGAAGTTGAACAATTGCCTGGCACGCCAGGACTTCCTGGAGGGCACACTGACCCTCCACCAGGTCAGAGTTTAACTTCTGAACCTGGTTCTCCAACCTAGGGTCACCACCCTGAGGTTGAACAATTGCCTGGCACGCCAGGACTCTCTGGGGGGCACACCTACCCCCCACCAGGTCAGAGTTTAACCTCTGAAACCGGTTATCCAACCCAGAGTCAGCACCCTGAGGTTGGACAACTGCCTGGTACACCAGGACTTTCTGGGGGGCACTAGTACCCCCCACCAGGTCAGAGTTTAACCTCTGAACCCGGTTATCCAATCCAGAGTCAACACCCTGAGGTTGAACCATTGCCTGGCAGGCCAGGACTTCCAGGGAGGCACACCTACCTCCCACCAGGTCAGAGTTTAACCTCTGAGCCTGGTTCCCCAACCCAGGGTCACCACCCTGAGGTTGGGCAATTGCCTGGCACGCCAGGACTTTCTGGGGGGCACACCTACCCCCCAACAGGTCAGAGTTTATCCCCTGAACCTGGTTAGCCAACCCAGAGTCAACACCCTGAGGTTGGACAATTGCCTGGCACAGCAGGACTTCTTGGGAGGCACATCTACCTCCCACCAGGTCAGAGTTTAACCTCTGAACCTGGGTATCCAACCCAGAGTCACCACCCTGAGGTTGAATCTTTGCCTGGCATGCCAGGACTTCCTGGGGGGCACTCTCACCCCCCACAAGGGACACACCGTCCCCAAAGGCCACACAAGAGTCTGGTTGGCGCAGGTCTCCCGACCTCAGCCCATCCGGCAGAGTCTGGGTTTCCCCCAAACCAGAAACGGTTTCACCTGGGTCATTCCTGGGGGGCTCTGCTCTCAGAGCTGTCCCCTGACTCTCAAGGTCCTCCACTGGGGTCTGCAACCCCCTCTCAACTCTATGTCTGGACTTCTGCACCCCCTCACTAGGAGGTGTACTGCCAGACACCAGAACTGTTGGGATGCTGGCTACAGTCACCCCCCCAAGTTCTTCTGACACTGTGGGTTTCCCTCAAAAGGTGGCCCTACGGTACAGGCTAGGCTTCCCTCCTGGTGTTCCCTCATGGAACCCTCTAGGCCCTGGGACCTACCTGGGACACTACAATCCTTTCCCACCTCACTCGGTTGGGAACCACCTAGACCACTCCCTTCAGGAGCACCCCCAAATGCCTCTTCAGACTCTCTGGTACTCACCCAGAAGTCTGCCTCCATTGTAAGTTCCCTGGGGTCAGAGAACTCACACTCCACCTGGTGTTGGCGTAGCTCTGGAAAATAAGGACCAGACATATGCTCTCCAGCAATTACATCATTCTGCCCTTCACATGTATTAACCACAGTACCCTTCACCCAACCACCCAGTAACTCAACCTTGGAAAAGCACTCTACCTCGCCCTCCTGAGACTGGTGAGACAGTATCTGTCTGTCCCTGACACTCAACCCATACTCTTCTGGGATGTCTCTACACTCTATATCCAGGACGTCCACCAGGGGGGAACCCTTTTCTCTGTCACTCTCTGCTAGAGTCAGTAAAGTGTCCCTCCCCCCAGTAGGAATATGACTCCCTGTGCCAGTTCCCCAATCCTTCTCAGGGACCCTGTGCATAACGGGAACTACCTCATACCCTTGAACTGCCTGGGGTGTGTCAACTCCCTTCTTCAAGTTGGGCACCACATCTCTGGGCTTGTGCCCTTCTTCATCAGTACTAGATGCAAGATTTTTGCTGCCACCATCTGCACTGGACTCAGCCCTTCCGGCCTCCAGTTTCAGCTCTTTACAGCTCAGCTCTTGAGCTGCAATCTTTTCTTCTTCCAGGGCTAAGAGTCTTTTTGCCTCAACCTCTGCAAGATATTCCTCTAATTGTTGCTCCTGTCGCCTTTGACCTCGGAGCCATTCATCTATTTCTGGGTCACTGTCCTCATCTGAGTAGTCTTCCTCCTCATGTGAGCAGTCTTCCTCCTCATGTGCGTAGTCCTCCTCCTCATCTGAGGGGTACTTAGTCATTTGGTTTCTTGCTGCCTCTCTCTCTGCCCATCTTTCCTCCCCCCAGACTATGTAGTGATGTAGCATCTCCGCCTTAGTAGATCTCCTTGCTACAGGAAGGCCCCATTTTCTGCAAAGCTTCCTTAGGTCAGCCTTAGTGAGGTGGTCAGTACGAACAAAGAATGAGTAGGTACACAATCCCATTCTGATAAGATCTTATCAGCAAAAATCAAAATCCAAAGTCCAAAATATCAATAGTATATCCAGGAGGACATCAGAGAACCAAGAGCAAAAAAAGATGAAAAATCAAGTTGACCTTCAACTGTGGGTAGGTAGTGAAATACTTAGCTACTGTATGTCACTGCACAAACACAAGTCCTATCCTCACCGCTGATCACCAATGTTAGAAATGGGGTTTTTGGTTGGCAGTCAGGTTGCCCTCTGTCCAAGCAAGAACCCTCACTCTAGTCAGGGTAAGTCACACACAATCCAAAATCAGCCTGTGCTCACCCTCCGGTAGCTTGGAACGAGCAGTCTGGCTTAACTTAGAAGGCAATGTGTAAAGCATTTGTGCAATAAATCATACAACACCATAGCATAACACCACAAAAATACACCACACAGTGTTTAGAAAAATATATAATATTTATCTGGGTATCTTCAGGTCAAAACGATCAAAGTTGCAATATGAATTTGTAAAGATATCACTGAAAAGTGATATAACGTGTCTTAAGTCTTTAGAAAGTAAACAAAGTCTCTTTCAAACACAAAGTACCTGGTTTCTGGTGGAAAATCTCCTCAGAGGGCGTCGATTTCTCCCCAGCACACACGGACTTGCGTCGTTATTTTCCCCGCGGGGAAGTCGAGCGTCGTTTTCCGGCGCGCGGACAGTCTCTTTCTGTGGGTCGCGGGGATTACCAGATGTCCCGGGTCTGTGCGTGGATTTTCCTGCTTGTTTTCCGGCTGCGCGTCGTTCTGCGGGGCTGCGCGTCGAAGTTTCGATCTCACGGCAGGCGTCGCGTCGATTTCTCCTGCGGAGTCGGGCGTCGTTGTCCTTGCGAGGCCGTGCGTCAAAGTTTTGATCTCACGGCAGGCGTCGCGTCGATTTCTCCTGCGGAGTCGGGCGGCGTTGTCCTTGCGAGGCCGTGCGTCAAAGTTTTGATCTCACTGCAGGCGTCGCGTCGATTTCTCCTGGGAAGTCGGGCGGCGTTGTCCTTGCGAGGCCGTGCGTCAAAGTTTCGATCTCACGGCAGGCGTCGCGTCGATTTCTCCCGGGAAGTCGGGCGGCGTTGTCCTTGCGAGGCCGTGCGTCAAAGTTTCGGTCGTCCCGAAGGCGTCGCGTTGATCAGCGTCGGTGTGCGGCATTTTTCTTGCCGCGGAACAAGCTGTGCGTCGAAAAGTTCGGCGCACGGAGCGTCCAAGAGGAAGAGAGAAGTCTTTTTGGTCCTGAGACTTCAGGGAACAGGAGGCAAGCTCTATCCAAGCCCTTGGAGAGCACTTTTACAGCCAGGCAAGAGTTCAGCAAGGCAGCAGGCCAACAGCAAGGCAGCAGTCCTTTGTAGAAAAGCAGACAGGTGAGTCCTTTGAGCAGCCAGGCAGTTCTTCTTGGCAGGATGTAGTTTCTGGTTCAGGTTTCTTCTCCAGCAAGTGTCTGATGAGGTAGGGCAGAGGCCCCGGTTTTATACTAAGTTGTGCCTTTGAAGTGGGGGTGACTTCAAAGAGTGGCTAAGAAATGCACCAAGCCCCCTTTCAGTTCAATCCTGTCTGCCAGAGCCCCAGTAGGGGGTTTGGCAGTCCTTTGTGTGAAGGCAGGCCCTCCACCCTCCCAGCCCAGGAAGACCCATTCAAAATGCAGATGTATGCAAGTGAGGCTGAGTACCCTGTGTTTGGGATGTGTCTGAGTGAATGCACAAGGAGCTGTCAACTAAACCTAGCCAGACGTGGATTGAAGGGCACAACAAGATTTTAGTGCAAAGAAATGCTCACTTTCTAAAAGTGGCATTTCTAGAATAGTAATATTAAATCCGACTTCACCAGTCAGCAGGACTTTATATTACCATTCTGGCCATACTAAATATGACCTTCCTGCTCCTTTCAGATCAGCAGCTGCCACTTCAACAGTGTATGAGGGCAGCCCCAATGTTAGCCTATGAAGGGAGCAGGCCTCACAGTAGTGTAAAAACGAATTTAGGAGTTTTACACTACCAGGACATATAACTACACAGGTACATGTCCTGCCTTTTACCCACACAGCACCCTGCTCTAGGGGTTACCTAGGGCACACATTAGGGATGACTTATATGTAGAAAAAGGGGAGTTCTAGGCTTGGCAAGTACTTTTAAATGCCAAGTCGAAGTGACAGGGAAACTGCACACACAGGCCTTGCAATGGCAGGCCTGAGACAGGGTTAAGGGGCTACTGAAGTGGGTGGCACAACCAGTGCTGCAGGCCCACTAGCAACATTTAATCTACAGGCCCTGGGCACACGTAGTGCACTCTACTAGGGACTTACAAGTAAATTAAATAGTCAATCATGGATAAACCAATCAATAGTACCATTTACACAGAGAGCATATGCACTTTAGCACTGGTTAGCAGTGGTAAAGTGCCCAGAGGTCAAAAGCCAACAACAACAGGTCAGAAAAAATAGGAGGAAGGAGGCAAAAAGTTTGGGGATGTCCCTGTCAAAAAGCCAGGTCCAACACACATAATTTGCCTTTTCTTACCACATCATTTACTCAACCCTGCTGCATGATTTGTCCCTGCCCTGACACATTATTCCAGTGGCCCTGAGTATATAGGCTAGGGTGTACATTTATGTTACAAGAACCAGTGTTCCAGACAACCAGGCCGCCACAGCCATTGGCCCCCTCACTGCATACATGCAACGAGGCACACAAATTCATCAATTGATTTGGAAGCACGATTGCTTCCTTCTCTGGAAATAGCATTGTTATTTCAGTTAACCTGACTCCCTTGTTATTTTTTTTTTGTGTCATGTCATCCTTGGGACTAAAGTATTGTGATGTCCTCATAATGATACTTGTGGTTTGTGTTTGAAAACATGGTAAACTCATTTTTGGTGACTGAATGTTTCCAAGCTGAATATAAGCAGTGAGGCCCTTCATAATGTAGCTGCAGTGTTTCATTTGGGGTTGAATGTCTCAAGGAGATGTGTCGATTTTTCCCACGCAACACCAGCGGTGAGGTGGTACCGAAGGCCATGCACTAGGTCCGATCCATGAAATGGGGCCGATGTGCTGGTTCTATTCCTTGAAACAGTGGTAATGCATCAGTTCTGCTGGGGCAGGACTTTATACTCACATACGAGGGCCGAGGGCTAGACTGGCACCACTTGACAGGGCAAGACTCACAGTTGGCAAAGTCCAGGTGCTGTAGCAGATGAGCTGGAACTCTGTTGTTTCCCTGAGACTTTAGAAGAACAGGAGGCTATCCAGAGAGACCTTGGAGTAACTCTGGTTCTGGGTTGGAGAGATGCAGGTCCAGTCATTCCCACTAACAGGAAAGAAGGGCAGCAGGTTCGTACAGCAGAACAGGATTCCAGCAGAGCCCAGCAGAGTGACAGTCCTTTCAGCAACCTAGCAGTCCTTCTTCCTGGCAGAATATCCACAGGTGCAGAATTGTACTGAGTTGGAGGTGTCTGAAGCCCAGAACCTATACACAGTTGTGCCTTTGAAGTGAGGGGGACTTCAAAGAGAGGCCATTGAAGTGCACAGGGTCCCTGTCCTTCCTGCCTTGGCTCCAGATTCACCACAGGGGGTATGCAGCCCTTTGTGTGGGAACAGGACGCTGTCTATTCAGGTGTAACTGTCAGCTCCTCCCTCTCATCCTGCCCGGTGCTTAATTTGTAAATAAAGAGGTGCCGGTGCTCAAAGCCCTTCTCTTAAACATGAGGCTGCTGTAATTAAATCTGCCAGCACTGAATACTGAGGCAGCGTAATCCTGAAACCATCTCAGGCCTGCTCAATCCATTTACGGCCACCCCTGCCCCTTCAGCTCATCCTGCAACTTTCTACTTTCTCCCTTTATGACGCTTTTTAGTTTTTCCTTCTTCCGTCTCCCATATGTGTCTTTTGCTCGTAGCAAATGCTTGAGGCATAAGAATAAGCCCCAGCCCTCACAAATAAATGCCGGTGCTCAGCACCGGAAACAACAAGCACAAATTAAGCACTGATCCTGCCCATGATGACCTATCAGGCTGTGGATGGCCCATCAGTCACATCTAAACTCTCATTGTGTGTGGCTGTCTAGAGAGAATATATACACCCAGCTTTCACCCCGCCCCAGATGTGTATTGGAGACAGAAGGAAGGCACCAAATGGCTAACGTGAGAAAATGCCAACTTTCTGAAAGTGCCATTTTCATAATGATAATTTAAAATTAAGCTCAACCATAAATTGTGATTTTAAATTGTGATTCCAGCGACACCAAACTTGGGGTCCCATCTCTTTCCAATTGGAAATTACACTTATCACAATTTATAAAGTAATCCCAATGATATTCTACGGGCAAGAGAAATCTTGGAGTAGTGAAAAATGAATTTAAGAGCTTTTCACCGCTAGGATATGTAAAACTTAAAAAGTACTTATATTACTTTTTAAATACACTGCACCCTGTCCTTGGGCTGTCCAGGGCCTACCTTAGGGATGATATGCATATTAAAAAGGAAAGTTTGGGCATGGTAATAGGGTTAAGCTGGCAGGTCGACGTGGCAGTTCAAAACTGCACACACAGGCTCTGCGATGGGCCTGGGCAGACATCACGGAGTTCTGCTACACAGAACTCTGCGAAGTTCTGCGAAGTGCTGAAAAAGCCGTGCTAGGCAGAGTTCCGTAAGCTGTGGAGTTTGGGTAAATTGCACTGTTCGCGTTAATTTTCAGCGGCAGAAGTTTCTCTTGCACTGTAAAATCAGTATGAATGGCATCACGTGGAGCGCCAGAGGGCACTAACTTTCTGCCGCTCGAATAGATATTCTATTTGAGCAGCAGCTTTCTCAACGCGGGTAGTAGCGACCTGCTGTGACCATCCACATTCAGCAATATTGTTCGCGCTCACCAACGTAGCAATTTCACTCGCTCGCCAACTTAATGTTGGTGAGCCGCGCAAGAGAAAAAATTATGCTCTGCTTTGCGGAGTTTTTGGGGAACTCGCAGAGCGTGGAGTGGGCAACACTCTGTGAAATCTGCCTGTGGAGGGTAACAGATGTAGATTAAAAAAACAATCCATCATAAGCGCAATCAAAGCAAATTTTGTTTTACAGTCTCTTTAGCTCTGCACCGTTTATGATGACAGCTGTTGGTACCAGAAGTTCAAGGTGGCACTGTGCCGACCCTGCCCTTCTTGGAGCAGGGGTTGCGCTGTTAAGTGCTTCTGCATCCCAGTAGAGGCGTTGCATGAGCCCAAACATTGTTTGCAGTGACTGCCTGTCCCATGCAGGGGCGGCCCCTCCGCTATGGCAGAGGAGAATCACCCACTGCTAAAACAGAAAAAATAATTTATAATAAAAGTATTTTATTATCACTTCATTTTTTCACTAAGTGAGGGTCGGACGAGGCCATCCACTCCCATGTCACTAGGGAGGAGGAGTGGTATGTGCACGTCTAAGTGCGCATGTCAGTTTGGCTTCCGTTCGAGACTGGCCAAACTGACATGCGCACTTAGAACTCTCCACCCGGCTGTGCTGCAGACCCAGGGCAGGCTCCAATTCCTTTCCTGACCTGCATTTCTGCCCGCTTAGGCCAATCCAGTTGCTTCTCTCATGCTGGCAACAGCATGAGAGACGCGTCATGATTAGATGAGAAGAGGAGGAAGAAGACAGCGGTGGGAGCGGTGGAACACTGAGGCAGCAGGTACTTTTTTTTTTTACTGGTCCCCTGTGCTGCGCGCTGCCCCCCACCCCTTCCTGGCAGCAGCCGCTACTGGTAAAATGAAGAGGAGAGTCATCACAGGGGATGGAAGGAAGGAGAGAATCAGCAAGGATGTGAGTGAAGCAAGTACAGAGGAGGAAGAGATGGAGGAAGGGGGAAAAAAGTGTGACAAAGGAAGTTAAATCAGGAAGAGAGGGGAGAAAGGAAGGCAGGAAGGCAGTGCCAATCTGAAGAGGGAGAAGGACGGGCGTGGGCATTTATCATGGGGCATTTTGCACTGGGGAGGAGACAGAACCTTTGGACACCATTTTCTAAAGTCCCATGGTCACCGGTACTTCTGTACAGTGCTTTAAATGGGCAGGTACTGTCTGCTACTGACTACCTGCACTTCTCCTATTTGAAATGGAGAGTACCTGCACTTCTCAGCACTCCTACAATACATTTAATGAGAGAGTACCACCACTTCTCAAGAGCAAACAGGTACTCTAAATAGTGAGTACTTGCACTTCTATGTAGTGAGTACTTGCACTCCCCCCCCACCCCTCTGTGGTTTATTGCAGCAGGCACCGCTAGGGTTGCCACCTGGCTGCTTTTGTAAAGACCTGCCCAGTGTTTTCAAGTGTAGACCAGTAAATATGATGCGAATAGCAGACATCTGGTATTTTTTCTCCTATGAAACATAAACCTAAAACAGCAAACAGATAAAGAAATCAAATTAAAAAGTGTTTGAAACCTGTTTAATTTTTTTCTAAATGATCATTATAACAAGTAGAGAGAAATTTGCCTGTTAGAAAGGAATCCTGACACTTGACACTTCTTATTTTTCACCTAACAGCTCTTGACTGTTCCAGAATAGCAACACGTAAATAAAAAGCTGGTATTTTTCTCTAAGAGAGGTGGTAACCCTAGTCACAGGGGGATCATAAGTAGAGAGACAGAGAGAGAGGAGGAAATAGAAATAAAGATGAGGGTAGCAGAAGGAGAGTGAGTGTTGAGGATAGAGAGAAGGGAGAATAGGGCAGAGAGAAGGCGAGAGATGAGGATGAATGTATAAGAGAGGCGGATGAATGGGAGCGGGCTGAGATGAACATTTTTGTCAGAGTTGGATTTGGTGCCCGGCCCTGGGTGCGGGCAGAGTACAGAGAGTGGGGGAGAAGAAAGGTGAAGAAGTGCGAACAGAGGAAGAAGGTAATGTGAAAGTAGATGAAATGATAAACTATGAAAGACAAGTAATTCGCCTGAACCTATCTAAACCTAATTTTAGCAGCAGCATAGCTTTCGGGCGGTGTTTGGGGTGTTACACCCCCCTGATAAATGTATTTTCTGCTAAATAGTTGGGTAGGAGCTTTCAGCCAAGTATGGTGATGTGTCTGTCGGATTTCACCAGGAATGTTTAAATACACGCAGACAAATAATATACACTCTCCCTATTTTGAAAGTCCTCAAAAGTTTGGTTATATCACAAAATATTGTGTTTTCACTCACTTTGTACTGCCACCAATCCACATTCCTCTCCCTGTTCACTGTCCCTTCGGCTTCTCTCATGTACCCTGCTTGTCTTGTAATGTATTTTAACATCATAAGCCAGTGTGACTGGTGGAAATCCTGAAGGTCACGACCCCCACCCCAATCTTACCAAGCTACGCCCCTGAGTGTTAGACTGCTTGCAAAGCTCTTTCAGTGGATGAACTGGCTCTACCGTATCCAGGGCCACTGGAATCATGCGATTGCATGGACCCTGTGTTTTTTGCAAAATTGAGGATCTTATGCACTTGCCACATAATCCATCATCGGCTGCATAATCTGCAGATTTTAACAAAAAAACAAAATTGATTTCTATTTTAAACGGTTCAAAAGTTACTAACAATGCAGTAACACGTGTTGGTAGTTAAAGGCATTTTGCAAAGGTGACTGGTCACCTTTCTGTTACTTATTGCTACGTCTCGGTGTTAAACTGGTACTAATGAGGTGCAACATTTGCCCATACAGTGTTAACAAGTGTAAAAATGACAAAATAATGAGCTAATCGTATTAGAAAATATGCTGCACTATGCCACATAATTCGCCTTTTCTTGCTGTATTATTTCATCAACCGTGCCGCATAATTTGACCTTACCCTGAGGCGTAATACCAGTGGCCGTAACAATATCTACAAACAAATCAGGAGCCCAGCAGGGCGCTTGGGTGTTACTCTGCCACCGCTTGCACCCAGTTGTACTCTAGGAAGCACTGATGTGACTGAATAAGGAGGCGCTTGTTTGGGAGTCAGAGGGATTGAGCATCCCGGTGTTTAATGCTAACAAGTCCTAACTGGGGGTCAAGACGGGAAGAAAACTGGTTGTCTGCAGCGTGTTACAATTGTATATATTGTTTAAAAGAAGAAACGACCAGAAAACAGAAACCCCCGATTAAAGACAAAAGCAATCGATATCGTCTCAAATCACACACGGGGGGCTACAGAGGGTCTTCACACGACTCTCCATAAAACCCTCCGTTTAAACAGGATGTCGAGTGATTAGAAATAGACAAGTGACACAAGAACAGCGCTGCTATTTGCTGATCATTTTCAAGACTGAAATGGTGTAAAGTACATTTTATTGACAAAGAAACAAAACCCTCAGGTCCCACCGAGATTTGAACTCGGATCGCTGGATTCAGAGTCCAGAGTGCTGACCATTACACCATGGAACCGGCGGAGGGTGTCACTCCAGACGGAAGTTTCACTGGAGGGAGAAAGTGACGGATCATGTGACCCCCCCACTCCTGCTCTAGAGGGTGTCACTCAGTCCCTGCTCCCACAGCAATGTAGTCGAGTTAAGGTCGGGAGCCCTTGTTATTGCCACAGACATCCTGTTACTTTCCAGTCTGGAGGGACATAGCTCTGGCCACCTGTCGGCTCATTGAATCACCAACGCCAAAATGGCTCTAAAACTTTAAAAAGCTCCCTGTGTTTTTCGTGTGTGGCTACAAAATAACCAGCAAACAACTGGTTTCAAGCTTAAAGAAAACAAACCATCCCGGGTTCCTCCAGACAGCCTGTTGTGTTTGCTGCAGTCTCATCACACGGCGGCTGGGGGGCGCTGTTTGCATGGGGGGCTTTGACCCGGGACACAAGTTCTTTTTTGGGTGCACGAGGGTTTTGTCACCTGGCTTCGTTTCCGGGGAGCGCTTGTGTTTGCACATTACCAGCTCCGGGGGGGCATCTGCAATTCAATCTGAGAGGCCACCGCCCCCCACCATTCACTGTCAAACCTTTCATTGCCCCCACCCCTCTACATTCCACCCAGAGCAGGGCTGTGCATGCATTCTAACTGCACCAAGTACAGCCAGAGCCGGGCAATGGAGGTTTAAACCAGGAGCACAGTTCGTGCAAAAAATACATATTAAGTGTTGGAATTACAGATAGATGGGGAGAGAATATAAAAGTGCAGAACCACAAACAATAGTTTGTTTTGATTGATAACTGCTGGCAGCAGTCTAAGAGGGTGCAAGACTGATGTTAAAGGGACCCGGAGAGCCCTCGGCTGAACTACAGTGACGTCACGGAGAGATACAGAAGATGACGTCATGGACCTGCCACAAGCCCACTTCTGGTTATATATTTGTGTGCACTCCTGCGAGAATTTCATGCGTTTCATTCTCTTTCAGTTTGTACCTTCTGCTGTGTGCAGACGGTGCCACACTTCACATACTTATTTTATCAATATCAACTAGTCAAGAAACAGACGTAACTCGCCGAAATAGCTCAGTTGGGAGAGCGTTAGACTGAAGATTTAAAGGTCCCTGGTTCGATCCCGGGTTTCGGCAGATGATGGTTTCTCTTTTTATTTTCTTGTTCTTTTATTGTTTCCTTCTTTCGTATTCTTTCTTTCTCCGTTCAGCCTCCTTCTCTCCAGTTTATCTCTTAAATGAAAAGGTCACACGCAAGATGGATCTTTACACAGCTATATGGTTTAATGCACCTGATGCCCAGATCCGTGTTTTCTGAGGCACCCTGGCTACGTTCTCTAATGACAGAGTTGAATATGGCTCAGTAGCTTAGCTGGTTAATGCGCCTGCTGCAAAGTAAAACATGAACCCGAAGGTCACAGTTTTATAGTTTAGGACTCGTTTTAGGCCAATGAATCCTTTGACCCAGTTGAGAGACACCATAGGACGAGATAGCTAATCAATATATCAATCAATACATCAATAATGTCATCAATATTTATCACGACAATGCATTTCACTTTAGTCAAAGTCATTAATCAATTCAAAACGCTACCGTGATCTTTCAGTCATGAATAACCACACCAGTTTAGTAGAATTTTATGAATTTTATTCCCTATTAATTACAATCTAGAAGCAAATGCGTTAATCTCAACACCAAGAAACATAATAGCATAGTCACGATATGGCAACTTTGATAAGATTTCAAAAATGCGAGAATCACAAACATCAGAATATAACACGGCGTGAACATAGATCAAGTTTTGCAGAGTGTCAATAACGCGTCAGTTCAACAAAGCATAGTCTCGGTCGTTTGTCTATTTGCGTCAGTTTAGGTGAACACCTGTCCTAACCTCTGATTAGCATTCGCATGTTGGGCTTCATGCAAAACAATTTTGAACACCAATTTGGAAAATATTTAGCTAAGGTCTCTGTCAAAAGTAAGCAGTTGGTACCTAGAAAGGAAAAGCAAACAGACAAATTACAATTGCATTGTCATAGTTACCCTCCAAAGATTAGGTCAGCGCACAGGTTCAGTCTTCGTCTTCAGGACATCAGTCAAATCACCATCAGTCAGAACTCAGCTAAGGAACAAAAGGGGCACTTCCCTCATAAGGAGGAAAGTGTAAATGGGCAGTCTAAGGGTGAGGATGGTTTTAATAAAATCTCAAGCCACCAAACAGAGTGACAGTTTCTGGATAAAATCAATAGCATTCCCTACCTAATTCTAAATGACTTCCTGTGACCTGGGTTTTTATCCCTTTTTCGTGGTACATTCCCCCAAAATTCTATTGGACATTTACTATACCCCACTATCTTTAACCTATCAGAAAGTACATTAAGTAATCCTAATCTTCACCCCATATTGGTTTACAAGTCTTTGATTGGTCTTCGTCATTGACGTCTTCAGAGGTGGCACATCCTGTGACTTCATTCCCTTGTAATTTTTTGCACATCTTTTGTTCAGCAGTTCCATTGTCTTCCCCGGTTTGAATGACCTTGTACATTACATTAATCTACACTGTTTCAATTCATTTATAACATTTAGTTTTCAAGACGATGGGAAACAGGGAGAAACAGATCTACATGGCTACATTAATCTTCCAAGTTCGAAGTAAAAGAACGAGCGGGGTCATGGCCCCTTGTGAGTCAGCACACTGGAAAATAAAAAAATGCATTTAATATGAGAGCCAGGCAGCTAAACTCCGGCTAATGCTAACTTAAGGCCTATGAGGTTTTCAATACAGATGTAATAACGCAAATGTTAATATAAGCTCATTTAATCGTAACATAAACATTTTGGTCATCATTATTAGTTTGCGTATACACTGGTGGCCACTCTTCGTGGTCACATTTCAAGTACACGTTTAAGCAAATTGCTATTACTACAGTTTCTATGCGGCATCATCTCATCTAAATTCATAAACATTTCATGTTAATGTAGATTATATAAGCTAAGCTCTCTCAAGGGGCTCTGACCCGGGACACAAGTTCTTTATTGGGTGCACAAGGGTTTTATCACCTGGCTTCGTTTCCGGGGAGCGCTTGTGTTTGCACATTACCAGCTCCGGGGGGGCATCTGCAATTCAATCTGAGAGTCCACCGCCCCCCACCATTCACTGTCAAACCTTTCATTGCCCCCACCCCTCTACATTCCACCCAGAGCAGGGCTGTGCATGCATTCTAACTGCACCAAGTACAGCCAGAGCCGGGCAATGGAGGTTTAAACCAGGAGCACCGTTCGTGCAAAACATACATATTAAGTGTTGGAATTACAGATAGATGGGGAGAGAATATAAAAGTGCAGAACCACAAACAATAGTTTTTTTGATTGATTACTGCTGGCAGCAGTCTAAGAGGGTGCAAGACTGATGTTAAAGGGACCCTGAGAGCCCTCAGCTGAACTACAGTGACGTCACGGAGAGATACAGAAGATGACGTCATGGACCTGCCACTAGCCCACTTCTGGTTATATATTTGTGTGCACTCCTGCGAGAATTTCATGCGTTTCATTCTCTTTCAGTTTGTACCTTCTGCTGTGTGCAGACATTGCCACACTTCACATACGTGGGTGACCAATATCAACTGGCCACATCCGATAAGAAGTCGCCGAAATAGCTCAGTTGGGAGAGCGTTAGACTGAAGATCTAAAGGTCCCTGGTTCGATCCCGGGTTTCGGCAGATGATGGGTTCACTTTTTATTCCTTCATTCTTGTTCTTTTATTGTCTCCTTCTTCCGTATTCTTTCTTTCTCCGTTCAGCCTCCTTCTCTCCAGTTTATCCCCTAAATGAAAAGGTCACACGCAAGATGGATGCTATAAGGTTTAATGCACCTGATGCCCAGATCCATGATTTCTGACGCACCCTGGGGCACAGTAGCTTATCTGGTTAATGCGCCTGCTGCAAAGCAAAACATCAACCCGGAAATCACAGTTTTATAGTTTAGGGGCGTTATCTCAGTGGGTTAATGCTTTTATTAGAGCTTTCCGCGTGTGACCTACAGGTCGCAAGTTACTATCATCTTAGCACGTGCTTCAAACAGCTCCATGTAAACTCCAGGACATAAGGTTGGTTAACATTGTTTCCTTGGGGTATGATGACTACTTATTAAATATTGTGTGCTACATACGTGACTAATGTTACTATAATACTTTCATATAACATTCCTTCTTAAATGTGGCAAGTAACATGGTTTCCTTGCTCGGCGTCCATTGATATGCCAGGACTGTCCGCCTCCTGTTCATTCCAGGTACTGATAATAACGGGGGCACTTTGGGGCTTTTCACCCGTGTTCTGCGTGTCTGTCAGTCCCAGAACATCTCCAAACCAATGCATTTATTTTCAATCCAGGTACATTTCAATCACGCAGTACCAGTTGGAGCTTTGGTCTTTGTATCACTCGGGTTCACGCACATATTACATACTCTGTGCTATTACGTCATAAATAAGCAATAAATATATTTCCATGATGTAAGGTTACTTGCTAGCAGTGCCGAAAAGGGCAACACTTGACTCCAGGATCCCATAAACCGGGGGCCGAGGGGTGGAACCGGAAAGAGAGCGGAGTCACCGGGCGGAGCATTGCACAGCGGTGTCTGACGGTCAACTTATACATTCATTTTATAAAATCTCTGCCACAAAGACATTTACAACAAGACAATGTGATAGTAAATCTGTTCCTGCTTACTTAGTTGGAGACACGGAGGCTGCATTTTAAAATCTCCTATGACATTAAGGCACTTGCTGCAGGGATCTTTGCTGCCCAGCACAGTTCATAGATCATAATGAGGGCAGGATCAGTCTGGTGGTTAACAAACTATCTGGAGACATCTACGTTTTGCCTGGTCAAAGATTTGACTCATAAAGTAGCAGAGAAGGTACAAAGAATGTACAAAGTACATTGTGTAACATCAGACCACAAATTTGCATTTTAGGTGGAGTGGTAACTGCTTTTGACACAGAGATCCTTTTCTTGCTTCTAGTTCATAAGTTCCAATGTTTCTGTTATAGCACAGTGAGCTATGAAACAGCACCAAGGAGCTCCTTGCAAAAAGCAACCAGAGGTTTAGATTTTTCTTTCTCGTTCCGCTGTTATTCTAAGCCAGTGGTTCCCAACCTTTTGACTTCTGTGGACCCCCACTTTATCACTACTGGAGCCTGGGGACCCCACTGAATCTTTTTTGGAATCCGGGGACACCCCACTGTGTCACTACTGAAAAGTGGGGACCTAATCTGTTAATATTATGTAATTTTCTATATGGTTTTGCAGACCCCCAGGGGTCACTAGACCACAGGTTGGGAACCACTGTTCGAAGCTTTCTAAAAATGTGAACCCAGGCCCCCAGGTTGCAAACGCAGTAGCTCGAAACATTCGGCCAGATCTCTCCCCCATTTTTCCTTTCCACCTGTATGGTTTATTGGCCTAATCTCCTTCTCCTTCCCACTTGTATGATGTCTTTGCCTAATGTGTGTGTGATGTAAAACACTCTGAGACCCTACACTGGGATGAGTAGTGTACAAAAGAAATAAAAAAGAAAAATTAATTAGTGCTATTTTAATCGCTATTAGTGTAATTTCTCCTCCACACTGATACATTTGGCGTTCTCACAGTGCATTCATCTGTCACACACACAGGGGTTTAACCAAGTCAAAAAGCTGCCTCCAAATCATAATTTCCATTAAGTACTTGTGAAGTGATAACAAGCTGTGTACCTTTTTACCCTGAATCTAGGCGATAGGCCCCAGGTAGCTCCCAGCCAGGGTGACACTGCAACAAAAGCAGGGCTGATAGCCCTTTAAATGAAGCCTTTGTTTTGGGCCCAGCTGAAAGTGAAAATACGAAAGGCCTCTCAGCCTACAGTTTGCTGCTCTCAATGAAAAGCAAGCATGTGTTCTGCATGTGTTCTGATGTTGGCAAATTATGCTGAAGAAACTCATTATACTTCTTTGGGGCCAGTCCAGATCCCCGATATGGCTCAACAATAGCTGCCAGATCCAGGATCTTGCGGATCTCTTTCATTTCCTGTACTCGGTTGATCGTACATAAAGCTATACCTTTATCTCTTCACATCTTGTGTGATGGCACCGGAGGTGGCAGGGCCACCCCCACTTGGTTTTTAGTTTGTACCAACTGTGATTTAGTGTTTAATCGGTGGAGACGTGTCAGGGGAGGAAGGGTAAACTTTGGGAAGTGAATTTTGAAGGCGAATGAGAATCTGATAATGGGGAAAAGAAAACAGTGTGGGGCGTGAAGGCACAGGATCCTCATTAAATTATATAACAGGGGCAATGGGAGCAATTGAGAAACAAGCATTTGCAATGCAACGGGTCTCGCATTTGCTCATGTTAGAGCTGATAGCGTTGTAAACTCCTAACCCGACTTTTCACCTATCAGCAAAAGTGCATTTATGTGCGTAACCTGAAAAAGTGCAATTAACTGTGTAAAGCGCTCGACTTCTGCCAAACGAAATCGCGCTAGTAAAATAGAGAAAAAGTAGTCCACGAGCCGGACAGAGAACAGCGAGCCTCGCATGTTTTCTGTTCTTGGTCGATGCGCTCGAGGAGGGCCAGCCAATGGAAAAGGCATGACGTATGCATGCCTTCCACTAATGAAAGCAAGCGGATTTTAATAGGCAAGCCCACGAACCAATGAAAAACACTGACGTGATGTCGACAGGGCTCCGAGCCCTTTTCTAATAACGAAAGCGTCTCACTGAGATACGCATGCGCGAGCGCATGCAACGCAGGTTCGACCCTAACAAATGACCACTGTCGAAGAATCCCTATCCACACATGAGGAGGCAGTATTAGACTCCACCCACTGCGTATCTGTTATCCCTAGAGTAGCTCCGGATAGGGGTAGTACAGATAGCAGGGACCTTAACCCCAATAATTTAAATGGTGATACAGAACGTGAACCCTGCTAAAATGTATAAGAATGTCTGATCCCATAACCAAATGCCAATTAGCCTGTTAAGGGGCAATTAAGACTGGAAAGCAAGATCATAAAAAGCCTAATAAACAGGCCACAGTAAAATCTGCCACAAGGAAAAGCATGGCTAAAGTAACATCGGAGGAGTTTAACAATGGTGTCTCCATGGCCATTCTACCAGATTGTTATCATGCAGTTTTCAGCTACATGTGTACTAGCATTGGTTAATTTCTATAACAACATTCCGAAGACGGAGCTTAATTCAGTTCTGAGTCAACTAAAAAAGGATCTCGAAGCTATCAGGAATGATATTTATAAGGATGTAATAATCCTGTGGGGTTATTAGAATAGAATTATGTGCCAAGGATGCCGTCAAGATATGTGGTTTAAGTGAAAGGGGTTCTGATGGGCCTTCATACTTTATACACTCCCCTTACTGTGACCGATTGAATGAGTTTCTTGTTCATACTGATTTGGCTTTTTTGCAATGAGATTTGCTCCCCGTCAGCCCCATTTACGTATACATTTAATGGATTAGGGAGAAATTCGGTGATAGACTATATAGTAGTAACTAATAGGCATGCCGCAAGGGTTGGAATTTTTATTACCTACTCCATTGCATATAGCGACCATTACCCTTTAAGCATTGAATTGGGTCTTTTGTCCAATGATGGTTAGCCCAGGTGGTGCAGCCAAACCCTTGTATGGTGGGTGATATAGAACTCACAAGCAAAATGGGTATTCACTCTGCGATGGTCTCAGATTGATCCCAGGAGTTTTCAAAAAACCTAATCTGCTGTAATAAACAACTTTTTGAGCAATGTCTGGATATGGACTCTAGCCCTTGAAAAAAGCTCTTCATAATAGCCCACACTGCATTCATGAGATCCGGCTACCAGAAAAAACTATAATTATGTCCTAAGGCAGAGGACACAAGTTCTGAAAGAAGAACTGTGGGATAAACTTAACCTCTTAGCTGCTGGTTAGCCCCCCCCCCTTCCCCCCCCCCCAGTTCTGAGCCCTTTTTGGGCTATTTGGGGTATTTCGCTCTTAGGCCTTCATAACTTTTTGTCCACATAAGCTATCCACGCCAAATTTGCGTCCTTTTTTTCCAACATCGTAGGGATTCTAATGGTACCCAGAGTTTGTGGTTTTGCCTGGAGGAGACCAAGAAATTAGCCAAAATACAGTGAAAATTTAGTTTTTTTTTAAAAAAATGGGAAAAAGGGCTGCCAAAGAAGGCTTGTGGTTTTTTCCCTGAAAATGGCATCAACAAAGGGTTTCTGGTGCTAAAATCACCATCTTCCCACCTTTCAGGAACAGGCAGACTTGAATCAGAAAACCACATTTTTCAACACAATTTTGGCATTTTACTGGGACATACCTCATTTTTACTATTTTTGGTGCTTTCAGCCTCCTTCCAGTTAGTGACAGGAATGAGTGTGAAACCAATACTGATTCTGAAAAGTATACAAAATTCTGAATTCAGCAAGGGGTCATTTGTGTAGATCCTACAAGGTTTTCCTACAGAAAATAACAGCTGAAATAATAAAATATTGAAAGTGAGCTGAAAAAAACAGCAATTTTTCTCCACGTTTTACTCTGTAACTTTTTCCTGCAATGTCAGAATTTTTAAAGCAATATACCATTGCGTGTGCTGGACTCTTCTGGTTGCGAGGATATATAGGGCTTGTACGTTCATCAAGATCCCTAGGTACCCAGAGCCAATAAATGAGGTGCACCTTGCAATGGGTTTTCATTCTATACCGGGTATACAGCAATTCATTTGCTGAAATATAAAGAGTGAAAAATAGGTAGCAAGAAAACCTTTGTATTTCCAAAATGGTCATAAAATAAGGTGTTGAGAAGCAGTGGTTATTTGCGCATCTCTGAATTCCGGGGAGCCCATACTAGCATGTCAATTACAGGCCATTTCTCAAATAGACCTCTTTTTTACACACTGTCTTACATTTGGAAGGAAAAAATGTAGAGAAAGACAAGGGGCAATAACACTTGTTTTGCTATTCTGTGTTCCCCCAAGTCTCCCGATAAAAATTGTACCTCACTTGCATGGGTAGGCCTAATGCTCGCGACAGGAAACGCAACATGGACACATCACATTTTTACATTGAAATCTGACGTGTTTTTTGCAAAGTGCCTAGCTGTAGATTTTGGCCTCTAGCTCAGCTGGCACCTAGGGAAGCCTACCAAACTTGTGCATTTTTGAAAACTAGACACCTAGGGGAATCCAGGATGGGGTGACTTGTGGGGCTCTCACCAGGTTCTGTTACCCAGAATCCTTTGCAAACCTCAAAATGTGGCCAAAAAAAACACTTTTTCCTCACATTTCGGTGACAGAAAGTTAAGGAATCTGAGAGGAGCCACAAATTTTCTTCCACCCAGTGTTCCCCACGTCTCCCGATCAAAATGGTACCTCACTTGTGTGGGTAGGCCTAGCGCCCGCGACAGGTTATGCCTTAAAACACAATGTGGACACATCACATTTTCCCAAAGAAAACAGACCTGTTTTTGCAAAGTGCCTAGCTGTGGATTTTGGCCTCTAGCTCAGCCGGCACCTAGGGAAACCTAGCAAACCTTGGCATTTTTGAAAACTAGAGACCTAAGGGAATCCAAGATGGGGTGACTTGTGGGGCTCTGACCAGGTTCTGTTACCCAGAATCCTTTGCAAACCTCAAACTTTGGCTAAAAAAACACATTTTCCTCACATTTCGGTGACAAAAAGTTCTGGAATCTGAGAGGAGCCACAAATTTCCTTCCACCCAGTGGTCCCCCAAGTCTCCCGATAAAATTGATACCTCACTTGTGTGGGTAGGCCTAGCGCCCACGACAGGAAATGCCCCAAAACGCAACATGGACACATCCGATTTTTTGACAGAAAACAGAGGTGTTTTTTGCAAAGTGCCTACCTGTAGATTTTGGCCTCTAGCTCAGCCGGCACCTAGGGAAACCTACCAAACCTGTGCATTGTTGAAAACTCTCTAGTTTCAAGGGGAATCCAAGATGGGGTGACTTGTGGGGCTCTGACCAGGTTCTGATACCCAGAATCCTTTGCAAACCTCAAAATGTGGCTAAAAGAACACTTTTTCCTCACATTTCGGTGACAGAAAGTTCTGGAATCTGAGAGGAGCCACAAATTTCCTTCCATCTAGCGTTCCCCCAAGTATCCCAATAAAAATGGTACCTCACTTGTGTGGGTAGGCCTGGTGCCCGCGACAGGAATAGATCACACAATGGTCAATGTTGGTCCTTACATGAGGCAGCTGTTGACCCGGGGTGATCCATTCCTGACGCAGGCACTAGGTATAGGCACTCAAGTGGGGTAGTGTTTTTTCAGGACAGGTGAGGAATCACTGGTTGGTAGGAATTTTGTGGATCCCAGCATATTCCTGTAGTTTGTGTGACAGAAATGCGAGAAAAATAGAGTTTTTATTCAACATTTCAGCTTTGCAGGGTATTCTGGGTAAGAAAACTTTGGGGAATCCACACAAGTCACACCTCTGTGGACTTCCCCGAATGTCTAGTTTCCAGAAATGTTTGGGTTTAGTATGTTTCTCTATATGGGCCAACAACACAGGTGCCTGCCTTACAAAACCAGTTTGTTTTGTGATAGATAATTTTGATGTTTCCACAATACAATTTGGGCAGTGGAATTTGGGGCTGAACTAAATTGGGGAGCTCCCAAGAGAGCACTCTCTCTCTCTGCTTGCCGCCGCATTCACCTGCTCTCTGGGTTGGGCTAACCCACTATTACCCCGTTGCACAGACTGTGCTTGCGAAGGGACAGCAGGACTGTCCTCATCACCTCCCTCATAATTTACTGGAAGAGGAGTTATCGAATGGGACTCCTCCGACTGAAAAATCACTCCCAGAGTCTGCGCCATTGTCCTATCCCTCAGATGCTGTCTCAGTATCTGATGTCTCAGTCTCTAATCCTATGTCAGAGCTGTCCTCTATAACTCGAGTGACGGCAGCAGTCATCCATCAAGATGCCATCTCTGCTATTGGCTAAACTGTTGCTGTAAAACACTAGCCTACGTAGACAGTCACAAAATCGCTAGTGTGTGTGAGATACGTGCAACAGTAGAGGCCACCTTACCTGCGTTTCTTCCCTCAATCAGCAGGTTCTTTCAAGACACTCAAAAAACACCTTGTCACATACCATTCGTCACAGTCTTTGGCATCTCCTGCGCCCAGTCCAACAATCATTATTGGTGCTCCCAATCCCTCCTCCTCGGATTCCCTCATTACCACCCAGCAAAAGTGTCCTTCATCTCTCCATAGCCGCCCCCACCCCGCACATACATTTCATTTGTATTATAGCGCAGGTAATGGCTGACCTTACTAATGTACTCAGCTATTGACATAAAATACAGATTTGCTCTTTACAGTAGGCATATACACCTTCTGTGCTTCTTTATGGCACTAAAACTGCCACTAGACAAAAGTCTGATCCTTTTGTAGCAGAAACATAATCACAATACTTACTTGACTTTTTTATTGCTGCCTAAAAGCTATAGGTGAAATGCATCAGTTGAAGTATGTGCATTGCTTTGAAGACGCAAGCTGCAACTGCAAGACAACTGGTGGCAAATATATATATATATATATATATATATACATATATATATATATATATATATATATAAATATATATATATACAGATCACTTTTATATGTGGGTCTGGTTTTCCTGGGGGCCGATCGCAGCCCCTAGGGAAACCACACATGCATTGACAAAAGTGATCTATATATATATATATATAGATCTATATATTTTTTTTAGTAGTTGTATGGTTTCCTTGGGGGCCAAAATGGCCCCCAGGGAAACCCTACAACTACTAAAAAAAATATTGCCCCCTGTCCATTTCTTATATATTTTTTTTTCTTTACAATTTTTTTTTTTGTAATAAAATTTAGCCCCTGGGGGGGGGGGCGATCGAAAGTGATCGTACCCCCCCCCCCCCAGGGGGCACTTACCTTTTTTAAAAAAAATATGCCCCCGGGGTGTGGGGCCGGCCCGTTTTCCGAGGGGCCCGACCCTCCCAAGTGAAATCCCTGGTGTCTAGTGGTGTTTCCTGGCCCCCGATCGCAGCTGTGCTGCGATCGGGGGCCAGGAAACACTTTCAGGAAGGCCTCGTAAAAAAGGGGATTGTCTTCCCTTTCTTACGAGGCCTTCCCGAACGTGGGGAAGGCCGTTTGGGGGCGTTTTCCCCATCGGAGCAGGAAGCGGCCACAAGGCCGCTTCCTGCTCCGATGGGGAAATGAACAAAGTGACGTCATCACAAAGGGGCGGGGGGAGACATGGAAAAGCTTCCGTGTCTCCCGGGGAGAAAAAAAAAAAAAAAAAATCCTCAGGTGCGTCCCCCTCTATCAAGACTATCAAGATTAGGTGTCTACACTTCCAGAAAACTATTTTGACATTGCCGAAAATGCTTTTGTGAAGTACCTTCTTTCTCTCCCACTGGGTAGTTCATCCTTCATATGCCATGCTGAATCAGGGATTTCATTTATCTCAAGATTAATAAAGATCCAGCCGATTCTGCTGTGGCATAAGATATGGTCCTCTGAGCATACTAAACTGAATCAGGACATTATTGTTGACTGCCTTAGATCCACCCAAGCAGGAAGAGTAAGGTGGTTACAGTGTGTAAAGAACTTCCTGACTGACTTGGGGCATCAAGATTATGGGGGTCATTACAACCTCGGCGGTCTTGCAAAAAGACCGCCGAGGCTGCGGGAGACAGAATACCGCCATTGCCGGCGGTATTCCTGGCTCCCTATTATGACATTTCCGCTGGGCCAGCAGACGGTAACAGAGTGCTTCATGCTGCCAAGGACTGTGTTAGTGGATGCTTTTCTCCACTGGTTCTGGAGGGGGCTTTGTGCCCAGAGTGCTTCATCCTGCCAAGGACTGTGTTAGTGGATGCTTTTCTAAACTGGTTCTGGAGGGGGCTTTGTGCCCAGAGTGCTTCATCCTGCCAAGGACTGTTTTTGTGGATGCTTTTCTCCACTGGTTCTTGAGGGGGCTTTGTGCCCAGAGTGCTTCATCCTGCCAAGGACTGCATTAGTGGATGCATTTCTCCACTGGTTCTGGAGGGGGCTTTGTGCCCAGTGATGCTGCACCTGGGGTGTGGCATGTTGACTTCATCTCACCTGGGTGTCACAGCCATGCGATGTACCGGGAACAGGTAGCACGATACTCCATGGATGCAGACCCACACTCCAACCTGCGGCAACTTAGGCTGCCAATTGCTGGTTCGTGCATGTCAGTGCTGGAGGTGGTGTCTCAAGTGGCATGCCCAGGGTCCAGGACATCACCTGCAGACTCTGACGGCTGCACCTCGGGGATGGGGCTGACGTCCGACAGAGTGGCATCAGCTGTGCATGTGGCGGTGCTGATGGTGGTGCAGGCGGCGGTGGCTGCGGCGGTGATGCTGCCAGTGCCGGCCGTGGTGCAAGTGACTGTTGGGGTGTATGGAGGCACCATACCGTCTCCGGCAGCCTCGAGTGGCTGATACTTTGGGAGGATGCTGTAGACTGACGTTGTGGCAGCGACGGTGCAGGTGGCGGTGCAGGTGGCGGTATGAGCGGCGGTGGTGACTGTGGTGCATGTTGCTGCCATCCCTGATGATTTGGTGGTCACCAGCCCCTCCCCAGGTGACATCGTGCCCAGAGTTGATGTTCCCTTTGGCATGTGGCCCTTCCCCATCTTGACAGCTGCTGCAGGTACCTTGGCACTGTCCACTCTGTGTTTGTGCGAGGCCTTGCTGGGTGGGTGGTGTGACTGTCCCCTGCTGGAAGCCGGTCCCTTTTTGAGCTTTGCAGGTGGTGTAATAGGGTGGTCCTTCTTTTCTGTCAGTGGCACACTGGCAGCTCTGACAAGTGCCCCCTTTGACCATACTGGAGTAGCAGGGACCACAGCGGATGCAGATTTGGTGGCTGAGGTGCTGGGCTGGGATCTAGACATCCAGGAGAAGGACGGGTGGGGAGGTGTAGGGAAGAGGTTCAGGTTAGCTAGGTACATTTTTCTTGACACACTGGGATGGGAAGATGGAGAGGGTTTGGGAGTGGGGGAAGAGTTAGTGGTTGTAGGAGGTGTACGGCTGCTGAGTTTGGGTGAAAGTGCATGGGTTGGAGGCTGTTGTGAGGTGGATGGGTGTTGAGTGGGTGTGTGCCTGCATTTGTGTACTTTGGGAGGAGGGCTCACAGACACACTGGGAGAGGACACAGAGGAAATGCGAATGGTAGTGGGGGTGGGGATTGAACGTGAGCGGTGTGTAGTGATGGGAATGCTGGTGATGGAGGTACTGGCTGAGGATGTAGTGCATGCAGGTGTGAGTGGAGACGAGACTGGGACGGAGGTGGAGGATGTGGAGGAGGAGGACACAGTGGAGGCAGTGGATGTTGGTGTGTCTGCATGGGTATGGTGCTTGTGCGAGTGCCTGTGGGATGTGTGGTGCTTATGTTTTCCTGAGCCACTTTTTTTGTGTTGATGTGTATGCATGCTGGTCTGATGGTGTGCTTGGGATAGGCTGAGGTAGAGGGGATTGGGTCTGGGTAGTGGAAGTTGGAGGGGGGAGGCTGGACACAGGGACAATGGCTGCCATCAGTGCTGAGGCCAGAGCCTGAAATGCTCTCTGTTGGTCCGCCACACCAGAATGAATGCCCTCCAGGTATGCATTTGTTTGCTGCAAATGCCTCTCCACACCCTGGATGGCATTCAGAATGGTTGACTGCCCAACAGTGAGGGATCTCAGGAGGTCAATAGCCTCCTCACTGAGGGCAGCAGGGCTGGCTGGAGCAGGGCCTGAGGTGCCTGGGGCCAAGGAGATGCCCACCCTCCTGGGTGAGCGGTCACGGGAAACTCGCTGAGGGGCTGCTGGGAGGGCAGTGCTGGTACGGGGGTGGCGGCTGTACCTGTTGTTGCAGTGGGCACAGAGGTGTCCGCCACCGCAAGGGAGTTCCCATCAGAGGAGGAGTCGCTGTCGCTGGTGTCCCCTCCTGTCCCCGTCATGGAGCTCCGTTCGCCCTTCGTTCCACTGGTGCCTTCACCCTCCGTGGATTCTCCCTCCTGGGCCATGTGGGATGCAGCTCCCTCCATCTCCGGTGCCTCTGCTCCTCCGCCAGATGATGCTAATGCACACAAGGAGAGGGTGACAAAACAAGAAGGGGGGGTAAGACAGAGGCGACACATGGTCAATGCCAGCAACACCTCTACAGTTGGTGGACACAACACACAGGGAGCAGCCCTATGCACTAGGCCATGCACTAGCAGTTAATAGGAAAATCACCCGCCCATGGGGAACTATGCCTGACACCATTTGCTGCACACCTGAAACCCACGGGAGCCTGACTAGTTGTAGATGCCCAGTACCACATTTAGGGTTGAAGTGCCTCAGAGCCTGCCTAACAAGGGACCTACCCTACCAAGTTCGCCCTGGCCCAGGGGAACCCACAGCCCACATCCCCCACCCTGACACCTCTTAAAGCGCGGCGTCAGCAGAATGAGACTGTATTCACCCCCTTGTGGCTTCTGTGATGCCCTTAAGCACCCATCCAACTCCGGATATGCCACCGCCAGGATCCGGAACATCAGGGAGGTCATGGTGCGACGGGCACCCCTTCCACATTGGGAGGCCATCCCCAGCTGGGCCTCCGCCGTCTTCTTGCTTCAGCGGCGCAGGTCCTCTCATATCTTGTGGCAGTGGGTGCTCCATCTATGATAGAACCCCAGGGTCCACACTTCCTTGGCGATGGCACGCCAAATACCCTTCTTCTAGTGGGCGCTGACCTAGAGGAAAGGTACAGGATGAAAGGAAATTACTCTACCGTCCGAACCGTCATACTCATTGCCCACTAGTTCCCACCCATGCCCTGATGCACATACACTCACCATCCTCACATGCAGGCCTCAGCCCCCCCACATGTATCTTCCATCCACACCACTCCATACATTCATGGCCTACGCATCATGCTCACAGTGTACTCACCTGTTTGTCTGGAGGACCGTAGAGTATCGTGAACTGGGGGAGGACCCCATTCACCAGTTTGTCCAACTCCTCGGCGGTGAAGGCAGAGGCCCTTTCCCCAGACACATGAGCCATTGTCATTTCCAGACTGAGGTCACAGCAGCACTTGCAGTGTAGGTCCTCTCCTGTTGAAGGTCAGGTATCAAGTGAGTGAAGAGATAGAAAATGGCAGTCACGTCCGCGGCTGTGTGTACAGTCACCGCCGGCATACCTCGTCATTGGCTCCTGGAACCCATAGGGCCCAATGATAACCAATGCTAAACTGCGTGGCGGTCTTTGACCGCCTACCGCTACTCTGCACAGTGCCACTGCAGTTACCTCATTTGCCCTTGTCCCTCCTTACAGGTCAGGCAGCCGCTATTTCAGTGGGGAACATGCATGGCACCTATCTGCATCACAGCACATTTTGGCAGAAATACACACACGGATTTACTCACATTACAGCAAAAACACTTGTGCAACCTATGTGGTACATGACCCTCTGCTCACCATTCTCCTCCATAGGGCACATCCGCTGGGGCAGATGATGAGATGGCGTCATCTTCCGGTGTACAGACCCCTGGTGGACCTGTCAACATTGGAAGACAGACACATCATTATCACCTACAGACTTGATCGTGCCACAATCCAAGAACTGTGTGCCCAATTGGAGCCAGACCTGATGTCAGCGAGCCGCCATCCCACAGGAATCCCCCCTCTAGTGCAGGTCCTGTCAGTGCTCCATTTCCTGGCAAGTGGCTCCTTTCAAACTACAGTGGCCACGGCATCAGGGATGTCTCAGCCAATGTTTTCTAAAGTGTTTACCAGAGTGTTGTCAGCCCTGCTGAAACACATGCACAGCTACATCGTATTCCCCCAGGTGGAGGATTTGCCCACAGTGAAAGCTGACTTCTGTGTCCTGGGACATATCCCCAACATAATTGGTGCCATTGATGGTACACATGTGGCATTTGTCCCCCCCCCCCGCAGCAATGAACAGGTGTACAGAAATCGAAAAAGCTACCATTCTATGAATGTGCAGATGGTGTGTTTGTCAGACCAATACATCTCTCATGTGAATGCCAAGTATCCTGGCTCTGTGCATGTCGTTTACATTTTGAGGAATAGCAGCATCCCTTATGTGATTGGCCAACTCCAGAGGCACCAGGTGTGGCTAATAGATGAGCCAAAGGTCCCCACATAGTATGAATAGGTGTCTGGGTATGGGGTAGTCACTAAGTGTTAGTGTGTGTCTAACAGATTTCCATCGACATTTGCAGGTGACTCTGGTTACCCCAGCATCTCATGGCTACTGACCCCAGTGAGGATTGCCAGGACAAGGGCAGAGGAATGTTACAATGAGGCACATGGGCGAACTAGGCGTATTATTGAGCGGACTTTCGGCTTCCTGAAGGCCAGATTCCGGTGCCTCCATCTAACAGGTGGCTTCCTATACTACTCACCGAAGAAGGTGTGCCAGATAATCGTGGCATGCTGCATGTTGCACAACCTGGCTTTGCGACACCGGGTGCCTTTTCTGCAGGAGGATGGGCCTGATGATGGTATTGTGGCAGCTGTGGAGCCTGTGGACAGTGAGGAAGAGGAGGCAGAGGAAGAAGATATTGACAACCGAAACAACATCCTCATGCAGTACTTCCAGTGAGACACAGGTACGAGACTGCCACTGCTCATCTCATATCTGACTACTGTAGGACATTGTATAAGTCAGCCTCTTAACCTCTGTGTATGGACACTGACAGTTCACTTTGGCTTTCCATTTCACAGATCTGGGCACCTCATTCTGCCTTCTGCTATATTTACTGCTGTCCAACAACTGTCATACATTGGTATGTGCAACTGAAGATTTACATTGATATTTGTGGATGAAGTTGTAATTATACATTTGTGAAAGTACAGACTGACGCCAGATTAGTTTGTGATTTAAGGGTGTTTATTTATGGACTAATGTGTATAGGGGTATGTGCAGGGGATGGGGTGATGGTGGACAAAGGTCCATAGTAGGGTCCAGTCACAGGTGCATTGTCCAGTGGGGCATAGGAAGTGGAGCAAAGTCAGTTAAAGGTGGACAGGGTGACAGAGTGGGACAAAAGGGTGACAATCAGGAGAGTCGTATTTCCTGGCGGGGTCTTGGCAATGTTCTCCGTCTTCTGCCTGGATTGCAGGGACCGTTTGCGGGGTGGTTCTCCTTCTGCAGGGGGTGGGGTGCTAGTGGCCTGTTGGTCCTGTGCCTGGACCTCCTGTCCACTAGCGCTGGTAGACGTGGAAGGCTGTACATCATTTGTGCTGGTGTCAGGGGCCCGGTGGTATGCCACTGTCCCCCTCATGGTGTTGGCCATGTCTGCCAGCACCCCAGCAGTGGTGACCAGGGTGGTGTTAATCCCCAGGTACTGCCCCTCCTGCAGCCGCTGGGTCTCCTGAAACTTGGACAGTACCGTGCCCATGGTCTCCTGGGAATGGTGGTATGCTCCCATGATGTTTGATAGTGCCTCATGGAGAGGCAGTTCCCTGGGCCTGTCCTCCCCCTGTCACACAGCAGCCCTCCCAGCCTTCCTGCTATCCTGTGCCCCGTCCCCTGAACTGTGTGCCCACTGCCACTGACCCCAGGTCCCTGATTTGCTTGGGTTAGTGGGTTTATCTGCTGTCCCTGTAGTGGTGGACATACTGCTGATTGACGTGTCCTGGGGACAGTGGCATGGGCCCGCTGGGTGGGTGCTGTGGTGGTGTTTCCTGAGGGGGGAGGTTCTGTTGTGGATTGGGACTGTGGCAGGGGAACCGACTGTCTAGAGGTCCCTGATGGGCCATGCTGGTCATCTTGATCCAGGCGTGCAGAGCTGCTGTCGTCACTATGCGCCTCTTCTGTGGTGGGACAGGATATGGCTGGCACCTCCTGTCCGGTGACGTTGTGTAGGGGTCCTGTTGGGGTGTAAATGCATTGTTATTGTATCTGTGTGTGCCATCTTGTGCAATGGGTGTGTTCCACTCTATTACTGTGCTTGCAATATTGGCTTGGCCCTTCTGTGAGTGGTGATTGTGTGCTCTGGGTGAGTCTCTCCCTTGGACATGCTTTGGTGATGGGGGTCCATGCAGGTCTGTGATGGGTATCATGCACTGGTGTAACATGCAGAGCTTCGTATTGCGATGGGTGGGTTGTGATAGTAGGGTATATGTGAGGTGGTGGAGTGATGGGTGTGAGGGTAGGGATAGGTGTTTGTGGTGGCATGCAGGTAGGGTGGGGGATACAGTAGTAAAGATTTGCCTTACAAGAGTCCAGCCCTCCTGCTATTCCTGCGAGGCAATCAGGATGCATTATTGCCAAGACGTGCTCCTCCCATGTAGTTAGTTGTTGGGGAGGAGGTGGGTGTCCACCGCCAGTCCTCTGTATGGCTGACTGGTGTCTGGATACCACAGAACGTACCTTCTCCCGTAGGTCGTTCCACCTCTTCCTGATGTCATCCCGTGTTCTTGGATGCTGTCCCACTGCGTTGACCCTGTCAACAATTCTCTGCCATAGTTCTATCTTCCTAGCAATGGATGTCTGCTGCACCTGTGATCCGAATAGCTGTGGCTCTACCCGGATGATTTCCTCCACCATGACCCTGAGCTCCTCCTCAGAAAACTTGGGGTGTCTTTGAGGTGCCATGATGTGGTGTGAGTGATGTGTGATGTGATGTGTGGGGTGATGTTTTGGGGTGTGTGGTGTTTTGTGCATGGATGGTGTATGAGTGACGGTGTTGTGTGCCTCTGGATGCTGGTGTGCTCTTTGATTTTCTGTCTCTCTGCTTCTTCAAAAATTATCATTGTAAGGGGCTGTGGGTAATGTGGGTGGGTGTTTTATATTGGATTGGGTGTGTGGGTGTGGTGTGTGTATGTGTATCAGGTGTGTGTATTTTGAATTGTCCAATGTGGTTGTGTTTTGTAAGTGTGTGTGTATTTTGAGCACGCAGTGTGTACCGCCAATGGTTTACCGCAGTTGAATGAGCGCTGCGTTGATTCGTGGGTCGTGATAGTGTGGGCGTATGCCTGTTGGTGTAACGGTGTGGGTTTTGGTACCGCCAATTTATCACTGACCTTTGGTGTGGCGGACTTTTGTGGGTGTCTGTATTGTGGAGGATTTCTAAGTGTGGGTCATAATACCATTAGCGGATTTCCGCCGTGGACATGGTATGTTGGCGGCCATCGGCACAGCGGTCAGTGGACTTTACCGCCAAGGTTGTAATGAGGGCCTTGGTGTTTACATAAACAAATGGAGAAACATGTTACATTTTTTTACTAATCCTCATAATTCCTGTTCTTGAATAGATTATTTATGAATATCCCCTCAATTAATCCAGTCTTTTTTTGATGCTATAGTTCATAATATTGATATTTCTGATCATGCACTCATTTCAGGTGTTTTACAGCTTAACTCTACTCAACAATCTCAATCTTGATGGCGTATAAATATGAATATTTTCCTTAATGAAAACTATAAATCTTACTTCAGCGATACATGATTATTTTTCTTTTAATCCAGAAGGATCTACTTCACTTGTAAATCTCTGGGATTCATTTAAGTCCTATATTAGTGGGTAACCATCTTTATTATGGCACACAATAAAAAAATCATCAAGAAAAAACTCTGTTATGAATTAAACTCCCTGTTAAGTAAAAAGGGCTGGCACACACATTTCTAATAATAAGGCTACATTTTGTCTGAATGCTAATAGATCTGAGAGACTGCTAATAGATCAAGGGCTATTTAAGTGTGTGGCACAATCAGTGCTGTAGGCCAACTAGTAGTATTTAATTTACAGGCACATGTAGTGCACTTCACTAGGGGCTTATAATTAAATTAAATATGTTAAAGTAGGGATACACCAATTGAACCAGTTTTTAGGGAGAGAGCACATGCGTTTTAGCAATGATTAGCATTGGTATGGTCCTAAGGCCAACACAACAAAAAGACATCAGTGAAAATGTGAGGCAAACAGGAAAACATTTGGGGGAAGGCCACCCTATGGTGTCAGTTCTAACACATATCCCTCACCCCCCCAGCTGAGTATTACATATGCAAATTTGGTAGTTGCCAGTGTTACCATGGTTTAGGGAAAAAAGCAGAAGCACTTTAGTACTGGTTTGCAGTTTTAAATTGTGTAGAATCCAAAGGCCAGCAAAATCTAAGTTAGAAAAAACAGGGGCTCTGATGGCAAAAAGTTAGGGGAACCCACTCCACGGATGCCAGGTCTGACACCTACCCCATAGCTATTACATTTTGGAAATGTCATTCATGAAATACGGAATAATGCTTGGTGCAGTAGAGAAGGATTCCACATAGGAAATGGTAGTCTCTGTTCTCCACAGTCAGTGCTTTCAGGCTTATGACATCATAACATCAATGTCTCACATGGGTTTTCTGTAGAAGCTGCTGACCCAGAGTTTTACAGCTGCGGAGTGGGCAGCATCTGAAGCCCGAGACACTACAGTGGTCACTGATCTAGCTATTAGAAGTGGAATTGTACTGCAATAAATATAATTCTCATCATAGTCTCCTAGCCCCTACCTTCCTTGGAATGGTTCAATGTAGCACTACCCTTCCTATGATGCTGTGAGTTGCCTCTCATGTCACATGCATAGTCTAGAAGTAAGAATGACGTCTCTCTGCAGGGGCGTGTCAGTGCGATCACAGCCACTGCGGTGCATCTTTTGCCAGTACAGGGTAACCTGGCTGAGCAACAGGACGGGAAGTGACTGACTGTGAGAAAGTAGCCTCTTTCTAGCCTTGTTACCCCCACTTTTGGCCTGTTTGTGAGTGTATGTCAGGGTGTTTTCACTGTCTCACTGGTATCCTGCTAGCCAGGGCCCAGTGCTCATAGTGAAAACCCTATGTTTTCAGTATGTTTGTTATGTGTCACTGGGACCCTGCTAGTCAGGACCCCAGTGCTCATAAGTTTGTGACCTATAGGTATGTGTTCCCTGTGTGATGCCTAACTGTCTCACTGAGGCTCTGCTAACCAGAACCTCAGTGGTTATGCTCTCTCATTTCTTTCTAAATTGTCACTAACAGGCTAGTGACCAATTTTACCAATTTACATTGGCTTACTGGAACACCCTTATAATTCCCTAGTATATGGTACTAAGGTACCCAGGGTATTGGGGTTCCAGGAGATCCCTATGGGCTGCAGCATTTCTTTTGCCACCCATAGGGAGCTCTGACAATTCTTACACAGGCCTGCCACTGCAGCCTGAGTGAAATAACGTCCACGTTATTTCACAGCCATTTCACACTGCACTTAAGTAACTTATAAGTCACCTATATGTCTAACCTTTACCTGGCAAAGGTTAGGTGCAAAGTTACTTAGTGTGAGGGCACCCTGGCACTAGCCAAGGTGCCCCCACATTGTTCAGGGCCAATTCCCTGGACTTTGTGAGTGCGGGGACACCATTACACGCGTGCACTACATATAGGTCACTACCTATATGTAGCTTCACAATGGTAACTCCGAATATGGCCATGTAACATGTCTATGATCATGGAATTGCCCCCTCTATGCCATCCTGGCATAGGTGGCACAATCCCATGATCCCAGTGGTCTGTAGCACAGACCCTGGTACTGCCAAACTGCCTTTCCTGGGGTTTCACTGCAGCTGCTGCCAACCCCTCAGACAGGTTTCTGCCCCCCTGGGGTCAAGCCAGGCTTGTCCCAGGATGGCAGAACAAAGGACTTCCTCTGAGAGAGGGTGTTACACCCTCTCCCTTTGGAAAATGGTGTGAAGGCAGGGGAGGAGTAGCCTCCCCCAGCCTCTGGAAATGCTTTCATGGGCACTTTTGATGCCCATTTCTGCATAAGCCAGTCTACACCGGTTCATAGACCCCTTAGCCCTGCTCTGGCGCGAAACTGGACAAAGGAAAGGGGAGTGACCACTCCCCTGACCTGCACCTCCCCTGGGAGGTGTCCAGAGCTCCTCCAGTGTGCTCCAGACCTCTGCCATCTTGGAAACAGAGGTGCTGCTGGCACACTGGACTGCTCTGAGTGGTCAGTGCCACCAGGTGACGTCAGAGACTCCTTCTGATAGGCTCCTTCAGGTGTTAGTAGCCTATCCTCTCACCTAGGTAGCCAAACCCTCTTTTCTGGCTATTTAGGGTCTCTGTCTCTGGGGAAACCTTAGATAACGAATGCAAGAGCTCATCCGAGTTCCTCTGCATCTCTCTCTTCACCTTCTGCCAAGGAATCGACTGCTGACCGCGCTGGAAGCCTGCAAACCTGCAACATAGTAGCAAAGACAACTACTGCAACTCTGTAACGCTGATCCTGCCGCCTTCTCGACTGTTTTCCTGGTGGTGCATGCTGTGGGGGTAGTCTGCCTCCTCTCTGCACTAGAAGCTCCGAAGAAATCTCCCGTGGGTCGACGGAATCTTCCCCCTGCAACCGCAGGCACCAAAAAGCTGCATTACCGGTCCCTTGGGTCTCCTCTCAGCACGACGAGCGAGGTCCCTCGAATCTAGGAACTCTGTCCAAGTGACTCCCACAGTCCAGTGACTCTTCAGTCTAAGTTTGGTGGAGGTAAGTCCTTGCCTCACCTCGCTAGACTGCATTGCTGGGAACCACGACTTTTGCAGCTACTCCGGCCCCTGTGCACTTCCGGCGGAAATCCTTTGTACACAGCCAAGCCTGGTTCCACGGCACTCTAACCTGCATTGCACGACTTTCTAAGTTGGTCTCCGGCGACGTGGGACTCCTTTGTGTAACTTCGGGTGAGCACCATTTCACGCATCCTCGTAGTGCCTGTTTATGGCACTTCTCTGGGTGCTACCTGCTGCTAAGAGGGCTCCTTGTCTTGCTCGACGTCCCCTCTACTTCCTGGTCCAATTTGCAACCTCCTGGTCCCTCCTGGGCCACAGCAGCGTCCAAAAACGCTAATCGCATATTTTGCAGCTAGCAAGGCTTGTTGGCGTTCTTTCGGCGGGAAAACACTTCTGCACGACTCTCCACGTCGAGAGGGATCCTTCCACAAAAGGGGAAGTCTCTAGTCCTTTTCGTTCCTGCAGAAACCTCAGCTTCTTCTGTCCAGTAGAAGCTTCTTTGCACCCACATCTAGCATTTCCTGGGCATCTGCCCATCTCCGACTTGCTTGTGACTTTTGGACTTGGTCCCCTTGTTCCACAGGTACCCAAGATTGGAAATCCATCGTTGTTGCATTGTTGGTTTGTGTCTTTCCTGCATTATTCCTCTATCACGATTTCTATGTCCTTGGGGGAACTTTAGTGCACTTTGCACTCACTTTTCAGGGTCTTGGGTAGGGTTATTGTTCTAACTCTCACTATTTTCTAATAGTCCCAGCGACCCTCTACAAGGTCACATAGGTTTGGGGTCCATTCGTGGTTCGCATTCCACTTTTGGAGTATATGGTTTGTGTTGCCCCTATCCCTATGTGTCCCCATTGCATCCTATTGTAACTATACATTGTTTGCACTGTTTTCTAAGACTATACTGCATATTTTTGGTATTGTGTACATATATCTTGTGTATATTTCCTATCCTCTCACTGAGGGTACACTCTAAGATACTTTGGCATATTGTCATAAAAATAAAGTACCTTTATTTTTAGTATAACTGTGTATTGTGTTTTCTTATGATATTGTGCATATGACACTAAGTGGTACTGTAGTAGCTTCACACGTCTCCTAGTTCAGCCTAAGCTGCTCTGCTAAGCTACCATTATCTATCAGCCTAAGCTGCTAGACACCCTATACACTAATAAGGGATAACTGGCCTGGTGCAAGGTGCAAGTACCCCTTGGTACTCACTACAAGCCAGTCCAGCCTCCTACACTGAGCATCTGAGGGTCTGCAGCTAGCTGCCCAGCTTGGGAAGGCAGGAGGCAGCCAGCGCGTCAGACTACAGAGAGGACCACTAGGATTATGCGATTGTGTGGCTGTGGCGATTTTCACATAATTGTAGATTTGCCACACTTGCCACATAATCAAGCATCTGCTGCATAAACTGCAGATTTTAACAAAAACAATTTTTGTTTCTAGCTCAAATGATTCAAACGTTAGTAAAACACAGCAGCACGTGTTGCTACAGTGCAAAGATTGGCTGGTCACCTTTTTGTGGCTTATTGCTATAATTGGATGCCAAACTGGTACTAATGAGGCACAACTAATGCCCAGTTTAAAAATGACAAAATAACGAAGTAATAATATCACAGAGAGTGCCACATAATTTGCCTTTTCTCACCACATAATTTACTCAACCCTGCTGCATGATTTGTCCCTGCCCTGCCACATTATTCCAGTGGCCCTGAGTATATAGGCCAGGGTGTACATTTATGTGACAAGAACCAGTGTTCCTGACAACCAGGCCGCCACAGCCATTGGCCCCCTCGCAGCATACATGCAACGAGGCACACAAACTCTTCAATTGATTTGGAAGCACAATCGCTTCCTTCTCTGGGAATAGCATTGTTATTTCAGTTAACCTGGCTCCCTTGTTATGTTATTTTCTGTCATATCATCCTTGGTAGTAAAGTATTGTGATGTCATCATAATGATAATTGTGGGTTGTGTTTGAAAACCTGGTAAATTCTAATAATTTTTGGTGACTGAATGTTTCCAAACTGAATATAAGAAGTGAAGCCCTTTATAATATAGCTGCAGTGTTTCATTTGGGGTTGAATGTCTCAAGAAGATGTGTCAATTTTTCACACGCAACACCAGCGGTGTTAGGTCGGATCCGATTCTATTCCTTGAAACAGAGGTAATGCATCAGTTCTGCTGGGGCAGGACTTTATACTCACATACGAGGGCCGAGGGCTAGACTGGCACCACTTGACAGGGCAAGACTCACAGTTGGCAGAGTCCAGGTGCTGTAGCAGATGAGCTGGAAGTCTCTTGTTTCCCTGAGACTTTAGAAGAACAGGAGGCTATCCAGAGAGACCTTGGAGACACTATGGTTCTGGGTTGGAGAGATGCAGGTCCAGTCATTCCCACTAACAGGAAAGGAGGGCAGCAAGTTCGTACAGCAGAGCAGGATTCCAGCAGAGCCCAACAGAGTGACAGTCCTTTCAGCAACCCAGCAGTCCTTCTTCCTGGCAGAATATCCACAGGTCCAGAATTGTACTGAGTTGGAGGAGTCTTTTTAAATACACTGCACTCTGTCCTTGGGCCGTCCAGGGCCTACCTTAGGGGTGATAGCGTATTAAAAGGGAAAGTTTGGGCATGGTAATAGGGTTAAGCTGGCAGGTCGACGTGGCAGTTCAAAACTGCACACACAGGCTCTGCGATGGGCCTGGGCAGACATCATGGAGTTCTGCTACACAGAACTCTGCGAAGTTCTGCGAAGTGCTGAAAAAGCTGTGCTAGGCAGAGTTCCGCAAGCTGTGGAGTTTGGGTAAGTTGCACTGTTCGCGTTAATTTTCAGCGGCAGAAGTTTCTCTTGCACTGTAAAATCAGTGCGAACGGCATCACGTGGAGCGCCAGAGGGCACTAACTTTCTGCCGCTCGAGTAGATATTCTATTTGAGCAGCAGCTTTCTCAACGCGGGTAGTAGCGACCTGCTGTGACCATCCACATTCAGCAATATTGTTCGCGCTCACCAACATAGCAATTTCACTCGCTTGCCAACTTAATGTTGGTGAGCCGCGCAAGAGAAAAAATGATGCTCCGCTTTGCTTTGTGGAGTTTTTTGGGAAATCGCAGAGCGTGGAGAGGGCAACACTCTGTGAAATCTGCCTGTGGAGGGTAACAGATGTAGATTAAAAAAACAATCCATCATAAGCGCAATCAAAGCGAATTTTGTTTTACAGTCTCTTTAGCTCTGCACTGTTTATGATGACAGCTGTTGGTACCAGAAGTTCAAGGTGGCACTGTGCCGACCCTGCCCTTCTTGGAGCAGGGGTTACGCTGTTACTCTGTAAGTGCTTCTGCATCCCAGTGGAGGTGTTGCATGAGCCCAAACATTGTTTGCAGTGACTGCCCGTCCCATGCAGGGGCGGCCCCTCCGCTATGGCAGAGGAGCGTCACCCACTGCTAAAACAGAAAAAAAATATATAATAAAAGTATTTTATTATCACTTCATTTTTTCACTAAGTGAGGGTCGGACGAGGCCATCCACTCCCATGTCACTAGGGAGGAGGAGTGGTATGTGCACTTCTAAGTGTGCATGTCAGTTTGGCTTCCGTTCGAGACTGGCCAAACTGACATGCGCACTTAAAACTCTCCACCCAGCTGTGCTGCAGACACAGGGCAGGCTCCAATTCCCTTCCTGACTGGCATTTCTGCCCGCTCAGGCCAATCCTGTTGCTTCTCTCATGCTGGCAACAGCATGAGAGACACGTCATGATTAAATGGGAAGAGGAGGAAGAAGACAGCGGTGGGAGCGTGGAACACTGAGGCAGCAGGAACTTTTTTTTTTTTTACTGGTCCCCTGTGCTGCGCGCTGTCCCCCACCCCTTCCTGGCAGCAGCCGCTACTGGTAAAATGAAGAGGAGAGTCATCACAGGGGATGGAAGGAAGGAGAGAATCAGCAATGATGTGAGTGAAGCAAGTACAGAGGAGGAAGAGATGGAGGAAGGGGGAAAAAAGTGTGACAAAGGAAGTTAAATAAGGAAGAGAGGGGAGAAAGGAAGGCAGGAAGGCAGTGCCAATCTGAAGAGGGAGAAGGACGGGCATGGGCATTTATCATGGGGCATTTTGCACTGGGGAGGAGACAGAACCTTTGGACACCATTTTCTAAAGTCCCATGGTCACCGTTACTTCTGTACAGTGCTTTAAATGGGCAGGTACTGTCTGCTACTGACTACCTGCACTTCTCCTATTTGAAATGGAGAGTACCTGCACTTCTCAGCACTCCTACAATACATTTAATGAGAGAGTACCACCACTTCTCAAGAGCAAACAGGTACTCTAAATAGTGAGTACTTGCACTTCTATGTAGTGAGTACTTGCACTCCCCCCCACCCCTCTGTGGTTTATTGCAGCAGGCACCGCTAGGGTTGCCACCTGGCTGCTTTTGTAAAGACCTGCTCAGTGTTTTCAAGTGTAGACCAGTAAATATGATGCGAATAGCAGACATCTGGTATTTTTTCTCCTATGAAACATAAACCTAAAACAGCAAACAGATAAAGAAATCAAATTAAAAAGTGTTTGAAAACTGTTTAGTTTTTTTCTAAGTGATCATTATAACAAGTAGAGAGATATTTGCCTGTTAGAAAGGAATCCTGACACTTGCACACTTCTTATTTTTCACCTAACAGCTCTTGACTGTTCCAGAATAGCAACACGTAAATAAAAAGCTGGTATTTTTCTCTAAGAGAGGTGGTAACCCTAGTCACAGGGGGGTGATAAGTAGAGAGACAGAGAGAGAGGAGGAAATAGAAATAAAGATGAGGGTAGCAGAAGGAGAGTGAGTGTTGAGGATAGAGAGAAGGGAGAATAGGGCAGAGAGAAGGCGAGAGATGAGGATGAATGTATAAGAGAGGCGGATGAATGGGAGCGGGCTGAGATGAACATTTTTGTCAGAGTTGGATTTGGTGCCCGGCCCTGGGTGCGGGCAGAGTACAGAGAGTGGGGGAGAAGAAAGGTGAAGAAGTGCGAACAGAGGAAGAAGGTAATGTGAAAGTAGATGAAATTATAAACTATGAAAGACAAGTAATTCGCCTGAACCTATCTAAACCTAATTTTAGCAGCAGCATAGCTTTCGGGCGGTGTTTGGGGTGTTACACCCCCCTGATAAATGTATTTTCTGCTAAATAGTTGGGTAGGAGCTTTCAGCCAAGTATGGTGATGTGTCTGTCGGATTTCACCAGGAATGTTTAAATAAACGCAGACAAATAATATACACTCTCCCTATTTTGAAAGTCCTCAAAGGTTTGGTTATATCACAAAATATTGTGTTTTCACTCACTTTGTACTCCTACCAATCCACATTCCTCTCCCTGTTCACTGTCCCTTCGGCTTCTCTCATGTACCCTGCTTGTCATGTAATGTATTTTAACATCATAAGCCAGTGTGACTGGTGGAAAACCTGAAGGTCATGACCCCCACCCCAATCTTACCAAGCTACGCCCCTGAGTGTTAGACTGCTTGCAAAGCTCTTTCAGTGGATGAACTGGCTCTACCGTATCCAGGGTCACTGGAATCATGCGATTGCATGGACCCTGTGTTTTTTGCAAAATTGAGGATCTTATGCAATTGCCACATAATCCATCATCGGCTGCATAATCTGCAGATTTTAACAAAAAAACAAAATTGATTGCTATTTTAAACGGTTCAAAAGTTACTAACAATGCAGTAACACGTGTTGGCAGTTAAAGGCATTTTGCAAAGGTGACTGGTCTCCTTTCTGTTGCTTATTGCTAAGTCTCGGTGTTAAACTGGTACTAATGAGGTGCAACATTTGCCCATACAGTGTTAACAAGTGTAAAAATGACAAAATCATGAGCTAATCTTATTAGAAAATATGCTCCACTATGCCACATAATTAGCCTTTTCTTGCTGTATTATTTCATCAACCGTGCCGCATAATTTGACCTTACCCTGAGGCGTAATACCAGTGGCCGTAACAATATCTACAAACAAATCAAGAGCCCAGCAGGGCGCTTTGATGTTACTCTGCCACCGCTTGCACCCAGTTGTACTCTAGGAAGCACTGATGTGACTGAATAAGGAGGCGCTTGTTTGGGAGTCAGAGGGCCGAGCATCCCGGTGTTTAATGCTAACAAGTCCTAACTGGGGGTCATAGGCGGGAAGAGAACTGGTTGGCAGCGTATTACAATTTTATATATTGTTTAAAAGGAGAAACGACCTGAAAACAGTAACCTCTGATTAACCACAAAAGCAATCGATATCGTCTCAAATCACACACGGGGGGGCTACAGAGGGTCTTCACACGACTCTCCATAAAACCCTCCGTTTAAACAGGATGTCGTGCTCAGCTTCAGAGTGATTAGAAATAGACAAGTGACACAAGAATGGCGCTGCTATTTGCTGATCATTTTCAAGACTGAAATGGTGTAAAGTACATTTTATTGACAAAGAAACAAAACCCTCAGGTCCCACCAAGATTTGAACTCGGATCGCTGGATTCAGAGTCCAGAGTGCTGACCATTACACCATGGAACCGGCTGAGGGCGTCACTCCAAACGGAAGTTTCACTGCAGGGAGAAAGTGACGGATCATGTGACCCCCCCACTCCTGCTCTAGAGGGTGTCACTCAGTCCCTGCTCCCACAGCAATGTAGTCGAGTTAAGGTCGGGAGCCCTTGTTATTGCCACAGACATCCTGTTACTTTCCAGTCTGGAGGGACATAGCTCTGGCCACCGTCGGCTCATTAAATCATCGACGCCAAAATGGCTCTAAAACTTTAAAAAGCTCCATGTGTTTTTCGTGTGTGGCTACAAAATAACCTGCAAACAACTGGTTTCAAGCTTAAGGAAAACAAACCATCCCGGGTTCCTCCAGACAGCCTGTTGTGTTTGCTGCAGTCTCATCACACGGCGGCTGGGGGGCG